>NC_054386.1:66169587-66779230 GCF_017654675.1 Xenopus laevis
TCTGCATTTGATGCCAGTGCTGAATTTAGCTGCATGTGATAGATATACCCCAGCCTGTGACATCAAGTGAGGAATACCTGGAAATGCTAAGCAGCTGGCAGGCAGGTATTCAATTGTATCTTTACTCACCCACAGCAAAAATAATATTTCTTTCAACAACGTTTATACTTGTCCTGCTTCTGGAACATTTTGTATCTAATGAGCTAAAATTATACAAGTGCAAGAAAAGTGAGCCTGTTATTTACTAGTGATGCAACAAAAGAGCATCAAGTTCATGCACTGCTCACATGTAGGGATTCATAATTTCCTATGAATCACTCTTGGAAACAATTTCTGAACCCTTTGTTGGCAGGAATTTTATAAATTATGTAATTCAATGTTACCCAATGGTAGTCAGCGTCTCTTTCTGGTAAATGTGTTCCGTGTTAGCCACTTATAGGGTGTAACTTTTGATATGAAACATAATAAAAGTGGTGTAAAAGTGATAACATTATTGGCTAACTAAGATGATAACAGGCAAGCTTTCAGAAAATGTCAGTTTCTTTTTCAAAGGTAATCGGCTCTCATAAAAGGAACTGAAAATGTGTGAAAGCTTGCTGTGATTATCATCTTATTTAGCTGATAAAGGTATAACCTTTACACCACTTCTTGTTATAATTCATATCAGTAGTTTTCCCCTTTTACCCTCTGTCTTCCTGTAATATACTCTGCATTTACCATTTGTATAGTAATAGAAGTATATTTCAATTACTTCAATAATTTTGAAGTAAAGGACAAATACTTAAGGTGTGGAGATCCAAATTCTGGAAAGATCCTTTATCTGGAAAATCTCAGGTCCCAAGCATTCTAGGCATGTATAGCAGCCAATTGACTAGTGTTCAAGTGATAGATAATTTTTAAATTCTGAGCTGCCTAAAAATAAAGGAAAACAAACTGAGCTTGATTTAAGAAAAAAATAAATATTTATCCATGGGTCATATCCACTTTGCGAACCAATCTGCCTTGCGCAAAGTTTATAAATGACCCAAGTGGCTCTGAGAGGAGCAGAGAAGTCAACCAGGAATCTACAATGAGACAAGTGAAGAAATATAGCGCAGAGCAGAAAAGGTGAATGTCTTTGAATGTTAGCAGAAGGATTTTATATGGTATGCAGCCATGCTAAGGATTTTAGTTGTGGTTGAACAGGTTCCTTCTTAAGAGAGAGCAGGAGGATCCTGATTGGAGGGGAGAGAGATGAGTGTCTGGATGACCAGTTAGTAGGAGATTGCAATAGTTTAAACGTGGGTAAGATAAGGGTATGAGTAAGTGTTTTGGCTGTTGTTTCTGAAAGAAAGGGGAGTATCTTGGCTATATTATGGAGAAAGAAGCGACAGGTTTTGGCAGTAGTATTAATATGGTTGAAGAAGGAGAGAGACTGGTCAAAAATGATCCCCAAGCAAAGTGCTGAGTTAACAGGATAAATGGTCAAGCAATCAATAGTAATGACGTCCTGAACTTAAAACTAACATCAAGGTTAATATATTGAAAATAATATGTTGGCCCCTTCTTGTAGTACTTCCTTTGTGGACCTTTGCCAGGGCTTCTCACATTTGTTCCCTCAGTATCTAACTTGTCAGGGAGAGGCTCTCTAAAGGCACTTGTGGATTGTTGCTGGAAGTATGACCCTCTCCAATATTATCCATTTCACGGATAGTTGTTGTTATAACTCACCCTGGTCCTAGTCGTCCCGCATCCTCTCAGTGAATGCGCCGTTCTCCTGGATCGGCTACTTCCGGATTTTATCTGCAAAGTGCCAAACGTGACATCATCAATGGCGTGAAATTCAAATATTTAAAGGGCACTTTATGTCGTTTTCATTGCCCAATGTAAAAGGTATTTTCTTAAAGTTCCTGGGAGTGTTTCTACTTTGTATTCCTATTGTTACTGATCCTGCCTGTCCCTGGTTCTCATCCTGTCTGCTGTCTTAATTATTGTTTTTGACAACTCTTTCGGATTCTGGTGTGTTTGACCTGGCCTGTAACCCCGACCATTCTTACGTCTCCTGCATCTGTACCACATTGACTGTCTGTTACCAACCCGGCCTGGCTTTTGACTCCCATCCTGTTTCCCATTCTACAACACTACGCTGGTTTCATTGCTCGCTCAGAACTCTCTCCTTGGTTCTCCCACAATAAGACCTGGCGGCATCTGAGTAGTGGAGGGCTCCACCCGAAGTCAAAGGCAGCTGCTACAGGTGAAAGAATGGGCCAAGACCAGAACCTTGGGGTTTGTTCTGGGTTTTGGATACTCTGTGTTACAGTTGTGGTGTATAGATGATCCTCTACCAAGATATTCATTATGGAGTATGCTACTTATTTTGTCTTGCAGAGGCTATTGTCTAACCAAATACCTCAGGAGCAGCCCCAGACAAGTACATGTGTAAACAGAAAAATTGCTAAGAGGCTATATTAACTTTATTTATACTATATGCCTGTAAGCATTTGTATATATTGCTGTGTATATATTGCTGTGTATATATTGTTTATAATTGAGTTTTCACCGATTGGATTTTGATTGGATTGTAAAACATTAATCTTCCACAAACTGAATCAGATTTTACTAAAGTTTATTGGTATTTGTTATTTCGATTTTTCATTTGGTTTCAGAACTCTGACTACACGGTTGATAAGGGTTGTCATTTTTAAGTGTCCAGCCATAAGCAATTGCATTTTCATTCAACTATACTGTATGTACACATTACATCATCATAATATTAGACGTCACCTGCATTTGCTGTTATGTAAACTCCAGCTTAAACAAACAGAGCGCCTCTTTCGTTCTAAGCAAATAGAATAGGTTAATAGAATAAATTAACCTGCAATTTTTGGAAAATCCTTTATTCCTTATGATATTCTGCCAAAGTTAGTCCATGCAGTTCCAAATCAACAAGCTGCTTGCATTATACTGTAAGGATCAGACTATGGAGATACCATTGCCATACCCTTTTCCACATTGGCAAATAGCTTGAAACAATTCAGTCTTTGGCTCCACTGAAGAAGTGAACATTATTAATGTGACTGAGGAGCAAGGTGCATAGGACATTATATTGCTGCACAAGGATCCCTGCACTTTACACCTGCCCAATACATAATACATAATACAATCTAAAATGTATTTTTCTTTCCCAAGTTTTTCTTTAGTTTACAGAACCTGGTTATCAAAAAACTTTCCGTTTACGATGACAGCCACTGACAATCAGCTGCATGTTTGCTTTCAACTGTCTATTCATTTGAGGCCTTTATTTTCCCTCAGTTTTTCTACACTCTGTGTCTTCATTACATTTGCAAGATTAACGATGTGAGGAGTTGGCAAGAGAGCAAGCTGCTTGGGATTCAATTCAGTATTTCCAAATACCCAATGCTGACCTTCTCCTCTTGGAAACGAAGGCGTGGCTTCCTGTTTTTGGACATTGTGTAAACTTCTCAAAGTAAAGTGAAAGAAAAAAGCGCAGATCTGGAATTCGTCCCGTGTGAAGGTCGGAGTGTGAAGCTCAGTGATGTTAAACTTCCTCTAGCTTCATGCTTTTTGTCAAAGTTTGCTGTAATAACAGCAGTTGCTGGAAAAAAAATCATGAAGCACATTTCTATTTGCTTTGCCAGAAAAGTGATATTTCAGAAAATTGTGAGAGTGAGAATGTTTATGTCTTAAGTAAAAACAAGGATTATGCGATTTGGTAAAAAGCTTTCTTTTTAGGGGAAGGCACTGAGCTGCCACTTGAACTATCCTGTCCACAAGAATATTGGTTTTCCAAACTGAAGTTATAAAGTAATAGTAACGGATCAAGGAAATACTGCAGTATAAAGAGGAAAGTCATAACTAAACTACTTGGACTGACTTAAGGATTGCAGATTATGTAATATATTGCTTATAATTATGATATACATAAAATTGATCTCTAATTGCATATATCTCTGGTGTTTATATGAATGTGATCAAGATAAACTGGGTGAGATGTAAATAAGAGAATGTATGGCAATAGAAGAATAAGGGATGGATGTTTTTCATAGTATGGATCCATATAAGGGATCCTTTATATACTGTAGAAAGTTCAAAATTACGGAAAGGCCCTCTCTCTGTAATAATAAAAGTACCTTGTACGTGATCCTAATTAATGATGAGTGGATCTGTCTGAAAAATGTGCGAAACTGCAAATAGATTTGCAAAATAGCCAGAAAATTTCAAAACACATTGAAGTCAATGGGCATCAATTTTTTTTACATGCAACACTTTTTTACGTGCGACAACTTCATCTCAATCCATATGCATTTAAGTTAATGGGTGGTTTTTCTTGTGTCTTTTTTCTTATTGTGACTTTTTTTTCACACCAATTTCACCAAAAAAATTCACTGATGGCGAAGTGCAGAAATTTGTTGCAAATCCATGCCTGGCGGAAAAATTTGCTCATCCCTAATCCTAACCATGATAGAATTAAAGGGCAACTAAAGTCTAAAATAGAATAATGTTAGAAATGCTGTATTATGTATACTAAATATAAACATGAACTTGCTGCACCAGCAGCCTAATAAGACAAATGATTTATGCTTTCAAAGTTGGCGCAGGGGGCTGTCATCTAGTAACTTTGTTAGACATTTCTGCAATATCAAGACTCGCACATGCTCAGTGTGGTCTGGGCTTCAGTTGGGAGGTTAAGCTTAGGGATCGTCATAAATTATCAAAACAGCACAAGTCAAATAATATCTGCCATAGAAGCCAATACAGCAAGACTGATTAATAATCATAATATAGAGACTGCACTGCGTCTCTGGATACAAATCTCTACAGGGAATCCAACAAAGCTGCTCGAGTTCTGGGAAGTAAAGTGGGGGGGCTCCCCCTGCCATTTGAAAGTATGATCGTTTACCTGCACAGCAGTTGGGGACCATCTGACAATTCCTATCAACAGCAGTAAAAGAAGGGGGAATTGCACTGCATACAGTCAGGTTTATGATAAAAACTGTAGATATCTTTTAATTAAAGTATATTGGAGATAGATTTCTTTTTCATTAAAGAAAGTAAAAATGGGATTTTATATTTTTGCCTTTACATGCCCTTTAATCTTTATTGGAGACAAAAGAACCCTATAGGGTTTAATAAATGTTTAATTTTTTTTAGTAGACTTCATTTTGCTTGGGACTTGAAAAACCCCAGAACCTGTGCATTCTGGATCACAAGTCCTTTAATTTTGTATGTCGTTGAGGTCTTTTCATAGGCATAGATCCTTTAAAAAGTAGACCTAATGAATTCCTTGTACAGAGATAGGATCTGTTATCTATAATGCTTGGGACCTGGGGTTTTCCACATGAGGGATCTTTCTGTAATTTCGATCTATACCTTAAGTCTGCTAAAAAACATTTAAACAACAAATAAACCCAATAGTTATTTTGATAAGAACAGAGCACATTTATTGAATAACTGACATTGGAATGAAAGACATTGGAATTGTAAGGATACCTGGTAGTCTAGTGAGGCGGCGGGAACGCCCACTGTGCTCCCTGTAGGGACGCCTGCATTGTCCTCGTCCTCTTCCTAGTTTTCTTTCTTTCCTAACACTTTTTATGTCAGGACACCTGATGGTATAGTGAGACAACAGGGATGCCCTCACGCTCCCTGCAGGGACACCCACATTTGTCTTCACCCACTTCCTACGCGCATATCCTTTTAGTTGGGAATCGCGCCTGGTAAAATTTAAAGGATTCTTTAAAAATTTTACCAGGCGTGACTCCGAACTAAAAGGGCTGTGACCACAAAATATATATAGACAAATACAAGAGGTCCTCTGCATTCAACCCATTATCAATATATTTAAGACAGAGACATTTGGCCATCTTAAATATATTGCAATATATGGACAAACAATCCCTGTTTTGTTTAAAGGGTAAGGCATTTTTCAGTAGCAGTATGCACAGAATGTCTCTGTCTTAAATATATTGATAATGGGTTGAGTGCAGAGGACCTTTTGTATTTGTAAAAAGGACTAAGTGGTACCAGACACAACTGTATAAAAGTGCAAGGAACGTGTTGGCAAGTGAACTTCACTTGTGGCTGTAATTGACCCCTATAATCTTTAAGGATAATGGCACATAGCAAGTTTTGTCCTAACAGCTAGAAAATACATGAGAAGACCAGAGGGGGCTGGCATGCACAACTAGCTCCCACCCTAACACACACCCCCACCACTACCAGCTTGCACAGCTGCGTGTGAAAGTAAAAACATGAATCGGCTCAGGAGAGGGGATTTTAAAGCTATAGAGATCACACAGTCAAGGCCTCACTTTTCCCCAGGCCTTTAGCTCTATACTTGTACCACTGGAGCAGACATTTTTCCAGTGGTGCAACTGAAATGTTTTACTGCCAGAGACCCACAAAGACACCAATGGAAATGTAGTTTCAGACGTTTGGGCTTATTAAGATTATGCGTTTATGTTATGCGATTCTAGTATGTCAGTTATTTAGCTGCTATCATTGTGTCATTTTTGTTTGCCAATATTACCCAGAAGTCAAACTTTAGAAGACGAGATATAGTGCAGTTTGGAGCGAGAAAAAAAAAAGTTTAATGCTCCATGATCATTTGAAGCCAAGAAAGTTAAGTGTAAACAGAGCAGTCTAAGACTAAAAGCAGGCTAAAGCATCTCTTTAAGAATTCATTTGGATTACAGTGTATTTCTGCACTACAGTTGATATCATGGATACTATGATGTTGTAGTTAAGCAACATTTAGGAGGAGCAACACAGCAGTAAGAGGTTTCTGTCACAATTAGAAAAAAATATTTCCTGTATAAACTCAAAGAAACACAATTAGGGCATTTTGATTGTCAGACTGAGTTGCAGAATAAGATTATTGTTGCGTTCCTAGTTCTTTTTCACCAAGGACAACTCTTCACCTCGCAGTGAGAAAATCCTCTTATTCCTGGCCAGCTGTTTCTTCTTAACTAAAACTATTTGCTGTGTTCCCTACAGCTACCTCTTCTTTAAATTGCCTGTGAAGGCAGTGATACCTTTATTTTTTAATTCAGAGCACCACCATGCCATTCATAGAATAGAACGCTGCCTGCCCCAATTATGCTGTATTTCAACCCATAGGGGTCCCTTAGTATGGTATAATGATGGAGCACTTCACCTTCAGCATGGACTCGGCTATAATTGGCACCGATACGTTCCGTACCTCCGCAGGAAAGAACAGCCACTAGGCTGCCTAGTAGCAAAAAGTTTGGATGAGTGATAGAGATCATAGAAAGAGCAGAGCTAGGATTAAATCCCCCATATGTTAGTTAAGGGAAAAGGGAATACAATTTATAATCCTACATAAAAGCCATGTTGCAGAATGACTTAAATAGATCACCTTGCAGAGCAACACCATCAAACATAAAACAACACTTACATTACAGAGGCATTTAAAAATTTAAATCTACTCCCTATACTCTTCTGTTGACATTTATTTCATTGCCTCTCTCACTGGAAATGCTGAACTCTGTCATGAAAATGGAAATATGTTCAGAAAGTGTATTTTTGTCTTTATTTTCCTTGACTAGCTGTTACTGTGAGGATGAAGCCATTAGGCATTAGACTCAGATTCATGAGAGGAAAAGAACATTAAAAGTTTATGAAAACATATAAATTCTACCAAGCAAATATATTCCGGCATACAAGGATATATCGGAGTTTAAGGTGCCTCTGTTCCAATATTGCCAGATTACTTTAACTGCTGCTATATATCATAAAATAGCAATTGTGAAGTGTGTATTTCAGCAAGGGATTTACACCTTGAAGACTTGACTCATTGGCTGCTGGAGACTATTCTGGTACTGAAATGTTAAAGATCAGAATATATATATTTCATCTTTGTAAATTTTTAAATTCTCACTCTAAAGCTGGCCATAGACACAAAGATTTGATCGTACGAATCCTCGATTCATACGATTTTCGCACCGTGTGTGGAGAGTCCCGAATTTTTTGTCCCATGGAGATTGGTCATTTGGTCGATCAGACAGGTTGAAAATTTCTGTCGGCTGCCGATAATATCTCTGCATGTATTGCCGATCGTACGATTTTCAGTGGGAGACTGTCACTAGCTTTGTAGGACATAACTATCGTACGATTGCTGTCAGGGGCAGAACATCGGCTGATCTGTTCTTTTACTACTTTATTTGATCGGAATGGTTAGTGCAATACTAAGAGATGGATTCTGCCGGCATCTCCCTCTCCCGTGTTTCCACCTGTACATCCACTCATTGCTACGACCGGAAGTGATGTCACGCCATTGCACCTTGCTTTTATTCATCCTACCTTGTGAAGAAAGTACTATAATCACCTTCTTTTACTTAATTATAATTTTATTGTGGAGATAGCACTTTGTAAAAATCACTATAGCACTTTAGAACACCCTATGGTCTAAGACACACACTGGTGACTGCACTGAATAGTAAGAATTTTGCACTGGGCTCTTTTATTTGGTTGTTTTTTTTTTTTCATAGCCTGTGGCGCTACTATGATTTTATCTTTCTGGATATTGGGTTCCCAGATAAGAGATCCTATATCTATATAGAATGATACATGCATAAAGATATACATAGACAAACATACATGGAAGGCCCATTAATCAACAGTCTATTTTTAGTGGTTTTAGAACTTTTTTCAATACCATAAACAAGCTCTATGAGAGTTATGTAATAAAAGTTTGCCCAGGAACAGTAACCCATAGCAACCAATCAGCAGGTAGCATTTACTGGTCACTTGTTTAAAAGCAAACATCTCGTTGGTTCCTATGGGTTACTGCTCCTGGCCAAACTTAGTGACTTTCATTACATATAGGGGTATTTCTCTAAAAATCACAAACGCCATATAATATATTAAAAGATCCGAATATAAAAATGACAGGGGAAAAAAGCTGAATGAATGAAGCAAACCTTATTTTTTCAGACAATTAAAAAAAATCCCAAAACATCTAAAAGTCTGAATGGCTAATAAAAGGCCCAATAGAATCAGAGCAGCTCCCACTGACTTCTATAGGCTCTGCTTTTACTTGCCGAAGTTTTGGATTTTTAAGGTTTTTACTGTTCATAAATCTCACATTTTTAGAGTTTTAGAGACATAAAAAACACACGTTTTTAGAGGAAAAAAGTTAAGTTTGTGAAAAAAATAAAAAATTGGAATGTTACTTATACCCAGAGACAGTGTCGGACTGGGGCACCTGGGGCCCACCAGAGAACCTGATCTGAAGGGCCCCTCCATATACTTACGAAAACCCTCAAGTGAAAAAAAAGGAAATGCATACTAAAGTGAACATTTTTATTTATATACTATTAAATAACATCAAGTTGCCATAAATATTAAATAACCTTATTACCGAAAAAGAACAAAGTTGTTTTATAAGAAATATAATTAAAGCACTGCACATGCAGTATAAATGTGTAGAAATCTTAGTCACCTAGAACACACATAATCACACAGAACAGAGCAACCAATCTCAAATTAGTAATTTCTGCAAGAGGGAAGATGATTTTGCAAAGTTATCAATTATATCATCATAAATTAAATTATTTGCAATGTCCCTCTCAATGTTAAGCAGCAGAAACGATTCTAGCAACTCCTGTCCAATCATAGATCTTAAACGGGTTTTTACTATTTTCAGCTTAGAGAACACTCTTTCACATGACACCTGAGTGCAAGCCAAAGTTAGTAGTGTTTTATACACAGCAAAGAGGTTTGTGTATGCAGAAGAGTGTAAGTTGTGGTCGTAGAGAAGCCTGTAGCAACAGGTCAGACAGTGTTCACACACACTCTTTTTTAAGTCACTGGCTATTTCCTCCTCCTCATCACTTTCCTCTATAGTGACATTGGCTGTTTGAGGAAGGCTGGGTTTTTTTAGCAGTGGGTAGTTGTCTTTAAAGTTCAAAAGCTCAGATTTTAACTGAACAGTATCCACACCAGCCAAATCAGCAACTGTATGTAAGGATTCTCCTGGAATGTCCTCTTCCCTGATGTTGCTAAACTGCCTAGGGTCTAGAAATGCAAGATCTTGTATGAGCTTTTCATTTTTGGAGAATTTTTGGTCAATGCTGTTTACAGCCTGATCTATGACTGCATAATATGTCTGGACCTCAAATTCTTTCAGAGGATCTACAAGAGGCTCATCTGCAGCCAACTCCCCAGGCATCCTTTTTTTCCTTGCTATTCTTTTATGTGGGAGACTCTTCTCTAGCTCAGCACTGACAGACATCTCATCAAGGGAATGGTCTATCTTTTCAATAAAAGCATTTGCCAGACTCACAAGCTTCGGAAATGATGGTCTCAGTTTCTGAAATTGGCTTTTAGCCATTTCAACCATTCTCCAAGCTTGCAAAATGTCCAGCCCACTAGTCTGAAGGTAATCTGATACAGGTGTGGCTATGTCAAAAATTAGCATGAAGAGAAAAGAAACAAGCAATGTTTCATATCTTGTCCAACCATGAATTAGATATTTTGCCTCACTGACCACTTTGCTGTCAAACTGGGTGGACAAAGAAATGTGCTCAAGACAGCAAATCAGTGCACTGTACAACTCTTTTGACTGATCAGTGCAGGAACCAAAAATAGTACTGAGTGCTCTGGGCTTACTCCACCATCGGGTGGCACCAATTTTTTTTAGTCTGGAAAGTTTTTCCTGCCCTTGACGCAGGGAAGAAACTTGTTCTGTCCACACAGACATCCTCTTGTACGACTCAGAGAAAAAACATGCAGTCTTCTCTAAAAGGCCAAACAGTGATTTTACAGGGATTACACACTGGGTTATATCCACAATTACCAGATTCAGTATATGAGCATAACACCATGTATAAACAGAACTGCAGCTCACATTTCTTATATGGGCCTGAACGCCATTGTAACACCCACTCATATTTGCAGCACCATCAAAAGAGCAACCAATGATGTTACTGACACTCAAAGATACCTTTTCCAGCTGATCTTTGAGAGATAGGTAAAGTGCTTCTCCTGTTGTGCTCTTAACATTTATGAGAGCAATAAGTCTTTCATGTACATCTCTCTCTCTTACATATCTCAGAATGATGCTGCATTGTTCCATCACACCAACATCCTGGGTGCTGTCCATTTCCACACTAAATTTCACTGCATCTTTAACTTCCTGGCTAATTATTTGCTTTACCATCATTCCCATTACAATTATCAAGTTATTTATTGTAGTTTTACTCAGGAAAGTAACTAGGCCTCCTCTCCCTTTGCTCTTGGGATGGTGCTTTTTCCTTTCCTCGCTCATTGCCACTACCTCTTTGACATGATTTTGTAGAACACTGTCATATTTACTAAGAAGTAAAACCAACTCGAGGAAGTTACCATGGTTCAAGTCACTATTTAGTAAGGCATGTGCAGCTTCATCCTTTCCTCTGTAAGCCAGGCCAAGTTTTGCAATATGCTGAATAATGTCAATTAACCTCATTATGACTAAACGATTATGCCTTATTTTTTCCTTTTGTTTGTTAACTAAATTAACATTGATTAGTGTTTCAATGTCGCTTTTCCTTTCTGCTGTCAAATAAGATGTTACTGATGCCTGATGTAGGACAGATTCCTCATGTTCCTTGACTCTTTCATTGACATGCAGTCTATTAACTGGCCAGCCACTAATAAATATACTTCTTCTGTTAGTACAGAAAGCCATGCAGGTTGAGCAGTAAAGTTTTTGGTCATCAACACAAAAAGAAAGCCATTTTCTCTGAATTGCACTTCCACCAGGCACTGATCGGAAATATACTTTGTGTGCTTGGAAAGGAAGTGTGTGAGTAGCATCTGAAAGTGGCTGAACTGGGTGTGCTTCCATAAAATGTAATTTAACAGAAAGATTGCAGGTTTGGTCTGGTGCCTTAAATGGATTACACTGAGCATATGTGGAAGTAACTGGGGAGAGCACATTAGGCTCAGCTGAACTTTCTGAATCTGAGTCTTTATCAGATTCTACAGGAATGGTAGGGGAGTCTTTCTGTTCACCTTCCTGTTCTCTTATAAGCCAAGAGGGCCCTTCACATTCCTCCTCAACCCTAGATGATGATGATGCAGCTATTGGTAGTGGGGCATCTTCATGGGTTAAGGCCTGAAGCTCTGCAGAGCTCTGACATGGCTGGCCTTTTGGTTGCCATAGCCTTTGTTGCCCTGGTGCAGTCCCTGCATCCACTAGCCCTTTTCTGGAAGCCTGTAACCTTTTTTCTGAACCTGTTTTATATTTCTTTTTAGAGATGGCTTCCTTGCTTTTATCTTTTGAATCAGTAGCTCTTTTAGAAGACATTGTAGATCTCCTATCAATAAAGAGTGCATTCTGAGTATTAGTATCATTAACCCTAAATAAACCTAAACTTGTAAGTTTGTGCACCATGCCCAAGCTGAAAAACTGTGATACAAGCAAGAGAACATTGAGCTTCAAACGGACACACCATGCACAAAAAAAACATGCCATCATGCTGCAGCATCATGCTTAAAAACATGCCAAAAAGAAGGAATCATACCATGCATTTGGCTTCATAACAACAAATAACAAATATTGTCTTTCTTTCCCTGATAACGTCAGGGTACAATCTGTCTGCCTATCACTGAATAACTTTTTTCACACGAACCAGTCTTACTTACACCAAGCAACTCAATGATTTCAGAATTCTGCAACAAGAATATGTTATATTTAAAAACACAGAACTGTAATTTTATCATCAAGCAAAATCAGTAGCAAGTATGCAATTGCCCAAATAAATGTATATTTAATATATACAAGTTTTGGCATAAACAGATGGCATAAATACATAAACATACATCTAACTATAGATTACAGTAGCCTTGGATATTATAATTGTCCAGGAAACCATCCAAGACCCTCTTAAAGGCATTAACACAATCAGCACAAAATCACAACATCTTTTGACATTCCCCAACCTCACTGTCCTCACTGTGAAGAACCATATGCACTGCTGCAGGTTAAAATTCTGATGGTCAGTTCAGTATTTAGCAGTACTTGCTTGACTTATGGGAATGTGATAGGGCCTACTTGATATTAAGCTCCACTGGGGCAGGGACTTGTGGGAATTTGATAGGGACCTTAGATTGTAAGCTCCACTGGGGCATGGACTTGTGGGAATTTGATAGGGACCTTAGATTGTAAGCTCCACTGGGGCATGGACTTGAGGGAATTTGATAGGGACCTTAGATTGTAAGCTCCAATGGGGCAGGGAGTGATGGGAATGTGATAGGGCTGTCTGATGGTAAGCTCCACTGGGGCAGGGACTTGTGGAAATGTGATAGGGACCTTAGATAGTAAGCTCCACGGGGCAGGGAGTGATGGGAATGTGATAGGGCCTTCTGATAGTAAGCTCCACTGGGGCAGGGACTTGTGGAAATGTGATAGGGACCTTAGATAGTAAGCTCCACGGGGCAGGGACTGGTAGGAATGTGATAGGGACTTTACATTGTAAGCTCACTGAGGCAGGTACTGATGTGAATAAGGGACTTTAGATTGTAAGCTCCATGGGCAGGGACTGATCAAAATGTGATAATACCTGGTAGGCAAAACACAACTGAAGCTTGAAAGGTAATTTATTAATTGATTAAAAATTCATGTTATACTGCATTAATCAAGTAAAAAATCATTGATCATTTCTTTTATTTTATCATTTTATTTCTTTTATTTTATCGTTTTTATTTCATTTATTTCATAATTTTTATTTTATTTCATTTATGTTATCATTTTTATTTTAACCATTCCCATCCCAGTCAAATAATAATTAATATCTCAGGTTCAACCAGATTAAGCAACTACTGTTGGCAAAGACTGGAGATGGTCAGATTAAAAAAAAAAAAGTTAATGTGGGTTATGAGTCTTATTAACATAGTTCATAGTCCATACACCTCCCTCCCCCCCCAACCCCCCAGGGTGGTTAAGGGCAGGCCCCCCACTTAAATTATTTGCTCACCAGCACTGCCACTGTAGTGTATATTCTCCAAAAAAAACTTGCTAGCAGAGGAGACAGGGCAGGGCAGGGGACTGCAATAGTCATCACCAGCCCAACTTGCCCAGCGAGCAGCGAAAGATGCAGGCAGGAGGCAGCCAGGATCGACGGTCCAAGCCAGCAGCAGTATGAGTATGGCTATAGCAGCAGCAGCGCCATTGCGCCAGCACCGCTCGCTCCCTCTCTGAAGCCGGCCGCGTCTCTCTCTCCTCCCCCACATGAAGGACGTTCCGTGACGTCACATGCGGTCGCACAGCCACAGCACAGGAGCGCAAATACTTAATGGGCGCACGGCACAAGGCAGCTGAGCTGAGTCAGGGAGAAGGTTTGAAAACTCGGTAGTTGACAGGCCAGTAGGAGTAGCGGCAGCGCTGCAGGGCCCATTGCTCCGAAAACAAAAAAATCGGAGTGCTGGCAAAAAAATATTTAAAAAAATTAGAACGTGGTCGTGGGGGCCCACAAGGACTGGGGCCCACCGGGATATTTCCCGGTGTCCCGGTGGGCCAGTCCGACACTGCCCAGAGATATCAGGTTTCCCTGAATGGGAATTACAAGTGATGGATGATGAAAATAGGAGCTCATGTCTGACATACAGGGTCTTATTTTCTGCCATACACAAGCCGATTAAAGCTGCTGATTTGATCGATCCAATGCCATGGAACTCTGGAGCACTGGACTTCATTTGTGACCAGGGCATTGTCAACATAGTCAACATTTTTTGTCTTCCCTTCCCTATGTTGTTTACTCAGGGAGCTATGGTTTCCTACCACCAGTCCAAAAACATAATAGCTGGTTGACTGGTTCCTAATTAAATTGACCTTGAAAAAATTAGACTGCACTTTCACTTGATGAGGAACTTATGTGTATGAAAAAACATTGCAATATATCAGCAATAAATAGAAAAAAAAAATTCTATTGCTGTTTCATTGCTTGGTAGTTTGACGTTAAAATATTCACTTTCTCTAGTTTCCCATTTAGAGTTAGAGAATTAGAATTTGGTACAAAACTCTCACTTTAGCCTAATCTTTTTTTTTGTGCACCTTTGGAAACTGAGGGATCTGAAATGACAAAAAGAGCAAAAGTGTTTCTCTGGTCTAATTCTGTTTCAGTGAAAGAGTCTACGTGATTCTGGCTCCAGAAGGTTTTTTCTCTTTGGATACATAGAATATGCGCTGTTTTTAGAGTTGTTTTCAATGGCACAATTTACTCATTATTAATTACGTTTACTGTAATTTAAAACACAATGGGGGCCATTTATAAACTTCGCGCAGGGCAAATTGGTTCGCAAAGTGAATATATTTGCCCTGTGCATGGTTATATTTATAAAGCTGAATAAGTGTGGTGCAAACAGAATTGCGAAAAAAAAATTCACAATGCAAATGTCTATAGCAGCTTTTTAAATATGTCACAATTCGCAAATTGCGAATATTTATGCGCACACTCAATTACACCACAACTGTGGTGGCAGATAAAATATTCACAAGACAGTTTCGCAAACTGCGAATTTAAGTTAACGATATTTTCGCGCACAACAACCTCGCACATTGGATGCGCTCGCGCAAACTCCCGTCTCATTTTCGCGCCATTTGCGAAAATTTATTCACACTGCAAATTCGCAAAAACCGGAAACAAGGGCAGAGCAGCGTATATTAGCGTTCAGGAAAAAACATGCGCAATACAACAATTTGTGAAAAATATGTGCTGCGCGAACTTTATAAATGACCCCCAATGCACCTTAATGCTTGTTTGTTCCGAAGCTGGGGAAGAGGATCAAGGAAAGTCACAGATCTGGGGTAGGGAAGAAAGCGATTAATATGTTAGGGAAGAGCAACACATTCTTTACATCCTTAATAACTGCAAGTACCAGGCTATAGATTTGTGCTGCAATGTTTTCTTTACTATGCAAAAGGTCTCCTGAGGTCACCTCTGAAGAGATCTGTCACAACTAATCATGCGACTGGGGGCATTAAAGCAAACCAGTTGGAGGACTCTAGTATTCACAGGGTCAAGTTGCGGTTGCTGCTGCTGTTAACTCCTTTGCTACCAGTAAGGACAGGAGATTGTTCTGTGTCAAAGGGGCTTAAATGGTTTCTAGCCCTCAATGGGAAAATATCTCACATGCCTTATGTATCATGTATTGTTTCTAACCACCAGATCTGATTTTGCTATTCTTATTTAGATTTTTGGTGCTTTTGCCTTCTAAATGTCCTTAAAGAGTAATCATGGATAGGGAAATTGCAGGGGATGGATGTCGACTCAATATTGGCATGAATGAAACTGAAGGAACGGTTTATTGGTACAACATTCTCATGTAAGATATAGGTGTTTAGCCAGGCCGCCCAGCAGGAGTCATTTGATATGACTCAAAGTTCCAATAGATACACTGAATTGTATTCTGGCCTTACAGGTTTGGAATCAGTTTGGCGGGGGGGGGGGTGATGTTATTACAATAGTGTTAATGCACAGCTATAAATTAAAAAATAAAAGTCTAGACATCACAATACTATGCCTCATTACTCAGGGTGTCTAACAATTAACCTTTGTAGATATGAGAATAATGGCTTATAACAGATAAGAGTCTTTATTTGTCACATGCATAGTTATACAGGTACAACACGACGTGAAATGCATCCTGATGCACACGGGCAGATTCGGCGAGATTTAGTCACCTGGCGACCAATTGCCTCTTCTGCGGGGTGACAATCTCCCTGAACTGCCTTCCCTCTGCTATAATGAGAAAACGCCAGCACCAATGCACTCGCGGCGATTCGATTCGACAAGGAGAACAGGTGATTAGTCGCCAGGCGACTAAATCTCCCCGAATCTGCCCGTGTGCTAGTTCCCTTAGACTGTGCAAAATTAAAACATACTAGTTAAATACTACAACTAAGTACAAAAGAATTACCATAAAAATAAGAATTCTAAAAAAAAATTAAATTAAGTATAGCAGCAGAGCAGATGTAGTACAAGATGAACCATGTTATTTACGTGACAGTGAGTGAAGCCAGCAGTGCAATATATGATAGTATAATAAAAAAACAAAATTGTTCAGTGATGAGCACCAATAAATATAAATTGTATATATATATATATATATATATATATATATATATATATATATATATATATATTATAGTGCAGAAGTGTAAAAAAATTATGACATATTTATGAATAAATGTAAGAAAAACATCTGCAAAATGATATCAGTTTCTCTAATGATCTAATATGGTATCTACCTTATTAAAAAAGTGAAACATTTGCAGATCCCTGACTTAAGGGAGAATAATGTGAACGTATGGCGCTCATGTAGGAAGCACAGCAGTTCAGTCGTGCTCTCAGCTAACTGGTGAGAGAAGACGTAATAGTTTGACGTCTGCAAGGCTCTGGTTTGCAAGAGAATTAAAGATAAATTAAATATAATTACAGATGTAAGAGGGCCCCCTAATAAGAATACCCCCTTGTTATCCCATTGTAATCTAACACACTTACTACTCATATTTTACTTTCAATAATATGAAAAGAGAAAGACAGTTCCTGAGCACCCTGGGCTTATAAAAAAGCTGAATGCAGTTCTTCAGTTTTACCAAGGGCACTGTTACGTAAGGTAACCCAAACCCAGAAAAACCCCAAGGTCCCAGCCTCGGATGCTGGCAGGTCTTAAAGTGAGAGGACCAGGGAGAGAGTGGAACCAAATGTTAACAGGAATAACAGGGAACTGGGAGTGTGACCGTGGAACAGGCCAGGGCAGAGCGGTACCAAATCAGGAGACAAAAGAGTAGTGGAGGTCACAGGCCGGGTCAAATACACCAGTAGCGCAGTACAGAATCGTGATCCAAGAGGGTAGTCAAAAAACAGGCAAAAGTCAGGACAGGTAGAAAACTAGACAAGGGTCAAGAACAGACTGAACACACTAGAATCGCACCCAGGAACTATTGGAAATAGACTTAAGTTGGGCTGTGTGTTACTGGTTACAGGACCTTTAAATATTCAAATTTACCGCCAATGTGCTATTACGTGTATTTAAGGAATACAAATCTTAGGGAGACAAGGAGTGCTTAAAGGGGACGTCTAACTTAGAAGTAATTAGATGCAAAACAATTCTCCCTCCAGTGTAAATCATCCATACTAGCTATGAGCATCCCTAACATTGTGAGATTACTATGTTACCTTCTAATACTACATTCACAATAGAGAGCATCCTGACCAGCTGTATCACAGTGTGGTATGGGAGCTGCTCTGTTGCTGAGCGCAAGGCGTTGCAGCGGGTGGTGAAAACTGCCCAGCGCATCACAGGGACTCCGCTTCCATCCATTGAGGACATCCAGAAGAAGCACTGTCTTCGTCGAGCACGCAGTGTTCTTAAGGACTCCTCTCACCCTGCCCGCAGACTGTTTTCTCTTCTGCCTACAGGCAGGCGTTTCAGGTTACCCCGGACAAGAACCAGCAGACTGAGGAACAGTTTTTTTCCCAGAGCTGTCTCCATACTGAACTCTGCACCTTATTGACTCCTTTAACCCCCCCCACCATACACTCTCCCCATTACCATCTACTTGGCACATTTAATATTGCACATAGTCAATGCACTACACTGTACAGACCCACTTGTAAATGTATATCCATTGCACATATACATTTGTAAATTCTAATTATACATTTTTATACATATGTCAATCCCTGATAAATAAACCTGTAGATTTTGTTCATATCTTTTGCATATTCATAATTACTGCAGCAACCTGTACATTTGTTCATCTGCTCGTAACTCCTGATTATAGTTAATACAAACTGTATATTATGTTCATATGACTGAAAATCCCTCTGTAAATATTATCCAGTTCATTCTTGTACATATCAATTATAATTTATACCTTATCCTGCACTTACTGCTTATTGCACTCCTGGTTAGACCTAAACTGCATTTCGTTGCCCTGTACTTGTACTTGTGTAATGACAATAAAGTTGAATCTAATCTAAAAAAACTCAAGAATGGCAGATATAGTGCTGTGTAGATTACAGGATTTTTCATGTAAAGTCCATCATCAGTTGTGCCACTGGCACTAGAACACTAGAACAGTGCACTAATAGTTGTAGATACTCCATTGCTAAGAAATAAGATTCCTAGCTCTGAATATAAACTACTGTATATTGATTTCCATCAGCATAGATACCAAACAAAAATTTCATTCACAAAAATTTCAAATTCACAAAGATTCTGCAAATCCCAAGTTGATGCAGAAATACAGAAGGCAGAGTTATAAGCAAATATTAGGACAAACCAGTCAATGGCTCTATTTATTAGAGGTCAAATTTTTGTAATTTTAATGGCTTTTGAAACCACAATGAAACAAATTTTCTCCAAAACCATGTATGTCATAAAAGTTATTAAAGGATCCAAATAAAAAGCATTAACGAACAAAAGAACACCGAACAATGCGATAAAAAATAGGAAAACAGGAAAAATAGGAATAGAGGAAAACCTCTAAAAATTTGAGTTTTGAGAATTTGAGAATTACTAGTGAAAAAATAATCAGAAATCACCTTAAAGTCTGAATTGATTAAAAAAGTTTAATAAGATCAGTGCAGCTCCCACTGACTTCTATAGGACCTAAACAACTCTTACCTGCCAAATTTTTGTATTAGAGTTTTTTGTGGTTTTTACACAAAATAAATCCTACAATTTTAGAGTTTTAAAGAAATATAGAAAAAATACATATTTGTAGAAATGTGTGAAAAAAAGAGATTCAAATGTTAGTAGGCCCCCTAGACTGTATGAGTACAATTTTACCATCTACATTGGTATTGTCACATCAATCAGATATGCAACAGCTGACATGGAATTGAACCATGGGTACTGACAAATTGAGACTCAGAATGACTGGGACAGTATACACCTTTTCCCTCAAATGTTATAAATTAGGAGGGTCTCCTTTATTCGGAGCACAGTTAACATTCTGCGGCACATGAAAGGATTTACAAAAGTGACTCTGGTAAGTAGCATTCTGCGTGACAACCACAATTCTAGCACTTCCAGAATCAAAAATAAACTATTCAATGTGGGATTAAGAAGAATCTTAATTTGCAATTTCGTCTTGGCACTTGATCCATAAATATCTCACTGAGAAGTCATCCATTATGCAGAGCTAATTACATTTTTATAATTATGTAATCTGTCTTCTTTCACAGCAGAGGAAAGGAATGCAGGTGATGCACCTGGGTTTAAATCAAAACGCATACTGGAGCTGATAAAACTAGAGTGTTTATAGGCCCAAGTGATTTAACTGTATTAATGGAATATAGAAGCATTCACAGGAGGACCAGCTGGAGAAATAAAGATTAATAAAAGAAAAGCAAAAAAAATAATAGGCTTTCAAATAGAAGCCTTTATTGGTGCATTTTAAAACTAGGTTTGGGTGACTCTCACTGCTTAGCACTTTTCATTTAGATCCTGGTATTCACAGAGAAAAAATTCTATTAGAAGAAATGTTTACCTATTTGGTCAACAGAAGATACTTGTTATTTTCCGCAGTGGCTGCCAAGTAGTATTACAGGATCCAGGGGAATGTAAACCAGTACCCTAATTATACATGTGCTTCTAAATGTACTCATTCTGCCTAGCGAAACTATGCTTAGGTCAATTTCAACTTACAAGTGGGTCTGTACAGTGTAGTGCATTGACTATGTGCAATATTGAATGTGCAATGGTAACGGGGAGAGTGTATGGTGGGGGGGCGGGTTTAAAGGAGTCAATAAGGTGCAGAGTTCAGTATGGAGACAGCTCTGGGGAAAAAACTGTTCCTCAGTCTGCTGGTTCTTGTCCGGGGTAACCTGAAACGCCTGCCTGAAGGCAGAAGAGAAAACAGTCTGTGGGCAGGGGTTGAGGAGTCCTTGAGAACACTGTGTGCTCGACGAAGACAGTGCTTCTTCTGGATGTCCTCAATGGATGGAAGCAGAGTCCCTGTGATGCGCTGGGCAGTTTTCACCACCCGCTGCAACGCCTTGCGCTCAGCAACAGAGCAGCTCCCATACCACACTGTGATACAGCTGGTCAGGATGCTCTCTATTGTGAATGTAGTCATGTAGACGTCTTTATTAGAGATGTTGGTGCAAATACTTGAAGTGGCCACTTATTATTACAAATGTCCAAGGAAGCAAAATAAAGACAATAGAGATCCTCTAATGCCCTAGACATGAGCCCACCCTAAAACAAATGTGACATGCCCCTCAAATTGTTAAAAAAAATGTTAGCACAAACATTTTTAATAGTTAGGACTTTTGAAGGCAATCCCGCTTTAAATATGCCAACACTTTTTTACAACTTTTATGACTTTTCGGCATACAGAATATGATGTCACTGACATAAGATTGAGGAAGATGTAGCTTCATCTTATCAGTTCGCCAGGTCTAGGGTGCGAAGGAAACTCTGGCAAAATGGGTAGGGTTGTATAAAATACACTTTAGTGTATTTGCAGAGTAATGTTCGATTGCCTGCGCAGAAATTCGCCTGGTGATAGGGCACAAAACTGCGCTAGTGACGGTCTCTTTCGCTAGCGAATTGTCATCTACGCCTGTTAATAAACTGGGGATGTCCCTGCAGATGAGATTTCTGGCGAACTGTCAATAGCAACGGCCACTTCTCCCTTTAATTAATCTGACCCAGAGACTTTAAACAACATTGTTAAGTAAATCATAAAAGCTCTGAACATTGGCCAGCGACAGGCTAGTTTTCAATGAAATTGTGGATATTGATATTATTTATTCATGGGGCACAGGAGGCTTAGCTAACACTCTACTGCGCACCAGTTCCCAAGCTTTTACAAAACCGGGACAAAGATTTCTACTAAATATTAATTAATCCAAGAGAGAGAAAAAGACCCTATATTTTTTATAATGTCCTTTATGAAATATAATAAATGATGATGATATAAAATATTTCACTCCAACACTGACCTTGGCCCATGCACATGTCTCATCTACTGTACAAGGTAAAAATCTAGCCAATCTGTCTATCTGTTCCCTTGTGCCTGTAGATTGACAGTTCTTGCCTGCTATTATTTCCATTATTTATTTATTTTTATATTTGTATATGTGTAAACACTTTATAAAGTTTGCGCAGCGCATATTTTTCGCAAATGTTTGTATTGCGCATGTTTTTTCCTGAACGCTAATATTTGGCACTGCCCGTCTTTCCGGTTTTTGCAAATTCACAGTGTGAATACATTTTCGCAAATGTCATACAAATGAGACAGAAGTTTGCGCAAATGCACCCAATGTGTGCGAGGTTGTTGTGCGTGAAAATAGCATTGACAGTAACTTAAATTCGCAGTTTGCGAAACTGTTTTGCGAATATTTTATCCACTACCAAAGTTGTGGCGTAATTGAGTCGCAGAGTGTGCGCATAAAGATTCGCAATTTGCGAATTGTGACATATTTAAAAAGCTCCTATGGACATTCGCATTGTGAAAAAAAATTCACAATTCTGTTAGCACCCTCTTATTCAGTTTTATAAATATAACGATGTGCAAGGCAAATATATACACTTTGCGAATCAATCCCCCACTGACCCCACTGAGTTTTTAAACTATTGTACTATTCTACCATTAACATTAATAATATAAAATGGTTCCTTGCCATCCCATGTTAGATACTGAGACATATAAAGGAAAAATTTATTAGTATTCAAAAATTTCCATTTCGGCCATTGAATTTGTCCAGGAACATTGGATTGGTACAAGGTAATACAGGCATGGAACAGGTTATCCAGAATGCTTGGGTTCTGGGATCTTTCCATAATTTGGATCACAATACCTTAAGTCTTCTTAAAAACAATATAAATATTAACAAAACCCAATAGGTTTGCCTTCAATAAGGATGAATTATATCTTAGTTGGGATCAAGGTCCTGTTTTATTATTACAGAGAAAAAGGATATCATTTTTTTTAAAATTTTAGGTATTTGATTACAATCAAGTATATGGGAGATGGCCTTCCCATAATTCGGAGCTTTTTGGATAACGTGTTTCTGGATAATAGATCCCATACCTGTATTATGTCTTTATATATAGCCAACATGTTTACACAGTGTTATACAGTTTATACTAGCCCTGCTAAAATCAGCATCTTGATTTAAATGTGTAAGAGCCCCAATAAAATCGGTGATCCACAAATGACATAGCATCTTCACATGACACCGAATGTTGCTGAAAGTCCGTTTTTTTAGGATTCCCATAACACTTCCAAATCTACAACAAAGCTCCTCTTCCTTCAGTAGTAAAGGAGTTAATTAAGTCTAAAATCATTAAGCCCAGCAGTTCCAACAATCCTCAGAGACTATTAAAACCACTCAGTGTTTATTCTGCCACAAACAGCAAAGAGATTCAGATGAGATTTGCAGTTTCTTTCTTTCTTTGATGCACTGTACCGTACAGTAAAATCTACAGGGAAAGTTCTTATTTTAAATTCTCGACCTATAGCATTAAAAGTACAGTTAGCTTTAAACAAGTCTGTGGTTTGTCAGTAGTTACCGGATTCTGTACAAATGTGTGGGATTTGCACAAGTTAGGCCACTCAATAGGGAAATATATATATTATTTCTAAATTTGAATATATCATATTCTTTAATACAGAAATATATATATTTTACAGATGAGTGATAGTTGGTGTGCTTGCAGTCCCAAATTAGTCATTTGAAGTAAAGATAGCTTCTAAAGGACACTAGAATCCCCTTGATAAAAGGACCTTGGTCCTAAACATTAGGCTTTCTCATTCTCACACGTGCCTGCCTTTGCTACGTCTGCTCTTGGAATTTAGGGGGTATCCTTTTGTTTTGTATCTTAAATGTAACTGTTTTTTTTATTGTGCATTATGTTGATACCGGTTACATAAACTGTTCTTTGCAAACATACCAACTTTTCTTGACCTATGTATTTATTGATAAGCATTGATTTATGTAAATATATTCTTGTTCCTGCCCACTTACCTTATTCAGTGACTAAGTTCATGCTCAGCTAACAGTGATTCTCCTGAGGATAAAAGTCCTATGCAGGGGTGGATTTGTTAATTGGGCATCTCTAGGCCTGCCACTCCCTGCACCCCACTAATCACAGCACCGTTGATTTTAATGTGCATCAGATGTCGCTGGCGTTGGCGGCCTCAAAATTCGTGTTTTACTATTTTTTTTGCCTGTTTCGTGAATTCCGTGGCAAATCGAAACGGGACAAATTCGCCCATCAATATTCACAACATAACTATTCACAACATAAGGTTGAGCAAAACTGTTTTATGAGGTTCGCTTAGATGTGAAGATGCACCAGCTGAGTTGCAAGTAGTACTCAGTTACCCTTGTCAGTAAAAGGGAGGCTACAATAAGCCTCTTTCCTGAAGTTCTGCCTCTCACTCTGACTACTATAGGATGCAGTCTTTGTGCCATACCAGCCTGTAATTTACTCTGGAATACAATCAAATACCAAAAAATGCACCCCCAAAACATGGGGAGGCCTAATTATCACAATTCAAATTTGTGATTTTTTTTTTATTAATTCAAACTCAAAAGTTTACCAAACTTGAATGTTTAAAATGTAAATCTAAAAAAATGCAATAAAAAAACTTGAATTCATTGCATTTGTATTCTACTCACCATTTACAATGGGTCTACAAATGCTAACCCCCCTTCCCCCATAATATGAGGTTCGAAATCAGTGGGGTTGCCACATTATAACAGCCCCAGACAATAATGAATGTTTACACTTTACAATCAAATTCATTCACAAAAAGAAACAAAAAAACTAATTGTGTTGCCAAATATCCTTCAACTCTAGAGGAGTCTTCATTGGGGGTAGAAAATATATATTTTACATGTTTTGTTTACTCTTTCCCCTTTAAATTGCTGCATTTTCAATTTTACATCATTCCCCCAAAAATCCCCCTTGATGGGTCATTCAGAAAGGCAGTATATGTCAAGAGGCAATATGGCTGCCTAATGAAATGCTTAAGCAGTTCTTTATATCCTTTTTATGTTTTCTGGTAGTTGAGTATTACTGTTACTACAACTATATATTATTACTGGTTACTAATACTAAATATAAAGAATGATCAAAGCAAATGCTATGTAAAAAAATAGCCAAATGCAGTAACACAAAGTAAGACAAATACAAATGCTCAATGTATGTCTCCAGCACCCTTTATAACAGTTTCTGGTTTTGAATGGATAACCTGACCAAGTCTAAACCCACTTCTGCAGTTAAATTGTTAAACAGAGCTGCTATGAAAAATAAGGAGATGTTGTCCCTCTGGCAAATAAGGGGTGAGAATTTTCAAAATGTAATTTTGCACTTATACAGTATATCTGGCCGCTAGAATCCATTTTTTTAACTTTACACACTCAACTACCTTGTAAACTGCTCCAGGCATCTCTGATTTTGTAGAAATAATGATGTCAATTTTTTTTCAGCCTTACTTTAAAAAAAAAATCTGTTTTGCTAGATTTCTTGCAGAAAGCATAATGATTTAAGGAATTTCCCAAAATCCATTCACTCTCCAAATATGTTTGAAATAAAATGATTTTGGTTATCTGATATGGTTGAGGCGTATACCTTTTTATTATTATTATTATTATTATTGTTATTATTATTATTATAAGCAAATATTCATTTGTAAAATGACTTTTCTGGAAATGTATGCTGCCAACACAGCTCTGTGTTTTTCGACTCTCAAGCAGAATGTTAGGTAGAAAAGTAGTCTTTTGAGCATTTCTTACTTCGTGCTTTGTGATGACTGGCTAGGAGCCTGCACATTTCATGAGTATACAATAGGGAGTTGGGCAAGACTGCAGAAATAAATTTTATTAACACGCAGTCTCTGCAGTACCAGACAGAATAATCTCCTTTAGTCCCTTTAGCTGGCACAGACCCTTGTGAAACAGGTCAAGTCAATTAGCTGTCTAACATATGATGGCTTCTATTGCTGAGCAGAGTAAATTGTATTTTCATAATCTGTGTTATCTTAACATTTATTTTAGTATAACATTCACATTTGTTTTTAGTATAACATTCACATTGGTAGTTTGCTCTTGTAGAATTAAGAGCAATGACTCAACATAATATGTTTGTAAAGTTCAGTAATATATCCATTTAATAGTCTAGGTGAACAGACGCTCATCATCCTATAAAAGATTTTAGAAGATTGATTCTACTGGAAGTTACATTTTAGATCCAAGGCTACACACTTAACAGACAATCCCATTATACATATATAAATAGTTGTTTTTTGTAAACAGCGTCTCTCCACAGTAAGTCTCTCCCCCCTGCCCAGAAGCTGCAAATTAGAAGAGGCCCATTTCTAAGGTAAATGGAGCGGCCCTTCGGGAAATTGCCCGAACTGACAGATTGTCAGTCCGGGCCTGGAGGACAGAGCAGGAAAGTTAACTAGGCTATAGAGATAAAATTCGCGGTGAATTCCCGTGATTCGACACTGGCGAATAAATTTGCGGAACGGGCACGAAAATTAGCCGGCATCAAAAAAAAATTGGCACCTGGCGTCCGTCAAAAACTAGACGCACCACGCTTTGCAAATTTTTCGCCGTTTCGAGATTTTCACAGGAAATTCGCCCATCACTACTAGGCTATCTTTGATCGCATCTGAAAGCCCCACTCTGAATTAACTGCGTACAGCATTATCATTCCAGCCTGTCTCTACTGCCCAACGGCGGAAATTCACACAATAATCCTCGACCCATCATTTGCACCGCCTAAGATTATGGATAACAGAATCTGCAGAGGCAGAACGTTCAGGGTCGTCATAGATAATAGCCATGGCCTTGAAAAAAGAGTCGAGAGAGAGACTGGCTGGATCCGAAGGGGATAGACTAAAGGCCCATAATTCGGGATCTCCTTGGAGTAGGGTGAATACAAAATGAACCTTAGACTCCTCAGTGGGTGAGTGGGGCAGGAACCCAAAATTCCTCCTGAATTGCAAAAATTTACTACAATCGCCTATAAACTTTTCGGGCAATGGAATCTTAGGTTCCCAGAATATTTATCATGGGGTTCAAGTAGCAGTCTACCTGATGAGGCCGGAGCAGGAGTGGGAGCAACCAGTTGCTGCTGAATAGCATCCAGCCTTGCAGCCAATTGCTGGAGACATTGAACAACTTGTCCCTGCTTGGATCCTTGTTCCCTGAGATGTTAGAGGAGATTTGCAATGGTTGCTTTCTTTCTAGCAGGAGAAGCAGCTGCTCTTTAAGCAGCTGTCGGGCCCAATGAAATATCATGTATGGTATCCCAAAACCCAGAACAAACCCCAAGGTCACGCTTCTGCCAAGGGGGAAGTTCTGGGCAGGCAAGCAGGTGCACTCCAGCCTGTTACGTTGCCTGAGGCATTGTTCAAAATGCAGAACCCCCCGCCTGTCTCTCTTACCTTGAAATCACAGACAGGGGTCCAGGGGGTGCATGACTTCAGAAAAGCCTTAAAGTTACCAGGAGCGGTACAGGAAGGACAGGGAACATATAGAGAGTAGTCGTGAAACAGGCTGGGTCTATACCAGTCAGACAGTGTGTAGTCAGGGTAAACATGCTGGAGTCAAAACAAATCATTAACACGGTACAAAGTCAGGATCCAGAAGAGTGGCCAAACAGGCATGGATCAGTTCAGGCAGCGATACAGCAATGTCAAAAACAGGCAAAGGTCAGGAACAGAATATCAGACAAGAATCACACCCAGGAGCATAGACCTACATTGGGCAATGAGTCACTGCAGTCTAGGGGGTTTTATAGGCAGCTTAATGGCTTACAGATTAGCAACAGGTAAAACAAGCCTAGCCTATTCTCTCTCTGCTCACAAAGCACAGTGATAATGCAGACAGCTCAGAAACACCAGGTTCCTAGTTCAACTCCAGGCAAGATATTGCAGTGCCTAATAAATGTCATGGTAGTAAGAGGACAAATCGCTTGTATATTGGGGGTTAAATTAAGTAGCAATTCTAAGCACCATTTTCTGGTTATAGATAACCAAAGGAAAAATGTAGGTAAAATAGGCCACTAGTCGGCACCCACTAACCTTCCACGTTCCATTGGTGACAGGTCTGGACTGAGAGTCAAAATAGGCCCTGGCATTTCAAGTACACAGAGGCCCAATCAGCCCAAACAGCGCCCACCAACCCACTTAATACTGACTTTCTATGGCACCTTATAGCAGCCCCTCTGGCATTTGCCAGAACCCACAGATTGCTAGTCCGGGCGTGATTGGTGAGATCCTGCTCTTGTAATTTGGTGCCCAGGACTGCTCTTGTGAGATTGTGAAAGAAGAGAACAAGTTTGGAGGAACTCTGGAGGATGAATAAGAGCAGGTCAGGTGTTTCTTTCTTATGGAACTTACTGTATGTTATTAAAACCTTTAAAGGCAAACTAAACACTGTACCGGAAGTACGCTCAAATTTTGCTTGGCTACACATTCTGCCACACTCCAACATATTATCAATGGTTCTCTGATATAATGGGCAGCAGCATTAGGTTTTGTTCTTAGAGCAATAATGCTCAACAAAACTTTTCTCCATCTCTCCAGGGTCAGTGACCCAATCAGTGCAGGAGAATCCTCCAATGAAAATTGCATTGATCTGTGTCTGGCTCCATATTCTTTGTTCCTGCAATTGGTGCTTCAAGCATTAAACAGTTTTTCTATCACTGAACAACTAAACAGCAGTATCTCCTCCATTCTTGTGTTTTATTACAGTGTAAAATTGAGAGGTTAAAACTTGTACAGTTATCTCCGTATGTTTGGGCTACGTTTTTAAGGGAGCTACAAGATATAAATTTACAGGGGTAATAGTTCCTGTTTTATAGTTGCCTTTTAACAGCATTGAAATGTTGTAGACTTAAACATGTCTAAAACATACTCATTACTTTAAATATAACTACAATGTGTTTCAATTTTATTGGCTCAAATTCTGTATTTGCGTACCTTCTGGCAAGAAGCGTTGCAAACAGATCCTCATTTTTTAGGATGTCTTCATTGGCAAACTTTTGTGGTTTACCATTATGCAAGAATCTAAGCAGCAATGGATAACACCATAAAAAACAAAATCAGAAAACAGATCTAGTAATATATTTTGGGGCATCATTGGACTGGAGGGTCCATGGCCCAATGGGGCTGCCAGCTCTGGGGCCCACATGCCCCCCTGGGCCCCCCCGTCCCAGTCATGAGGTCACCGACAGGTCCCCCAAGAAATATGTGACACCCAAGCCCACTCTCCCTCCACCACACGTACCTCTTAATCTCCGATGTGGTTGGGAGGGGAGGTCAGAGTGGAACGGGTCAGTGTGTTCTGCAGACACTATTTGTGGGGAAGATGTACAAACAAAAGCTAATTTGACAGCACTAATAAATCAATAAAATGCCCTTATTTAGCACTTTGAAGTCTATAGGGTTCTTTGCCAAGCTATAGTTGTAGAGTTGTAAAAACATGCTTACAGCCATTTTCACACTGAATATGAGAAAGGTTTTTCAAATAACTGTCTGTTGCACCCCCACTTAATGGTTTAAATATTATTGGTGAGCACAACTTTCCCTTTGTTTGTTTGTTTTTCACAGTGTCATGGACATTCCAATTTCACATGAGTATTATTATTTTCATGGGACATGTACTGAGTAACACAGGTACCATAATGAAGTCATTAGTCTCCTTTCTGCAATGTGCAGACTTGTCTTGCCATTGGGAGACCTTGGAATCACTAGACATGTCAGTTTTTATATAGCCAAGTGCATAAAGCTATGTACTTTCATACTGGGAATTCTAGTCTAGACAATGAGAGAAATGGAAATAGCGGAATATTGTTCTCAAGGTTGTACTCTTATTTACCCTGGAATCAGCAATAAAGGCAAGATGAGAATACATGGATTTCACTTGGCACCAGAAGTTATTTTTTTGAATTAGTAATCTTCCTTGCCCCTTAGTCATGGTATAGCATTCACATTTGTTATATAATCATTTGGTGAGGTTTATTTACAAACACAGCTATAAGTACAGTCTTGCTAAAATGGAGGCAAATCTTACTCTTATGGGCATTAAGGTACTTTTGTCCAAAGATGCACTCTGTTTAATTAGGCCAAATACCTATACAGTATATCTTAAAGGAAGGTATCCATCAAACTCCATATGAAACTATTATCTGAGTTTTCCAATACTCAAAATTAAGGATAAGCTAATTTTTTCTGCCTGGTACAATTTTTGGTACACATTTTGTGGCAAAGTTTGCTGTTTTGTCAATGGCGCAAAAGTTTCATGAAACTGTGCTAGAAATTTGCCATGCATTCTGTTTCACTGGGAAAAGATTTAAAAATTGAGCACCCCTAGGCAGGTACAGCTCATCACCCCCTTACCTGTCTCCTGTGCAAGTCCTATGTCATGGGGGTTCAGAGCATTGGGGCAAATCTGCCCTATTTCGCCAAAAAAATGCTGTGAAAAAATCCATGAAACACATTGAAGTCAATGGGGCAAATTCAGTAACCGGCGAAAATTCGCCAGCGCTGGCTTCGCGCACATCGCAACACTGGTGTTGGTGTAAATTTGCCTGGACAAAGCTAATTCACGAAGATCTGAAGTTGCGCACAGGGTACCGAACGCTGGTGAAATTACGCCCAGCAGTTTGAAGTTACGCTAGCGTTGGCTAATTAGCCTTTAGTAAATTTACCCCAAAGGGTGATAGACTGAAAAAGATCGTAAATTTTTTTTTGGGGTACCCTCCTTCCCCCCTACATTTGCTAACATATGGCACCTAAACTATACCGTGGGCACATGTGTAGGGCATTATAACAACTTTATATAATTTTATCAAGGTTCCCTGGCCTTGTGTAGTGTTATGTATTTGCTGAAGCATATACGGCCATTGTACTTTAACTGCACGCCGTATGCTAATTAGCCAACGCTAGCGTAACTTCGAACTGCTGAGCGTAATTTCACCAGCATTCAGTACCCTGTGCGCAACATCTGATCTTTGTGAATGTGTTGTCCAGGCGAATTTACGCCTGACGAAGTGTTGCGATGTGTGCAAAGCCAGTGCTGGCGAATTTTCGCCGGTTAGTGAATTTGCCCCTTTAAATAGGAAAAAACGCCAGCGTATTTTGGAACTTAAAAAATTTTCAACTTTTTTTTGAGGAACTCCTATCTACTCTATTGCACTTCGCCTGGTCTGAGGTGGCGAAGGCAAGTCTGGTGATAGAGGTAACGGCCAGTAAAATCAAAAATTTAGTGAATTTGCCTAGTAACGCTCTTTTGCCAGACCAAAAATTCGTCTAGCGTTAGAGTGGGAAGTTGCGCCAGAGTCTATCACCTTGGCGAAATTACGCCATCTACAGTTAGTAAATCGGCAAAGTACGTAAATGACATCACGCTGGTGAATTTTCGCCAGCATTATCCACTTTGCCCAATGAACGTCAAAATTAGTTTTACGTGCGACAAATTTTTCCTCACTCCAAATGCATAAAAGTCGATGGGTCTTTTTTCTAATGGTGACTTTTTTGTCTTAGCAACAATTATTTCTTAGCGACTTTTTTTGTCTTAGAGACTTTTTTTCCAAATGCATTAAAGCCAATGGGCATTTTTTCTTTTGCCAACTTTTTAAAGAAATGCAGTCTGTGCTAGAAAAAATAGCAGAAAAAAAGCAGACATTTTATTATGTAGCTCTTGCATATGCCTTCTACATCAACCAATAGGATCAGAGCACCATCGCCATGTGGAGCTGCTGTTTGTGCACCAAAACATGGTAGCCTTTTTTTTTCATGTAGAACATTTTAGCAGATTGGAAAGAAGCAACTCTAACAAGGTAACAATGCAAGTGCCAGAACACATTGATGAGATTCAATTTTAAATGCAATTAAATTCAGAAAAACTTATCTCACTGTTTATCACGTGAAAACTCTATTGAAGTCTATGAGAAAAAAACTGGAACTGAATTTGGAAAAGTTTTTTCTCCTTGAATTGAATCTTGTCCATGAGTTTTCACGTGTTAAGCCATGAGACAACTTTTTCTCACCAAATTGAATCTTGGCCACTGTATGCAGTGCTTGAATAGTTTGATCATCATTTCCACTTTTACACCTTGTCTGGCATTACTTAATCTCTACGATGCACATGCACATATTATTATACAATTTGGTGCTTGAGGAATTCAGATTTCTGATGAAATGCATTGGGCAGCTTTGCCCATTTTATCAGTGCAACCTTGCAAGTGTAATCATTTCTGTTTATGTATTTATAGATTAGCTTGGAACTGGCAAGACACTTCTACTTACTATTCAAGGTTTGCATCACGGTTGGCACTGTGACAGAGGAAATTCAGAAAAGCTGACTCAATTCTGCATTTTAAGAAGAATGTATTAATTCTAGGTACACAATGAGGTTTTAGCTAAAAAAGATTGACTGCAAACCCTCTAGCACAAGAGAACCCAGTGTACCGGCAAATTGAGCCTGTACTTGAGCCTCCTACCTATGCATAATAAAGGATACTTTAATGCATGTGGATGTCCGTGGGCCCCTGCGGGCAAAGTAGGTGGTCTATGTGTAGTAGTGGTTGTAGCCAACTGAATGTTTTATTAACATGGATCAATCCCTCTTTACACTATAATTTCACCAGAAGAAAAATAAATACATAAATGAAGGAGATAAATTGGTGAATAAGAATGACAGATATTATGAGCATGTTGAGGAGGCAAGTAGTAAAATGAAAGACATTGTTTATCCTTAAGGCAAAACTTGTTATGAAGACTGAGTTCTAGTAACAACTGATTGGAAAACTGGATGAATCATCCCTTATTATACAAAAGTATTAAAGTGAATGAAGCTGTATCCATTCATTTGCACAGGGCACAATAAGATAAGGCATAATAGGAGAAGTAAGGTAAAAGAGAAACTGTGCATGAACCAAAAATAGTATTGTTAGAAAAGATAAGGAGAAAGCAGTTTGTTGGAAGATATAGATAAATGACTCTGCAGTAATCTTTATACAGACACCATTATGTACAGCAGAGTAATAACTGCCAACAATTTCAGCTTTCAGCTTTCTTTTGTTTGACAAAAATAAAAGAATATACCTCTGGAAAACAACACTTTTTCCAAAGCCCTTATTGTATCCAATAAAGTCCTGAGATACTTGTGTAGCCCAATGTCATGGCAACAATAAACTAGTCCCAGAGACTCATAAATGAATTCATAAATTACCCAGTGCCTTTGGCATATACACAGTAGCATAATTAGGCGATCTGCAATCCAGTTATTTTAAGTGTCCAAAAACAATTATTGCATATTCACTAGGAACTATTTACTATAGAGAAGAGCTAGAAAGATTCCAAAATGATTATGAATGATTTATCTGCCTTCTGCACAAATATATATTTTTCTGCCCATGCTGCACCATTATAGCAGACTCAGCATCCATTGCTTTTCTCTTGGCTTTTTCACAAAATTTGTTATTTATGAAATTGCAAATGCATCAGTTTTCTTGAAACACAAAGTCCAAACTACCACTCTAATTAAAGTGACAATTCTGTAGCACTCATTGAAGCAGATTTTTTGGATGGAAAATATATATAGATAAGCTAGAATGCATGTTTAACCATTTGGGGAAAGTTCATCATAATCTCTATCCTGAATAGGCTAGATTAGATATTCACTTCACATGACAACACTGTCTAAACTGGAAAACTGGGCAGCAAACTGGAAAATGAGGTTCAATGTTGATAAATGCAAGGTTATGCACTTTGGCAAAAATAATATAAATGCAAGTTATACACTAAATGGCAATGTGTTGGGAGTTTCCTTAAATGAAAAGGATCTAGGGGTCTTTGTAGATAACACGTTGTCTAATTCTGGGCAGTGTCATTCTGTGGCTACTAAAGCAAATAAAGTTCTGTCTTGCATAAAAAAGGGCATTAACTCAAGGGATGAAAACATAATTATGCCTCTTTATAGGTCCCTGGTAAGGCCTCATCTGGAGTATGCAGTTCAGTTTTGGACTCCAGTCCTTAAGAGGGATATAAATGAGCTGGAGAGAGTGCAGAGACGTGCAACTAAATTGGTTAGAGGGACGGAAGACTTAAATTATGAGGGTAGACTGTCAAGGTTGGGGTTGTTTTCTCTGGAAAAAAGGCGCTTGCGAGGGGACATGATTACACTTTACAAGTACATTAGAGGACATTATAGACAAATGGCAGGGGACCTTTTTACCCATAAAGTGGATCACCGTACCAGAGGCCACCCCTTTAGACTAGAAGAAAAGAACTTTCATTTGAAGCAACGTAGAGGGTTCTTCACAGTCAGGACAGTGAGGTTGTGGAATGCACTGCCGGGTGATGTTGTGATGGTTGATTCAGTTAATGCCTTTAAGAATGGCTTGGATGATTTTTTGGACAGACATAATATTAAAGGCTATTGTGATACTAAACTCTATAGTTAATATAGGTATGGGTATATAGAATTTTAATTAAAAGTAGGGAGGGGTGTGTGTATGGATGCTGGGTTTTCATTTGGAGGGGTTGAACTTGATGGACTTTGTCTTTTTTCAACCCAATTTAACTATGTAACACACACAATCCTGTTGGGCTATCTCCAAATCATGCACCAGTGACCTAACTTTTTGCAAACACCAAGATGCCAGTTCCCACCATGCCGGTATGTTTCTAGATTACTAGAGCTGTAAAGAAGGAGAATTGTAGACATGTGGAACATATAATGAGTCTTGGCTTGAGGAGTATCAACTACTAGCAAAATGCTCCAGTGGTACATAATGTTATATTCGGGTCTACAACCCACACACTTCTCACCAATGTGGCCGTGTGTCCTGGCTGCTTAAAAGCTGCCCTAACACAGCTCAATGTAGTTTGCTGCTCAGTGAGCCATACGTCTGAAGTACCTTTATTTATTACATTGTAGTCATGCCTGAAGCCTATTGAAGTGTTTAGTGCAACATGCTCTCCAGTCACCTTAAAGGGAAACTGTCATGGGAAAAAACATTTTTTTCAAAATGTATCAGTTAATAGTGCTTTCTCAAAAGAGCAAACAGATTTTTTTTATATTCAATTTTGAAATCTGACATGGGGCTAGACATTTTGTCGATTTCCCAGCTGCCCCAAGTCATGTGACTTGTGCTCTGATAAACTTCAATCACTCTTTACTGCTGTACTGCAAGTTGGAGTGATATCACCCCCTCCCTTTCCCCCCCCAGCAGCCAAACAAAAGAACAATGGGAAGGTAACCAGATAGCAGCTCCCTAACACAAGATAACAGCTGCTTGGTAGATCTAAGAACAACACTCAATAGTAAAAACCCATGTCTCACTGAGACACATTCAGTTACATTGAGAAGGAAAAACAGAAGACTGCCAGAAAGCATTTCTCTCCTAAAATGCAGGCACAAGTCACATGACTAGGGGCAGCTGGGAAATTGACAAAATATCTAGCCCCATGTCAGATTTCAAAATTGAATATAAAAAAATCTGTTTGCTCTTTTGAGAAATGGATTTCAGTGGAGAATTCTGCTGGAGTAGCACTATTAACTGATGCGTTTTAAAAAAAACATGTTTTCCCATGACAGTATCCCTTTAACTTTGCACTTACCCAAAACCGGTCACTTGAACACTGCACTTAATTTTCACAGTGCAGCTTGTGGATTATTGTATGCCCACACCCTAGTGCTTGATCACCACTGTGCCGCCCACTCTGCTCAAGGGAACTTGATTCTTATCAATTGTCCACCCCCAATAAATTCAGCCCTGTTTTTACTCTGCTCAGTGTAGATTGGTCCTCACCAAATTACTTTGTCCAGCCTCTCACGCCCTGCCCTAGTTCTCTGGAGTTAGCTAAATCAGATCTGGTCTTAGAAAATATATTTCCAAGACATTTTTACAGAAAAGGTATTTTTTTTAAATAATAAATATTATGCTGTCTCGAATTAATGCAGCAATTTTAAAAAATCTGACTAAGTAACACATTTATCTAATTCCCCAGCCTGGGCTTCACATCAGTTGGTCTGTTGTGTTTCCTCTCTTCGTGTTTGCAAACTGTCAGAGAGAGTGTTCCATTGGCAAGGCACAACAAGAGACGAGAGGTGCAATCTCCATATTAAAGCCTGTTAAAAATATCTATAAACCCAGCAGTTTTAAAAAGCTCTGTGTGGCATTTTAATCATTGAATGCTGGTTTAGGTCCTTCCAATGTATGGTGCTTTTGGTTAAGGCTATGGAGTGGGGTGAGGGGATTGAGGCTGCAGAGAAGCTGCATGCATTTAAAGGGAAAGTATATGCTTGTACCAACTATTTATATATTGCAATGTATATACAATTTTTTCATGTTTTGAGTTGTTGCATTTTAGTTTAATACATTTTTTTGTTTACTTTTAAACTACAACCTGGCTGCTAGGGTCATGGCTTAACCTTTGTCTTATACATATACCAGACAATGTCAATATATTGATAAAGTTATAGGCAACATGTATCCTTTAAGCAAAAGTAAATGCATCCTTTATCCAATTATCATCTAAAATATGTTTGCAGTTAATTTCCTTTCTGACTTTATGGGCTAATTTCCTCTCTCGTGTTGTTTCTCTATGTCAGTGTGAATTTGCTAATGGAAGTGAATGATACCATGCAGAGAAATGACACAGCTGAGCTCATACTCGCATTCTCCCAGGAATGGTCAGGGGAGGGAACTCATCAACAGCATTTTTTCCATTTCTTAGAACACCATTTACATTTACACAGCACTGGAAGTTTCTGCTACATAACACGCCCTATACATTTTGAAGTTTGCATATTGACCAAAGAGGCATGCTGCCTAGAAGGGCCGGAACTAGGGGTAGGCAGAGTAGGCATGTGCCTCGAGTGCAAAGCTGGGGGTTGCCAGACACATACCTTCTCTGTCTCCTCTACCTAGTCTCATCCCCTCTCTCCTTCTCTGCCTTGCTGCAGACTGTGAGCGCACATACACCCACTTGCGCTAGTGTGCATGCCTATACGCGCTGGTGCACATGTGCCTATTCGTGTTTGTGCACGCCTACGCATGCGTCTAGGTTTCCTAGGGCTCCTGGCCCGGCACTGCTGCCTAGGAGTTATCTTAACCTTATCTGTCTTTTTCATTGCGCTTGCCAAATCTTGTTGCATTCAGCTGCACAACATTGTCCGAATGCATTCAGTTCAGATCAGGCCTGGATTTGTGGAAAGGCCACAAACGCCCAGGCCTAGGGCGGCAGAGTTTTAGCGGTGGCATGACACCCAACCACACCTGCATTGGTATAGAAGCACCAGGGATTCGCAGGAGATACAGTACTTTTTAAAATTTCCTGTGCCCCAATCACCAGTACTCCAGACCCAATGCTGAAAATTTGCAAATGTGCACAAAGGAAGGGGAGGGGATGGGGGTGATGAACGGCAGCGGGCCTAGGGGCGCCTGCTATGTAAATCTGACCCTGGTTCAGATACAACAAAAACACTTTTTCCTTATTATCTACTGCCTTGATTACTGCAACTTGCTCTTCACAAGTATTCCAAATAAAAATCACTTTTCACAATTCCAATCTGTTCTAAATGCTACTGCTAGACTCATTCAATTCATCTATCTCACCGCTCAACATCAGCTGTTCCCATATGCATATCTCTTCACTGGCTCCCAATCTCCTCTAAAATCAAATTCAAATTACTAAGACTCACATTCAATGCCCTTAACAATGAAGCCCCTACCTAAATTTCAGCTGCATGATCCTTCACACAACCTTCGCTCTGCTTCTGACCTTTGTTTTCTCCTCTCATTGCTTAAGCCCATTCCCATCTGCAAGACTTCTCTCTGGGCTTCTGCTTTTCTCTGGAACTCTCTGCCTCGAGTTGTCTGACTTTCTCCTTCCTTCCAAACTTTCAAACCCTCTCTAAAGGCCCACCTGTTTAGGGAAGTTTATTCAACGTACCTTAATTAATCAGACATAAACATATTATAAATCACAAATTTGTTTCTACAATCCTTATGTCTCCAGTGTTGAACAAATAACTCACACTGAACACAAGAATACAACTCCAGATGGTTCCAGACATTCAAATTCCACCCTCCTAAATATGAAGTGAATGAAGCCATAATACATTCCTTACTGGAGGATTTTATTCCCACTGCATCACTAAGCAGCAGATCAAATAAGGACTGTCAGTTGTAGTTACTACAAATTGTAATTCTGAGACTGCTGCATGTTAATACAGTGGATGACATATAGATAGATGATAGATAGATAGATAGATAGATAGATAGATAGATAGATAGATAGATAGATAGATAGACAGATAGGGTTTAAAGGTTAGTGACCCATTTTTTTACATATTGTACAGCAAAAAATGTATCTTGCTGTAACCTTTTGTATTGCAGAGAATCAATCAACATCACAAAGGTACATACTGTAAGTAACTTAATAATAAATATTGACCCACTTAGGTGCCACTTCTTTTGCACAATATATATATAGATATATATAGCTAGTATAAGCATCAAAACACATATGTTCTGTATGACCACATAATGTTCTTGCACATCCTGGAAAAACATTCAAAGAACTGGCCTAAGTTTACAAATGGAAAAGTTAAACAATGCCTTTTACTAGGTGAGGACTGTATCTCATCTTGAATAAAGTTCAACAATTGAGAGATGGATGGGTGGAAGGGTTGTGTATATACTCCTATATGGCATTAGCCCCTGGGTGCCAGACTTACAGTGCTCAGAGATTGCCTCTGTGTGCATTTTTGGGGATAAGTGTAGAAAAAAATTTATTAGAAATAGCGCCGGTAAGCACTTCAATGATTTTTATCTGGCTGTTGGATGTGACTGCCCATTAGGTAAATTCTATAGCATATATTTTTATTTATATTATTTATATTATTATTTAGTAGTCACCTTGAAGGGGAGCTCAGCTCTACTCTTTATTCATTATGAAATAAAATGTATTTCTAAGCAACTTGATGAAACATTTTCAGCAATTTTAACAGGGGCGTAACTACAGAGGAAGCAGACCATGTGACTGCAGGGGAGCCCAGGTGGTATAGGGGACCTCGTGACTCTCTTATTAATTAGCAATATAAATATATATATATATATATATATATATATATATATATATATATATATATATATATATATATATAAAACAGCAAATATAATTTGCTGTAGGGCCCTATAACATCTAGTTATACCACTACATTTTAATGTCATTTGTAATTGTAACTGAAAGCGTTATGTATCAATCTTTCCCTTTCGCCACCATCAGTTCTGACCCACATAACAGAAGCCTCCTCTCCTCCAGCCAATACTCTGATTCCCTACAATTTCTTTCTTCATAGGTCTGCAGCTGACTTCTGCAACCCTGAGTCAAAACCACCAATGCAAGGAATAGAAAGGGACAGATACTTCTGCCAATAGCAATTACATTTACAGACGACTCAAACCATTCTGTTTATGCTTGGAAATAATTTTCTTTCATTCTGCAAAAATGTTTAAAAAAAAACGTAGTCCTGTTACACGGAGCTGCTGGCATATACAGTAGTGGAATCACCCACTGTTTTGCATGATCACTGATCCGGCAATGCAATGGAATAGATTTAATTTATAATGAGACTAATTTATAATTAGTGTATCATTTGCGGCGATTAAAGCTGTTTAGATGTCTAAATTCTTTAAAATAACAGGAACAGCATGTGCTGTGATGCAGACATTCCTACCATGACTAATAACACATTTCTGCTGAACCTGATTCCACCTGCACAAGCAGCACAAGCAGCAACTCACTTGGTTTTTATAACCAGTGGCAGCTCAAAAATAAAATGTTAACATCTATTGACTTCTGAAGAAGGATAAGTATTATAACTATAATATATTGTGGTTAAGAATGCCTTCATTTAACAATGGCATTATTGTAAAACTGATATCTTGCTTGAAACTTATTGCATACTTGTTCGGTTGATAAACTTGAACTTTTGGATATAATGTAGAAAAATAATAAAAAAGATTATGTTAAAAAAAAAAGAATGCCTTTATATTTTTTCTAATGTAAAATAATTGTTTACATTTCCTTATTGTATTATGAGAAATAAATTATAATCTAATTTTCCCTGATAATAAGGCTTGCTACTTTTAAACCTGAAGGGGATTCATGTGTTTCACATACTTTTGCCAACCACCAAGGGAAAGGTCTTAATCACACTACATATATGCTGTTGAGCCAAGGAGTCTAGCCCTGCAGGCTGGCTCGCCTGTTCTGTGTTTTTATTAATTTCCTACTGTGAATACCAAGTAGTATGGTCGATCCTATCATATGTGCACATGGAAAGAATATTAAACTCTGCTGCATTGTAATAGAAAGTAGATAAAGGGTGATAATTACAGGTATAGGGCTTGTTATCCAGAATGGCAGGATCTGGAGTTTTTCAGATAAGAGGTCTTGCTGTAATTTGAATCTCCATACCTTAAACCTAAACAATAATTTTAACATTAATTTAACCTAATAAGATTGTTTCAATTGTAATAATGATATATTATTATCATTGAAGAGATATATCTTATATATCATATGTTTATTGGTAAATTTTTAATGATCTGGGGTTGCACCAGGCAAATCTAATACATCATACGCAGAGATATAAAGATATTGCATAAACATTATCCTTTCCTCTACTTTATGAATGTTATGACATATCTCTCTACTTTTCTGCGAAGGTTTTCCACTAGATATTGGAACATTGTTGGTGGAATTTCCATCAATGTGTAAGAGGTTGGAGATCATGTTGAGGATGCGGGGGTCAGGACTGGCTCAAATTGGAGTTGCGCTGAGGTTAAGACTTTATACAGGCCAGTCAACTTCTTCTACTGTCATTTCTGCAAAACAATTTCATATAGAACTTTCTTTCAATTTTATTTGAATAAACTGAAAGAAAATTCTACTTATATGTAGGGTATATTTCCCCATTAATACATATTTATCAGTGCAGAATATATTTAAATCAATGCCTGCAATATTAACTATGTGAGTTTTTAAAAATTTCGAATAAGAGGATTTGTAGAAGTTCCCTTAAATAATTCATCTCCCACGCTAAATGTGCCTTTAATACCTTCCCAAACTCCGCTTCACTGTAAAAAAGATCAAAGTGCAGCACTGAGGAAGGGATGAAATTATAGAAACATTTATTTAATATTAATTGGATAATTGCTATTTCACGATTCTGACATTTTGTCATGTTAGGGTGCGTATTGTTTGCAGCTAGTAATGGCTGATTTATGGCCTTGCTGTGAGACGGTGCTTTAATAAAACATCTCTGTGCTGGCCATATTTCATTTTGAGCAAGTGTACGTCAGTCTGTTCAACGTTGCACTGTATGTACCCAAGCAATGGTGCCAGCTGTTCCGCCTCTTACCTTGGATGGCATGTTGCAGTGATGTTCCCAGGGCAGCTGTTGTTGGAACCTAGATTGTCTCCTGTTTTTTTCTGTGCGAGTTAAACGTATCAATAACTAATCAATTTCTCTTTAAATCAGGGACATACATTTGACAATGTCTAGCAGAATGCAACAAAGAGGCTGAATTGAATTTAGTCACACACAAGTGGCCAACGCATTCAGAGCATCATTTTTTTGACAGAACCTTTTCAATAACAGAGCAGAGAAAAAAGCACTAATTAGCAAATGCATCAGCATCTCTATAAATCAAAAGCACTGCAACCAGACAGGATTTTCTGCCTATTGTGCTGAGAGCTGGCAGCATCCTACCTAATTCCCCGATGGATTCAGCTCTAGTAATGGATTTCCATACATGTTCAGTGCCTCTTTTCTTGCCGAATGCACATTTTCAGAACTGATTTGACATTCACTTATCCTTAAAATCAAAAATCCTATGCCCAGGAACCCACCAATAATGCACAATGGTAGAGCTGACTTTGAATTTGTGATAATGTATTTAAGCTGATTAATCACCCTTGTTTGGAGTAATCATATCTCTCCCACCTAGTTAGCAGGGATTGCTTGTGCAAGGACACAAATGCAAATCATTAGAGCAGTAATAGGAAACCATTGCCAATAAAACTACCAGCATCCTTCATTAAAATGAGCCTGCAAAGGAATACTGGTAGCTCTAGTTTTTGTATTCATTAATACACCTACATTGTAGACGCTATGTAAAGAGAAACTCTACCAAATTGTTCATGCATAGTGAATGTAATTTTAAGTGACTTTCCGACATATGTTAATTAAAATTCTCAAAACTTTTAAAGTTGTTTGTAAATGTAAATGCAATTGAAAGAAGTATGTGATTGCCCATTTCTGCACTGCTGTTTCTGACCCTTTCCTTGCTACCAGTGTGGTATTCACAAGCACAAGAGAGTGGTTGTCATTAAAACAAAATAAAACTCCCCATAGACGCGACGATTCTTCTTGCCGAACTACCAATTTTTGAGAAGTCCATTCCTTCGAAATTATCGTGCGGTTAGTGGGATTCGAACGATAGTACATCTTACGATTTTTCAGCCGACATCTGTCAGGAAATTGATCAGCCAGGTCATAAAATCTTTGTCGGCCCCAGTGCAATCTATCTATGTTTGCAGGGCCAAGCAGGCACCTCCCCTTTGTTTTCCTGGCAAATTGGTCTTTTTAGTTGATGGTCAATTCGTACGATCGTTCTGAGAAAATCGTGGTCTCATAATGAGGATCGGATCTTTTAAAAATCTCAACATCAATGGCCAGCTTTACACTAATATTAATCTTCTCTAATCTGTATTGTTTGTTAATCTGTTTCACAAATACATTTAGCTATAGTTTACTTACAGTTGTTTATACAGTATATTATACAACACACTCATGCTGTGAGTCGCCGATAGATTTTACATGCGCTGATTCCAATTTCCAGTATGACATACACTACTGACAAATAACATAAAATGTTAGGTTAAGAATGCACATCAATAAATCATTTATATTCAGAAACTCTTAAAGGAGAAGGAAAGGTTAAAACTAAGTAAGCCTTATCAGAAAGGTCCATCTAAATATACCAGTAAACCCCCAAAGTAATGTTGCTCTGAGTCCCCTGTCAAAAGAAATACTGCATTTCTTTCCTTCTATTGTGTACACATGGGCTTCTGTATCAGACTTCCTGCCTTCATCTTAAACCTCATTGCCCTGGGCAAGAGCATGCTCAGTTTGCTCCTCTCCGCCCACTTCTCCCTTCTCTACTGTAATCTGAGCCCAGAGCAGGGAGAGACTCAGGCAGGAAGTGATGTCACACCACATTAATACTGCAGCTCCTATTTTAACAAACAGAGTTTCTAGAGCTTTTTACTCAGGTATGGTAAAACATTATACAGAATAAATATAGCATTCTAGCTTGCACTATTGCAGCTAATCTATTGGCAATAAAATGCCTCTGTAGCTTTCCTTCTCCTTTAAATAACAAGCATTAACTACAGTTTGGTAAATTTTTTGACAAATACTATGTTATAATACAAAGACTATTTGAGAAACAACATTATATATTATCAACCTCAGATTGCTATATTTTCTTATTGCATCGACAAAAGAAATAATTCACTCTGCTGTTTTGTTTATCAGCAGGCGGCCACAATTTAAAGGTATGCCAGAGTAATAAACTGTGAATTTTAGAACTAAAAAATGCAGTACTTTTTTTAATGAGTGAAAAAAGACATGTGCTGCATTAAACCCTAATCACTGGATAGAACTAATAAAGCATTTCATGATTTTGTAGAAAAATGTGGCCACTAGAGGCCACTACTTCACTGGTCTGTATGGAGTAATTAAGAGGTTGCTCTAATGAGGAACAATATGGCTGAATAAACAGAAATTAGCCAAAAAGTACTGGTCCCTGTGCAGATTAATCTATAGAGTCATGCCTCCTTGAACATGAATGCAATCCCTACCAAACGTTACGGTATAGTTCCTCTTAAACTTGACTTTAGGGTAATTGCACATAATTCTTCTTGTCCAGAAGCACCCGAACCTGCCTTATTTATTGTAATGGAAATCTGCCAGGCACTGCTTGTGAAAGGCAGATCCATTGATTCCAATGACAGATGGTACAGCCAGGTTTGGCCACTAATCTGCTGGCAGAAAAAATGCCAGTGGAGAATGCACCACATTTGCGATGAGTCTTAACCGTAATGTTATATTAAAGCCTCCTGGCAACAGAACAAGAGACACTGGTTCACCTACCCCACTGAAGAACGCCAATAGCTGGGGGCACATTATAATGCTATTATAGACACAGTGCGTAGCTTACAAACAATATTTTGTTCCTCCTCTTTGAAAGAGAGTGGAAATATTTGTCTTAGTAAAAGCACACAAGAACTTGCTATAGATAAATATCAAAGATCAAATAAGGTTAAAAGCTGTGCAGGAGATTAGGATAATGGGCTGACTAATTGGAGCAAGTGAACATTATGATGACACTACTGTATCTCTGTGATAAGTTTACTTTCGTGGCAGAGAACTATAATATTTTACAAAATTCAAACATTGTAGCAAAGCCTTTAAGTATAAAAGGATTGTATAAATTGCTTATATCAACACAACTAGCTTTTTTTAATGTTTGCAAATAACATGTTCAAATTAAAATGATAATAAAAATATCTAGTATTCAAGAGACTTGCTGTACTAACACTGATAGTAGGTCTGCCCCAGTAGGAATCAAACTAGTGTTTTATGTGTATATATGTATAATATGTAAACTGTTTCTGTGTTTCAATTTAATATTTTGCAGGCAATCTACATTGTCACACACTGTAGCTGTGCTGTATTGTTGCCCAGATACAGCTTGATAACCGATTCTAAACATGTTCTGTCTCTCAAGGTGGCCATACAATGGCAAGCAGACTAATACTATGTATGTGGCATTTACAGTATGATCTTTTTTCCATTCTTTTGTGCCACTAGCCTCCACCATCAGAACAGTAGGCTGTTGTAGTGTCGGACTGGAGTGTGCAGGGCCCATTGGGACTGCCACCAGAGCTCACCACCCCAGCCATTGAGTCCACCACATCACTGCAAACCCCCAGCCACAACCCCTCACCTTGTACCTCCAAGCCACACCATGATGCTGCCTACGCTCAGTACAACCATGTCTCTTGGCAGGGTAAACAACAGGTCTGGCCTGGTGGGCCCCACTGCTGTGGCTCCTTTTTACTTCAGCAAGTGCCAATGCACTATGAATTGACAAACATGTTACATCAGCACATAAAATGTTCTAACATGTCCATCCAAGACTAAAATTGAGGTCACATATGTGCACCCAAGATAACCGAATATTTTTATTTTATCAGCAGCGTTGGACTGGGGGGCCCAGGCACCACCAGGCCTGCAGCCTCAGGGGGCCCCACACCATCCCTTTGGCCCCCTAGCTGCAAAGTCCTATCTGCACTCCCCCATGCGCGTCTATACCTCCTTCCATCGCATCAACGCTCATAGAGAGAGTGCAGGGAGCGGGTCTGGGCTGGCAGGCCCAGTCCAACCCTGAAACATGTATGGCCAGCTTCAGGCAGAAGAATAGAATACCATTAATTCAGCCAATCATATATGAGAGAAGCAAATAAGCATGGAAGGGACAGGGTATGCAATAAGTCTAATACTGAGAATTAGAGCTGCCAACAGGGGGTATGAGGAGTGATCGAACCTAAAACTGTGATTTGTAAAATGTGGGCATTGTGTGGGAGTGAATAGAGTTTGATTAAATTGTGAGCAGGGCTTTGCCAAAATAGGGAATAAGTGGGCTGGATCAAGGGTGTGGTTGTGCGTGATGGGCCCCTTGGAAGGCCTATGAATTTCTGAGAATACCTATATAATTTCTGTGACAAGACAGAACTTCTGTTGTTTGCCAGAAAGGAAACAGAACGAGTCACGAGTACCAGAGAATGGATTCCTCCAGGCAAACACATAAAAGTGATAAGAAATTTTTCAGAAAGAACACACATTATACTTTCTGATGACAATATTCCTTTAAAAGTGCAATAAAAAGCTAGGACGCTCTAACGGAGGTTGATTGTTCTTGTATTGGTGATTGTTTGTTAACCAGAATATAAAATGGACAGCATATCAATTAAACATAGGGGGTAAGATTTATAAAACTGGGAGCTGGAGTAAATATGGAGCAAAACAGCCTATTTATAAGTCACTAAAATATGAATACTTGAAAAGGGCCTTAAGCTCCAAACATGCATTAGCACAATTATGCAGTATAATTTCCAGTGGCCCTTTATGCTAATTATAGTTGTTTTAATTTAGTTACAAACTGAATGGAATAGATTTACTAAACATCATGCAAGGTGTCCAATACCCACTGATTATTTTTTGAAGAATAGGCAGAACTATGGGAACAGAATTGAATGCTTAGGCAGGGAATAACCCAAATGTGATTTATTCTTCAAGGACTTTCCTAAGTCTTAGGACTTTTTCCCCCTCCTCTTTAGTGATAATTGGTAAGAGCCTGAACTGGGCTTTTCCCTGGGTCTGCATAACAACACAGACATTTCCAGTGTCTACTGAACTGAAACATACATACCAATGAATTTTACAGTATATTTTGTATGGCATTTAGAAGCCTATTGATCAAAAATCCAATGTTAGAGGGTTTTTCTACTTCAGATAAACTCACTGTGAAATAAACACTTGAATACCTCAAATTGTGGTTTACTCATAATTTTGAGTTTACAAGGTCAAAAAAACACAAGCTCATAAAAACTTGAATTGAATAAATAAGACAGATCCCAGTGACTTTTATATGACCTTGCAAGATTGTAGATGCCGAAGTTTTGGATTGAAGTTTTTGTTATTTTTTTTTCACTTATTAAATATTGAAACTTTGTGGGGTTTTTAATCATTATTGACATTCATGTTTTTAGTCCAGAAAATTGAATTGCTGGTAAAAAAAATATTACTCTTGATTAATAACCCCCTCAGTTTATCCTTTTTAAAGCAATGAAAAGTTATTTCTGATGATGGTACAAAGAGAACACAGATGTGACCTCAGGAAATATGCTGTAACAAGTTGCACATCTCTTTCAACAAAATTCTAAAAAAATAACTCACTTAAATGACTGTGATTTCAGCAGGGCTGGTACCTTACAGTAGGACTGATGAAACAAGAACAAACCTAAAGCAATGCTAGCACTGGATATCAGAACAGAACTATCTTATATATATATATATAAATATATATATATATATATATATATATATATATATATATATATATATATATATATATATATATATATATATATATATATATACGTGCATTTAGACAAGATCCCCACTACACACCAGTCAATGCTTTAAATATAGCTTTATATTTAATCCCGCTGCAGATCAGCAAATAAAGACTTTGCACTTAGATCCAGACATGGTTGGGGACTCAAGCAATCAAAGATTTCTTTGTACGCGATGTGTTAAAACTTTCCTTGTAAAGAAAAGTAACTTGCACCCACAATGCTCTTTGTTTGAGAAGAACAAATCAATTTATGATGTTGGAAGGCCCTTTAATTAACTATACACTTAGAAGGACCTTTTCCACGGTGTTCTATTTCTGCTTTGTAATTCTGAAGAAATAAAAATCAATAAAATGCCAATTTCATATGTTTCTCCCAACAAACATTGACACGGCTTAGTGACTGTGAAAAGAAAATGACATCCATTAGTATAGGATAGGATTATGTTAATTACACATTATTAGCTTTATTGCCGGTTGTTTCCCACATCTGCCTGTCCTGTCTCTTCCACTAAATGGAGAGGTCACTGTTTCCCTTTTTATGATTGAAAAGATTTCATTTATAAATGTTTATTTTGATACCTCCCTGACTTGCCCTTTGCAGTGAGGGGTTACACTAATTTCAGTGAGCAATCAGGTTTCGTTAATACAGATAGCTTTACAGTAGGAATATTTCTAATGCAGGAGCACCCTGTTCCAGTAAAGACAGAAGTGTTACACAAATTGACAATTAAATTCCATTTTTCCTACATTTTAGAAGTCAAACAAGTTATGTTGGTATTCAGCTCCCAGACTTCCCCTGCCAGCTGCAAACCTGGCTATAACACAAGGAATATTGCTTTTAATTTAAAACATGGAAAAAATGGGGCATAGCTTGTGGCCTGGAATTTTAACCAGATATTGTGCAATAGTCTGTTTTTACACAGTTTTAAGGCAAAGGCTATGCAGAGAGCTTCATATTGTAGTCACTAGAAATCAACCCTCCTCAGTTCCTGGATAGTTGGTCATTGTTACAGAGAAGTATCTAAGATCCCCATATTAAAGGAACAGAGATAAAGACGGGTATCCATGTACTTCTGTGGGTATACACATTTTATATCTTTCAAGAAAGGGAACCTTGTTAGCAAGTATGAATACAAGGTTATTGAAAGTGTCCCAGAAATTACTTCTGGATAAAGGAGAAGATATGCAGAAATCACTTGGATATAAGGTTGACTTGATGGGCATGTGCAGTGGCATAGCTACTATTGGTTGGATTTGCACCTAGACCCCCCCTCCCGAATTGGCCCTCTCCTCTCTGCAAATATCCTTCATACATGTGGAAACGAAAACTCCTTAGCAGTTTCATCTGTGATGAGACTCTAGTGCATCTTCTGCAGGCCCCAAGGGGTTGTGTGCACGGTTGCACCCCTAGTAGCTACACCACTGGGCATGTGTCTGTTTTCAACCTTTTTCCTCTACTTTTTAATTGGGTAAATAGGTCAGTCTTAACCTTTGTATGAATTAAATTACTTTACATGATATAAGATGTCAGTGTGTGGCAAATGACTGGATCTGCCTGTACAGTAGTGTCCTGCATCAGGGTTGCGGGTTCGGGTTGCAGGTAGGGGTCAGGTACGGGTATCAAAAAATGAACCTACGCAGGACTCTGCTGTACAGTGCAAAAAGCACCAAACAATTAAGAAGGGATTCTGGGACTTGTAGTACTACAGATCTCATGAATTGCTAATAGACAAGACATTGCCTTGTTCTCACATAATGGAACTTTCATTCCCTTCCCCCGCATTCACAGATGGATACTCTCCAAAAAGAAATTCCGACTAACTCTCCTCTGCCTGCTGATTCACCAGGAGGTGGGAGTGACAACCCCCTTGATGACTTACTTTTTCCCCTCTCTGTCAGTACAACACACACTTTGTATTTGTTTCATTTCATTTTTGTAAAATCACTTATTATGCTTTATTTATATTACTCCAACATGCTGAAACATTGTCAAAAAGGTTCTAAGAAACCATTTTAGGTTACCTGTCTCTTATCAATATGTTCAAAGCCACCAACCTATGAAAAAGTACCAACCTATGACATAAATTTCCAGACGGAACCCATGGATATACCCACGTATAATCAATGGATTCCAGTAAGTGATCTATATTCTATGATCGGTGTATAAACTCAGAGGAAGATACGCTAAAAGAATATAATGCTGTCCTTGCTTTCTGCTTCTGGGCTGCATTGGCGAGTGTACCATATATTTATTCCCTGACCTTGTGCGAGAGACAAATGAGAAAATGTGTACAGATGATTTGTTTAATCTGTTAGCCGCAAAGTATCAGGCTTCTGTGGAGCAATACCACAAAAATTAGGGAATTCACTACGTTACTTCTTTCTTTATATACAATTGTCTTTAAAACCATGAGGACTCCATATACTTTAAAGAAGGTCTCCTTAGCAAAATGTTTTAATGGATACTGCTGTATTTCTTATGAAATAAAAAAAATATATTTTTCTAAGAAATGCTGCATAAAATCAGAAAATACATTTTTCCGAGTTTTTATTGTATGAGTTGCCAGATTATGTTGTGCAAAGCAAAGATGATAAGTAAATGTGGCCATAAAACACATGATATATTGACTGCTGATCTTGTCTTTCATGAGTGACCTGGAAGCCCATTGGTTTGTGTGGGACCAAAACAGTCATCTACAGTATTACAATGAGTATATGCTAAGGCTCTTCTTTAAGTTGTCAGTCATATTGAGCAGAAAAGCTATACAATATGCCCAGATGAATGGATGCTTAAATGTATAGCAAGCTTTTAGACAGTTTAGCAGTGAGTATTTAAGCATTATTCCTGCTCTTGACATTATCACCTACATGTATATTTCTCAGCTGGCAGCCTCATGAGCAGCAACCCTTAAAACAACATAAGAGGGTTTGTAAGTAACAGAGGCCAATCAGTTGGCAGTACAGCTGGATCCTAGTTATCAAATTTTTAGTGCAGCTGGGAGCAAAAATCCCAAAACTGACAGCTGAGGACTTGATCAAAAGAAACACTGCAGCTACCCAGTATTCACTTTATTGCTTCTTCACTTGACGTTTCAAAGGTTAAAGACATCCCTGTAGTATCAAGCATAGAGGTAATGCCAATTCTGTACACCTGTTTGCTCTGTAAATATAATTGTTTCTGTTGATTGTTTTGGCAGCAATTCATTTCTGTGTGTTCTCTCACTGCCTCCCGATACTAATTCTGGATATACTTTCCCAAAGATGAGAAGCCATGTATAATCAAAATGTGGAAATCCTGTTTCATTTGGGCGTTTCCATTTCATTGTAAAATCCTGGATGTGGCAGGCAGGAAGAAAAGGCAGGGGAATTGCCAGGGGAAACAAGAGATATCATGGGAATTGAATAGAAGGGAGAAAATGGTTTATAGACAGGGAGTGAGAGTGAAATGGAATAGAGGTGAAAACAGTGGGGAAGGAAGAAAAGAAAGATATATAGGATAGAGGAGGAAGAATGAGCACAGTAAATAGGGAAGGGGAGCTGAGGACAAACTGCCTTTTATTAAAGGGAAGGAAAAGAGAATTACACAACAAACAAAAGAAGTTTGATCCACCATGGCACATGTACATCTATATGTCTTGGACAACACCAAGTCTGTCAATTTATGGACAATACCAAATGACAATCATTTTAAGGATAGGGGGGCATATTATTTTCTGTAAATGCTTATTTCCACTAATGTAATTGCAGCATTTTTTTCAATAAACCATTTTTATTAAATGCATTAAAGTGATTTGAACCACTCTATGGTTTCTAAATTACATTAAATCAAGCCTCACAAAACATGAGCTCAGAGCCAGTCTTTATGGTTACTCGTGGCTTTTCTAGAGCCTTCTATGAGAAATCAAAAGCACCCAGGTCCAGCAAGGCTATTGGCAGAAATCATCATCTGCAAATGCTAAAATAGTGTCAATCCCTGATCAATAACTGAACTTAATCTTCATTGTTCCTGTTACCACACGAGAGAGAAATAACGTTCTGTTTTGGGGTACATAATTATACATTATACTATATCATTATATTGCCTAGGGAGTTACTCATTTTTTTTTTTTTTAAACTGACATGTTTTATTGAGTTTAATTATACATAGATCGGGCAATCCGTGTCACACGGTACCCTGTTATCTATGGTTACATGTAAACACATAACTGGAATGGGAAGAGAGAGAAAGAAAAAAATAAATAAATAAAATAAAGGGGGGGGGAGAAGGAGAGAGAAGAGGTAAGGGAGAAAAAGTATACTGTTAGCATACAATGTAAAAAAACATTAGTCATAAGGCGGTGGGGTATCAATATTAATACATTTAAGTTGAAGTCTGGATGTAGGAGTTACTGGTTGTCAACTGGGACAGTTCCTTTATTATGAGTGCAGGGCCTGGAAAAGTTGAGAGTCGTTTTCATGAGCTATCGGGAGTTACTTATTTTTTAATGCTGGAGGCAACTCTAGAGCAGGGCCTTCTGTGGGTGCAAGGACCAGTTGTGTCCAATATGTTCAGCTCACCTAAGGTACTGACATGGTACAATCAAACAATTACACTTGATGCTTACCATGGGTAAAACGGCTTATATTTGTCCCTTCACTTTGCAGAATCAAATATTGCATTATTTTAGACAAAAAGTCCTTGATTCAGTCTTGCAGTGGAGAAGACAAAAAAGGCATGGGACTACCCTTCAATACATCCTCACTAAGTATGCCGATTCTTATGCACACTAAATTAGTTTTATGTCGTTTTTATGTTACTTAACATATGCCGTTTTCATAAATTTACACATATTACAACCAGTGCAGTCTGGATTTGTCTTTCTTTGAGTGTCTTTATTATCTAAACAACTCACTCAAGAATTTAAAGCCATTTTTAAGATCAACTACTGTCTTACAGCATGTAAATGAGAGAGGAAATAATTGGAGAACACAGTATGCTCTACCCTCATACTTCACTTTCTATAAAGGAAAATAAAAGGAAGTTAAATTCTATGTAGTAGTAGTGGTACTAATTGTACATATAAAGTAGTTAGGTTAGCAGGAAATAAATCCCTATGCAAACCTAATGTCGTGAAACAGTCAAATGGTACCAGTTCTATTTATGTAAAGGATGTAACTGCACAAATCTACACATGTAGGTAGATAGTTAGAAGCAGAAGCTAAGAAAGGCAGATGGTTATAAGGGCTCAAACTGCACAGGATTATATCTCCCAGCACCACAGACCAGCCAATGAATAAATGGCACGTTTGGGAAACCTTTAGGGATGCCTATCCTTGACTTAGATTGTGCCAGATATGCCATCACACAGCTATATATGCATTATATAGAACAATTCTGTCATTTTTAAATATCTAGTACAAGTAATTCTAGAGCAACTGGACTTGCTGAGTAATGACTGAATAATTTTCAATGATTACTCAGCAAGTCCAGTTGCTCTAGAATTACTTATACTAGATATTTAAAGACGGCAGAATTGTTTCAATATACTGCATATAACTAGATATACCATGACCTGGATGAATGGAAATCTTCATAGTCATGTCATCTTTAAATCTTTCTTCTTACCCTTTCGTTCAGGGTAATGCAGTTATAATCGATAATCAGATTCATTTATTCATATGGCATGGCCTACAAAACCTCATAAGAATGTAAGGGATCTTGACATCTAGCAAGAAAAGTTGAGGTAATTAAAATAACTTCAAAGTTTTAATTTACAGTGTTTGTGCTCACTTCCCAGGCAACACTGCTGCTACGCAATATGTTGGCGCTATATAAATACATGTTAATAATAATAATAATAACATTCAAAATGCATTAAAGAAGACTTGCACGTCTGCTTGTGTTTTGATCAATCACTGTGACTGAAGCCAATACAAACATCATTCCCATGACTTCATTTTTTAATTTTTCTATTTAGAAAGGCAGAGTCAACATATATCAGATTTTTCTTCATTTTAAACAAGCTTGCAGGTGGCTACCATGTCATCTATTAGCTAAAGCAATTCTCAATGTGAGATCAGTTACTTGGAAAACTCCAAATTATGGAAAGGCTGTCTCCCATAGACACCATTTTATCCAAAGTAATCCAGATTTTAAAAAATGATTTCCAAATAGTACCTTGTACTTGATCTAGATTAAGATACAATTAATCCTTATTAGAAGCAAAACCAGCCTACTGAGTGTATTTAATGCATGCATGATTTTCTTCTGGACTAACAGTATTAGGATCCAAATTATGGAAAGATCCATTATCCAGAAAGCCCCATGTCCAGAGCATTTTGGATAATAGGTCCCATACCTGTACAAGCAAGACAAAATTACTACAGGCAAGTCAAAATGTCCCATGAATTAACTAAGGAGTCAATATAAACATAACACATACAAACATGTTTCATAGAATGAGAATACATAACAATTATTGATCACTGAGCAGTATACCTCTTCACTGAGCAGTATACCTCTTTTGTTCAGCTTTGTTCAGCTTGAGTTCAATGAACAAGATTTGTTCTTAACAAGCTACAAGCCACGTTGCCTCCTCCAACATGGTGAGAAAACCATATCACTTCCAACAGACCCTTTTCTCATAGAGAAAAAATAATAAAATACCAAATAATGCACAAATCTTTTCTTCTCTGCATTCAAAACCAGTATTCGGTCAGGTTTAAAAAATCCTATCAGAACAAGGACCACATCAATTCACTGATGTGGTCCTCTATCATTGCACAAAGGAATTGTAGCTGCACATGCTGTTTTAATAATATTGTGGTGCCTGGTCCCCTAGACATATGGCAACATTAGAGGACACATAAGAACATGAATTAGAGATGGCAATCACTGTAATTTCTCTGCTGGGGAGATTACCACATTTATTATCCTGACAAAGGGAGGGAGTGTGCTCCCGAAACATTGCTCTGTGTGGTTGCACTGGCATAATAAATGGGATAAGCTCCCCTGGCTGAAAATTTTCAGTGGGTGTGGTCTTTACTTCCTGTTCTACATGTCCACTGCCAACGGCCTGCTTTTAACTTTGTTTTGATCTGATCGAGGGCCAAACAATCTAATCATAGTGATATCACCCAGCACAAAGTGACCATATCTGTGAAAGATTGTTTGGCGACCTTGATCTTTAAGTGTATGGCCACCTTAAAGGAATTGTTCAGTATAAAAATAAAAAACTGGGTAAATAGATGGGCTGTGCAAAATAAAAAATGTTTTCAATAAAAAAGGTTAGTTAACCAAAAATGTAATGTATAAAGGCTGGAGTGACTGGATGTCTAACATAATAGTCAGAACACTACTTACTGCTTTGCAGCTCTCTTGGTTCCCCCCCACCACCTTCAAGTCGCTGACTAACGCAGAGTTAGAGAGCAGGAAGTAGAGTGCTGTTCTGTTATGTTAGACATCCACTCACTCCAGCTTTTATACATTACATTTTTGGCTAACTAACTATATTAGAAACATTTTTTATTTTGCACAGTCTATATATTTTTCCCGTTTTTATTTTTACACTAAACTGTTCCTTAAACACAAGAGGCTCAGTCACTGGAATACATGTAGGACTTGCTTTACTCTATATGGCACTATGCATTGTCCTATCTTATCATGAGGCCTCACACAACAATGCTGTGCTTCAAAACTAACTGCATGGTGATATGCAGTTGTGCAGTCAGTTTGTCACCCAAAAAAAATATTCCAAATCTTATTTTATCAGTCAAGCAAAATGAACTTTAATTACACTATATAAATTATTTGAATCTTGTTTCATCCAGGCTGTGAATTCATAATTAGAGAAAGCAGGCAGGAGCCATTTTGTGGACACTTATTAAGACAAGCCTCGCATCAGCTCAGAATCTTGTTTGTGCACCACAATGGGGGACCTGATGTCCATCCCCATGCATTGGCTACACAATTAAATGGTTAAGAGAACGGGGAAATGTGGGGAGAGCAGGAATTTCTAGGAAGTGCTGACTGGAAAGTGATTGTAAGTGAAGTAATTGTCTGCCCCGCCTCTATGCCCAGGGCATAGAGGAGGGACAGACAATGTTTGATTGACAGCTGAGATGTTTAAATGATATTACAACAGCTATGAATGCTTTAATATAAAATAGAAAGTGGATTTCATGTTTAATTTGAAAAGGACTTTTATTATACAGCTTTTTGTGTCTGGGTAACAGGTCCACTTTAAAGACATAATTTCTATGTCAGGACTTACATGCCTTATGTTTAGAGCAGTGAGCCCACCAACCCCATTAGATGTTGTTCTCAGTGGCCTCAAAGCAGGTGTTTCCTTTTGAATTCCAGGCTTGTAGGCAAGTGCTGGTTGCATAAAAACCAGGTGTACATACAGAGCCTTCTGTAGGCTGCCAATCCTCATAGGGGCTACCAAATAGCCAATCACAGCATTTATTTGGTATCCCCGGTGAGTTTATGCATGCTAGTGTTGCTCTCCAACTCTTTTTACATTTTGAATGTGGTTCACAGGTAAAAAAAAATTGGGACCCCTGGTTTAGAGTATACAGTAACACTTTAAGCCACACCATAAGAAATCCTGAGGGGGAATGTATGAGATTAAAAGATGTTAAAACTATTTATATATATTATGTAAAATTACTTTTACCTATTCATATGTATCTTTGTTTAAACCCTACCAAAACAAACAATATTTAAAAATAGATTCTCAATTCTGCCAATAGGTCAAGCATGCAGTAAAAACAAACATGATGGTGAACACTTTGCTAAAATCCTAGGAAAATCACATTGTTGCAAAGACTCTAAATACTAATGAAACCAGTCCTCTCAACTAGATAGACCACAATGTCTTGGAACAAATTTCCCCTTAAAATTCTGACCTAAAAAGAATCTTACAAGAGATCATATTGTATATAGCACATTCATTGATGATGCCAAATATTTATATTAATTATATTTAAGACAGTATTTTATTTTGTTATTGTTGTTTGAAACATAAAATCCTATCCTAACTTCCTATGTGTTGTGTTATCCTTCTTTTACCATTTCTCCATATGGCATTATTATTTTTTCCCTCCACTTCTTCACATTTAATTTCTTATATCCTCATCACCCCATGTGGCATTTCTTCAATGTTTCTTGTTTGCCAATATGTTCTGTCCTTCTTCCCTTTGTACCCCTGAAACATTGTCATATTTTTTTGCCTCTCCCAATGTGACCATTGTGTAATTTTTTTACCTTTCCTGTGTAGCATACTGTCCTTCTTTCCCCAGGAACCCATGTGGTAGTCTGTCCTTCTTTCCCTTAATCCATCAGGTCAATCCGATTGGCCTGTTATTGTATGTGTTAGTAATAAGAGGAACAGACAAAAGTAAAGGCTGTAATGTTTTCTCCAGTAAGTAGCCCCTTAGCTAATATTTCTGCAGCAATTAAATTATGACGTTATTTTCATATTTCTGTTTTTGGTTACATTGCTTGCAGTTAAGAGGACAAGAGACCATTGGGGGAATGTAATAAAAGTCGGTAACGGATAAAATATTCGCAATGCAAAAAGTTATGCCTTTGTGCGAACAAATTTGCCTTTGCGCAAATTTAATATAGCTTTTGTAAACCTGGAAACTGTTTAGCGACCACTTCCGACAGCACTTCTTAAAAATGGACAATGCGCAATTAAAATTCACAATGCGCAATTAAAATTCACAATGCGCAATTAAAATTTGCAATGCAATAACAGTTTAAGTTAGAGTATTACATTGCGAAATGCAAACTTTTATTATTACATTCCCCCACATATGTTATATCCAACACAGTCTCACTAACAAAAATCTTAAAAGAAGTATTATCAACACTAGCACAATGGAATTCGGAACTGCAAAACAATATTTAGGCCTGAGCTGGAATCTATGAAGGATTGTTTCTAATAAAAATACCGTGTTATGTGATGCATTTGCTGGCAGAGTTCTCTGTTGCTGAAAATGAAATCTCCTTACCTCTAATCTCAATGGATGACCTTCACTTAACTTCCTCTTGGTACTGACCACATGTAAAACATTAGTCTGTTATAGCCACAAATATTACTAACATAAGTAAAAACCAAAACCAAGGGGAAAAAAACGTAACTTTTCACTGCACTGTGTGCGATAAAGGAAAAAGGCTTAGGGAAAGTCTTATTTGTTTATAAGCTGCACTCACAGATAGCTGAGCATAATACATGTCAGAAAGCAAGCAGCAGAGAGCTCTAACTACAAATGATTCCTCCTGCAAGTAGATGTTTGTATCTATTAATAGATAAATATAACATAAGCAAACACAAAAGCAGGTCAAATATGGAACAGTTGCAATTAAAATGGAACTTTAATTTGTAACAAACAAGGGAAAGTTGTGCTCACCACTAATATTTAAAACAATTAAGCAGGGGTGCAATCAGGCTGCGACCACAAAATACATAGACAAATACAAGAAGGTCTCTGCACTCAAGCCATTAACAATATATTTAGGACATTTTGTGCCTTAAGTTACTTACCCTTTAAACAAAACAGGGATTGTTTGTCCATATATTGCAATTTATTTAAGGCCAACTATGTCAAAGTCATCCCTGATATGCCCAGTCCTACACTCGAATTTCATCTGATTCATCAAGAATTCAATTACTTTATTATACATTTTACACAGGTATGCCTCATTGCACCCCCACTTAATGTTTTTAAAAATTAGTGGTGAGCACAATTTTCCCTTGTTTGTTATATTTTATACAGGAGCCATGGCCAGCTCCATGTTGTAGCTTCCACCCTTCCCAGCTATAGTCAGATGATCCCACTGGTGTCTAATAAAAGGGCAGCCAAGTTTGGGAGTTTGACTATGAAAGCAGCAAGTAAGTTGCAGGTAAAACTTAGTCCCTGTGTAAAATGTATTATGAAGCAATAGAATTCTTAATAAAGCAGATGCAAGTTGAGTGTAGGACTGGCCTAACAATGGATAACTTTTGCTTAGTTGGCCGGCTTAAATATATTGCAATATATGGACAAACAATCTCTGTTTTGTTTTTTGTTTTTTCAATAAATTTTTATTGCAAGAAGAAAAAAAGAACTGTGAGTACAAGTCGTATAGTGACACTTGGTATCCATACATTTTGGTTTCTTCCAGATAAACATGTAATCAAACAATAACATCAAATGGGAAACATTACACTTTCAGAAATACCCATGGATGAAAACCAAGAAGCATTACAACATAATATAACCGTACATCATGACAATGCAAGAATTTATTCAGAAAAATAAAGAAAAGAAAAAGAGAGGAAAAAAAGAAAAAGAATAGAACAATCATAACATAAGTGAAGAGAAATATTGGAGTAGTTCACGGAGTATATATGCCCATACCGACTTTTACCACCATTCAGTGGTTACTTAGTAATTTCTACTCCTCCAGTTCTAAAGGTAATGGCAAAAGCCTTACCCATCAATATCAATAAGATTAAGGACAGTGGGTTGTCAAGTATCTCCTCCAGATCCCAGGCCTTCCGTGATGCCCCTATAAGTTAACCATGGCGACCAAATTTTATGAAATAATTCACCTTTGTCATTTAAGATATATATCAGCTTTTCCATTATCATTATGTTAATCCCTGTTTTGTTCAAAGGGTAAGGCATTTGGTAGCTTAAAGCACAAAATGTCTCAATGTCTTAAATATATTGTTAAGAGGTTGAGTGCAGAGGACCTCTTGTATTTGTCTGTATGAACTTAAATTTGATTGGTCTGATGAAAGTAAATGTCTGATTGGTTGCATGCTACAAATATTCATTTTTATATACTGGACACCTTGTAGAAATGCTTCCACTCCATTATCACATTTCTACATCTTTATTTGCAACAGTTCTCTGTTTCTTTAGCCAAAATAAAAAGCAAAGAGACTGCATCACAAACTCAGCAACTGGACAGCACTTCTGGAAAAAGTTTTATTGCAGCAGGCTGCTGGTATATAACACCTAACACGTTTAGTAACTCCCTTAATCATAGGCTTGCACCATAGAATGTTTACAAGATAGTTCAAGAAAACAATTTTTCAAAGTTACGAGAATAATTTTCACAAGATTATAAACTCTTATTAAAATGACTTTAATTTCAATTTCTACAGAGTTACATATGCATGTCAGGGTGTTTTACCTTATTGTACAACCATACTAATAATCAATGGAAACTTTATTAAAAAAATTACACTAGAACTTTGGAATATTGGTGGTTTGCAAAACAAAGTAATTACCAGTAGAACAGAATACAATTTACTTCCATGATTAAGCATAATATAATTTGTATGGGTTCCAGTAAACTGACCTTACTGTAGTTCTGTAAAGCAGAGAGTTTCAAGGACCCAAGCTGTTGTATGTTCAATACGTCTTCTGATGTGCTGTTAAGTACACATTACCTGTGTCATCTATATGTGTAACAGGGCTACATTTCACTGCCTGCCTTCCAGAGACAGATTCTACACCAATGCTGATTTATAGTATTGACAGCATGTTAAAACTAATGTTTAGTGCCATACAGCTTAGAATCAATATTGTTGCTTTAAGCTGGTTGAGCTTGGGAGTGTTGAAAAGTCATCTACAGCTTAATACATCTACAACTAAGCCAAAATAACAGAAAGCTTTTCTCCCCAAATTTTTTAAAGCAAAAGTACAACAAAAATTGTATTTTAATAATTCCTATCATGTCAGAATAATTGTATAAGTTTAAATAAAAAATTACTAAAACTGGGTGGGCAAAGTGGCTTGGATTTCCAAAAAGAAAGGTTATCCTCATCATCCATGGTGATTGGTTGTTTTGTCGCCCTGCCAGATTTGAAATTTGCTTTAATTAACAAATATGACTATGACAGATCAGGCAGAAAATAACCCTAATTTATTACAGCTTATGTTCTGGAAGTTTTCTTATTCAATGTTCTTTAGGTTTTATGTTGTGAATATTGATAGTCTAGCCATGGAATGTCTGATCTGGAACCTTTATCAGTCTTTAGGTTTTTATTCAATCACTATATCATCTAAACACTGCAACTCACCTAGGCTAATGTGCTTAAAAATAAGGATTTAGGCAATTAACCACGTACGGTGCCTGGGGTATAGGAGGACAGCCCCTCCACACTTCAATGAATACAAGTAACTCCAGCACACGTAGCTACTCAAGGGATTCCTCCTGTTTTTACTGTCAAACCAACAAATACAATGTTTTGGGGGCGTACCTGACGAAGGGGTACGCCCCCAAAACTTTGTATTTGTTGGCTTGACATTAAACACAGGAGGAATCCCTTGAGCAGTTACATGTGCTGGAGTTACTTAAAAATAAGGATGCAAGGAGGTTCTTGCAGCAAAAAAACAAAACTGGTTTCTTGTCCAACACAATTCCACAGCGTTACGTTCTTACAAATCCAGAGAGGCAGATCAGCAAAATATGTTAAATGTCAGGATAGTTCTGAACAGAGTCAGCACAATGTGCACCATGTGGAGAAATCTAGGGAATTGTAAGGGCCATCCCTATTGTTTGAACATACTTCCCAACATTCTGGAAACGGAAAGAGGTACAATTGTATTTGGTCAAATTTTTGACCACGCCCTTTTTGCAGGCACACCCCCTAATTACCTTGCCCATTTTACAAAATTTACCAGGTTAGGAAAGTTTGAAAACATTTCTGTAGTTTTTATGTTTTATTACAGTTTTAGTAATGAAGATGAACTGCCCTTTAAGCTGTGAGTCTAACTTCTCCCAAGAGACAAACTGTTAGAGCCAATTAAGTTAGAAACATTGTATCTTTTTTGGCTGTTCAGTGCATAGAAATCGGGACTTTCCAGTACAAACGCGTGGCTGCGGGTTGAGTTGTCAAAAGAGGGACTGTCCCGCTCAAAATGGGACAGTTGGGATGTATGGTTTGAAGGCCACATATGGTCTGGATTCCATACAGCAGAAATGAATCAGGGGGAAGACTATGCCTGAATCCCTCTTTAATACTGCGACCCCTTCAATTAGGCAAAGCAGAGCCCAGGCTAGAGCTAATCCATGCTATCCTCTACCTCACTTTGCTAGAAAGTGCTATTACATGGAATAACCTGTCACTGACTAAAGCTTCATTCACTTTCCTTAACCCTGCCTTTTACAGTTAATCCTAGCTATCCCTCTCTGTGTTTCAAACTCTGACACAGTGAAGAAGCATATAATTAGCTGTATCGTTGTACAGCACAATGTACAACACAAAACAGATTTTTATTAAAATAATATCCCAAACTCATCAAAACAGTTTAGCTCAATGCCTAAATGTAAGCCCCACTTAAAGAACCCCACTCTCAACATCTGAGGTTCAGTAAATGTTGTGGTTTACTATATTACATGTAATATTGCTTTGTAAGGTCCCTAGTAATATATCCAGTAAACAGTATCCAGTAGACATCTGCTATATACAGACAATGACATACAGTATGGGAAATGCACAGGTTTCACCATATCTGAGCAGTTGTCTGCCTGATACCACCATATGTGCCTTAGGTGCAGGTACATTTGGACCACCACTCTTTTCAACACCATATATCATAGACCTCTATGGAGGTCTAGTGATTTGTCCTGGGGTTAAACAAAAAAATAGTTTGAGATCAATGTCAAAACTGCAACTTCAGCTTCAAAGTCACTTCAGCTTTCCGAAGTTACCGGAAGTTTCCTTGTGAGACTTTGGAAAGCTGTAGCGATTCATATGTTTTCCCACCTGGGATTTACATTATTGTCGATGGGAAAGCATTTGGAGACATTAGTCATCCACACTAGAGGAAATTAATTGCAGGGCGACTAATCTCTTTGTGTGTCAGAGGCCTAATAGCTTTTTTTTGGTCTAATAAAGTAAGAATAATGAAATCAAATGTATGATTGTTGCTATGATTTAATGAACTGAGCAAAAACTGATACCATTTTTTTAATTCCTATGCTATTACAAGTCTAATTTTCTGAGAATGTGTGTTTCCTTTTTGTATTTTTTTGTATTGTTCTGTTGTGTCACTAGTAGCACTGGTCTGTTTCCTGTGACCTTGAGAATGTCCCTTCCTGACCTGACTTTTATGTGACCCCAACTTTCATCTTGGTTCTTTCTTGCCCAGATTGTTTCTGTCCCAGCCTGTGTGACTACATTTGCCTGTTCAATCAGATCCCCCCTCATGTCTACATCTGGTGGCATTTCCTGTTGTTGTGGGAGTTCTGCTGGCACCAGTGTAGACGGAGAGATGAATGCCTAATCCTGGTTCCTAATACTCGCCCAGAACTGTCTCAAATAGCACCTTGCAGCTGCCAGGAAGGGGTGTGCTTTTGTGTGAGCCAAATAATTGAAGTATGAAGCTATACTTGATGAACAGCTGAGCAACACAGATAGACTGTTCACTGGGAGTTAATGAAGCCAACATGCTATGGTGGTTATGTAGGAACAGGGTCAATAATGCCAAGCAGTCAATCATATCTTTATTTTTGATATCATCCTTTTCAGTTTTATTATTATAACTATAACAACAAGCTTATATCAATGTTTGTGGCAATTATAATAAATATTAATGCCAAAATATTGACTCCCTACCACACACAAAATGCCAAAGCTTGTCAAACTGCCATTTTGTAGCTGTCATATTCTAGTTAATGGCCCTGAAAAATTAGAAAGCTTAGCTTTGAGCATGTTTATGGAAACTGTCTATACAGTAGAACCCCAATTTTATGTTTTTCAGGGGACCTGGAAAAATTTATGTAAAATCAGGGAGGTTTATTAAAGCAACAGTCAAGTACTGAAATGATATAAGCACAGGTGTCAGTTTTACTTTGAGGGCTTAAAGGGATACTGTCATGGGAAAAAAATTTTTTCAAAATGAATCAGTTAATAGTGCTGCTCCAGCAGAATTCTGCACTGAAATCCATTTCTCAAAAGAGCAAACAGATTTTTTTATATTCATTTTTGAAATCTAACATGGAGCTAGACATATTGTCAATTTCCCAGCTGCCCCAAGTCATGTGACTTGTGCTCTGATAAACTTCAATCACTCTTTACTGCTGTACTGCAAGTTGGAGTGATATCACTCCCCTCCCTATTCCCCCCAGCAGCCAAACAAAAGAACAATGGAAAGGTAACCAGATAACAGCTCCCTAACACAAGATAACAGCTGTCTGGTAGATCTAAGAACAGCACTCAATAGCAAAAACCCATGTCACACTGAGACACATTCAGTTACATTGAGAAGGAAAAACAGCAGCCTGCCAGAAAGAATTTCTCTCCTAAAGTGAAGGCACAAGTCACATGACCAGGGGCAGCTGGGAAATTGACAATATGTCTAGCCCCATGTCAGATTTCAAAATTGAATATAAAAAAATCTGTTTGCTCTTTTGAGAAATGGATTTCAGTGTAGAATTCTGCTGGAGCAGCACTATTAACTGATTAATTTTAAAAAAAAAAAATTTCCCATGACAGCTTCCCTTTAAGCGTTGCATGTTACACTATGGAGGGCATGTGCAAGGCCTCTCTTGCATACACAACCGAAAGCAATGAGTGATTGATGCAGGACTGTATTAGGGGCAGACTAATTGAAATTGACCATTTACAGGCACAACCATGGCAAAATGCACATCTGGTTAGTATTTTAAACCTATTTATTTCACTATTAATAATATTCACAGAGAAGAAACAGCAATTTTTGGGTACCTCAGGACAAATGTTTTATGTAAAATCCAGGAAACCATTACTTAAATAAGGGAAATGCACCCATTGAAATGCATTATAAATTGGTGGGACCACAAATAAAAAATGTAAAATGCGGAAAAACTTAAAATCAGGGTACTTAAAATTGAGGTTTCACTGTATAAGCAAGCTATTAGTGTTTAAGGGCATTTTTTGTTGATTTTCTTTTTATATATATTATCTATATACAGTATCTATTCTATATATTTTATATTTATGTAGTTATCTATTTACCCAATGATAAAATATGGGCCCAAAATTCACCTTTATTTTTTTATTTAAAAATGACTTGTGAATCTAGCACCATATTTTATCATCAGCAAAGAAAGCAGCTGAATACAGCCATATCAGTGGGTTCATGACCCCTGAAACCCCTAACATGTTTTTTTTGCATCGTATTTGCATGAGATTTGACTAGGTACATCAGGTAGAAAAAGCATATAATTGGGACTCACTGAAATCACTTTTGCAACTGCATTTTTAACTTTAACAGGAAAATTAGAAGGGAGATATTTTGTCCAATGTTTATGTACACTTATCCTACTATGTATGTATGGGCATATGGACATAGAATTTGCAAATCCCTGGAGGTAAAAAAGAATACATAGCTCTGTCCCCCAAAAGGAGCTGCCGTGTTGCTTGTCTTGGCTGATGTTAGGTTGATTTAAAATTCTTAACGTACTTCCCGAGGCACAAAAGTGGTAATAACTGCCACTGGTAATTTTAACTCAATCTCATTTTCTTTTAACTGATGATACATTTCTTTTAGCATACTAGTGATGTGCTCCCACCATGCACAAAAGAGGTAAGCATGGGGGTGAAAGAGCACAACTGCAACTGCAGAAGCACCATTTTACGGCCACTGAAGATGTTGGATACAGAGAATGCAATGTATGCAGCTGTGGAAAATGACTTGGTTTTGGCAAGCAACATGAAAGGTCTTACACAAAGGCTACACAGTCCTTTTTGTTATGTGCCACAAAACTATGGAAACCTCAGATGTCATGTCAGAAATGAATTTACAAAACCTCACATTTTATGTGTCATTCAAATCTATAGTACTATCTTATTCTTTTGCCAAATGCATATTTTGCTAAATGACATGGCAATTTCACTGAGTGGAATAAAGTATTTCACTTTTGTGCCATGTCATTTCCACATCCTCCCCTCTATTAGTCTGAAAGGGTTTTAGCTAAAACTTTGCCAAAACCTTAACAAAACAAATATAAAGTTCCAAGATGCTTGAATGTTTTGCTAAAAAAGCAAACATATCTAGCCCACTAAAATCTAACCCTTTAAATGTTTTTGAACTAGTGATGAATGAAACTGGCCTGTTTTGCTTTGCTGAAAAATTTGCCAAATTTTGCTAAAGCCATTAAAGTCAATGGACTCTTTTTCACCGTTTTTTTTTTTGCACTAGTCAATGATAATTTTTTTTTTCTTGTGCCAAATGCATTGGGGTAAATGGGTAGGGTTTTTTTGGCCAAATGCATTGGAGTCAAGTGTTTTTCTAACATTTTTTTTAACACACACAAAAAAAAACACAATTTATATCCGGGTGAAATAAAATGCATTTTGAGATTATAATACAAATTAATTTGTCAGACTAAAAATATGCTATATCTCCAAATGGAATCGCCAAGACAGGTTGTTCTTATAGTTTCCAATGAAATAAGGCAATAAGGAGAACTGTTGTTTATATAAACATCCATGTAAACTGTAGCAGATGCTTACTCTTTTTTCTCAAATAGGGTTTATTCTTTTTTCTTCTATGTTATAAGCTATAAATGGTTTATAAGTGTGCTTCCTCAACAGAACAACCCATCCATGCTGTTTGTCAGCAGAGTCTTACAAATTGCTAGAATCAGCCAAATAGAGCAGGATAAAACAGTCAAGGACAGCATGAGTGTGCGACTGACAAACAGAAAACTGGTTACTACTACAAGAAAAAATATACTGTAAATACAGACAATTAAGTGGATTCTTAAATAATTGAAATATAGTTTGTGATATAAAGAAACCACTTTTGCAGGGGCTATCTAATCTTGCCAATATATGCTGGCCTTTTCTCCAAGGAGACTGCAGTGAACACTTTTATTTCCACCTGGGATTTACAGTTGCTCTGGTGATACATACAATCCTACAGCTCACAATGACTATGTAACACCTGCTGCTAAGAAAGCTATTGTCTTCCAGACGACCCAAATGCACTCCATTCTAGTTTCTATTAACATATTTGAAAACATACATACATACATACTGTGTATATATATATATATATATATATATATATATATATATATATATATATATATATATATATATATATATATATATATATATATATATATACACACACACACACATATATAGAAAAAACAGTCCTGGACAACACTCGTTATTGTATCAAAAGATTGTATTAAAGATTAAAATTACATTACCATGATGTGCACATAATAGCAAAGTTTAGAGCCCAATTGGGCACTTTCTCAAGCCGTGTGTACAATGGTTAGAACAAAATACAATTTTTTTTTTCAGGATGGACTATAAAAATTGGATTTTGTTCTAACCATTGTACACACGGCTTGAGAAAGAGCCCGGATGGACTATAAAAAATTGGATTTTGTTCTAACCATTGTACACACGGCTTGAGAAAGAGCCCAATTGGGCTCGAAACGTTGCTATTATGTGCACATCATGGTAATGTAATTTTAAGCTTTAATACAATCTTTTGATACAATAACGAGTGCTGTCCAGGACTGTTTTTTCTATATATTTAAGAGGACTGACCGGAGATCTCAAAGGACGTGCAACGTGAAACAACAAGAGAATATATATATACATACACCAACCAAACAGATCCGCCTGGGTGCTGCTCCTGGGATTAAATTGTACAAAAACAAAAAAGTTGGAAGCGTACTCCTAGGACTTAAATATAAACTGTATGTATATATATATATATATATATATATATATATATATATATATATATATATATATATATATATATATATATATATATATATATATTTGTTTTACATTTGCTTTAGAAAATATGAAACCATCTATGGCATTTTCCATATATCCTTGTTTTGGTGCTTAAAAACTTTTGGATCTTTTGGATAATTAAAATGAAGCTATTGTAAATGTTTAGAAACAATAATAATTATGATAATAATAATAGTGTTCAGCCACATAAAATACTGAATTTAAGAAAAAAAAATTATTTACTGTTATCAAATGTTTCCAAATTGAAAATAAAACTAGATTTCTTTTGGAGAAAATGTTGGCAAGTTGGCCTCTTTGACACATACCTTACCACTTATTAATGTAAAGATTCAATTCTAAATAGATAGTTGCTTAAATGAAAACTATACCCGAAAACAATGAAGGTCTCTATAAAAATATATTGCATGAAAAAGCTCATGTAAAACCCTGCTCCGTGTAAATAAACCATTTTTATAACAATATATTTTTTTAGTAGTATGTGCCATTGGATAACCATAAATAGAAAATTGCCATTTTAAGATAATAATTGGCTACTTTAATGTGAATCAAAGTAATCCAGTTATTATAGTTTAAATTAAAAAGTTACAGCCTATCTCTGTCATACGTACTCATATTAATGACAGTGGCACGCAGTTTCATTTTAGAAGACATTCCTAGTAGACATAGATCTCAAATGATCACAGATATAGGTTCAGCTTTGACCGATTTTCCATGTGTAATAGAAGGTCTATGTTCTGCACAAGGTCTTTTTACCCATACAAGCCAATCAAATCTTTGTTTTCAAACAGCTGACCAGTCCTAAATTGCTATACTGTATATAACTAGACCTGGTGCAGACTATACAGTTATTTTTAAAAACTTTGTTCATGTAAGGCAGGCCCTTTTTTATGTTGCAAAGAAATAATTATACATTATTGTCATAGAGTGGTAGTAACACCTCATTTTTTATCATAATTATTTTTAAAGGCAAACCGTGCACTGGCAATCTTTCTTTTTATTGAGTACAAATAATTATACATGTTGAAGAAAAAATTGCATTTCAGCAACATCTAGAAGGCCATAGGGTTCCAATCCCTAATATAAAAGTTAATTCACCTTATCAAGCAAAGGTGCAGAACAAACCCAATAGAGTAGGATACATTTATAGAAACTGGTATGCCTAGCACTTTCCCTGTTACTTGCTGCCCTCCTACCTTCTCTCTTCCAAGGAATACATAGTAAAGACCTTTATTCCTTCCTGGCTCACAAAAAGGTTGTCACTGCCAAATACATTGCCTTTTGCACATTCTGTTGAAATGGAAATAGTAATAGTAACTGTTTATTTACAATCCATATTTTCTTGAATATCAGTGATCTGGAGCAGATCACAGAGTGGCCTAAATCAACCCCAATTTTTCATTTAAAGATGTTTTGATGTATGATATTGCAGTGCTGAACAAAGGAAATGTGTTACAGATTGGCAAGATTTTATTTCAGCATCATTTTCAAAATTCTTGATTCACCTTAACCACAATTAATTGTCCCAGGGGGGAATCTGATAATGGGATTAATTTACATGAACTAAAATACATCAGATTAGATTGACCTAGATTCTAGGAGTGCAACTAGGCTTATGCTGCTTTTTGTTAACGTTTAGACAATATGATAGAAACAGCGAATTCTGCAGTTTAGCAAATAAAATGTGTCCTATTTCTTTATCATTGCTAAATGAGATGAGAAGTTGAAAATTGCACTTGCAGTTTTCAATTTTAGTAATTATTTTAAAAAAACACTTGTACAATAGGTGGTTAGCTAAGAAAGTTGTAAACAGAAAAAAAAATTAAGCATTTAAAATTCACATTTGAAAAATAAATATTGTGGACATTGAAGACAATTATCACATAGAGCTTTATACTGTATGTGCTTAACATTTGCATTTTTGTTTAGCATACAAAAAGTTGATATTGCACATATTTTTTCTGTTAAAAACTTTTGTTACAATCCCCTTTACGAATTACATTAGTCGGTTTAGTATATTATCAAAGACATGCTGAGACTTTGGAAGGGTTGAGGTTACAGGGGTGTGGGTAAGGGTAAAGGGTCATGTGATTTAATGATTTGCAAATGCGCAGAGTAATGGGAATCCAGTCTTTCTTTGAATTTTAATTTGTAGGAATTTAGTTGTTTATTTGCAGCTTGAAAATAAGCGCACGCTCTGCCCTTCACCACAAACAGTGGCTTAATAGGCTGTTGAATAGATGGTATTAATGACTTAGAAAAACACAAGAGTCTTTTTTTAGCATACATACATGTTATTGCCTATTATTGCAGCCATTCTATATTCGCTGTTTGGCAAGGTTAGTGCCAGAATTATCACCACATAACAACAAGATTGATTAATTTCTATGGTCAGAGATGTGATAAAATAAAGTTGAATCATAGAAGAGATGCAATGTCAGTTTTCTTTTATTATGACCACTTAGAAATGTATTAGAAGTGAATTTACTGATAATATAATGTGATAATTGATTACTGATAATTCATTAGCCCCACAACTACATTTACACATACATTTCTAATAAATACCATTTCATATAAACTGTTCATTTGTGTGGTCATTTGCAGTGGCTTCGTAAAAATGTGCAAGATTTATACCAGATTATGCAGTTGGCCTAAATGGGTGGCATAAGACTCGCAACCTAGAGATAAACGCATTAACTGCAACACACATTTGTCGCATTGCACTTAGCATGGGAGCGGCATCAAATGTGGCACAGAAATAGTTGCAATGAGTTTTAGACATTTTTTATGAACTTTATTAAATTGACGCAAAGTGTCTTGTAGCATTAAAATCATCTTCATGGAGAGATAAAAAGCTTTATTCACCATAATTCACTATTACATTACCAGTTCACCCTTAATAAATGTGCCTCAATAAATCTGCTACATTGGATTAGTTAAACTTATTAGTAATTCATAAGTACATGAAAGTCAACTTTTAGTTCCTTATTAAATGTAATATTATGGGGGCTCCATTCTTACAGAGAAGTATCACAAATGTGGCTACAGAGTGATAAAATGTTAAAGCTGGACAGACAATTTTATCAGCAGAATCTGAATTTTGCAACCCTGCCATGCACCAAACAGGGACACTGATGGGTTCACAAAGTGACCTTTGTTGCTCTGCTGCTGCCCAGCATGTGTTGCCAAATAAAAGAAAAAAATATTTGTGGCCTGTACCAGGTAAATTCATTAAACTATACCGTTTTTTTTTTCTGTTTGAAACTGGTGTGTGTTTTTTTGTGGAAAGTATAGTTACCCTTTGACTCCGTCAGTACTGCTCTCCTAATAAAGCAATGCCAAGCATTTTAACAATTATGAAATGTAATGTTTCAACAAATCGAGTTTGATTGCTCTTCTATGTACTGTAATCAGTGGTGAGAACTAGCAGAAAAGGCTCTAAATAAATAACTTAAATAAATAACTTAAATAAATAACCGTGTTTATTTTGGGCTCTAATAGAAATACCAATGGCGAATATCGTAGTCACAATCAGTGGGACTATGTTTAATGATAAACTATGTTTTAAGGCAAAAACCTGCAGGGCCGCCCATTAAAAAATATTGGTGGCTAGGACTCCACACGGTAAAAAAAAATTGGTGGCCAGGGCCCCTTTCATTATAAAAACATTGGTGGCCAGGGCCCCCCTTAAACTTCATGTAAAAAAAATTGCCCCCCCAGAACTTTAAAAAAAATTGGTGCCCAGGGACCAGAAAGGGTTACCTGTAGGGGGGCCCTGCCGTGTTGCACTTACTTGATTTGCAGGGCCCACCTGCTGTCAGTGAGCTGCCAACTTCAGAAGGAAAGAGAGGAGCACAGGTGGAGGCCTCTTCTTCCAGTGACAGCATTTTCTTCCCTTATTGGTCACAGAATTTCAAGTACCGGTAAAGCTGCATGACAATTGGATGAGCTGGAGGGGAATTTCAAATCTCAGCTATCCAATCCTTGAGCAGCTCAACCAGGACTTAAACTCTGTGACCAATAATGGAAAGGAATGGATAGAAGATACCTCCCCTTGATCCCGCCCTTCCTTCCGAAGTCGGCAGCAGGAGGGCCCAGCTACAGTACAACTCTCCCCCCTGTCCCCCCCTGATGGTGGCCCTGATATCTATCATAATACATTGTCTTTGCCTACGATGTATAATTGTATAAAAGTATTTGCCAGATGCTTTTACATTAACTTTCTTGCCCCCATATTCCTCTATGAGGGGGCTGCCATATTTGTGCAGCAGGAGTCTGTTAGCTTTAGAAACTCTAACTGACAGGCTGGGAAGGGACAGTCGGCTTGGCAAAACAGTCATTTTAAGGAACTTAAAGTAACAATTACTTACAAAATCAGAACTAACAGCGAAAAACGATCAACATGACCTATCGGTAACTTTTAATGTAGATTAATATTTTAAAAAGAAGTGTCAGTATCACTTTAAGTTGTTGCTGCCAATGTAGCAAAGAAAAATGCAGGTTGTGTGTTGATGGGTCCTCTGGCATAACGGATTAGATATACACAGGATTGTTTGGCCACCGTTGTAGATTCATGCATCTTTGAGCATTGAGTACAAGTACCTGTTTTATTATTATTATTATTATGGCCCTCCTTGTTGTTGCAGCCCTATGTGTCACAAGAGTTAGATAAGCCTGCTTTAGGAAGCTGCTCACGATAGACCTGTCCTGTGATTGTGTGGGTATAGGCAGCCTGCTCAGCAGATATGTGGTCTCCAATATTACAGATCAAATTTCAAGTAGGTTTTACAGAAAGTAGCAGTGATGACAGATTGGACAACAGTTTTCCCAAGAGCTATTGATTAAGTATTGCCACAGCCATTATACAATGTTTGATCACTGGGAGATTAATAGTTCCCTGGCAACCACAGATGAGGCTGAAAATATTCTGTGGTCAAGGAACAGCCAAACTTCCCAGAAATGCCCTGTTATTTTAGTAGAATTAGAATGTTTCTGTGAGGTTACAATTAAATGTCTCTGCGGAGGAGTTTCTAAACTGTCAGACCCACCCCCTCCTCCGTAAAAGCAACAGAGAGGGAGGGGGCAGCCTGAACAACAAGTAGGCTGAAAATTGTAGTGGGTGATTTTTTGTCTGGATATGCCTAAATCAATAAGAAATGCCTAGAGTCAACCCTTGTTATATTTGCTCTAATGCTGGATCAAAAATGGAGCCTGAACCCAAAAAGTCTGAAGACCTGTATTTTTTTTTGTTTCAATATGTTTTTATTATTTTTCAGTAACAATTGCAATATCATATGCTGTATTCATAAAATGATTTTGGTATTATTTTCATTTATACATCTCAAGGCATATAACAGTATTCTATGTAAATATCAACATCCTCTATAGTCCAGTTCCAACATATGTATAGGCATGTTAATGATGAAAAATAGAACATATAGTAAACAATAGATTAATACAAAAGAAAAAGAAAAGCAAACAGAAACAACAAAATAATTTACTATGAATAGAAAGTGGATTGCCTCACTATATATTTGCCTCTATTCAATATCCGATTATAAAAAGCTCTCTTCATTAGTAGTTAGAGTTCTGAAGACCTGTCTTACACTCAGGCTTACTGAGGGTAGTGATAGCTTAAAGAAAAACTGAAAGACTGAGAGTTTTTTTTCTACTTTTTTTATTATTATTAGTATTATTATTTTAAATAGCTTTTATAAGGAGGCAGAAGTAGGATTAAAAAATGTGATCTCTATATTTTGGCACTATTGCGGCTGCAGGAAGAGTGCAAGTTACACAAGGGGCATGGGTTTTCGGTGGTGTGGGGGGTTGCAGCTGAGGTAGGGTGGTCGGTAGCCCCTGAGCAGGAAGCCCCCATGGGCCCTGTACCCCACCCCAGTCCATTGCTGCCCTTAGCTAAGCCAGTTTGCCACAAGTAATACTGCGATCCAAAGCTTTTGCAATGGGAAGGTATTTTCAAGAGATTTTTTGCATATGCTAGTGCAGAACAGCTGGGAACAAATTGTTTTGTGTGCCAGTGCCCTTAAAGCCATGGATGTAACTATAAAAAAAACTCAGCACACCAAATCATTTCATACAGGTCTCACAATTCTGAAGTGACTTTGTACCACTTGACTAGCTAACACACACAGGCCCGGATTTGTGGAAAGGCCACAAAGACCCGGGCCTAGGGTAGCATGCTGCCCAACCACAGCCACATTAATTTAAAAGCACTGGGAATGCATAGGAGATATGATACTTTTTAAAACTTCCCATGTTCCAATCCTCAATGCTCCACACCCAATGATGAAAATTTGCACATGTGCATGAATGAAGGGGGCAACAAATGGCAGCGAGCCTAGGGGCGCACACAGGGGCGTAACTACCGGGGGAGCAGAGGGTGCAATCGGGCCAGGGCCCGCACCCCCGCAGGATAAGAAGAAAAAACAGCGGAGCACCGTGAGAGTCCAGTAAAAGTATTAAAAGTAGAAAATTTTTATTCAGTAGGCATGTAAAAACAGGTTACAGCAGCAGTTCACCCTGGCTGCCCGCTTAACGCGTTTCGTGGCGTCCTGCCACTTCATCAGAAGCTGACGGCAGCCAACCTTCAACTCCTTAAAAACCCTCCAAGTAAACACACCCACAAAAACCATTAACCCCATCCAGACCAAAGGAATAGAAAATGTCGTGATTCATAGAATAAACAAGCAACCCTCCCTTGACAAAACAGAAACAGTCAAATATACACAAATACAAAATAACAAAATAGTTTGTGTACTGATAGCATGATTTGTATCAAATGTGGTTAGTGTAGAATAAACAGCAACATATATAAAAACTAAATACAAAGCTAAACCATCGAATCCCAAATCCCCACCCACCGAATTAGTAAATAAATTATCCCTTAGCAGTAGAGGGCAAATTGACATAAATATTATCAACCAAGCAAAGTCATTACCCACAAAAACGAACCAAAAACAAAATATATATAGGGGCATTAATTAATCCCACCATAATCATTAATAAAAACATGATAATTCCCATTCCCTATTCATCCCACCATATGCTTCAGTAGTTCTCAACTGATGAATCCAGAACGCCTCTCTAACCAACAGCCTTCTATCAAGGTCCCCACCCCTTACGTCAAATTGGGGCTCATCTATAATTTGAAACTGAATATTCATAACTCCTTCATGCTTATCTAGGATATGTTTAGCTACAGCGGATTTACAGTCATTTCTGCCCACCGCCGAAATATGCTCTAGGATACGTGTTCCTGCCTTTCTCAATGTTTTTCCCACATACTGGGACCCACATGCACATGTGACCAGATAGACCACTCCCTTTGATGTACAATTGAAATATTTATTGATCTTAAAGACTTTCCCTGTATTAGTAGCTGAGAACTCTTTCGAAACTTTAAGGAATCTACATGATTTACATCTTGTTCTACCACATCCATAGTTCCCTTTATACTTTAGCCAGTTGTAAGAATTACCGCGGTCTTTAGAACTGTATAGACTACGTGAGACCCATGATGCTACATTCCTATTTCTTCTATAGACAAAGGATGGTCGTGTGTCCAACACCCTAGCCAGAGTCGAATCCTGGAGCAACACCCCCCAATATTTCCTTACACTGCATTGTAATGACCATGTTTCTTTGCTATATGTAGTACAGAATTTAACCCCTGAGTTCCCCTGTTTCTGAGTCTTAGGCTTCTTATGCCGTATAGAGCCACCATCGGACAGCAATTTCTCCCTGTCCATAGCCACTGCCCTCTCATAGGCTGTTCTCACCACATTCATCTCATATCCCCTTCCGATGAAACGGTCCCATAATGCCATAGCCTGGGAATGAAAATCATCCCATGTGGAACAAATCCTCCTTAGGCGTATAAACTGGCCTATGGGAATCCCTCGCAAACATGCCGCAGGGTGTGCACTCTCTGCATGCAACAGGGTATTGCGGGTAATGGGTTTTCTATACAAATCCGTACAAATCCTACCCTCCCTAGCCATTAGCATTATATCCAAGAATGGAATACTTGTATCTTGTGTTTCCATAGTAAATGCCAACCCCGCTACCTTGTTGTTACAATACTGAACAAAGGCCTGCAGAGAAGTTTCGTCACCATCCCATACCCCTATGCAGTCATCGATGTAGCGGTAGAAACGAACTATACTAGTTCTATATGGATTACTATCATCAAAAATGTGGAGCCGCTCAAACCAACCCATGTATAGATTGGCATACGTAGGGGCGAAGGAAGCTCCCATGGCGGCTCCACATTTCTGAACATAATAATTTCCATCAAACATGAAGAAGTTGGATCTAAGTAAGAATTCAATTGATTGCAACAAAAAAGTAGATTGTTCCACGTTAAATCTACATTCCAAATCCAGCCAAAACCTAACAGCCTCAATACCATTAGTGTGATTAATCGAAGAGTAAAGGGCTACCACATCCATCGAAAACCATCTATACGTGGACTTCCACTCCAAATCCTGGAATTTATTTATGCACATCGTAGTATCCCTCAAGTATGTCGGGAGTCGTTCGACCAAGGGTCTCAGAAGTTTATCAACATAGGACGATAAGCCCTCCCCCAAAGATCCTATCCCTGCCACAATCGGGCGGCCCTTAACCTCACTCAACGACTTATGTACTTTGGGGAGTACGTGAAAAATTGGCATAACTGGGGAATCACATTTCAACCCTTCCCACTCACTTTGTGACAAAATGCCTTGATCGAAACCTTCCCATAGTAGGGCTTCAAGTTTCTCTTTGAAAAGCAAGGTGGGATCTTTGTCTAGGGGGGTATAGGTATCTTCATCACGCAATTGGCGCATAATTTCAGTTACATACATTGTTGCATCCATAACTACCACCGATCCACCTTTATCGGCCTGTTTCACTATTATATCCTTATCTTGACTCAATTTCACCAAAGCTTCCTGTTCACCCCTTGTCATGTTACTCCACTTGTTTCGATTATGTATCTCCAAACCCTCAATATCCGCTTGTACTAATTTATGAAACATATTTATTTGTGGGCTCTTAGCTGTAATGGGATAAAAATCAGACTTTCTCCTTATATCCGTGCGTATAACATTAGGGTTAGAATTATCCACATTTTCCCTTTGTAAATCTTGTAGATCATTTATTAAACATACATCTCTAAAGTCATGCAGCTGAGCCCCATTGTCGGTGGTACCAGGGAGGTCACACAATTGTGAATCAGCAGCATCACTTTTAACTGATGATTGTACCTCCATTAAATCAGAGTTATCTCCCTCCGTATCCCCCATGTCCATGCTTGCAAAGTGTCTCTTCAGAGTTAAAGTCCTGATAAACTTATTCAAATCGCGGATAAGAGAGAAGGTATCCACACTCCTATTTGGAATAAAGTTCAGGCCCTTTGACAATATCGAAAGTTCATTATCTGAAAGACACTTAGACGATAGATTAATAACATTGTCTTTGTTGGGGTCAAAACCACTAAGGGGAACATCAGGATGGGTAATCACCTGGCTGGGGTCCGCGTTATCCGAAGCCAGATCCATTCCTACCACCGTAGGGATCTCTTGCTCTTCCCTCCACGCCAGGACTGATGACCTGGATTTAGATCTCCGCCCGCCTCGCCTCCGTTCTTTCCGTAGCTGCGGGTTCGCATCACTTCTTTCGGGGTCGGTACATCCCTCGGGTCCCCGCACCCCCGCAGGGCCCCCCCAGCAGATCGCGTGCGCTGCAGCCGCAGAGAAATCACACGGACGAGGGTGGGGGCAGGCTGGCTGAACGGCCCGCACCAGGGCCCACCCCCACCTAGTTCCGTTACTGGGCGCACACAACGCTCAACCTGAGTTATTTTGCTCAAATGCATAGATGATGGATTAGACCAATGACTGATTGCAAGCTCCGTTGAGCAGGAATCTTTGCTTTCTGTATTGCTCAGTATTATTGTATAATGTTGATGTTTGATGAATACACTCTTCCATTATACTTTTGCTACAGATTATGTTGCTCCTACAGTATTAACAATATTTAGGGATGCAGCGAATCCACTATTCCCTGAATCCTTCTCGAAAGATTTGGCCGAATACCGAACCAAATCCTAATTTGCATATGTAAATTAGGGTGGGAAGGGGAAAACATTTTTTACTTCCTTGTTTTGTGACAAAAAGTCAGGCAATTTCCCTCCCCGCACCTTATTTGCATATACAAATTAGGATTCGGATTTGGTTCGGCTGGGCAGAAGGATTTGGCCGAATCCAAATCCTGGCCGAATCCCGAAACGAATCCTGGATTCGGTGCATCGCTAACAATATTAACTAATGACAGGTAGAAGATATATAGATGACATATTCAATTCTAAATACTAGGAAATTGTATTTCTTAAAGGCTTTTGATCATAGTTCCCTTTTCTCCGGGCAAACTGATTGAAAGCTCTGCTTGTGCGACTGCTCCGCTTCCTGTGACAAGGTGAGCGTGGGAATTATTCAGGCTGTAACCTGTGTAAATTCAGCGCAAGTGTCAGGGATGCCGCTAGCTGGAAATGCAGTCTATTAATATTAATTTGCCAGACTGAACACTCCCCGCGCTGCTTTCCCTCCTGAGACCGCGAGCCCCTAATTTCCGTGTGACTCGCTGCTTGTTTCCCCTTTAAGAGCAAGCGAGTGGCGGCCGTCTCCTCCTCCCCTGGTGACACAGCAGTTGTAAATGTCCTATCAGTAATTTAAACCGCACAGACTCCTCCTTGAAGTAAGGAACTGTGGGGCTGCTGCATCTGCTGCTAGAAATGTAGTGAGCAGTCTGAGACAAGCGCTGGGTGAATCATTAGCCAACTGCTTCCCTGGGATGATTTTGTCTGGAGTCTGAAAAGGAAAAATACATTCGCCACTTATTCGTATTACTCGCGTATTTTCCCCTTGACTTTAAATATTTTTTTTTCGACATTTTTTGGGGGGGTGTTTTACCAGTACACCAAAGTGGATGTAAATATCTGGTGGATCTCCAGTCCAAAATGCTGCTGGTTTCCCAGCGCATAGAAGCACCACGTATGGAGCCCTATTTACCAGTAAGTAAAAGGGGGGAACGTTGCGTTTTTACGCAGGGCTGGTGGGAAAGTGGCATCTTTGTACGACTGCAGTGTTCTGCGACTGCTACTGCTGCTGGACACGAGCAACGACTCCCCTTAGCTTAACCCAACCAGAAAATAATGAGAGGCTTGTGGGATTAGGTGACCCCCCCCAAATATAGACCATCTGCCTCCCAGCAATATACATTTAAAAGCTCCAGGAGAAAGAAGCATGGTTGTAGCCCCCAAACCAAAATACACCAGAGAAGTACTGTCATCATGCCATGTAATAAAGGGAGGCATCTCATTTGACAAAGTGATTGTTCTGAATATTCACAGTAGGCTTCTACTACTACTTGCTGTCTTAGTGCCACCTTATTATGAAGGCACTTTAGTAACTTTATAACATATGGATAGATATACACATAACGAGAGTTGTACATCACACTTGCTGCACAGCACTTGCATGAAATCACCCATGGTCAGTAGACTCTCACAAATTATTCCTACCTGCCCTGGGAAAGCCTACAAAGAACTGGCCTATTAACTGTAGCAACTCTAACAGCTACACAGCACCATCTGCTGGTTGACGATGTTATGAGTCCAAGGGTACTGTCATGATGGCAACAGACCTGTGTTGTTTATGGCTTTGGGAGGGTTAAAGGGGGTATAGCTATAATCCCACCCCCATAAAACCCGCTACTGTGTTAAGTGTATTTGTGAGCATGAAAAAAAAATATTGGGCTGCTGGGAACTGCATGTGTCTTACAATCAGAGGGTAGCCTTGAAGAACATAAAATATGGATGTTTTATTGAGCAAGGACAGAAGCTCCCAGTGTCAGCCAGTTGTGTGCGCTTTTAGTGAACAATGTGTCCTCTTTGCAGCCAGGTCCACTGGAAGTAGATGCTGTCTGATTTATCTTAGATTAATGCTGACTGCACAGGGACTAATAGGATTAAAACCTGCCAATAAACTCTGGGTTGAAAGCTGTAATATCCCTGTGTAAACAGAGGCGTTCAGAAAAAAGGTCTGCTGTATCCTAATGATTTGGGGCTTTTAACAGGAGTAGATTGTAGGCAGCCTTTAACCCCCTCTCTGGCAAAAAAAAAGCCTCCAGCATACATTGCTGAGCCTTCTGGCAGATTAGGGGTTAAGCGTGTATTCTAATAAAGCAGGCAGGTTTTTTTTTCTTTGTACTTGGATAATATGCTGCGCTCTCTAAGGATTCGCTTAGACACCCAATGATTCTTTCAACATCACTGAGCGATAATAACCTATTGGAGGAGGAATTCTGTAATTGCATTAACTGTAGCTGATTTGTGGAAGCCAGGGGTCATTAGAGAGTCAATATTTGCAGTGACTGATTGATGATTACAGTATGCTTTCTCATATAGTGTATTGTTGTGCGTGATAGTCATTACTGTCGCATCTATAGCAAATGTGAGATAATAGCTGGAATTCCAAACCCTCTAAGTGCTACAGAATAGCAAACAAATGGTGCTGGCACCAATCGTGCCATTCTCCTTTAACGGGCGATAATATGGGTGCATGTCTTTATATTTATATATATATCATTGATGGACATTTATCCATGTGAAGATGTGAAAATTTGATACACAACCCTCTTGTAAAATGACACCTGCCTGGCAGGTCCCCTGAGTGGCAAAGCTGAGAATGGGGTTTGGTTTGTGTTACCAGCTCTGCTCCCAAAAGCCCTGGCCAGCAGGGGGTGACTTTGTACTGAACTCTATGATTGCTCGATAACCAACTAGGTGACCTATCATTCAATTTTGCAAATCTGTTGATTTTTTTTTTCCCGACGTTTGCAGTTTTCGGCCCTAAATGTTCTTAGTTTTATTATCTTTTGCTACCTGCCATTCGAATGTTATGGTCATGAGACACCATTTCATTTCTGCAGCATATTGCAGAGCGAGATGATATAGATGTCAATGCTAGGAAAATACCCTCAAAGGCTCTCAGACATTGTGGCAGACTAACCCCTCTCCTCTTAACCCCATCCGGAAATTGCTGAATATTGTCTAGTTCTTTTAGGGTTGAATAAATGATCCCTTAAGGCTAAGTGGTGATTCTGTAGATGTCAGCACATGTGTGAATATATTAGGAACGTGTAGCAGTAGTGTATGGTATAGAACTGATTTTCTCTTTCTGTATAAAACACACACCTTCCTTACTGGGCAAAAGGTGTGTCGCTAGCAGGGAATGCTGCAGTGCCCATGAGCTAATATTATTTATGCATTTACTGTTCGTGCAACCTGTGGCCCTCCAAGTGCTGCTGAACTACAACTTTCACCATTATTTAAGCAGCTGTGTCTGTTGAAGCTGTAGTTTAGTAACAGCAGTTAGGGTGTCAGATCCACAATCCGAATGTTCAGCTGCTGTCAGTCAGTAAATAACTCCTTCAGTTAAAGAGGACAGTTTCTGTAGCTAGCGAGACTGTTTTATGTCCCCTTAAAGTTCCATGGTTTTGTTTTTTCTCATTTACTGTATATCGGGGAGGAAGAATTTTATTACCAACTAGTATCTGCATTGGTAATAATGTAATGGGATTGTCAGACATGTTTATCGTCTTGTCCCAAAACTCAAGTTTTCTTAGAACCCTGCAGGGCAACTGTGTATGTGACAAAGGCCTATAAATAGCCATTTGTTTTATATGCTTTATAGCTTAATCGTCTGATGAAACGTGATATTATTTTCAGTTATCCTTTCAAATCATGTGCTGCCAGTGAGCAAGCTGGATTTGCTCGGACAATAATCCCCTGAGTTTTGCCCTGAGGGGCCAAGTTTTATGGGTAAAAGAGAGAGAGAGATGGCTGGCCCCTCCCACTCTGCGTCCTAGCGGTGCCAGGCTCTTGGATCAGAGCCTTGGCTTTTGTCAGTGTGGCATCCTGCAGCTAATCCCTCTTGTCTGTATCTGGAAAGCAAAGTCAATGCTTATTTGCACTCCCATGAAAAATAGGCTGGCAGTCATGGAAAAAATAGATTGGGGATTTTTTTTGTCACCTCCTGACACCGTGTTACAGAGACCTTTTGTGTGTGTGCTTGTAACTAGCTTTTACTTGAAAATATTGGCCAACTTATTGCATGTGACCATAATGTAAGCTATTGCATCCGACCTTTGTATTATTGGTGGTTTGGCTGAGGTTTCAGTACCAGCGCACAGGCTTGGAAACGGCTCTGATTTTCTTCCATGACCATTTTATAATTGCATATATATATATATATATATATATATATATATATATATATATATATATAAACAAAAGGAGTCCGCACTCAAAGGTCTTGTGAAGAAAAAAAGTGAGTTTTAATCAACGTTTCGAGCCGAAACGTTGATTAAAACTCACTTTTTTTCTTCACAAGACCTTTGAGTGCGGACTCCTTTTGTTTATTTGTATGCATGACCCTGTTCCTGCACCAAGGCTTCAATCAGGTATTCTGAGTGCACCAATCCTTTCTGTTTTATATATATATATATATATATTCAACTATCATTGGCACTTAACAGTGTATGAGAGAGAACGCGTTGTTTATGTCAGGTTTGCCACTTATCTGTGTAAATTTTTGCTTCGCTGAATCACTCATACCAAGTGACAGATTCAAAGGGAATAAGTGGAAGGGGCCTTTTTTTGTTTTTAGAACATATGGACACATGATTGGAATGAATAGGAGAGGGCTACTAAGATTCTTAAAGGCCAACGCATGTGTGGATACCTAGGTTCTTATTGGTGTCAGTTTCAATACACAGAAGTGTATTTCTTCCATTGACTAACATCAGAAGTGCAGTCCAGAACCTGGTCAAAATAGCTTTGGCATGATTATTGGTAATGGGTCCTGTGGTTTTTGGATAAGAGGTTGTTTTGTAATATGAAGATCCATAGTAGTAGTATTGTTTTGTCACCAGCTTGGATTGATGCTAACTTAGTTAACATTATGTTGTACAGTACATGGTCCCAACATCCCAACATTTTCTTCTGAAAATCACACGAATCACGTGAAAAACATTGTTTATATCAGGCTAAAACTTTAAAAAAAAAGTCAAATCTCTGTGAGAACAAAGTATAGGAATGAACAACTTAAAGGAACAATGACAAACATTTAAAAATGAATGCAAAAAAAGCAATCTGTAGCACTCCAGAGGAAAATGTTAAGGCTGCCACACACAGGGACATCCACTCGTTTGGCAGATCTCTCCCTGATATGCCCACATTGAGGCGGGTGATATTGAGCTGATACGATAATGGGCCCTAGGGCCCAACGATCGGATCAGAATGGAGGCAATATGGATGCTTGGATCGCGGGACCATATCAATGAACAGACGCGGCCGCAATCCAACGAGATTGTTTACCCTGCCCGATCGACATTTGGCCAACTTTCGGCCAGATATCTATCGGTAAGCCCGTCGGATTGCCCCACACACAGGCCAAAGAGCTGCCGACTTGGTCTGTCAGCAGCTTTTATCGGCCCCCTGTATGGGGGCCTTTAGTTTGCACACCATATTTCCTGTTGGTGTGACCTTTATCCTAATTCTTATTAGATTCATTATGAATACTCATTTTTTCCGAAAGCCTCTGACCAACATGACTTTCAGTGACATTCCTTATTTTTGTATTCATTTTGAAGGAGCTTTCTTCTCTGTAATCGCCTATGGTGTCAACCCATCAATGAACCTGCAACATAGTTCAGCAACACCTGACAAGATACCCATTTGGACAACTTGTGTTTCAGGGAGTGTAATGGTTACTAAAGTACAGGCCATTGGGATACCTCTTGTTTAACTAGCTAACACATTGCTTTTAGAGCAAATTCAAATTATGTTGCCTAATATGGAAGAGAAGAGACAGAAACAGGTCTTCCCAAAAACATTGTGTCACGAGTGGGAGGAGATGTAGTAAGGCATGTCATCACATATAATACAAAGAATGAAAGCTATTTAAATGCTCAAGTTTTAGGTGCTTTGTAATAGTAAAATTAACATTTACATATGTGAAACAGTCCTCTTAGACTAGAAGCATCTCTTCTCCAGCTGAAGGACTACTTTTTGGGTACCCCTGTCCCAGACCCCTGACACTTTAAAAACTCTTCCGCCAGCTGGAGGCAATTTACCTTGACAGCGGATACCATATGTTTGGTGAGGTGTCTTCAGTTTGTGACTTAAATTAAAAGCTGCAAATTGAAAAAAACATTATAGTCAGTAAACCCAGAGCATCTGGGTTTTATTTTAAATAGCACAGATCTACTGTATGGGGGGAAGATGTATAAAATCTGCATGCATCTTGCTATTGATAAGCATTGCCTTTTTTCTCATATACAGTTATGTACAGTCCTTTAGTATATTGTTTGTATATATTTTGTAAGTGTCATCCAGTATATTACACATAGACATTGTCTCTGCTTGAATAGCCTGAGATAAAAATAAAAAGTATAGATTATAGTATATCATCTATTTTTCACCTTAGTTGGAGCATTTGGCTTTAGCTAGTTTTCTATGCTTGAAATCTGATTGGCTGCTATGAAATACTGTACTTATGCTGTACTTAGTCGTAACACTTTTTGAGTTTGTTTTGTAAATCCAAGAGTTTGTTAATTAAATGAAAACACTTTTTGTGTGGCCTTAAATGAACAGTAACACCACAAAATGAAAGTGTTTTAAAGGAATGACAATATAATGTAGTGTTGCCCTGCACTGGTAAAACTGGTGTGTTTGCTTCAAAAATATAGTTTATATAAACAAGCTGCTGTGTATCCATTGGGGCAGCCATTCAAGTAGATAACAGTTAAGTGCTGTAGAATCCCATTGTATACTACAGAGTGTATCTGTTATCTACTGTGCATCCTGTGCCTTTTCTCCTTTTCAGCTTTGAATTGCTGCCCCCATGGCTACACAGCAACTTGTTTATAAAAGCTATAGTAGAGTTTCTGAAGCAAACACACCAGTTTTACCAGTGCAGCATAACAGTGCATTATATTTTCATTATTTTAAAAGACATTTTTTTTTTGTCTTACTGTTCCTTTAAAGGTGAACCATAAATACATCTGCTTCATAACTGGGAACTCTTTCCCTAGAGAAACTGTGCTATAAAGCAAGGATATCAGTGGTATTTTACTGTGTTACAATTACAGGACATAAAGTAACACGTTTTTCTGCTTTCTCCTGAGTATAGTCACTCGGCAAACAGAAAAATGTGATTCTGCTTGTAAGAACCCAAAGCTAAGTTTTTAGGATAGCAACTTTTCTTGCTGTATTCATTATAGCCAGTGAATGCTACAAAAGGGTTAAGTGCTAGCCATAGAAGGTGTTACAGATGCCTGTTTTATTGCAATAAAAAGAGAAATAAAGGCAGATTATTGTCATCCGCCCCCTCCTGGATGATCTCTAATGTTTGTATATGTTCTGTTTTAAAATGTAAGCTGCGATCTCCTTTTGTTTCCATGACACTGGAGAAGTCTTTTGAGATTCCTTCCCATAATTCTGCCCTCCTCCCGTGTTTGCTTTAGTCAAGGCACCAGCTAAGAATCCGAATTTGCATGAGAAATTGGGCATTTACAGAGGAGGAGAGGGGGGCAGTTGTCCAGACTGACAGCCCATGTGTCCTTTCCCTCCCTATGAGCTTGTTCAGTGCAGTTGCCAGGAAGGGTTCCTGAAAGTATAAAACAGACGGGCATGCTTCAGTAACAAAAAGAGCTTGCACACACCTTTATCCTCTGAAGCTCAAAGATTTCATGGAAATGTGAAAGTACAAGTACACTGTGTGGGTATCTATGTATACACACAAACACACACATATCTATGTTTAATTAGTTTTCAGGGGTAGAGAGGTAAATGTGAATTTGAATTGTCTGTTTCTGACCTTTAGCAACAAGCAAGGAGAGTTCAGTGGAACATACTACCTTTAATACTGATTGCTTGATGTGAGTAACATTTTCTAATGTTTGTGTGTCATGCCAATGGCACATGTAGTGTTTTGTTCTGTATTTTTCCAAGGAAGCATACACGGTGAAACAAAACACCAGGCATTTTATCCTATGTCAGGGTCTCTTACCCCAGCAACCTCAGCCACATTAACCATGATGCTTCTGTTGTTTAACCTGTTGTTATTTTTATTGCCTTTTCCCCCAGCCCTCTTTTACTCATATATATTTCATTTTGACTTCCTTATGGCTGCCTAGTTGTTAGGGCAATTCAGCCAGATAGCTGACTAACCGAGGACTACCTCTGTCCTCATCTTACTAGAAGTTCATTTTAAGGTGACATAGCTCTTTATATATATATTTATATATTTTAGAATAGGAAAGGAAAGCCACAATCTCTGTATTCCAGGATACTGTCAAATGTATAAATACATTTACAGAGACAATAGCCTAAATAGCATGGCAAATATGTTTCATAACATTGCTATTCTGTAAGGGAGTTGCCGATACATTACGATGGTTCACTAACCCAAATAAATCACTTCTACTGATCTTCTCAGTACTGAACACGTGAACCTCTCATTTAAACCCATAGAACTTGTTAAACGTACATTGTTACTGGGAAATGACTGTGCTTTGTTAATTGCAAATGTTCCTGATATACTTTTTTTTTTAAGGCTGAGTGCAGATTCATCCATAGAACGATTTGAGCCATCCCTATGTGCTACTAGCAAAATCCACTTATGTTAATGAGTCATTTGCTGCCAGTCTCATTCCCGAGACTCAGCTATTGAATATGACATTATGTGCTAGTCATGCTGGTCTGGCCTTTTTTCCTGCTGCACAACAAACTAGTTTTATTTCTGTAACGGTGGAAGTGTGACCTTATTTTATAAGATTTGTTTCAGACATAATGCACCCTAGTGAGCTTTGTCTGACTTTGTAGGACAACCATACAATGCTTGATTTGTTCGGCTTAGTAAAACAAAGGTACTCACTAGAAATGGGCGAATTGACGCCTTTAGACTTGCATGGAGTTGTGCGTCAAAATAAAAAGACGCGCGTCAAAAAAATTTCGCTGTGCAACAAAAATTTTTTGACGCCCATAGACTTTAATGGGCGTCAGCGACATTTCGCCGGCGCCAAATTTTTGACGAAACGGGTGAAATTCGCCCATCCCTACTCACATGCCAAAGAAATTCCTCATCACTTTTAATATAATGGCCACTAGAGGCAGTGTTTCAGTGTGTAGTTGGGGTCATATCAATTAAAACTACTCCCACTAATGCGAAGGAACTCAGCTATTCAGAAGAATAAAGCTACAAAATGCAACAGAAACTCAATATTCTGCAAAAGACAAAAATTTGTGCCTTGTGTTCCACCTCTGGTTACTGTATGGAGAGCTGATGTAAATAAAGAGAAGAGCATCTGTGGTTAAAGGAGAAGGAAACCCCCTGGGCGCAAAAATCCCTCCCCTGTGTTGCTCCCTCCTCCCCCCTGGCCTACCTGTCCCCCCGGGCAAATGCCCCTAACTTGTTACTCACCTCTGTGCACAGGTCCTGTCCACGGAGCTCACAGGCGCCATCTTCTCCCAAGTGGTCTTCTTCCTGTTATGCGCAATAGGAGCATTTACCGGTACGGATCTACTGCGCATGCGCCGAATGTCACGAAATCGGAAAACTTTGTGACTTTTGGCGCATGCGCAGTAGATCCTTACCGGTAAATGCTCATACTGCGCATGCACCAAAAACGCAGATCAAAGCAGGAAGAAGACCGCTTTGGAGAAGATAGTGCCTGTGAGCTCCGTGGACAGGACCTGCTCAGAGGGGTGTGTAACAAGCGGGACAGGTAGGCCAGGGGGGAGGAGGGGGGGCAACACAGGGGAGGGTTTTTGCGCCCAGGGAATTTCCATCTCCTTTAAATGAACAGTAACACCAAAAAATGAAAGTATTTTAATGTAATAAGAATATCATGTACTGTTGCCATGCACTGGTAAAACTGGTGCTTTTGCTTCAGAAACACTACTATAGTTTATATAAACAATCTGCTGTGTAGCAATTGAAAAAACTATATGGCACTGGTTAAATAGTGGATAACAGATAACATCATTATGTTCTACAGAGCTTAGCTGCTATCTGCTGTGTAACCTGAACCTTTTCTCATTTCAATGGCTGCCCCCATTGCTACACAGCAGCTTATTTATATAAACAATAATAGCGTTTCTTAAGCAAGCACAGCAGTTTTACCAGTGCAGCTGCATTATAGTTTTTTTACTTCAAAACACTTTTATTTTTTGATGTTACTGTTCCTTTAAATGTAACTTTATGAGCTGAAGTTTTAATTTGATTCAAGGTGAAATATAGTGTACATTGTATCTATAAACAAAGTATTTTTCACTTTGAAGTGAGCCTAAGAGCTTTTCCCAGTAGCTATGATTTTTAATTCTATCTGGTAACTTTTATTTTTTTTATTAACTTTAAGGGACCCCAGCAGACTGTCAAATTCCTATTTATCTCTATGAATTGTGAAAGAAATCACATTAAGATAAAGAACATGCAGTTAATTTAATAGAATGAGTTTGTATTTTTTCTTGGACTGAGATTCAAATACACTCTACTAATTCACATACAGTAGGTCCCAAACAACTCCCAATAAGCACAATAAAAAGTAGGGTTGCACCAAATCCACTATTTCGGATTTGGCCGAACCCCCGAATCCTTTGTGAAAGATTCATCTGAATACCGAACCAAATCCAAATCATAATTTGCCTGTGCAAATTAGGGGGGGAGGAAAAAGTGTGAACATTTGTTTTCACTTTTTGTTTTGTGGTGAAAAGTCACATGATTTCCCTCCCTGCTCCTAATTTACATATGCAAATTAGGATTCTGGTCGACTAGACACAAGGATTCAGCTGAATCCAAATCCTGCTGAAAAAGCCACATCCTGAACCGAATCCAGGATTTGGTGCATCCCTAATAAAAGTGCCATTCCGCTGTGGCAGCAGTCCCTCTAACATTTGCCAGATCACCAGCCCATGCCCATTCCCATCTCAGTTGCATATAAAGATATAAACAGAAGCCACTAGTGGAAATAAGGCACAATAGAAATATGTCCAACCAACCTTGTGGAGCTCCCAGATCTGGAATTGTAGATGAATTCTGCGGGTTCTACACATGGGTGGATAAGTTGAGCTTACATGCTTAAGGAAAGCTTAGATGTGTTCAGAGACCCACAACTACCACAAACCACCCTGTGGAACACAGAAAACTTCAAAAAGCAGCCAGCTGGCAGTGTTACTTCTATTGCTTAGAAAACCTATTCTAGAGCTCAAATAGCTGTGTTTAAAAAAGATTTTGCCCTTCAATTTTCACCTGTATTTTCTATTTCTTTCGCATCACCTACCATTCTTTCTGTAGGAAGATTATTGAAACCCAAAGCTGCTGATATGAGAGATTTAACATATGGTACTTTCATAAGAGGGGAGTCGGAATGGCCTTGAACCTGCCGGACTGACCAGCTGGTTTCTGCCAGCAAGAACAGCTAATCAGCTTTTCGCTTGAGACATCTTCTCTTCAGATCCACTGATTTTCCATGCAGTATATAATTTGCTGTGTATTTCAGTGGGGGGGGGGAGGCATGGCCTTGTATTTCTCTGCTTATTTAACTTTTTCGGTGCTTGGCTGTAAATTGTGTGAACTGCCAAACTGGATCCGTAACCTCTGCCTTCTCTGTCTCTGCTTTATCTATTAGTAGGATTATTGCTTATGACATAATGTTCTTAAGAAAACTTGAAGCACAGCACCGGTTTGTGTTTAAAGTAAAAATATCTTTATTCAATACACATGGCAACGATCTGGATACAGCGACGTTTCAGGCCTTGTTTGGCCTTTTTTTCAAACAAGGCCTGAAACTTTGCTGTATCCAGGCCGTTGCCATGTGTATTGAATAAAGTTTTTTTTACTTTAAACACATACCGGTGCTGTGCTTCAAGTTTTCTACAGTACGCAAATGGATGGTGGCTTTTAATCGCACTTGCTCTGGGAAATTCTCTTTGAATACAGAGGTGAAAACGGAGCTGACCCAATCAAGTTCACATAATGTTCTTAAGAACAACTTTCTTAATCACTTAAATCACTTTAATCACTTAAATAACAATATTCCATGCAAATGACCATTGAGAATACGGTTTGCTTTCTGGGAATTCTTTTGGGTGTATTTATCAAAGAGCGAAGTTAGAGATCGCCACAGTCCTCTAGAGTGAAATTCCGCCACTCTCCATTCATTTCTATGGGATTTTTAAAAGATTAAAAGAAAGTGAAAGTTCATCCTTTGATAAATACGCCTTTCAAAATCCCATAGAAATGAATGACTAAGGAATAGCTTAACCCTCTTCATATTAAAGTGTTACTTTACTACTTGACGTGGTGACAAGTCAAGGTAGCAGGTGGGACACAGCTGATCTAAAAGAAATACTTTTAAAGTAGTTGCCCTTATACCGTGGCTGTTTTGTGCCCAGTCTCATAGCCAAGAACTGTCTGAAATTTAACCTTTCATTTTGAAGCATCAAAAACCCGGTAATCACCACTGAAGAATCTTTAAAGCACTCAAGTTACTCTGTGATCTTGTATCGTGTTAGATGCACTGGGAATATACTTTTTCGCAATACAATTTTTCAGTTTTTTTTTTTTGCATTATTCATATGTTATGTTGCAACCCAGCACCACCTGCTCATTAGCAGAGTTAACATGTGCATTCATACATTTATATAATATTGCAAATTATTAAAAAAAAAAAATTCAGCCACATAAGGTTCTTCTCTTATTCTGTGGCTTCTGGTGCCTGGGGCACAGGAATATTAAATGTCAGGGCCGAGGTCACAGCTGATGGTCAGATGCAGGCTTCCTGGCAGAAGGGGAAAGTCTTCAGAAAACACACAGTACAACGGTCCTTACTTGATAGGAGATTTGGCTTTTAATGCATTTATTTGCTATTTATTGAAGAAAAAAATTGTTACAAATGATTATGCACACAGAAATGCATTTATTCCTATTGTTTCTGTCATGCCCTGTTGTACATACAATCCCCTACTGTAGGGCCCCTCTACGTCTGGAGACCCTTACTTCAACCCCATAAAGATAGCTCTGATTTTTTTATTATTATTGAACATGAAAATCCATACAAGTTTTACTTTTTTCCCCTAAATCCAAAATTCTACAGTATAATGCCTTGTGACATAAATCTGTTCCTGGGATCGGCTTGCAGAGTCCTGTAAAACTTTTATTCTAAGTGGAGCCTGCACCCCACTGGGCACTGCTCAGACTGAGAATCAATTGGTTCATACAGAATAGGAGGCAGACAGACAGAGACAGGCTATGAAGGCTTTAGTAAACTTGAATGCTCATGTTTTCCTGCTGCTGACGTTCAGAGTGACAAAGATGTGTTGTGTGGGCTGAAACTGGGACGTCACTGAGTTTTAAGCTCAACCAGGAAACAGCCTGTTGCTGAGGGGGAAAACAAACACGGAATCATAAAATAAATGTCTAGTGGCTCAGAACTTTTTTCCCCAGCACATCAGTGTGGACAATAATGCTGCTATTTTTCTTAAGACTTTTTCACTCTGCCAGTGAACCTTACAGATCTACACAGTAGTCAGAATTATGTAGATATTGTCCTTAAACAAAGTACACATATAGAATATACTATATCAGACCTTCCCCTCCCCCATGATATATGTTTGCCAAGGTTGGATATCAGCCAGAGCAATATCCACTTATAGGCTTTAAAGCAGGGGTGCTTAACAGTAGACAACAATATCTTAAATGAGGTGCATAATTAAGTTTAAACCAGTTTTTCGGTCAAATAACTAATTCTCAAAATTATCAGATGGTGGTATCTGAAAAGGAATTTTATAAACCCTGCCTTCAGTGTTATTCCCCTTATGGTTCTACAAATGCCTTATTGAATGCATAAAATAAGTAAATATAAATAAATATATATATATATATATATATATATATATATATATATATATATATATATATATATATAAATGATGACAATGCATATGCTATTCTTATATGACCGGAAGAGCAATTTATTTTTTCATTCATGCTTAGACAATTGTAGGTTGAGTCACACGGCAACATTCCAAAATTTTTATTGCAAAGTGCATCATAAGGCGGATTTATATTGTAAAAGCTCAGCTGTAGGTGACTTTAAGCATTTGGCCAACAATTCCAAGCATCCCTACAAGAACTGGTTTTTCTGCAATGGGGCTATGATGTCAGAGGTTGACTGTTATGGGCCTATATATACAGTATAAATATATATATATATATGTATATATAAATATATACGTATACATTTCTTCTATTAAATGCGTTATATTACAATATATCATGTAATTTCTAGATTCGTGATCTTTGAAATATAAGTGCTAAGTAAAGTCAGTCTTCAGTCATATTAGAATTTACCAGTTGAGATTATTCTTGTCATTGTGAACAATAGCCAACATTAAAACAATAAGGTCAGAATACTACCTGTGCCAGCCAACCACCAACTACACGTCTACTGGCAAATGATGTGCATCTTATAGAAAACCCATAGCCCCTAGACTACACCTCTGACTGTCTTTTTTTCTCTGTCCCTTAAGCTTGTGCTTAATAAATAATACTTATAAGGAAATAGAGCAGGAATGGACAACCCAAAACATTGAGCTGTTGTTGTTGAACTACACCATTTGAGGGCCAATGGTTTCCAAGGCCTGCAGTGGAATATCTTTCCCTTTGTATGAGCATAAACACACCACCTCACCAGCATCCGGTGTGCTTATCACTTTCCTCCTTCCTGGTGACTTTATGTCTAATGAAACACCTCTTATACTGTTTCCTTCATGGGTGCCTAAGCAGAGAGACATGCTATAGTAGTTTACAGTAATAGGTAGTGGCGGATGGCAGAAAGAGCATGAGAATTTTATTGCCAATGACATTTGAATGTATAAGCCGTTGCAGCACTGATTTGGCACCAGTCGTTGTGGCCCATTGTTAGTGAATGCCTTAACTCTTCGTATTTGATAAATATATAGATTATATAGTGTGCCATAATAAGTTGTTAGGAGTAAACCAATGCCTGTACACTGGAATTCACACAGAAACCACATTAAACTAAATTGTCTTTCATCGTTTGCAAACAATATACCAGTATAACACTTTCAGATTCTAACTCCCTATGACATCTTTATTGTATTAAGATGTTCATACTCCAGACAGATAGCTAAACTAAAGCTAGATTTTGGAGTAATTCATATTAATATTGATTTTTTTTCAGAGGGCTTATGTTATAAAGAGGGAGCTTTTTTTCCCCAGAGCTCTTTGGCAATTATCTTGCTGCCATAAATGTTGATACACACATAATGGATGTAACTAAAAGATCTCCTTATCCAAGCAGAAAAGGCAGAGAGTGTTTGTTGGAGCAGACAAAATGCTGAGAGTGTGAATAGACAGGCCCATATGTCACTGGCTCAGGAGATAAATGATAGACGAACAGGAGTTGGTTACTATGGATCAGCACAATAAACCAATTCCCATCATACACCTCTCTTAATAATATAGCATTGAGGGGTATCCTAGGTAGCGCCAGTCAACTGTAAGTTGTTTTTTTTTCTTCTAAATTTCCTTTTATCTCTATCACAGAGCATTTTCAGCTGAAAAGGAGAGACTGAAATGTGTAGCAGGCAAGTAAAAGTTTCCAAAGCTTTCAGCCAGTGCTTTCCTATATCTATGGATTATGGCATTTATATGACATGCTTTTTTAATTGGATTCCAGATTAGAGCAGTTCTGTAGTTTCTCATTGGTGGAACAATTTATTTAATTAAACTTACAGAATTGTTAAGTTTTAATACTATATAAAGTATAGAGGCTGCGTGCTGCTTCCTCTCCCTATAATTATCCTAGCGGTGAATGCAGCAAAAGTTATAATGATACATCAGTTCCTTTGATAACACTGGCCAGTAAGGTATAGCAACTAGTCATTAATTAACTAAGTACAAATGTGATTGGTTGCCATGAGTTACTACAGAGGTGCAAATTTGCGCAGTGTTAGTAAATGAGTTTGTTTTGGCTGCACAGGAAAATAGCAAATAATGTGTGCACACATGCACCAAAAGCCTTAGGGGTAATCAAACAAGTTGTACCCTGTGTGGGCCTTGAGCAAGGGGTTGTATGCAGGAGGAAGATAAAGAAACATAGGTCCCTCAAACATTCCCCAGCCGTTCGATAGCATGCATAGTGATAGCATGCATAGTGAAGAAATATGTTGTCAGTAACAATTAATATAAGCCGTTAGCAGCCTTAACTTGTAGTTAAAAAAGAGAGAAAGACACACGGGCCTAATTTACAAACATGGGTGCTATATTGCACAGATGCAGTTGCCAATAGCAACCAATCAGCATTGTGTTTTGAAACAGATTTTTTTTCTGACGCGCCCAAAAAAACAATAAGCTTATCACATCATCCAAATCATGTAAATAATAACACCATACCAATAACAGTGATGATTTAAAGGGATGGGTCACCTTTGAGTTGACTTTTAGTATGTTATATAGAATGGCCAATTCTAAGCATCTTTTCCATTGGTCTTCATTATTTTTTTTTATAGCTTTTTAGTTATTTACCTTTTTGTTCTGACTCTATCCAGCTTTCAAATGGGGGGTCACTGACCCCATCTAAGAACAAATACTTTGTAAGGCTACAAATGTATTTCTATTGCTACTTTTTATTACTCGTCTTTCTATTCAGATCCTCTCCTATTCATATTCCAGTCTCTTATTCAAATCAATGCATGGTTACGAGCGTAACTTGGACCCTAGCAACCAGATTGCTGACATTGCAAACTGGAGAGCTGCTGAATAAAAAGCTAAATAACTCAAAAAGCACAAATAATTAAAAATGAAAAACAATTGCAAATTGTCTCAGAATATCACTCTTTACATACTAAAAGTTAACTCAAAGGTGAATAACCCCTTTAAGGAAATACGTGTACTTTCAAGGGAAGGTCTGCCTCCAAAGCCAAGGGACAAACGCGTAAAAGTATAAATTACACATGGCTGTGCCTGAATGTCTGAGTAGCTATTGCATTAGTACAAGTCCTTCTGTGCCAGAAACCCCTGCAGCACTGTCTGCCCACATTTTGGTCCAGTTGACTAGCATGTTTGGCAACACCACTGGTTGTTAGCAGCCACAGGATGACTGACTGCTACCAATCATCATTTCCTCTAGCATCTCTCTGTCTATGATTTCGAGATCTATGTTGTTAACTTCACTGCTCAGGTATATTACTTCAGCTTGCTGAATGGTCGTGTTAAAGGGACAGCATGAAATGAATGTGTTCTTACAGCATTTATCTATGATGATCTGCAATGTGCACTATCAATATAAACCCCCTTCAAAGTGACCATTTTGGTGATAGATCCACTTATTAGGCGACCTTGCCAAATGAGCAGATCTTTGCATGTATAGGCAGCTTTTTTTTCTATAGGAGCAACTTTTCCAAAACTTCATTGTCCCTTTAAAGTGAAAGACTAACTGTATGTTATTAGATCCGGCTAATCTTTTAGCAGTGCCTGTAAAGTGTTTGTTTTATTTTTAGCACCATACACTTTTTTCTTTTTTTTTTTTTTCATGAAACCTAACAGCATCTTTGCCAGAGGACAACTACGTCAGAATTTCGACAGTGGCAGACAGACTATGAGCCTTTTATTTGTTCCTTAGACCAGATATGGATTAAATTCAGCAGGGAGGCTGTAAACGCCATTATGTTTTTTTTCTTCTTCTTCCCACTCTGTGTCATTCTATTGAGCTCCTCCACAGTATCAACTGCAGCAGTTTGATGCATCTTCAGATTTCCTTCACCCAAAGGGACATCCTTACACAACAGATCTTATTCTATGAACTGTTACCGTTTATTTCATTGTTTTATTGTACATTAATTTGACCTTAGCATTGTATACTCAGTGGAACTTACTTCTGAAATTCCAGGGAGCTTGTAAGAAGGTAAACATGGTGTAATCGAATGTATCTATTAGAACTTACCCTTAACATGATTATAGCTGAATTAGTGCTCTGGGTCTGCATGGGAACTTGATGTCTCTTAACCCCTGGGCAGCAAAGAGGATGAGCTGGTGCCCAAGGGGCTCTGTGCTTTCAGCTGGGCTAGCAAATTGATTCATAACATTAAATATAATACAAATCAGGAAAATAATCACTGAGACGTGTATCTGTGTTCCAAAGCAATGCACTGGCAGATGTTTTATCAGTCGCTTATTCACAGCCATTACCTTTGTTCTTATTCGTTTATAGATAATGATCAGAGGAAACATTGTAATATAGTAACTTGGGGCTTTTATGTATCGGTGTATTTAAATTGTATCATAATGTTGCAGAATATCAATCATCCCAGATAGCTCAGTGACTTTATGGAAAGGCAAGTTTGAAACAAAATGTAATTTGGGTAATAGGTAGTACGTGTAAAACTGTAATTGTTAAGAATTTTTTTACAATGTCACAGTCGTATAAAATGTCTGAAACCTGACAGGTCAACTGATTTATTTAATGAATTCCTTTTCTGGCTGAGATGCAATGATCATCAGACGGTAGAAGTCATACATGAAATGATTTTAAAGGGGAAAGACTTCCGCCTGCTCAGAAGTGCAAGATGTGCAGAATTGCCCATCTTTTATTGATTTGTTTATCCTAAAGGTTAAGCCCTTATATACCATACACAAACATGCATTTTTGCTAGTGTCAGTTAGAGAGCCACGGGACCCAATGAAATTGGTCCTGAGTGGCACATGACTAAGAAAACATCTGCATTTGACTGGTCAGCCAATAAGGAGCTCTGGCAGGAAAATTGGAAAGCTGAGATACAGGGCAAGGAAGGGAGCAGGCATCTGAAGCTAATGAGTGGCGACAGGATAAACGTCCCTCCCACACGCCCTCAAGTTGGCAGTAAGGCATACAATTTGGAAAGATAATACAAGGGCATATTTAGGAGGTATAAAAAGGCCTTACAGGCAGTTGGAATTAAAATGGATAAAACATGATTATTACTTACCTGATCTTTCCTGATGGAATTATTGGTTTGGAGGTCTGTAGTCCCTATGGTTATTTTATGGTTACAGATTTTCTTTGAGTTGATGCGTGCCCACCAAGTTGGTTTGATTTGAGGCTGGTACAGGGTACTTATACTGTAAAAACAAGGATTTGAAATTGGATCAAAGTGTTATTTAAAAATGCAAGGAGATGTTACAAAATATATGTTGGGGAAAATTGAAAAAAATGCATATGAATAAATATGCTGTGGTCAGTTCAATCCCATGCCTTGTGTCTTGTGTCATTTATTCAAATAGCAATGAGTTAGGCATTTTTTAGTCAAGATCCATGCTGATAGCGATGACTTGCACGCTAGAATAGGACAGTAGGGAAGAGCTTGACATTGACAATCAGTTCTTTGTGGGAAGTTATTTTTTAACTGTAAAAGTTTAGGTATGTGCCTTGCCCCATCAGAAGCTTGTTTATGATATTTATTGGCATACAATAAAAGTCACCTGTGTAACACTAGCAATTCAGTTGCCATACACTGACTGATCTAGACCATGACCTTAATGACTGCACTTACTGTATCCTCACAAATTTGTCCTTTGTAGGTAGCAAATTGCACTGGTCTAGTCATGTTGGCCTTTAGCCTGAACACATTGCCAGATAAATGGAGATCAGGGCAGCCCTTTACACTTCCTAAATGGTCAATAATAGAGAATGACTGAAGTTGTATGGCATGGGGCTACATATGATCAGAAAAGGCAAAGGTCTTGGTTGTAGTATTTCACTGTGTCTTACTTTGTAAGCCTTTAGGTGGATTGTGGAATATGTATTTTCCTGGACTGCATATAGTAATTTCTAGTTCACTGGATAATGGTCAGTGTGTGAGTATTATTGTGACACACCAGTCTGGGTATAATGGAGTCCATATTGTAGAAATCCTGTTTCCAGTTATCCGGTTTGTAAGAACGATTTGGTAAACCTGTACTGTCTCAGCTGTTAGGAATCTGCTTTTGATGCCTGAAACTGTTGTTTTTCAATAACATTTGGAGAACCACCAGTGGGCTCTATGGAAAACTAAGGGGCAAATTTATATAAATATGATCAAGATTTTTTTTAAAAAACGCAGAAAACACCTTTGGTGTAATTTCATATTCAAAAGCTCCAGTCATCAGATTTTTAATATAACTTATGCTGGAACGAGACAGAAAACAATGCCAATATTGTACATTACTTAAGAATGAATATAGTTCATTGAAATCAGTTGGGCAGATGTGAGTGTAAAATGTGGTAAAATGATGCAGCTCCTTAATCTTATTTTCACACGTCTATGACAGTATCTGTTTTTTCTCAGTGTTCCTTTTTATATATATTGTGCCACAGTTGATGTAGTGCAGTATGTATACAACATAAATGTTGCAGAAGATATCATTACCAGTTTATTGTGATTCAACTTCTAGCATCCCATTATGCCAGGAAGAGGATGCTGGCACTTGTAGATCAACATCAGCAGGAGGACCTCAGGTTATAAATCCTTTTTATATGTAGCACCAGCAAGTTACAAAGAGATTCACAACAGAACGATTTGCAATAAACAAGCAGACAAGGGGGCAAAAGAAAAACTTTAGTATATGTTTGAGATTTAAATCGGTCAGCAACTTTAAACAGGCCATTATGGGCAACCTGATTGTATGGATATTACACACTTCGCCTAAAGATACTCTATGTACCAACAGATTGCTAAGGAAGCTGAAATGAGGTGCAGCACTGGCCAATGACCTCCTTCATGTTATGATTAGATGGGCAAATGGGCTGACTAAACCGCAGCCACATCTGTGTGTAAAGCTACTGCTAATTCCAGCAATATAGCCCCTGCGTAATGGTGCAAAACAGTGATTTACTCTTTAAATGATCATGCACTGTATCTGTATAATATAGTCTTCACTTGGGCAGTGTCTACACCAGAGAAGCATGAAAGTCAGAAAAAATCAAGTGTTCTCATATATGTTGGTGTTTAATCGCTTTAGGAAGAAATATTCTATTGTTTTTTTGGTACTGTTGTAGGAGAGTTTGAAATCAGATCTCTTATACATTTCGCAACTATTTAGAGACAGCTGTGCTTGTAGAACATTTTTTTAAAGCTGGCTCACTTATGCAGTTCCATAAAATATCCAAGCTACACCCCAACTATTGGCTGGCAGCCAATGTAAGCAAAGATGAACATTTCTAGGGCAATAAGTGAAACCATTTTGTGTCCTTTTCTCAATACAGTTTGGATATTTAAACATTCTCAATGGTTTGGTACCTTTCCCAGGAGAAATTTAAACTGAGTCAGTTTCGTTTTCCAGTAATCACTGTTCATGTATTGCTATGGATACTGTGTCGTATATTGCTGGGGCCACTGTGCTATAAAATACTGGGGCTACTGAGATATGAAATGATGCAAGTGACCAAAACTGTTCGGTATGGCTATGTTGACGTAGCATGCTTCATATTTTTAAAGCCATTCCAAAACGCACAGAGGTAACCCTGCGTGAAGCTCAATTATTGAAGAGGGTACTTCAGCCAAGGACATGGGAAAACCATTGGAAAACCACTGCTGTAATGAATCAAGTGATTCATTATTTACATTTCATTATACAGACCAATTCCTTTTCTGCTTCTATCCCAAATGATTAAAATATTGTTGGCTAAAGCCGCTACCTATTTTTATTTATTGCACATTTAGCAAGGCCTTATATTTAGTAAAAATAAGAGTAATGCTATTATAAACACATAAAACAAGACAAAACCACAATGCCTTGTGTAATTTTTTTTTAATTCAGGAAAGTTTATTAAAAGTTGTAACAAAATTGTCAGCACATATTCATAGCAACTATTATAAACAATAGTATACTACATTGGTAGGCTTCATACAGAAGAAATAATAGGCGCATGTAAATAAACTGTGGTATGCATGTAAAAAAACAGCTATAGCATAATGAACAAACATCAACATTGGGTTGTTCAGTCCCCAACTTAGAATGGACAGTCCCATGGAATGAAAATTACCATAGTTACAGTCTAAAGAGTAAATATACTGTAACATGACATAATTTTAGCCTACAGTTTTGCCTGAGTAACTTATGAACTTTTAAACCATAAAACTCCCAGATGTGCAAAACCTAGTATCCTGTGGTGTGCAATTAGCCAAAAAAGGTGATCTGCCCTTTTCCTTTACTCTCCTGCTCTGCTTTCTGGATAACTTGAAAGCAGATTGACCACAAACAATGTTAAAATAAACTGTAATGCAAAATAGTCAATAACTGTAAGTAAACCAAAAAAAAACAATAGACCAAAATGTGCTCTTGTAGGAGCACTGCAGGGTGTGGGTATGATGAATTCCAGCCCATTGGGCCTCAGTAGAGAGTAGGCCAGAAGCAGTAGCTGCTTTTGTAGTGGCTCCGCAGCTTAGGATCCCATGAGATCAGTAGTATGAACGCTATGCCATAGGTCTTGTTAGTATCTGCTTTTAACCCAACATATAACAGTAAACATCACTCCAAGATTTATATCCAGTACCTCCAATATAGTTCTCAGTCCTGTCCATGCTGGGGCTTGTTAGCTTGAAGCCAGGTTGCAGCCTCCTGAGGGGTAGTAAAAAATGTACTTTGCCATCCACTGTAATGTGTAGCTTGGCGGGTTATAGCATGGCATATGGAATCTTTGCCTCCCTTAGTGCCTTATTAATAACAATAAATTGAGTGCAGTGTTTTTGCACTTCCTAGGAGTAGTCTGGATAAATGGCTATACTCACATTTTCAAATGTGCCCTTTGTTTCGAGCCAGTAGTAGTATTTTATCCCTGTCTCTAGCAATAAGCGGGCGAGCAGGAGCACCTGGTGGTGGTGAATATATATGAACCTGGTGAGCTCATTCAACAGAAAAAGTAGCCCTAAGCTCATCTTTGCCAAACATAGTAAGGAGCCATTGCTCTATAATTGTTTCAGGAGACTCACCCTCCGCACACTCCAGGAAGCCTTAGGCAGTTTTCTAGATTGCCTTATTTTGCCAAATTTGTACCAGCACTTGAAGTTCACATATCTGTGCAGGGAACAGCCTGCTGGCATCTTCCATGTCGCTGACACGCTGCTCCACAGTCACGGCCAGTTCCTGTATCTTTTGCATGTCTTGTCTGATGATAGACAGCTCCACCTTCACTTTGGAAGCTATTAGCCCCGTGCACATGTCCCTTGATGACTTGATCTCTGACAGTAAATCGGCAAGTGTTGGTTCTGGTGGGGGATTGGTGCTGGTGGTAGCTTGCTGTGGGTTAGGGGAGTCGGCGGCATTTTGTGTCCCCTTGTAGGCATAATTTCAAGTCTTGCTGTGGCCTCTGCAGCCCACCGCCGTGCTTTATTTTGCGCTATGAGTGTTCTTTGGGGTAAAGAATGCCAGTCCTGAGATGTAGGATCTGTGGTAGTGTATTTTTAGGCTTTTAGGTCAGAAGCACGTCCTCTCGCATTAAGCTCATAGCCACCCCCTCATACCTTATGACATTAAAAACAAAACTGACTTGAAAATAACAGAAAACAGTCAAGCACCATTTCAACTTTTCTATGAAAAGATAGTGTTATAGTATTTCTTTATTTGTGTGACTTGTAGCATTGATTAAAATAGCAATAGAGCTTCCTCTTATAACATTTTTGTCCTCTTAGAGATAATCAGTGGGTATCTGCTTGTATTGTATTTTTCTACAATGGATGTAGCAACAGAGTGATCAATTGTTCAGAGCGGATGAGAGATGAATAGAAAACAAAAGGCAATCTGTGAAAATTGGAACAATTAAGAGAGATCTGCTACTTTATATAAGGGTAAACAAACTTGAAATGTTAACATAAATAATAATTGTTCCTTTCTAACATGTATAGATTTATGCTGGGAAATTCAGATACTTGAAATATGAAAATGCATCTGGTTCCATTTTGGTTTGTCTATTATTCCAAGGTCTGCATCTTATAAATTTATTAAGCTGTACTCAATAATGGCTGGAAAAAAAACAAACTGATGGCGTTTCTTTATTTAAAGTGACAGTTGTCGCTTAATATTGTTTTTGTTGCAATGCCCCATTTCAGTGAAATTTTCTATTTTTTTTGTAGATGATTTTTACTGCTCTTTACATCTTCTTAAAAAACTCTAATAAGCAGGGTTCTCATTTTTTATTGATCAGTATTTATTTATTTTTCTGAAATATATATATACCCTAATGTTGTACAGTGCTGCGGATCATGTTGGTGCTTTATACATAATATATCTTAGTAATATTTTGATTTCTCGCTTTCTGTGACACTGACAGTTATAAAAAATGTACAGTACAGGTATGGGACCTATTATGCAGAATCCTCAGGACCTGAGGCTTTCCGGATAAAGGGTCTTTCCGTGATTTGGATCTTCACAGTTTAAGACTACTAGAAAATAATGTTTACATTAAATAAACCCAATAGGCTGATTTTGCTTCCAATAAGGATTAATTAAATATTTGTTTGGATCATGTACATGGCACTGTTTTATTATTACAGAGAAAATATAAATCATTTTAAAAATTTGGATTATTTGATTATGGGGTCTATGGGAGGCGGCCTTTGCATTATTCGGAACTTTCTGGATAACGGGTTTCCAGATGACCGTTCCTATACCTGTATATGCAGTTTTGTTTTACTTATATCTATTGTGAGGCCATTACACCCTGTTGTTTATGACCTAAGTCAAACCATTTATCCTGCATAGGAAGTTGGTAAGCTAACTAAAGATCTGCGGGAAAAGTTATTGTAGACTGCAATTGGCAACTGTCTTGTAATAATATCTATTTCAGGAATACTAGTTCAGACATTAAAGGCTAGACATGACAATGGAACCAACTAAAACTGTAAACCCTTTGGTGCAGCAGAGAATAACGTCCTCCTTTTTATCTTAAATCTTGATGGCATTCATTGATTTTGTTGGCTAGGGCCAAAGCTTCGGCTTTAAGGGAAGCTGCCTTTTGATTATGTTGTGTGACAGACTGCCTTCGCATACAATAAAGATGCAGGTGCAGCCAAGCATTGCCAGATGTTGCCTGGAATCTCTCACCACTGCTGTCAAGCACAATTTATTGTTAGAAAGCTCACTGAAGTAGAAGTAGACCTCCACTGTGCTGCAAAATATATCCTATTTATATTCATAGGCAAATCTAGTCATTGTATTTTATTGATGACTGGTTTGTCCACAGCAAGAGTTATGTTGACCTGTGTGTACTCAAAGAACTAGTTGTGTGGCCTTTGCTATTACTCTAAGTGCTAGTGTGTCTTCTACCTCAACATTGCCTAATATTACTCATTCTAGAATTCTTCCCCCTTTCGACTATTCCAGGCAACCTTCTTTGACTATGACTTAAATATATAAGACAGTATGTCTTAATAATAAGTATTATCTCTGAACGTGGGGCTTTATCCATAAATTTGGACTCAATGAAGTTTGGATTTAATCTCTGCATCAGTTAATTATGGACTATGGCAAGACAGGCAAGGACTTCTTGTGTATCAGGTACCTGTGTGTAACACAGACTTGGACAAACTCTGTGTAGAGTGCTTGATACAATTAAAATAGTTAGATTATTTTCTGTCAGCTATGGATGCTTTTCATGCTTTCAATGTGTCTTTTTTTCTGTCCGTGAGAGTGGAAAAAACCTTTTAACGCTTTTCCAGGCCGGTTAGAGAAAAACCTAAATCTGAGGCCGCTAGTGAAGCAGCAGTGAACAAGCTGAGCTAGGCCTTCATGTGATGAGAGTCCTTTGCCCTCCAGTAATCTCTGATGATATTACAGAACAGGTACTTGATAGAGTCAGCATGGAGAGATGTGAGAAACACACTGATGCTGCTCACAAATGCTACACAAAGAGGAGAGAAGATGAAATGCCTTGTGATGGCCCCAGAGCTCTTCTTACAGACTGTCAGCTGTTATGGAGTGATTTGATTACTCTGTAGTGTTAAACTAAAAGGATAAATCTGAGTGCCTTGGGAATGGCGATCCAATCCAGCAGTCAGAAGACAAACAAGCTGATAGATGTGAAGTACTTCTGTCATTGCTGGAATGTTGAGATGGCGCTCTTTCCCCTAAACAATGGGACTTCTCCTTTCATCATTTGTTTTCCGCTGGGAATTGTTTGACCTCTTGCAATGTCAATGAATTGGCCTAGGAGCTCAAATATATTTTCAGTGTGTATTTGTAGATCTTGATTTTATACAGTGCCAAATCATTTAATGCAAGTATTTAACTGTATGTAAATTAGGGATGCACCGAATCCACTTTTTTGGATTCGGCCGAACCCCCGAATCCACTTTTTTGGATTCGGCCGAATACCGAACCGAATCCGAACCCTAATTTGCATATGAAAATTAGGGGTGGGAAGGGGAAAACATTTTTTACTTCCTTGTTTTCTGACAAAAAGTCACGCATTTTCCCTCCCTGCCCCTAATTTGCATATGCAAATTAGGATTCGGATTCGGTTCGGCCGGGCAGAAGGATTCGGCCGAATCCGAATCCTGCTGAAAAAGGCCGAATCCCGAACCGAATCCTGGATTCGGTGCATCCCTAATGTAAATGCAGGTTGGAGATGGCCTTCATAGCTCACTACTACTGTCTATTCTGAATATGCATTATAAAGGAGTACAGAATAATAACGGTACATAGATTATAGATAGCATATTGCCAGCTGATAGAGAAGTTAATAAAAAAGCTAGTTCTTTTGCCCATGAGAGGATGAGAGGGATCAGCTGTAAGTTATGCTTCTTTTGCTCGTTTATAGAAGCATGTGTTTGGCGTGTACCTTCAAAAGATGGAAATGATTCATGTGTGTTTTCTGTGCAGTGGTGCAGTTCAACGTGAATTCATTCATCTCAAAATGCTACAACAATCAAAATGGAACACCGTAGGGCTGAATTATGTCACATTGCAGTCACAATGCAATGTTATGTAACGGTTTCCAATTATTGTGCATTAACAGACAGAAAATGAGATAAAGTGCCAAAGCCATCTCAACAATTCAGAAGGGCGGAGCAGTAAATATAAATGTTCAAGATAGAAAAGAACTCTGGTATGCATTTCAGCTGGGAAATAAAGAGTGCTAGATATCTAAGGCAACAAAAAAGTAATTATTTCTGCCTAGACATTTTAATATTCTCAATAGTTGTATAATTTTGGGGAAAAGCATTTACTTTACATCTGTGAAAATGTTATTGGCATATTTTTGCAGGTACTCTTGACTAATATTCATACAGTATATTTTCTGGCAAACAGATGATCATTGACCGTACCAAAGCCAATAGAAGTTGCCCACTTGGTCCGCCCAGACAGCCTTCTTTTGTGTGGTGCTTTTAATTAATTTTTCTTTTACATTTCACCACTTTTTGTTGTGGATGGTCCAGTTATCGCCAGCCTATACAACTATGGATTAATAGTATTACTATTAATAATAGTGGATCATATCAGTCACACTGTAGGCCCCCATTTTCATCTCAACCTTGGGCCAGGGGACAATCGAGCAGATCCTACCATGTATGGGCAGCTTTAGGGTCAGGGCACACAGGCAGATTCGGGATGATTAGTCGCTTGTCGACAAATCTCCTCTTCTTCAGGTCAACTAATCTCCCCTCTCCTGCCTTCCTGCTGGCTAAAATGTAAATCGGCGGTGGGATGGCACTCGGATCGTTGCGTTTTCTGAAATCGCCCGAAGTTTCCTTGTCAGGCAACTTCGGACGACTTCGGAAAATGTAAATCGCTGGCAGGAAGGTAGTTTGGGGAGATTAGTCGCACCGAAGAAGAGGAGATTTGTCGCTGGGCCAGTACAGTGATCTCCCTGAATCTGCCTGTGACCCTTAGGGTTGGGGCACATTGGGTGATTTGGGGAGATTTAGTCTTACTGAACGCCTTGAAACTTTGGATGACTTCGGAAAACGAATCAATGCGTTTGCTTTAATGCATGCGATTTTTCATTTTAGCCAGTGCAAGAGAGAGGGAAGGCGTTTGGGGAGATTGGTCGCCGCAAAGACGAGGCGATTAGTCGCCAGGCGACTAAATCTCCCTGAATCGCCCGGTGTGCCCCTACCCTTAGGAGCAGTGTTTTGCTTTAAGAAAGAGAAAATCTGAATGGCTAATTGACATGAACTATACTACTACTTGAAATGCCTGTGGCTGATTTAAAATTGGGTGTGTGAGAGATAAGGAAGCTTAAGTGAGTCAAAGTAAAAGGTATTTATTTATTTATACACATATAAATTATGTGTGTGTTTTTACAATGCACAAGCCATAAATAACCTATCAAATATATAGGGAATAATGCATGCCTTATAAAAATATATGGATATTAGAGTTTTGAACTTGTATTAAAAATATATTATGCCTGATATTTTAATAAGAGAAAATCTGTAGTTGTGTTTGTATGTGTGTACGGCTCTTGTCCCTTCTCTGTACTATTAATGTAAATAAAAAAGTGTATAATAGATCCTTCTGATCCTCATTTTGGAGGTGGATAATTTACTGCATACATGCTGGGAAAAATGGTTCAACCATGTGTATAGGGATCTACTTAAATTGACTCTTACGCAACAAAATCAATACATGAATTTTTCAGGGTCTGGAAGCAAAATTCTTGCCCTAATTAGTTTAAGCTGCCATGGCTGTCAGTTTCACTACCCTTATTAATCCAAGGCATGCTGAGAATAATAGTTCATTAGCAGCAGATTAAGAGCTCCAGTCTGAAGTCACAATAAAGAGTTTGTTTTGTGCAAACACAGACAAACCTGTAGAAATATGAGCACAAATCATCTTGTATTCGTTTTTATGTAGTTTCATTGGGCTGTGCCATTAGTATGATTTCATGGGACAAGTATGTTGTTTTTTTTATATAATAGGTTACTATAAATCTGTACAGTGGAATTAACATCAGCCCTCATTTATTTTACCAACAGCGTTATACTGTATCCATATACACCACCACTGTGGCATGCAAATAATACAATTAACGTTGTGTAAGAGAGGAGACTTTTTTGCAATGACTGAATAGCTGAACACAGGTCAGCGGAGTTGTTTCTCAAAGGCAGTGGGCTGAGACTAGTGAATTCTGGACTAACCTAGAGATAGTTGGGGGACATTGCAGGCTATAGGCCCATAACTAATGTAGATAGACAAACCACATTGCTTGTGGAAAAAAACCCATTGAAATAGAATTGTAACAAATAAGAAAGTAAGTGATCGGGGTAATGAATGGAAAAACCTTATCATGGTTTGTAGATAATACAAATAATTGTTGTTGTACTGACTTAATTTACTAAACGCCTGCGTCCGTAGCAATGATAAATGTATTAAAATAAATGTATCATTGCTCTAACTGCACTAGACCATTGCAAACTAATGGTGGGTTGCAATGGGTACTGCACTGGAGCAAGGTTGCAGCTACTGAATGTTAGTAATTTCCCTTCTCTCTATGGGGCAAATTCACTAACCGGCGAAAATTCGCCAGCGATGGCTTTGTGCACATCGAAACACTTTGCCTGGACAACGCTAATTCACGAAGATCCAAAGTTGCGCACAGGGTTCCGAACGCTGGCGAAGTTGCGCTAGGGAAAATACGCTCAGCAGTTCGAAGTTACACTAGCGTTGGCTAATTTGTATACGGCGTGCAGTTAAAGTACAACGCCTGTATATGCTGCAGCAAATACTTTACATTACACTACACAAGGCCAGGGAACCTTAATAAAATTATATAGAGGTGTTATATTGCCCTACACATGTGCCCACAGTATAATTTAGGTGCCATATGTTATCAAATGTAGGGGGGAAGGAGGGTACCCCATAAAAAATTTGATCTTTTTCAACCTATCACCCTGTAAAAAGGAAAAGACACCAGCATTTTTTGGGACTTAGAAAAATGTTAAACTTTTTTTTGAGGAACTCCTATCTAATGTATTGCACTTCACCTGGTCTGAGGTGGCGAAGGCAAGTCTGGCGATAGAGGTAATGGTCAGTAAAATCAAACGTAGTGAATTTGTGTAGTAACGCTCTTTCGCCAGAGCAAAAATTTGCCTGGCATTAGAGTGCGAAGTTGCACCAGAGTCTATCTCCTTGGCGAAATGAGGCCAGTGACCATTAGAAAAACAGCGAAGTGGCAAAATAACGTCACGCTGGTGAATTTTCGCCAGCGTTAGCCACTTCGCCCTTTAGTAAATTTCACTTACTGTAAAAGAGCATTCATTCTTTTCAGTTGTTAAACTACTTTCAAACCTTAGGCATAAAGTATCTTACAGGGATAGTGTTTTATGTATCTGTTTATTTGGATTGTCAAGGGTTAGCTTTAATGTTTGCAGGCCCGGATTTGTGGATAGGGGGACGGCATGCTGCACAACCACACCCACATTGGTTCAAAAACACTGGGGATGCACTGGCTTTTTTTTAAATTTCCTGTGTGCCAATCCCCATTGCTTCTGTCCCCCTGGAGGGGCGACTTCAGAAAACTAATCGACGCGTGTGATTAGCGCCAGCGATTTTTCGCCAGGCGACTAAATCTCCCCTAAACGCCCAGTGTGACCTTACCCTTATAGGAAAACAGTAGCTTATACTTGATCCCAACTAAGCTATAATTAATCCTTACTGGAGGCAAAACAATTCTATTGGGTTTAAATAATGTTGAAGTTACTTAGACTTGAGATATGGAGATCAAATTACAGAAAGACCCCTTATCTGGAAAACCCCAGGTCCTGAGCATTCTGTATAACAGGTCCTAAACAGTACCTGTGTTTGCTTATGGTGGACTCTACGGGAAATGACCCTCCCGTAATACAGAGCTTTCTAAATAACTGATCCTATACCTGTACTAGGAAAAACCACAGTGGGTAAAGGCCCAGTATGATCCTGTGTGCCATTATGGTAAAGTTGTCTAATCTTCTAAATGTCAACTGCAGTCCCTATCACTTCTGTTGCATAATACTGAGAGCTACACATTAGAAATCCGCCACCTATGGGATCTAAGAAACAGGGCAAGGGCACCAACTGAAGTGACAAGGTCCTTGGGCTGCAGACTACATTGAGTAGGCTTATTCAGGTGACACGCGCCTGTCTTTGAGAAGATCTGGACAGCAAAGAGAGGTGAGGCCTTTGAGGTGGTTCTGTGCTATTGTATCCCGGGTATACTTGGCTTCCCTTTGAATGTATACAGTATACATGAGTATACATAACTGGTTGTAGTTGGTGATCACATCTTGCATTTGTTCTCTAAAGATGGTGCAGAGAACTTTGCTAAACCCCTAGGTTTCCTTTCCAAAGTCCTTGAGCAACAATGGCCTTTTTTTATTGCTGTGTATACTGCTTCACTGAAGGCCATTTTTCTTTGTGCAGAGACAGTGATTTTAGGGCATTGAAGGCAGCATTGCATTTTTTTTCACCTACCTATTACTATTCCAGAGCCTCAGGTCTGTAACTGAGTGGTGTTCAATTACAAGAAAGGACTGGGGAGGGGGAGGACCCTAGTTAATGGATAACAGAACTATGCACTTAGATTAATTTACAACAGTAGACAGGTATGCCTAGCACTGAATCCTTGAGTATAATTGTAAGTGTGAACACATCATTCTGACTTCATTCAGACATTGGGCGAATATAAAACAGGCCTTTATATTCCACTCACCACTTCTTTTTAACACCGTAGTATTCCTAATAGAATATCTTCAAAATTCATCAGATTTATGGCTTTAACATTTTTAAACAAGGCAAATTTCCTTTCTAAGGTTACATGCCATTTGTTTCAATCTTGTTAAACCAGCCTCATGCCATCCATTGCCTTTAGCACAAACTTAAATAAATATACACTGTCTATTTGATCTTGTTTGAATTCCAAGGACAATCGTGCATAATCATATATATGTTTTCCTGCAGAATATGCAGAACTGTGAGGCTGACATGCCTGGTTACAGGGGATAGAATGCAGAACTTTACAGCAGATGGCTTTGGGTGTTGTCCAGCAAGCTGCTGATCTGGATCCTGTTGAGTGGAAAGTTAAAGGGAGTTTTCCAGAAGCCGGTGCCCATTTGGCACTCTTTTATCTTAGCAAATCCCAATTTAAAGGGAGAATACTCCCAAAAACTATCATTCCTGATTTATTTTATAATGGTTAAACTGCTAAACACAGCACAACTTTTTTAGGCTTATAGTTTTGGCCAATAGCACCCAAGCATTTGGATTATCCCTACTCATTGAAAATGCTTTGGACGGTGCGGGTCACCTGAGGGCTGCAAGCAGCATTTCCTCATTGGTGTCAGTGGGAAATGACCTGCAACAATACTCTGTTTTTAGATTACAGTTTCTCAGTAGTGACGATTAAAATACCTTGTGTGCTTTTGTCCTTTGTCATCACCGTTTCGCTGCCCTAGAGCCAGTAACATAGACTTCTTAATGCCGAGAAACCAACCTCAATAATACACATGTTGCAGATGTAGGGTTCCACAAACCCACAGAATCCTGTATTTAGTAACCTAATTATTCTACAAAGAAAATTGGCATGAGTTATTATCCTAACACTCTAACAATTAATGATTTAATCTTACTGTGGTCCTTACAATGTCAAATACAGAATCATAAACCATAAATTTAGTCCGGTATAGTTATACCAAGCAATTTGACAGGAGCTGAGACCTAGAACTAAGCAAATAAATAGGTATTTTGGTCCCCAAACTATTTCCATCTCTTTGCAGTGATGTCACAACACAGTTGTGGTGCATGATGTTACAGTACAGTCAATGCAACATGATGACATCATGACACAATTCCCAAAATTTTCTAGCACAATGCATGCCAAATTGTAGGGAGATTAGGCAGCTTCACCTTGGTTAGCCCTCACGACACTGCAGGGATACCCCAAAATGACTGTCAGCAAGGGCAAAGCCCCAGTGGCTTTATTAACTTGATAAATGTAGTTAATTCTCATTCAGTCTTGTCAAATTCTTCATGTTTCTACCTTTGTACTTTGGCCGTAGGATAAGGCAAATTCAACTTTTTATCTTATAATTTTTTCTTTTTTAAAACCCCCAGTAGTAAAATTAAAGAAATAATCTTGGTCATAGGCCAGAAGGGGATTAGTTATAAAATAAATGGGAATTCACTTAAAATTGAAAGCTTGATGGAGCAGATCCAATCTTGTACAGTAAACATTTATTTAAACTGCTATACATAAAATATTAAGCAAACCAATTTCAATTCCATTAACCAATAAACACACAGAGAGATGCACAAATGTTCAGTTTTGCCAGCTCTCTTGGTTTGCTCAAGCATGATCACTGCAAATAAGATGGTGTCAGTTTAATTAATTACTGTAAAGCGGTGTAGAAGGGATTATTAAAAAGTCATATTTATACATTTTTGCACCAATCAGGACTGCCATAGCCTTCTGTCGTGTAAAGCCCTGTGGCAATCCATTTCCTCCGCTAGTGTCCAGCTTCTTGCTAATTGTATTGATTTTTATTAAATGCGTTCAAATCAATTTTATATATTAGCCCTCTAAAAGCTTTCTTACAAGTATTGAATCTTTTATTTTAATCATCTGTTCCATTGCACTTCAAATTTGCTAGCATTCAATTTCCATTTTCATGTCAGATTACACAAAGCTAATTCCTCTGCAAAAAGGAAGAATGTTCAGCGCCAGACACATTAATTCAAGTAATGGATTCCAGAAGCTCATTAAAAAGAGTTCACAGTTGTCTTTGCGACAGAATGATCTTTGCTTGGATTGTTCTTTCCAGCATTTCACATCTATCAGTCTTTTAGTGAACCTGTCTCATGGATCCTAGTAAACCAGGAAAATGTACAGGGAGTATCAAGTACCACCAAAGCAGCAAGTAATGCAGTGACTGGTTGTTGGTAAAACTGATGTGTGTGTTGGATAGGTGCCCAAAGGTTGAGAATAAAATCACAGGGCATTTCAAGTTGTAGGCTTTAGGCATAGTTGGAGTTATGCCTTCAGACATGGTGATAGTTTGTTGATGTTATTCCTGGAATTAGTACTTGGATACTATGGTATGTAATTTGTCTGTTAGGCCAGAATAATTCTAAGGCCAACCCATTGGTGGCCAGAAACTTTTCTACAGTCTCAGGCTAGTATCACGCCACACTCCCTGAGCAACAACTTTGTCTACTAACTTGTCACCAGGGGAGTGTCAATATGAGGACCATCAAGTTTAAACAAATGGTGCATAGTTTTGATAAAATAATTAGGGCATAAGCTCAGCATGCCATTAATTAGAAAGTATCACACCTCCTAATTGTCCCTTTATTGACTGTCCTGAAGCAGAGTCCTAAAACTTTGCAGAGGACAGGTTATGATGTTTGATTATACGGTGAAGGTAGTTATGAGGTATGGGTCCATTCAGGTCTGGCACTTCAGCAATAATGCACATGAACTCATATATTTAGAGGCACACCGGTCAAATTTCAAATTCATGTGAGTTTTTTTAAACTCCCATAAATTTAAAATTTGACTAGTGGAAATTTATTAATAAAATCTAATTTTTAAAAACTCAAACGAATTGAAACGACCTGGAAACTCAAATCGAATTTGATTAGAATTATAAAAACTCGATTCGAATTTTAAAAATTCTAGGGTACAAACATCACCAAATTGATCCCTGGACCTTTCCCATTGACTTATACAGTAACTTGACAGGTTTTAGGCGGCGAATAGTCGAATTCGAGTTCTTAAAGGGTCAGAGTATGATAAATCTTGAAATTCAAATCAAAACTTAAATCGAGTTTGGATAATTCACAATTCAAATTTGAGAATTTTGACCAAAAAAAATAAATTTTGAGAATTCCAAATTTCGACTTCGACTCTTTTTAAATCTTGCCCTTAATGTCAATTCTGTTACATTGCTCTAGTCTAGGCAGGCCAGCCCTGATAATGAATTTATCATTAAAATGAGCTATAAATGTTGATGTCAGCTGACTGGGATCTCTTTATCATTATCCAATATATTCCTTCTGCCCCGTACAGTTTGAGCTGATCTTCTGCCACCATAACATGGAGGTCGGCAACAATGCATTATATTTTTATTACTTTAAAGCAATTTAATTATTTTGATGTTACTGTTCCTTTAAAAGGAGAATTCAACCCTGTATTAAAAAAAACCCCACCCCAGGTAGACCCCCCCTCCCCCCAGGCTAACTGCCCCCCGGGAAATGGTCTGTACTTTTTTTTACAGGGTTAACTCTTTTGCCCTGGCTGCAATCACCAAACTCATGCTGCACACTACAGCTTATTAGACTTTTAAATACCATCATTATGGTCCAGCATGCAAGCAAGAATCCTTGTGGCAGCAGATGGAAATGTCAGTATAAAGAACTGCAGCGTGCAGCATTGTTCCGGAGCCATTGGATAGCCATAACAGTCTGGAAAGGATTAGGGAAATAGAAACATTAGGTGCTTGGATTTATTGAGTGTATGTGTGTGAGAAAACAATGTTTTGTTGAAGTAAGCAGAGATTATTGTCGCATTGAGACAAATGTATATATTAGACTGTATTTAGTATGTCACGTGGCTTTACAAAGATATGTTTTGTAAGTAGAGGACAATGTTGGAGAGGATGTCTTGTCTCGGAAGCTTTTGTAGCATGAACTACGGTCTGGCTAAACTATACACAGTATCATTATAACCCACAGAAGATAAATGTACTGGTTTTGCTGGCGGCTGTCCTCGGGCTGTTTGTTATGTGTATCTTATACTGTCACTACATCACAGACTCACTATTGCCCTACAAGCATGTCTAATGGCATCCTCCGATGCTGATTCCAGCTTACCCTGACCTACTTCTTTTCTTGTGTCCCAGCAAGCTGTCAGGAGCTATCAGAGCACTGGGAGCTGAAATAAACACTCGCACAGGAGAAAAGGCAAAGCGTGTCTGCTGAGCATAATTAGCTGTAACTAGCTTGTGTTTCTAGCTAAACAGGCAGCACTTTACTGCAGTATGTTTTTTTTTTCCTAAGGAATTTAAAGGTTGTTTAAGCTAGTCGCCGGATTTAAACATTATTTCTTGGAAATTTTGCAAACACAGTCGACAATTTTCTAAACTGGCTTCTCTCCATGGAATGAAGGCAGATAAATTCACACAGAAACATTAAACACAGTTTAATATGATTTTCCTCCTATTCTATTGGTGCTATATATCATAGAACCAACACAATATGCAATATTGTGCAAAATGTAAAACCATTAAGTAATCTCCTATTTAGAGCCTTTAAGTGCACTGGCAACTTGCCATTTTGTATCTAAACTATCTATCTAGCTCATTTATAAAAGGGAATTTATTTGGTTGTCAAATCCCAGATTTCACAAGCCATAATACCAGCTGAATGCCTGACTCTGAATGCTGGAAAGTGCTTCTTGTGCCCAACATGGAAGGGGCTGTGCATGAGTGCGGTGTGGAGCATCCCTTTACATGTCCCTTCCTAACATGTAATTTTAGGAACTGTAAGGAAGGAGTACCAGGGCACTCAAGAAGCTCTGGATAACTGATCTAAACTTCTGCTCAGGGCAGGTGTAAAGTACAATGCTTGCTTGCACCAATGCCATCAGAATATGGCACCTGAGTTTGAACCTAACACAGAGACAGAGCACAGTTTGCAGTGTGCACATGCAAATAATATCGTATGTATCTGTGAGATTAGCAACTGTCATTTTTAAACTAGATTAAAGGAGAAGGAAAGTCTGTTTGCACCCCCAAGTTATTGTATTGACTTACCTGAAACCCCGGACCGGTGCTCCTATCGGCCGAAAACTGCACAGGCCCAGGGTTATACCAATGAGCACCACAGAGAGACCTTTTTCCTGCTTCCTCTTTCGGGTGGTTGCGCATGGGCAGTAGAACGAACAGCCGACTTAACTAAAAAGTTGGCTATTTAGTTCTACTGCGCATGCGTTTGCCCTGGAAAATTTGAGGAAAGAAGAAGCCGAAAGAAGATCTCTCTGCGGTGCTTGCTGGAAAAAAAACCCCGTTTTCTGTCGATAGGAGCACCGGCCTGGGGTTTCAGGTAAGTCAATACAATCACTTGGGGTGCCTAACATTTGGTACCCCCAAGTACAAACAGACATTCCTTCTCCTTTAAGTATAGGCAAAAACTCCCCTCCCAGCATCCGAGAGGTTACCTACCACTGAACTAGACAAAGCCCATAAACACTGTCATATGCATAAATTAAACAAATCCTTCCATTATCACTTTAGAGCAATGTATTTTTTAAAGGGACAACCAAATAAATTCTATTTACTGATAACACCATTTTGTATTTTTCTCAAGCATAAGAGTGAGTCTAAGGTTCCACCAGTTAACCTGGCTCTAATACTTATGTCCTCGGATGTAATATGCTTTTCCTTTTGGTACTAGACTTGAAAAATACGTCTTAAAAGACATTTCAATGCATGCAAAAGATATAGATCAAGGTTGGAGAGTAAAGGGCAGCAGCATGGGAAATTTTTAACTTGAATAGTAGCCCCATTTAGATGTACAATATCACTATCTTTTTCTTCTGTGGGAACATTTAGAATTAAATGCCTTGATTCAGCATATATTGACAAGAATGCCCGGTGCTGGATCTCTGATAACTAAACAAGTATTTATAAATTACCGTAGTCATCTCTTTTTTTTAAATTTTTAATAGACTAGCTCAGTAAACCTCCCCGAGCCAGTTCCCACAGCTCACTTAATTAATTGTATAAATATAGACTCTAACAGACCGGAAGGTTTCTTAAGAATCCTACAGAAAAAAAATGCTCAGTGCAGCCATAATGGCAACAACCTTTCAGCTTTGTTTGGCTCTGAATAGAAAAAACAGATGTGAAAACTTATTGGTGGCTAGACTTTAACCAATGAGCAGTGGCATACCTTCCAACGTCAACAATTCACTAGGGAGCCTGATGAGAAATGGATTGAGGAGGACTGGGCTGCAATCTCTGAAGCGCCCCCATCAGGAAGTCCTTCAAAAGATGCTTCATTAGTTTCTCTCAATCAATGGATATGTTGGAAAGAGTAGACTGTGTTGGTCTGCAAAGATCTGTATCAGTGCATTTTTTTGTGACAAGACTGTTTAGTGGGAACGGAGGGAGATATAAAGGAAGCATTATCAGTATAGCATCATAATGTGGTCATAATGTGGGTAAAGTGGCATGCAAATTTAATTTTAAGGTGAACTGTTCAAATCAAAAATATTTTCATAAGATATTTTACCTTAAAGTTGATAGATTTACCATAACAGTATAAATAAAAGATAAATATTACCATGACCCGCACATTGACTTTGCTTATAGGAAATGACAGTTGCACTCATCAAAGAACTAGCACAGGAAACAGTATTTTTTAGTTAAAGGGACACTATCATTATATCATTTTTCTTCCACTTATTGTTTAAAAGGTCAACTGTAACCTTGATAGCATAAACCAGTAACCCAAAAGTATCAACCATATATATTTTTGTAGTTACCATTTCATACAATGATGGCCTATGCACCGTTCCCTTTTTTTTTTTTTTTTTTAAAGTTTTTATTTTTCCATTTTTACAACAAAAAAGTACAATGATAGAGAAGGGAAGAAAGAAAGAAAAAAAAAGAGAGAAAGAAAGAAAGAGAGAGAGAGTGGTCTCAAGGGCCAACCAGTACTTTACAGGACATATGCATCATACGTTTAACAACTGAAACATCCCACGGGGCTGATCACTGATCCTGGGCCATCACCCAGGTCCCCCATACCGCATCAAACTTTCGGGGACAACCTCTAGCAAGATAGGTAAGTTTTTGCTTAGGAAGAGAGTCGTTGACCAGTTGCTTCCAGAAGCCAAGAGTAGGAGCAGTCATCGACTTCCATTGCAGTAAAATCGCTTTCTTAGCATAGTACAGAAGCTGTAAGTAGCAAAGTTTCAAGTGGGAGCCTAATGTGTGATCTGTAACTATACCAAGGAGGCATGTAAGTGGAGAACGGATATTGGGCAGATCAAGTTCTGCAGCCATATATTGCAATACCTCTATCCAAAACCGTTGCACTTCAGCGCAGTCCCAAAATACATGCATATAAGTACCAACAGAGGTTCCTGCACCGTTCCCTTTAAAGATTGTTTTTTTATCCTGATGTTTTCGAAGTGACAAAACCATGTCTGAAATGAACAGCAAGTAACTGTCTCAAGACTTTGAGGTGGTCAGTGCCTGTGTAGCTGCCACCATGGGACTGCTGGAAGAGTTAAGCCCTGTGTCTGCTTCTGATCTGCTGAAATATTAAAGGCCCAATGAGTCATGGCTAATTACACAAGTAGCACATCTAGACTGATAACCGCCAATAGGAATCTTGCTCTGTAAAATTCACCAGGAGAACTGTTCAGCCTGCAAGGACATCTATTAGCAGTAATGTTTCTATTTGGGTTTTAATCAGATGAGGTTTGACTTTCAGATTTTTAGGTCAAGTAAGTTAATTTGATGTTGCTCTGTGGCTGGATTTATTAAGCAATATGTAATCTCAATTGGAAATAGCACACCCACATAGCAACTGCTGGTATCAGGCATGCTTAAAGTGACACAACAAGAAATCACTTATTTTCCATTGAAAACAGAAAGTGTAGATTCGGTTTTGCAGAAATGCATTCAAATGGTGTCTGATAGTCACAGATTAAGAAAGACAGAATGGCTCAAGTATGAAGTACAGGGCTGGGAGCTATGGATAGAATTTTACTTAAAGCTTTCATACTTGGAACTATAATTCCCAACATTCTTAGTGAATTACTGCTGCAGGAGTTTGCTTCAGTTATTATCTAGCTGTGGTAGCTTTAAAATAAAATGTTGTATCCAACCCCTGCAAAACTACACAGGCCAGTTTATCATGGCTATTATATATTTACCCTAATGATAACTATATCGCAGTCAAATGACTTTCAGGTTAATGCATGTTTGGATTGTTTATGCTACATGGCGCTAGCTGGAGAAGATAGTTCCTGGATTCATTTCAAATCTGTGAAGCAATTTTTCCCACACAGCTCTTCATTGCTAGCAACTGTCAAGCAGCACAAATCGCTTGTAAGTGGGGTTGTTTCCTGCAGTGATGCTAATAATGGATGGAGCTTTGCTTGTTTTATCTCCACTATTTGTGAATATTTCAGCTTGCTAGAAATCCTTCATTTGATCCTTGTAATGCCAACGAGTTCAATCTACAGCTAAGGCACAAAACAGAGTCACACTATAAAGCAAACCCAAAACATACTGTCACATTGGCATTTACTGGGGAATAGACCATAGGTGCTCATGCTGTTGGGAAACAGTATGTTTTAGAGATATTTTTTGGAATTGTAAAGGAGCGTCAATGACATTTTTCCAGCCCCTGGGTGATCCCTAACAGCCACTTTGAAGTAATATAGCTGATCCCTGAAGTTACCTCTGTAGGGTTCTGCCAGCTAGTGTTAGACATGTAATTTCAGGATTACCTTTAGGCCATGTACCACTGATTATGTGTGTAGCTTTAGCCTCCCTTTATGGGTGCATGGTCTGTAATTCTATATTCACATGAATACATATGGAGAGTGTAATAAATGTCATGAACAGAATAATAATGTAAACTCTCAAATTTCAGTATTATGCTGGTTGTGTAACTGTGGCACAAATATAATAACTTGGGATACATTTTTTGTATAAAAGTGCCACATTGTTTGCTCCACTGCCCAAGTATCCAAGTATCCCCTGCCCCATAGAGTAATGTTGTGGCGTTTGGTGTGCTCTGCATCCTCTATATCCCATGGTGTGACACTGGGATACTTGGGAAGAAAATCAAGATCATGTGGCAGAGCAATGCTCTAAATTTTCTAAGACAAAAGTACTCCAAGCTGCTGCAGAAGAAGCACATAGGTCCAGGCCAGAAGGTTAGTGATTTTCTTCACTGGGGGGGCACCCAATAAATTGGCATCACCCCCTGAGTGTTTTAACCATTTTCTTTTTAAACATACACTGATACAAACAAATGCCTTTTACTCACAAAATACTTTTGTGGGCTCACAAATCCTATAATAAAACTTATTCCTGGATCTTGTTACTTTTACCCAATATGTAAAAGCTTGCTAAAGATCTGCATTTTATATATGAGTTTAGTGAGAATGGCTGTCTGTAAGGACTACTTTAATTGACTTCTAAAGAAATGTGATTGGGCGCATTTCCACACTAGCACACCAAAGGATTGGGCCTAATTTGTATGCAAAGACTTGTTCCCAGTGAATCCACATACAAAACCAAAGCGTAGAAGGCCTGAGATAAAGCAAAGCAATGAGACTACTTCCTGGATCAATAACCTTGAATTCCCTATAACCCATCTGATAACTTCTTACATTTATTTGACATGTCAGCCATTACAATAACCAGTAACCAGGAAATCCAGAACTTTAAAAGCTTTATGTTAACAGCCCTATCCTATAAATGTCAACTTTATCCAACTCGTAGGCTTATAACCTACATCATTCCCTTAGCTTGACAATTTTTAAGGGAGAATGCATGGTAATACAAATATGGGACACAAAAGTGTTTATGGTAGACAAGGTGATTTTTGGGATCTTGTTGCCTGAGCATTTTTTTTAACAGGAGTGGACAAAACACTTAAAAATATCCTCAAGTCAATGGAAATCACAGCCAAGCACTGGGTCCTGGCTTTCAAGTGTTGAGTTCTTAGAAATAGGTACCCAAGGTCCCTCAGGTGCCTTATGGGAAGTGTTTGGATTTTTTTGTAAATAATACTGAAAAATGATCAATTGTATATTGCATAGTTGGTTAAATTTCTATAGTAACAAAACCTAAACACCATACAAAAAAATGACTTTTGAATTGTTTGGCACAGGTCACAGGACTCTATAGCTTTTATTTTACATTTTACATTTTATTGGTAGAATGTAAGGTTTTAAAATAATATGGCCTGCCTCATGAAAATTTCAGGCTCTAAAAGTAAAAGCAATCCATTTTCTAAACTGTAATTACATGTTATATCTCTGCTGCACATGACTTCCCCACTTCTCCTTACAGTAAGGGAATTGTACACTTTTCTAAAGCATGGTCAAGCTTCCTGCAGCTATATGTTTCCATAAATATTTGATTGTTAGAATGTAAAAATTGGCTGAGGATAAAAGGGCATTATGATTATCACCTCCAGTAGGCAATTAGTTCTGTAGAACCAAATAGCATTTTTACAATTTTGCATAATGCAAATATAAAGGAAAATATAAAGGTAATGATGTAGCAAGATTGAAACATGTTTTTGGCTCTGCTTGACAAAAAAATAACAAAAAAAGAATATATTTGCATTTCCATCCCCCTGAGACCTTTTTGTCATAATGATCAGACATAAGGTAAGAAATGGGGTTTCCCAATTCATTTATATGAATTTGAAGGCAAGATGGATTGAAGGTTATGTCTTATATCTATATATAAGTTGCATGCACTTCTTTATTGTGCAACATGATTACAGAAGAAAATACGTACTATGTGGCCAAAAGTATGTGGGCACCCTTTTTACATATTGGCAGCCACACCCATCATTGTCAACACAGGTACTAAATCATACAATGACATTCTTGACAACTCTTTGATTCCTTCTTTGTGAAGCCTTTCCAGAAGAGTAGAGGGTTTGGGAGAGGACCACATTTGTATTAATACTATTTGGTTTTGGAATGAAATGTCCACATACTTTTGGCCAAAGAGTGGTTGAGGTTTTGTTTTTTTTTGTTAGCTGTTTTTGATTTTTTTATCCAATAATACAGAGCAACTTTGACATTTGACTTTGTTAAATTGTCTACTCTATTAGACTGACAGCATGTGGTGTGAGGCTTTTTATTAATCATTCCTTCTTGATTATTAGCAATTCTACACATAAAATTCAATTTCAAGGCCCAGTCTAGGATTTCCAATTTCTCATTGCCCTTTGACCAGACAATGACAGTAGGGTACCAGGGTGACAATATCAGGTGATGTAACTGATGGTGTCTAGGGGCAGGGCTGATGACATAACAGACGGGGCAAGGCTTATACAGAGTAGAATTGGCATTCAGAGTTGTGTACATTTTCAGAACTCTGTTTCTTGGACAGGCAGTTTTGAACGAGACAGCCCATATAAACACCTAAAACTGGACAGGTGGCAAACCGACCCCAGTCCCTCTTGCCCACCTTATTTTGTTGGGCCTCTAAAAAGGCCACTTTTTTTTATTATGTATTTTACATCAGGTTTGAAAAACATAATTTTTCCTTACATATATTGCAGTTTTGAACTCTGAACCCAACATAAAACTAACTTACAAACTAACTTAGAAATACAAGTTCAGCCACTAAATACAGGTATGCCCAGACTGATTTAAACACTTAGCTTTATTGCTTTATTAGCTGAAGCGGTAAAAAAAAAAAACTGAAAGACCTGAGGCAGTTTTTATTATTTCTCTTGTTAACGTCTCTGGCTTCTGTGACAACAGTGGAAGTGCCTTTTGTTGAGCCTTTCCGTGTTTGTGTAATTTGGTAAAACACTGCCAAACGCTCTGCTTCACCCCATTAGTGTATTGCTTTATCCGTCCTGCTCCGATCAATGTTGATGTTTATTGCTCATGTCCTCTACTATGCAAGAGCCAACTTAACTTGTGTACAAAGCACTTGTAAAACGTAAACTCCCAAAAAGCAGATGCTATGGGCTTTACTGATGTCATTTTGCCTTTGCAGCTCAGTTTTGCTTGAAATCTGGCAATTTGGAATCAGGATACTGGGTTAGTTAACTTCTGATGCTGCTTCTAGAGACTCTTACCAGTTTGAGTCAATTCAGGATTTCAGCTCCGGGGGGGGGGCAATAGAAAATTTGCCATGCAGTGCTGGGGTTGATGCTGCCATAGGCACATTTGCACAGAATTTATATGTTGTCAATGTGCCAAATAAGGCACAAACAATCCAAAGACCTTAAAAGTACTTTATATTTAAACTGGATGTTTAACTCCATAGAGTATAGCAATGTATGGATATAATGCTAGAAAATTTAATTTTTCTACCTTGCTTTCTCTCTTTGGGCTCAGCAGTCAAGAAATCGGTGCTGCTTTGCAATTTGCTCTACAGGAGAGAGGAGGAAGGCAATCCCTCATAAAGGTTATTGGGTTTTTTGTGCAAGTAAATTATGTATTGTTCCTTGAGCCAAGTTATCATTAAATAATGATTTATTTTGCAAAACTGCGACTGAAGTAAAATCATATTTTAGTTTATAATCCATGATACAGTATGTCTTTGGTGTGTGAATTCTCTTTTAATTAGCTGGCCAGGTTGTGAAGGTTAGTGTAACATTAGCACATTCAATATAAGTGTGCTGTGATATCCAGCATGTAATGTAACTCTGTGGATCAATGTGTATTAATACAATCGTGGGTGGATAAAGCAATTTGAGAATTGTTTAATACAAGAAGTACATAAGAAGCTTTACTTACTACCTGTACTTCCACCACTGCTGCCTATTTCTAGTAGCTAGTCTCATTCTCTTGCAGGAAAGCAAAGCCAGGTCAGCTTTAGGGTGAAGAAAAAAAGGTATTTGCCTTGGACTCTAAACATTACAGGGGCTCCTTTGGTTGCTCACATATTATGGTAGATATTTCTAGTGTACACATCTAACCTGAATGCCTCCAGCTGTTGAGGGAATGACAGGAGTTTAAAAACAGTTGGCAGGTTGGTACAATGCTCTCTCATTCTTTCTGTCTTTCTCTCATATATAACGCAGACTTAACTCCTTTTAAGTGGACAGTAGACAATGCTGAAATGAGTAAGTCATCATATTTCATAGTTACAGAAGAAATCTAAGTGCATCTGTATATAAGTATTGGATAATCTGTTGGTTGTTCCAGTTGGTTTGTGATTAATCTGCCCAGCTGTGTCAGCATAGACATGGAGGAAAGGCATTTTGAGGTCACATAGGGAAGAACAGGTATGCTATAGCAAAATAGCTTATCTCATTTCATAGTGCAGCACTGCTTCTCACATATAGTTGCTTTGATTTATAATTATCCCTAAAGGCCCCCATACACGGGACGATAAAAGCTGCCAAAAGACCGAGTCGGCAGCTTATTGGCCCGTGTGTGGGGCCATCCGATGGGCTTTCCCGGAGGGGGTAGGTGATAGAACAGAACAGTCACTGTAACTGGGGTGTGGAAGAAGATTCAACATAGAGATACCTTTTCTAACTATAGTTTAACAGAGCAATATATATATATATATATATATATATATATATATATATATATATATATATATATATATATATATATATATATATAGAATTGTAGAAAGGACCAGCACTCCGTTTCTGAAGACAGGAGGCGGGCGCACACTAGCGCTGCTGACAGACGAATGCCATGCACCTAGTAGGGTTGACGGATAGGTGTGCGTACACCAATCGCACGCTCGGATCCTAGGAAGCCGCTATCAGCTCGGTCCGGTCACTGGCTTACGTTCGATGGACTCTGACTATATGTTGCACGATCAGGGGGCTTACTGTTGCGAAAATTTGAGGTATGTGCACTACTGACATGGCGATATGTTAGACTATAATGCTGTTAAGAAGGTCCAGGGGTTATGAGAATCGGAGCGCATTCGCTGTGCGCTTCATAATTGTTTTTATACACACAGTAGCACGGGTGTTATATGGAGCACGAAAGGGCTCACTGTCACTGTATATTTATATATATAAGTCTCTGATGGGACTTGAAATGACACTTTTATAACTCTCTTTTTTGAACCTAATAATTATGGGGCTACACACTCTGTAAATACGATCACCAATGGGTATACTGCATTTTGATGATGTCATGACTTGAATGTTGGCGCCATTTTAGCTTTTAAATATGTGTGTTTGGTGTGCTGTTTTCACTTCCTGAGGACGGCTTAAGTTAGGAGCCGAAACGTCGAAATAAAGACTTTTTTGTTTTTCCACATTTAAAAAGACCTGGTTGTGCGGTTCTTTTTTGCTACGTATATATATATATATATATATATATATATATATATACATGCATACATACATATATTGTTGCTTTTTACATAATTTTTTACACATAGTTCAAACCAGGGATCATCATATAATGGCCATGGCCAACATTTCCCTATCGCTCTTATTGTTAGTGTTTCAGAGATCAGAATAAGCTTCTTTGCCTTAGTGCTGTAATTTGAATTATGCAACAAGATTGGCAGAGTTTCATTAAGAGAAACCAATATGAAATTGTACTCACTTGGCTACTCATTGATTTGCCTCTGGAATGTGGTGTCTCTGAATTGGAGCGCTTTGTTCTTGTGAGAATCAGCCCTTTGTATAAAGAGAACAGTCATTTGGTCTGCATTCCACAAGCAGTTCAGAAGTCTTCTTGTTTGTGCATGTGCTGTGCATTGTACATAGTGGTAAGAATATCTATTAGTTATGACACTGCCATTAATAATTAGTTTAAGTTCTTTCCTGCTCATGGGCCCGGAATAAACCACGCTCTTGGAAATTGCAGTTCTAACCCTGTAAATACGCTATCTAACTTTTTGCCTCTGGGTCTAGCATATCTTCCCAGCCACAGACATGATGGCAAGTTCACAATAACACAGGATATGTCAGTAGATTTGATATACTGTGGAAAAGGCCACTACCTTATTAAAGGTCATTTTGTATTTTCACTACACTCTAGGGAATTTGTCCTGCAACAGAGGGAAAAGATAATAAATAAGGTAAAACAACATGCCTGAATCTGACAGCTCCATTGTGTTCTGCTGAAATCTTTGTAATAATGGTGGTGGAACCCACCTCATAAAACACAAGACCTACATGATTCCAGTTCCACCACCAAGGTAAATATATCAGCAACTAAAGAACATTTGCACTTTTTCTAGTCTATTAAGCTGGATATAGATATAATAATCAGTTTCAACAATGGCATTGCCTAATGTTCACTGAAAAGCCAAATTGTGAGTATCATTTTAGCATCATATCAGTACAGGTATGGGACCTGATATCCAGAATGGTCAGGACCTGGGGTTTTCTGAATAAGGGATCTCTCTCTGTAGTTTGGATTTTCATTCCTTTAGTGTACTAGAAAATCATTTAAACATTAAATAAACCCAATAGACTGGTTTTGTTTCCAATAAGGATTAATTATATCTCAGTTTGGACTAAGTACAAGGTACTGTTTTTGTATTACAGAGAAAAAGGAAATATTTTTTAAAAATTTGGATTATTTGGATAAGCCCTTCTGTAATTCTGAGCTCTCTGGATAATGGGTTTCCGGATAACTGATCCAATACCTGTACTTAACATGTACAGGTCAATAAATTGTAGCAACACTTTCAGGGTCAGGCCACATTGGGCGTTTTGGGGAGATTTGGTCGCCCGGCTAAAATGAAAAAACGCCAGCGCTAATCACACGTGGCGATTCGTTTTCCGAAGTCGCCCGAATCTACTATTTGAACTTATTCGATTTAATCGGATTGGGAACATACTCAATAAAATTGAGCAAATATTTGTTTTTTCCGATTTTTGCCCAAAAAGTCCAAAATAGTCAGATTTTTGGGCTAATTCTAGCACAGACCACAGGAACGTCAAAATAGGATAGGGACCTCTCCCATTGATTTATATACAAACTCGGTAGGTCTGAGATTCCGGATTTTCAGATTCTGACTTTTTGCAGCATCGGACCCAAAAAATTTGAGTTTTTTTTTTTTTGGATTTCATAGTAAAAATGTCAAATTTTTCAAGTTTTTAACATTCGGACTTTAATAAATAACCCACTTGGAGTGCGGACCACGTTCATTGTATATATTGTATATATATATATATATATATATATATATATATATAATACTTTTAGAACCTGATATGATATAAATAAGTTAAGTTTTAGCTTATTATGTCATCATAAGGGAAATAAATTTTGGTGTATGTGATTAAACTAACTGGATGCCTAGCTGACTAACTTTTCATGGCATTGCCTAATCCTAAAATCACGTTTGGTATTTTATTCTGCGGGCAGTTGATATGGCAAATCTGTACCTTCTATACTATATGGCAAATCTGTACACTGGAGGAATGTCCTATGCTGTCTGTTTAAAGAGAAAATAAACATATGATACAGGCAAATGTGTGTGTAAACATGAGATAGTTACTCTCAGCAAGATGGTAAAATTCCCATTGACAAACATAATAAAGGTTTCCCTTAACGGTTACTGTGAAGCTCTGTGCTGATAAGTTCTTTACAGGAAAAGGCTGTCACAATGTGGATTTTTTTATTCTTCCTACAAAAGCTAACAGCTAGTGACTAATGACAACAGAAGAGGAAAACTTACTTCAACATCAAACAGTTCCTCAAAGTGCATCTTTTTATCTGCTTCTTTCCATTTCATAGAAATGCCGACCTCGCTACAATCTCATTCTGATTTTTATTGTAATTTACCCAGTAGTGAACGCACTGCTCATTACAGGAATGCACTTGATTTCTTTAACATGTTGGAGGCCAAATGAAATCGACTTGATTGTTGTGTTAGCTAATTGTATTCATTCAGTCTGCCATTCAAATAAATCAAAAGGGTGTTTGCCTTACAGTATATACTGTATATACTGTTTTTCTGTAGTGGAAATGGGGATACTGGCAAATGACCCAGACTGGCAATCTGTAGAGGGGCTGCTGAAAATGCCATAGGCAATCACTATTTATTGGGCTGGTGGTGGTCTGTTTGTATAATTGAAATGCCAGGGCCTATTCTGAACCCCACTCCGGACCTTGCTGCATCCATGACAGTACAAATTGTCAGGCACATGGTAGCGTGCTTAGAGTTTTTCTTCTTTAATGCCAGCATGATATAAGCAGGAAGGTTTACTATGAACGTTGTGCTGAGACAGCCACTTTTCTGTTATTTGTTCTTTCCACTATGCTGTTTTGCAACAGTGCCATCATTTGTTTTATAATCTGCTTCCCAGATCACTGGGCTGCTGTTCTGTCTTTGAACAGTGTCTATAAATGTAGCAAGCAATATGGCAGCTCACATTCCTTTGAAAAAACTGAAATATGCAGAGAAGGAATATTCATATAATACTCGTTTCCCTTCTGTCGTGCATGAAAATTCACGGGTATTAATCACAGACTCCGAATATACCAAAAACATGGGAGTTTCAAGGTTTGTGGCTGATGTAACCGGACACACAGTTCAGTAGAAATTGCAGAAGATGTTTCAATGAATATGCAATTCATATACCCATGGTATACATACCCATGGTGATTATAGATGTGCACGATGAGGTATATTTAGGCATTAAGGTTCCTATCACATAAAACTAGCAGAAACGTCTATTTTTTAATAAGATTATAGGAGAATACACCCTACAGTGTAAGATCAACACCGTTCTGTCTTTCCCTTCTCACTTCCCTCTTCTTTCCCCTCGGTCTCATCTTTTGCTTTATCATTTCCTCCCTGTTTCCCTCCCAGCAGTAGTGCCGCAGATGGGGAGCCTTTATTCATCAGGGAATACCCAATGCATGGAAAATTATTATCTGGAAACCTAGCAATTTGTCTGAGCAAGGTCTCATGTTGTATGTTATTAGCCATCTCTTTGACTAAGGAGTCCTTTCCTTTACTGCTTGCTTTTGACAGCTGCTGCCCAGTTCTAGAACGTTTGTCTGGGTTTTCAAACGTTTGCAAACAGGACAGAAACAAATATAGTCAATAGACCCAGAAATGTGTGATTGATGAACACTGCCTTTTTGATTTGTGATTAAACACTTTGGGGCGAGAGTGTGGGTTCTGCAGGTTTGGTGACACAATAGTTTGTATTTTGATATTATGAGGCAAAAAAAGCAATTTGTGTTTCATAGATCTTGTATTCTACAGTGTTTCTACAGTGTTTTTTTGTCACAGCATATCCAAAAGATATATTGGTTTTGCTCTTATGTCTTTGCAGTCACAGTGCATATTATAGCTTTGTATAGGCTGAAAGAAGGGAATGCAAGAATTGCATTTTTCAAAGTGTATTGGGATGGAATACAGTGCATATAATAACTAATTATTGTGCATATATATACAGTGCATATAATAACTAATTATTGAACAGGCATAAAGCAGGGAATACAGGCATCGGATGTGCAAGGTCATTTGTTGTATACCTGCATTCGCCGCACTAGAAAAAGTGGCCACCCCAGTTAGTACAGATTGAGAAGTATATAAGGTGTGGTCTGAGGGCTGTGGCCAAAAAGTATTGACATTTTAAATGCCCTTGCTGGCTGATAATAGAGCCTCATTACATTTTAGCCTGGTATGTTAGATAGGTAAATTAAGCCAAACATACTTGTTTAAAAGGAGGTTCTGATATCAAGTACATTGAGGACCTTAAAATCAGCCTGCAAAAATCCAAGAGATGGTAAAATCTAGCTAAAAAAAGTGATTGAAAATTGTTGCATGTGTTAAATAAGACTGAATGTAACGATAATCATAACATTTAAATCAATGAAAGATTCGACCGAATACCGAACCGAATCCTAATTTTCATATGCAAATTAGGGGTTGGAAGGGGAAAACATTTTTTACTTCCTTGTTTTGTGACAAAAAGTCATGCGATTTCCCTCCCCGCCCCTAATTTGCATATGCAAATTAGAATTCGGATTCGGTTCGGCCGGGCAGAAGGATTCAGCCGAATCCGAATCCTGCTGAAAAAGGGCGAATCCTGGCCGAATCCCGAACCTAATCCTGGATTCGGTGCATCCCTAGTTTATTATCATTATATTAAGCGTGCCACTGCCTTTATTCTCTACTTAAAACACATCACAGTCAAAAGCAACCCATTCCTAAAAGCCTACAGGTTTTCCAATGAAGTTTGACCTAAATTCTAAATTTAGCTCTTTGCCTTTCCAGTTGGTGGTGTTGCTGTTCTGGTGCCCATTTTCATTACCAAAGTACGAGGGCAGAAAAGCCCCTTGGGCGGCCAAGGTAATCTAGAACATCATCAGCTGTTTCCACTGTCCATCAGCTCTGCTTGAGGGCGCTTCACAAGGAGAGAAACACATTTATTCTCTTCAGAATACACATAAACATATGTGGGAATTGCAAAACTACTCAGGGCTGCCACAGTGAGTTAATCTGCTATAGATCTGATGACTTCACTTTCAGGAAAAGCTGAAAGAGAACTTCACACTACACGGCTTTGTGGTTGAGAACATGTAAGCGTCCTGTTCCTTTCACTTTTTTTCTGAGTCGGCATTTTGTACACATTGTAAGTGTAAGGAATTTGCCTTGTAAGCTTCTATTGCACAGTGTTTTGCCACAGTCATGGTAATAGTCTAAATCCTTGTTTACACTTACCCAAAAAATCAACAGTATTTGCCTATCCTAGACGTTCTGATAATGTCTCAATTTGTTTAAATAATGGATTAACACCTTTATATTTTTGGAATGAAAAAAAAAACAGCTATATGGCACAGGTTAACTAATCGATTACAGACAACACCATTAGACAGACAGAGCATATTTGCTATCTGCTGTGTAACCTGAGCCTTTTCTCCTTTGAATGGCTGCCCCATTGCTACACAGCAGCTGATTATATAAACAATAGTAGTGTTTCTAAAGCAAACACAGCAGTTTTACCAGTGCAAGGCAACAGTGTATTATATTTTCATTGCTTTAAACACTTTTATTTTTTGACGTTACTGTTCCTTTATTAACTGTGGACAACTATTTCAAGAGACTCCCTGACAACAGCACCTTTAGCAGGAAAGCAGCAGGGGTCATCTTTGACCCAACTGTCAATTGCTGCCTCTCTGTCAGCATTTGAGTTGCATAACATGCATTGTTGCGACTGCATAATGCAGCTGGTTAAGCAGGAGCTTTCACACCTAAGAAGATACAAATTATATTATACTTAAAGCTATCACCAGAAGGAGCTTGTCATAATGTACAATCAGCTAATGTTTTTCTAATTTTACAATATGCCCAGGGATGTTTTTTATCTTTATTATTGAATTAAAAAAAGATAATGCAGTCATTAGGCCAAATGCAGTACGTTGTTATTATCTACTTGTAGAGTGATGCCATCTAGAGCTGTTCATAGGGCAAGAGCTACTGTATATTTTATAGATATTACCAATAAACCACACCAGCTAATAGGGGGACAGAGGGTGATTATATACATTTTAAATATAATGAGATATCAGAATCTACATTGTGATGTAATAAAGCATATTAGTGTATTGGAGAACCTTAATTACATTAAATATTACAGCAACTGCCTGTAAATTTGCAGAATTTCATCTAGCACACACAAGGTTATTTTGGTTTGCCATTAACAGGTCAATAAAATGTAATACTTTATAGCAGTTCCTTCCTGTACCTGTCCTGATCTCCTTGAACCTCAACTGATGAATTATGTGAGAATGAGCCTACAAAAATACAGTTGAGTATGTGTGGAAGGGGTAGGTCCAGGGAATTGAATAATCTAGCATTTAAAAAGTGCAATAAAAAAAATGCCAAGGCCACCTACAATAAAAAGTGACATTTTAGTTCTTTAATGAAACAAAAATACATGGAAAAATCAAACTCTATTGTACTCCCATTGTATACTACAACGTGTATCATTTATCAGCTCTGTATACTGTGCCTTTTCTCCTTTTTTAGCTTTGGATGGCTGCCCCCATGAATACACAGCAGCTAGTTTATATAACTATTGTAGTGTTTCTGAAGCAAACACACAAACTGTCCCATGCAGCACAACAGTATATGATATTTGCATTACTTTAGAACATTTTAATTTTTTGGTGTTACTGTTCCTTTAAACTCTATCACGAAAGTTAATAAATGACTGCTTGTTGGGCAAAATATTCTTGTGGTTTCCCAACTGTGCTCCTTGTATCATGTGATACAAGTAAAAAGTCAAATCTGGATCAGGCCAGATGCTAAAAAGTTGTCATTATTTAAGAGAGTTAAAGAGAGAAAAACCAGATTTGTCTTGGCATGCAAAGGTTGGAGCTGCCACGCTCTGGAGCCAAGTAGAGACAGCTATACTGCAATCTGGAATGCGGCAGGAAATCTGCATAACAATAGCTTACATCCTGTGGGGCAGGACTTGTTCTAACACAAGGAGATACAGGTGAATGCCAAAACGTTGTCATCCTAATGTATGGAAACCTTTGCCTGATACTGTAACATTGTGCAGCTGTATAATAACTACTGTTTTTCTTTTGAAGATGGCTAAATAGCCTTATTTATCATATACAATTATATAGCAGATATGTGCAGACCCTGCGCCCCATAATCCTCTGTTCCTTAATACCCCCAAATGTGTAATGGTGCTAATTTTAAAGGGCAATTTAGCATTTTGGTCTCATACATGGAGATAGCACAATCCCATTGGATTTTTGTAACCCCAACCCATATGAGAGTTAATGGCCAACTAACTTTTTGGGTTCTATGCAATCAGCGCTGAATAATATCATGTTATCCATAAAGAGACAAGACATATGGTAAGATTTGTACTGTAGAGTTACCCCTTGCTGTTTATTCATGCAAGTGCAACGTTTTGGGGCTCGCCCAAGAACATTGCATGCACGAATAAACAGTAAGGGTTAACCCTGCATTTCATTGCTTTGAGAGCCAGTGTTTCCTCTTTCGTTGATCTCCCGGAGGTTGCTGTATCCTCCTACACTGAGCACCAGGCTATCCAGCAAGGGTGGGTTAAGCAAATGCGCTGCTTCAACTGTTCTAGTATAAGATTTGTTCTGTGCGTTTGGACATATTTAAAAACTATAGTGGCAGAGCTGGGACATCCATACTCATTGTTTTCCCATAGGATATTTTTGGAAGTGTGTGTATGTGAGGGATGGTGTGCTCTGAAAAAACAACCCTAAGGAAAAACATAAAAATCCAATGATATCTTTAGTACATTTTCATATACTTTTACACAGCCTCGATAGGCCTGAGCCTTTTTCTACTAGGCATCGTCTCTGTAATGAGTTGTACAGGTACATTGGGGAATCCCTGAGGAACCCCACTGCTGAGAATGTTTCATTATATTTGAGAGCAGATAGGGCATGTCCAAAGGCTTTGCAATTGCAGATACTCTAAGAATAGTACTCTAGGGGTTAATAAACTAGATATTATAACTATCAGTCAAGGACTTACAAGCCGGCCTGGTAATTGCACCCTGGTGGTTTATACAGTAGATCTAAGCAGATCATAGATGCTTGACCTTTACAATTATGGTCACAGACTGGCAGTCACAGACTACAGGCACATTCTGGAAGATTTGGGGCACACTGACAGGGTATGTCTTACTAAAAATGTTTGTAGCACCTGCAGTCTGAACCTGGACCTGTGGCCTTTACGTGTCAGAACTGACTATAGTTTGTTAGTGAAGCAGTTTGTCTTGTCAGTTTGTGCATATAATTCTTCCCTATTAGGCTTGTAATACAGTTTAAAACATGACCAATACACTGATTGAATAAGTACAGGGGACATTGTTTCACAAGATGCAGTTCCTCCTGGTTAGGATCATAATGTTACTGGTTTATCATCCAGTTTTTATTAATGGCTGATTGTTAAAGGGATGGGGCCATGGGCTGAATGTAAAAACCCAAGACCTGTGGCATGGTCCAATATTCTAGTTCTTCTCAGATCCATGGGATGGATGTAAAAACCCAAGACCTGTGGCATGGACCAATATTCTAGTTCTTCTCAGATCCATGGGCTCGATGTATAAACCCCAAGAACAGTGGCCATGAGGCAATATTCCAGTTCTTCTTAGATTCATTGGTTGGAAGTAAAAAACCCAAAAGCAGTGCCATGGGCCAATATTCCAGTTCTTCTCAGATCCATTAGTTGGAAGTAAAAACCTCAAAAGCAGTGCCATGGGCCAATATTCCAGTTCTTCTCAGATCCATGGGTTGGAAGTAAAAACCCCCAAAACCAGTGCAATGGGCCAATATTCAAGTACTTCTCAGATCCATGGGTTGGAAGTAAAAACCCCAAAACCAGTACCATGGGCCAATATTCCAGTTCTTCTCAGATCCATCGATTGGAACATTATAAAATTATGTCACAAAATTACATTTGTGCAGCCTGGAACAGCTACTGTATATTCTGGATGTGGACCTCTAGTTGGATAGCACAGCCCTTCTTGCCACCATCAGAAACTGAATTTTTCCACAACATTTAGATACTTTGATATGGATAATCATATCAAATTTAAATCTACAGGGCTGAATAAATGCTTGGCACTCTACTGTTTCACCCAGATGGCTGCCTTAGACTAATGCCTTGTTGTGTATCAACATACATGCACTTCTGTATATGTAGTGGTCTTTGGCTGTCTTGTTCTTATGTGTTTAAAATAACATTTGTAATAAGCTCCTGTCTTTGGACATTTAGTGTATTTTCCTTCCCTCCCTCGTGTCATACAGTGTGCTGCTGGTTCAGTACAAATGCCTATAGCATCTGTACAGCAAGGAGATTCTTTACAGAAGAAGTGCTCAGTGTAAGTGTCAAGTTGGGAAATACAAGTGCAAAACATAAATGCCATCTCTTTCAGTTCTGCCAAAAGGGATGACAACAGCGCAAATCAAACACCTCATTAAAGCAAATCCCAGTTCCATTAACCTACTGTGCTGTGACATCCAGACCAAAGAGATGATGGGGCATTTTGTGACTTTTTGGCTTTAGTAAAAAGATCCGTTCTTATATAACAAATGGCATTTCTCAGTAAGGTAGAAATCTTGCCAAGGAATGAACTTTGGGAATGCTGGCAAGCATAACACTGCTGTGCCATCTTGTTAGAGAGCCCTGACCCAGCGGAGAGATGAGATACATTAGCTCTTTTCATCTCCACACATAATTTTTCAGCCATTGAAAAAAAGAAAAAGCAAAGCTTACGCCGTAGAATGCAATGCCTGAAAGCACAGCTCTCTAGATCAGAAAATTCATCTCCAGTTCATATCATGGAGGATGTTGGGAAGTGTGTGTATAAAAAGTCAAGATAGTATAGTAACAGTTTATATCAATGTGTTTGTGAATACAGTCTGAAAAAAGCTGCAAGTTGAATTTTAATTTATAATAATACAAACAATGTTTCCTTATACCTTTAACTGACATCAGGGAGTTTTTGTGGAATAACCCCCCCCCCCCCCCAGCTTTCTTATGCTATTAATGAATAACGTTCTGTTTCTTTTTGGGGGGTTTTACTTATTTTAGGAAGTTTAAGAATGATTTGTGTAAGGGAACTTGCAGAATGTATTTCTGTTCATGTGAATGAATAACAATGTATCACTTTTTTCATATGCAGCCGTGGTAAAAAAAAAAATTCTAAATGGGAAAAGATTATATTTAAAGGGATACCACCATATCAAAGAGAACCATGCAGTCACATCAGCCTTGATTGTTACAGGTGGGCGCCATTTGGGAATGCCAAAGCCAATATTGTGAAAAAATGTGGAAGATCGTATTTGTAAAAGTTAACATTGTATATTGTTTCTGACATATCCATTCACATATCAGCAGGAAAATATTGTTCTTTAAGGAAGTTGCAAATCATTGCAGCTCTCACCATACCAATCACATCTTTAAATTCAGATTACCTGATTTTGGAACTTGTAATTAATGTCTCTAGGAATTTCTTACTGTTCTGCAATGTTAAACAAGGATATGAAGTGGCATGAAACTAAATGACCTATGCAAGATGGTGCTCCAAAAGGGGTCCAGGTCACATGCAGTAGAGGGCTGTGTGTGTGTGTGTTTTTAGCTGAGTATAACTAGGGCCTATACATACTTGGGAGATATCTCATTCAATTATGAATGCTTGGCAAAGTCAAACAGACAAAATCTGTCACAGCAATTTATTTACTAGAGGACATGTTTTCACTCTTTCCCATTATTGTTTTTCCATTTTATTAGACTCCCACTTTATTGGTATACTCCACTGGGGTGGCCACTGAACAATGAAAACATCTGTAGAGTGCTATGCTACATAAATTAAAAATTAAACCACACAGACACAAGCACAATATACAGACTCCAGGCAGATGATCCCTGGTATGTACCCAGTTCTGCAAGGCAGCAATTAATACTCTAACTACTGAAGTGTTATGCAGTGACTTTTAGTGAGCTGGCTGAATTTGGACTATTGTTCTGCTGCAATTATTTCGGATCAAGTTGATTGGTTGGTACTGGTTAATTCACTGTGCAATTGTCATAATTTAGATTGGGACTGGCTGTACCCTGAAAGTGGACCTGTCACCTACTCATAAAAAGCTGCATAATGAAAGTCCTTTGCAAACTAAACATGAGACACAAATTATTTGTATCATTTAAACATCCATATCTGTTATAAAGGTGTTTAAATATCTGAGCTGCCAATTGAATATTATCTGCCCCGATTCGTCCTGCGGGCCAATTGCAGCCCAGTTTAAAATTTACACCGGCCCGCAGCCTCCGTCATGAAATTCCTTGTTTAAATGAGGCAGGGAGAATAAGTCCAAACAGACTCCACTTCTCCACTTCCTAAATGGCGTGTACACTTCCATCTCCAGGAGTGAATGATCCTGATCACAAGCTAGCTACCTCGGAAGGGAAAGTAGTGTCAGGCTGAATGGTCGCCCCCACACATTTTCACCTCACCAAATCTGGCCCTCGATGCCTGGGAGGCATAGAGGTGGGGCAGTCAATTACTTTCACTTTCCATTCAGCACTTCCTACATGTCACTGCTCTCCTCACATTCCCTCTCCCTCCTCAGGCTCTATAATTATGCAGTGCACTATGCATGGTCATTAGGTTCCCCATTTTTGTGCATACACAAGATCTTGATCTTAATAACAGTGTCCACAAAATGGCTCCTGCCTGCTTGCTGTGATTGTGTAATTTCAAGACTGAAGGAGATAAAATTTAAATAATAAATATAGTGTAAATAAAGTTTAATTTGCTCAACTAACATGATAGAAACTAAATTAGTATTATTTCTTAGGGTGACAGGTCCCCTTAAATCATATGGCTTACAGCATTTCTAGACACAAGGAGGGCTAATACATTGTAGCCGGTTAGGCTACAATGCTTTCTAGATTAAAGTAACGGAGAACAGCTTTTAGGGTAAGGCCACACGAGGAGATTCGGGGAGATTTTGTCGCCTGGCGACTAATCGCCTCGTCTTTTGAACGACTATCTCCCCGAACTGCCTCAGCGTTTTTCCCCATAGGCTAGAATGAAAAGTCACCTGCGCTAATGCACACACGGCGATGAGTTTTCTATAGTCGCCCAAAGTTGGCTCACTGAGTCAACTTTGGGCGACTATTGAAAACGCATCGCCGCGTGTGCATTAGCACAGGCAACTTTTCTTTGTAGCCTATGGGGAAAACCGCTGAGGCAGTTCGGGGAGATAGTCGCTCAAAAGACAAGGCGATTAGTCGCCAGGCGACAAAATCTCCCCGAATCTCCTCGTGTAGACTAGCCCTTAGTGTGAAGCTGAACAACTAACTGTGAAATAGTGAGTGTTGGGTGCGCCTGAACTGTCACCCACTCCTCTGATAATTTAGAGCAACCAAGAGGGAGGGGGTAATAATAAAAATAGACCCATGATTGAACTTCACTGCCATTTCAAACGAAATTTGTCATAGTGAAATTATAGTACATATTAATATATTACAAATTGAATATGCCTGTGCTGTGAGGCACTCTCCATAAACCTTCAAGTAGGGGCAACTGGTTCTAGAAGCTGAAATGGTAAACTGCTGACTTTTTCATTTGCCTCTAACGATATAGAGAAAATAACTGAATTATTAATTACATTGAGAAATAAATACTAAAGTAGTAGATGGAAGGAAGGAGCAGTAACTAGCTATTCATCTTATTCCTCAACTGGAAATTCCATTACAGGTTGGAGTGTACCCATACCCTGAAATAAGATTAAAAATAGTACAGAGTTAGCCAACAATTGGTTTTAGTTCAACAGTACTGGTAAAGCCACAGGTCGGACAGTAATTAACGACTGCTGCTGCTGTTCTCTATCTTTCCATCATATTTTATAATCTCATATGTGGGCGGAATGACAATTTCTAGAAACAGGAAGATTGGTTTGTAAAGGATATTGTAATTACAGGTTCAAATTAGTTTCAAGTGTTTATAGCAAGCAATCAGATAATTTATCTTAAATAGCAGACTAGTATCTGCTGATTGGTCCTATGTGGATGCTGAGAACAGATGCAAGTTTCTCCAAACTGAATAATATAGGACTATAGAGACTCAAGCTTCAGTGGGATTTGTAGGATCTGAACCAATAAATTCATGCTTATGGGAAATTAATTATTTTGCAGCAGGAAGCTTCTACTTAAATCTGTAAAGCTGTCTAAGCTGACCCAAAAACAAGAGTTCATTCAAACCCAAGCAACATTTTGTACGGATATAGAAACCTTTTTAATGTAATATGGAGATATGAATTTATTTACAACAGCTGCACATCTTGTATTCCCTTATGAGCTCAAGTAGCAGTAAGGATATAAATCTTTGATTGGCTGTTGCTTCTACGGTTAAAGTATCTCAAGATCACCCTTGAGTGTCTAGGACAAGAATCTTGCCAGTAAAAGAGTCACTGCATATTTAATATGTGTAACTAACTGTTTTAGTAAAAGGCAATTTTAGATTCTCCTGGGGCACTGTATTCAGCTAGAGTCATATGTAGTGCAAGAGCCATGATATTTATAAAAGGTAAACATAGCAATGGGTAGGAAATATGTAGAGTGTTAAACAATTGGGGGCTGACATGAGTCCTGGATGACAGATGCATACCTCTCAATGGTTTTGATAATTAAGAAAATAATTTGTCTAATGATTAACATAACTTTACGATAAAGAAAAAGTACTCTGTTGCTTAAAGTTGTACAGGTATGTTAACCAGAACTCTTGGAACTTGTTGTTAAGAGACCTTTGTCAAAGGACTCTGTGACCTTCCTGGAATTGAAGTCCATTTTTTGTTTAATACCAGCATAAGGTTCTAGAGAAATCAGTTCCTCTTAACATTCATCCTGGAGACTGTGTTCCTCTCTCTTAGCAAATGATTTTAACAAAGACAAGATCAAAAATTATTGATATTAGTTATAACATCTATAACTTTGTGATGTTTTCCGTAAAAAAGTTCTGTCAACATTATTTGTAAAATAAAGATTGTCTTTGTTGTTTAGTGCATTGTTTATGTATTATTCATCAGTGTGTTTAAAGGATGCTAGCACAAAGGGGGTTCGGTTATGTTCTTTTCAGGGAAAACCATGTCAATCAAAACAGCCCTGAAGCTGATGGCAGTTTCCAGTTCATCCAGAGAATGCATTGGCTGTGGCAGACACTTCTGCCCGTAGACCAGGATTGCTGGAGAACACTCAATGTCAATGTGAAGATGTAAGATACCTTCAACCACTGGTGATTTGACTGCCTTGGTTCTCCCTGAGACTGTGGGAAGAACTATACCCTAAAATTAATGCGGCTAAAAATGCCATATTTTATATACTGAACTTATTGCATCAGCCTAAAGTTACAGCTTCTCAGTAGCAGCAATGATCCAGGACTTCAAAATTGTCACAGGGAGTCACCATCTTGGAAAGTGTCTGTGATACTCACATGCACAGTAGGTTCTGAGCATTGAGAAGCTAAGCTTAGGGGTCTCTGCAAATTATTATTATAAGAGGATTCTTTCATCTTCAACATATGATATGGTAACTGACCAGCAATTTCTAGTAAGCATTTGGATGATAAGAGAAATGATTGAGAAATGTTATAACAGCATCCAGGCAGGACAAACAAAACCATGTTTTTGTAGTTTTGTTTATTGGGGCATAAACGGCACAGCTTGCGTGTTATTATTCCGTTACCATCCCTCGTAAAATAAAAACATTGATTTTTAAGTGCCAAAATCTCTTTAACAACCCCTTTTTTTCATACCGTACGCTAGATTTTGATTGATTTAAAGCAAAAACTTCTAGAATAAAACATTACTATTGATTTTAAAGAGGTTTTTTCCCACACCACTCCTGCTCCTTCATTAGCGCCATACCAACTGCAAGCTCCTCTGTTTATTCTGGCTGACAGCAATGAGTGGGTCGTGCGATTGTGCTGAGTTTTTGCTCTCAGGGAGAAAGCCTATGCCATGGAAAGCAATCTTGTTTTGCTCAAGCCGTTAAAAATATAATTTCTTATAGTGGAGGCTGCCAATATGGACATAGAATGCAAGAGAAACATTGCGGAGGAGGACTCTAGGGGGAAGAGGATCCTCTGTTCTAGTATTTTATTGAACCCCTTAATAATGGTCGGCTGTTCGACTGCAAATTCCGCTGTCCCCCCACCCAAGTCAGAGAAGTACATGTATTCATCCATTACTTGTCATTATACAGAAAGAAACCAAACACAAGTTATTTCATCACGGCTGTTAAACACAGGACTGAAATGTGATTGTACAGAATGGTTATCACAACACCTTGTTTATTAGATTTGCTTAAGAATGAACACCGGGAAATTGTCCTCTTCTAAATCCCTTTCTGAGAGAGCGTAACAAATACCATATTATTTGAACACGGTAATCCAGCTTTCAGTGAAATCACATTACTCTCTGTTTACGTACATTAAGTTTTAGCCAGTATTGCATATATTAAGTCTTATAAACATAGCATGCTGTTTAAGCTGCCCGTGTCTGGACAGCTTCCTTGATATGCAACCTGATTGGCCCAGGGGCCAGTCACTCGTGTACTTTTCCATTATTAGCATGTCAACATTACACTGGTTCAGTTGATTATTCCTATGGCTATGGGAAAGTGTTGGTCTTTTATGTTTTGGTGCTGGATAATGTCCAACATACTGTATATAACCAACGATATTGGCCCTGATTCAAATAACCCTTCTAAAAGTGGTCATACACAGGCTAACTGTCAGATCAGCTTTATGTTTCTCATTCTATTTAGTTCTGTTAAGACTTCTTCCTACTCAATAAGTTACTGATGTAAAAGAAGCAATGACAGCTCGGATGGGCAGGGCTGTATTCTGGTATGGTGCTGCCCTAGGCACCGGGCCACTTTGCGCCAATCGGCACATGCGCAATGACGTAGCTGGAAGTGGCATCACAACATAACACATCATTCTCATGACGTCACTTCCACCGTGCCTGTATTCACCATAAAGTCATCCAAGGGTCACCCCCTTAAAGCTGCCACCCTAAGCACAGGCCTTTTAGTAAGGTAGTATAATACAGGTCATTAAGTACTCAGTTAACTGATCAGTTATTTGATCTTAAACAAGCAACCCAAAAACTCTAGCTGCTGATTGGTCGCTATCAGTTACTATATAATCAAAGTCCCAAAGGTGCACACCATTTACTGGGTGCCCCCCAAAATTAGGGTAAACATATATGCAAAAAACAGCGGCACTATTCTTTACGCATATACAAATTAGGATGCGGATTTGGTTCGGCATTCTGCCGAATCTTGACATTGAAAATCTTCATCCATAAACTAAAGTCTCTCGTGTGCTCTTTATTTCTTACACTCACTATTGAATGTCTTACAAACCACAAGCCTGTTGATCTTTGTACTTTTAAGACTACTTTGAATGTCAGCAAACAGCCTGTTTCAACTTCTATTTCTGTTGTGGTTTCCTTTGTCATATGAGGAATATGGAAGTGTTTGGAACATATAAATTTTATTCAAGCTCTTTCTATTCATTCACTATTCATGGATTTCATAAACGACTATTTCAGTATTTAATATATATTTAACTATGGAGTTAATTTGGAATTCTTTCATAAATGTAGTAATGGTGCGAAGTGACATGTTGTTGTTTATTCCAAGCTTGATAAGGTCTAATATTTATTTTGCCATTTCCCTTTAACATAATTATAGCTAAACCAAAACTGCCTCTATATTTCTTCACATTCTCAAACATTGTTGTCATACATTTAAAAAAATGAAGGATGTATTACAGCAAAACCTCAATTTTACATTCCCTGATTTAGCGTTTTCCCTAATTTTTCGCCATTTGTTGTGCCCCCATCAATATATAATGCATAATATGTTTTCCTGATTTTACATTTTCTCAGATTTCACATAATTTTTTCTGGTCCCCTGAAAAATGTGTTTTGTAAGGTCTGTTCAGTTCAGACCCTTAAAGGAACATAATAATCTCTTTCTCTACACTTGTCCTAATGGCACTGGAAATATGGGGAAGAAAGCTACATTGTGTGTTAAAAATGGCTTTAGCATATGAAATTGTACGTTGCACACTGCACAGTGTAAATGACATAGGGCAGAGTCCCCATCAAACTAAACACCCTATTTGAAAACAGTATATATATATATATATATATATATATATATATAGTGAATAAAGTACCCCCTCTTGTAAAATATAAGGATATTATAAGTTACCGAGGAGTTTCATGACCATATAAAAACAGGAGGCCGAAGGCCGAGTGTTTTTATACAGGTCATGGAACTCCGAGGTAACTTCTAATATCCTCATATTTTGCAACTGGGGGTACTTTATTTATTATAATACACAAGTTTCAGTGAGTCATGTGACAGAAATGACATCAGAACTCACCGTTTATAACTGATGACATCAGAACTCACCGTTTATAAGGATATAATTTACAAGATATTCATGGCTTTTGTGTATTATATATATATATATATATATATATATATATATATATATATATATATATATATATATATATATATATATATATACAGTATATTTCTCTGTGCACCTTTTTAATGGTATTTTTCTACCATTTTTCTCCTTCACTCACCTCACACGTTGAAGCGATTTGGGTCAGTCTCTTTAAGCAGACTAATATGATTAACACTCCATCTTTCGGTGTCATAAATACAATCAACACAAATGTTAAATGCAAAGGAAGCAGAACAAGGGCGACTTACTCCCTACTGATCTGACTACCGAAATTTTTAGAAAGAAATCAAGACTGCAGACATGAGAGTAAATGAGGAATTAACAGACGCTTCCTTTTTCTCCTTAGCATTCATAGCACATTGGTTATTGTGCGCAGCTAGAACAGGCTGCCCTCTAAAATGTAAATAAGCATCTGAAATAGAAGCAATATTAATTAGTCAGGTTTTATATTACAAATTCTTGTGCACAATGGTTTCTGGCAAGGGACATGTGAATGTTCTTGTAGCCACATGTGTCCCTGTATCTTTTAAGGGTAAGGCCAGACGAGTGAGGCAACTTTGGGCGACTATTGAAAACGCATCGCCGCGTGTGCATTAGCGCAGGCGATTTTGCGCTGTAGCCTATGGGGAAAAGACGCTGAGGCAGTTCAGGGAGATAGTCGCGCAAAAGACGTGGCGATAAGTCGCCAGGCGACAAAATCTCCTCGAATCTCCTCGTCTGGCCTTACCCTAAGACAAAGTCCCATTCAAATTCAAAGGTGTTCTTTTTTTGTAAACAAAGCGCCACACCGATTCACACGTACTAAATGCTCACATAGACCCTAAAGGTTAAAAGTTAAACATAGTTTGGCATTGCAGATACAGTTCAAAATTGGTGGACTTTAGCAGTCACAGTCATTTTGCATAACCAACAGCTGGATTAGTTTACAAAGGTAGTATTGATGGTTTATGAATCTTATATAAATTCTGCACATTCTGCAGCCTCCAGCTATATTTGAATAATCCCCTTTTGCATCCAGTGACAGACAAAGGTAGCATTATTCTACATTTCAGCTGCAACCATAGGTCATCCCTTGGACATAATGAATGGATCAAAACAGATGCAAGAGGGGGTTCAGCTCTAAGCACTTTTTGGTTGACTGATGACTTTCCATGTTCAGCAGTGGAAAACATTTGCAGACAAAAGCTAATATAATCCTGAAGACGGGAAGGTCTATAAATGATAATAAATGTCTATAAATAATGATCCACTAATAAGTTCTTATTGATGTCCAGGAAATTCTGTTATTCAACCATATTTAGTGATGTATTGTTCTTATTCTCCAAAACATGCTCCGAAATCTGCTCCTTGTGGCTGCACACAAGCCGACACAGTGGCTTTGGGAGCAGTCTCAGAAGGGGGCTGATTCTTGACCTGCATTTATCAAGCCCTTGTGGGGGTAGCCTTAGAGTGTTAGGGTAGCCTGTTGGTTAGCCAGAGGCTAAATATTGTTGCCTTAATTGTAAAAATGTTTGCATTTTATTTTAAATAATCCTCCATAAATTCTTTAGCATCATTTAAAATCAAAATTTGCATAGTAAAATGTTAGTGCACTTACCCTGAGACGGCAACTTACTTATATGATACACAGGTGCTTTAGTAACATTCTATAATACAGAATATTCCACTGTTTCAACCTTGAAATAACCTTGAGGATCTTCGAGAGTGGTAGTATGAGTATTGAGCCTATTTTATGCAAAGCTGTTAGGTTTCAATTTCCTGCTGTTAGAAATTAGAGCTTTCTCTCTGAGATTAGTGCTCTCTGGTGATAATTGTCACAAACAAAGGTCAGAAACCCGGCAGGTTTCTGGAATAAATAAATCAGTGGAAAAATGTCCCCTTTTTTTTCAGTTGAGAAATGTTGGTTTTATGGAGAACACATTAAATCTTCACTTTCTGATTTTCTACAATCAATGCATTACTAAATGTACACAGTGCTCTCGAAATTGACATGCAAAAGAAATGCGACCGCAGATGAGTACCTTTTGTTCCAGCCAAACAGCCTTTTCATTGCTTCTTTAATACCCACTTTACGTATAGCCCTTCTTTCAAATTGACTTATCCCTGTCAGATGTAATTTAAATTTCATGCATCTGGTCTAGCTAAATGGTTGCTCTGATCATGGAGAGGCCTTATCGATATGGTCCAGGTGCTTTTGGATAAAATCGGAAAGGGCTGAATGTACTGAATTAATTTGCTCAATTTGCCTGGGAACGACAGTTGGAATATCTAGTCATGGAATGTCAGATTGCCATCCTTACAGCTGAGATCTGGAGCTTGCAGAATCTATAGAACCAGTGGCGTAACTGGATATTACTGGGCCCCACGGCAGATTATTTTTCAGGCCCCCAGGTTGACCAATTTAACCAATACTTAATTGGTAATTAATTTTAAATTGTATATTAATTATGACCTTATAGGGCCCCTATAGCTTTGGGCCCCCTGCAGCTGCTTCCTCTATAGTTACGCCCCTATATAGAACCATGAGTCTAACACTTTAGTGTAGTAGTGTGATACATACAGGATGCCAGTTTATTTAACTTGGTTTTATTTGTTTATTATTCTAATATAAGGCCATTTAAGAAGTGTGTTTTTTAAAGATCTGATCCACCATAGAACTATATATTAGGGATGCACAGAATGTGAATGTGCCACAAAAGATTAGTTTGAATGCTGAACAAAAGCAGAAAACTAATTTGCAAAAGAGCATTTGTGAAAATTACTGGTGGCAAACCATACTTACAAATCAAAACGGTCTGTGTTGTGTAAACACTGTAAATTTATCTTAGCCAGTGTGTGGTTTTCATCACAACACAAAGAAAACAAAAGTATTTCTCAGAAGTATTTCTCCGCTGTAGCTGCTGGTGTTGTTAGCCTTGAGTGAGTCATATTGTTGAATTTGATTAAAAGTCACTTTACTGTTGAAAGGGAAAACACGACTGAATGTTTCAGCAGTGGAACTGGCCCTGATCTGGTTCACATTAGAATAACTATAGAGTAACTGTTTAATATATCATTATTTGTCCCTGAATATATCATTTATATAAAGTATATCTGCTACAAGCAGCTGACGTGGGACTGGTCATATAGGGTATGGATTATAAAATATACTGTCAGTATTACAGCAATAAAGATGAGGGCTGGCTGTCTTGAAATCACACTTTTATATGAAACTTTCCCCCACCCCAGTAATTTGCTTTTCATTGGTTCAGCAAGACCCACTATCAGTAGAAATGAAACTCTGATACATAAATTTGTCCCAGACCCCACATTTATTTGTTTCTTTATAATAAAAAAAGGCATTGACTGGGCATTTGTACAAGAGTTGCCTTATCTAGAAATAGATTCACTTCTCTGATGAATTTATTCAAATGTAATGGCATGCAAAGGAGGTGATAAGCCATATAACAGTGGAAGTTGCCTATAAATAGACATAAGCGCATACCTGCTGGGAGGCTATTAAAATGTATGAGCATCACATCATTGTTCAGGAGAACCTAACCGAGACAAGGCTATAGGTATCGTTCTTTGGAAAGAAATTGTGCTTATCCTTTCCTACCATGTCTTCTTTCAGTGGCGCACACATGTTTCTGTTGATAAACGCATGAATGCAGGACCCTCCACATTCCTCTACTGTATTACAATTTCTCCCAGAAAAAAAATCTCTCCTGCTGCACTACCACATAGACATCAGATTTTTCAAGTTCAAGTTTTCACATTCATCACCATCTCTAAAATATTACATTTTTGGGTGTCACAATAAAATCTCTCTAGGTATGAAATCTTAATAAATTGTACATGTATCTGATCGTTTCCTTTCCATTGAACAAATACAACATAATTATCTGTTTCACATTAGGGAAGTGCATAGGGAAGCCCTATGTTAGACTCCAGTGGAAATAAGTGGAGCAAGAATGATGTATTTATTGGCTAAGTAAGGTGCAAGCTATCAAGGTGGCTTGTTCTGCCTGGTGTTGCCTTGTTTGTGTCTTGTTCACTTCTCACTGATTCAGTTTCTGTGTTTGTTGCTCTTGTGGGCTATAAAGATTTTTCCTCATTATGTGAAGCAGTGGTGCTAATGACCGATTAATCAAGCTGACACCTAGGTCATAGTCATTACTGCAGCCGCTGCACATAATGGCACTCACAGCAGATTGGAATTTTGGGCTCTGCTCAGTTATGTTTCTGCTTTGTGTAAACAAGTATCTTTTATATATGGTAATGATTTAACTAGAAAGAGTTTTATCAAAAATGGAAGTTATATATGAAGACCTAAGCTTTTATTGATTTGACATACTGTGTTCTGGTGTCTGTATTATGACAAAATCTTTTCTCAAAAGGAGGAATTTACATTAGTGTTAAATTACCAAATTATCCAGTATCTCTCCATTTGGCTCATGGGTATGTCAGTGGGATGCTTTTCAAGTTGGGAAGCTACCTCTAGGCTCATAATATTTGCACCCAGCATCCAGGAAACTCAAAATCTCTTCCCAAACTTCCCAGATTAATTTCAGGAATATTTAGTCCCTGACCGCTAGCAGAATCCTCTTCTGTGTTCCTAAGCATTAAAACCAACCCCATACCAGATGAGATATAGTGTCACTCCTTTGATTAGAGAACACGGGTACTGTATGTTTTGCTCCATGAACTCTAGCAATTTATTAATAAAGTGTAAAGTATCCAAAAACATTGTAGCTTCTTCAGACTGTGTACATGTAAGTTCCCAGGACCTTGCTTAGAGTTGTTTAACAATGCATGCAGTCATGGTATCTACTTTCATTCAAGCTATTGCCATGTGTTATCAGTCATTTTAGGTTCAGAGAGGCTCAGTGCAGTGTGCTCCATTAGGCTTAGAGATGGAAAATCTGATGTCAACAGGTACAAAAAGAGCACTTACATATATTCCTGACCTTCTTTAGTTCTCCTGAAACTTTCACTCATTTGCTTTAAGTCGCATGTAAGGCAGAAACACGTGGGCTTTTTTGATTCTTATTACCACAGTAGTCGAATGAAAAAGCAAAGATATGTTAAACACCCTGCTTGTATAGTATAGTCTACAATCAATAGGTCCATGTTCCATTGTTAATAGGTTTAGTGTTTCAGCACTTCTCAGCCAGTGTTGATCTTTGTCCATTTCAGTGAAATAGGATTTAGTCTTTGGCACCAATAGATATTGCTGCGTCACTTCCAGCCTCAGAGTCAATGGTAATGATTGCCAAGCAGGAGCATATTTATTGGGACAGTAAAACTAGCTGGATTTGCCAGTAATATATTTACCAATAATATATTTGCTAACCCACTCTTATTTCCAGAAGCAGGGCACATGGTTAGATGCAGTAGGGGCATAGGAACTTGCAAGTAAAAAAATAAAAAGGCCGGAGTTAGTTCCCCTTTAAACTCATCTATTTCATTTACATGTTCTCTTACATCTTTTCACCTGTTTTGTGGGAACTTCTTACATGTAAATGTTAGCAACATCCATCATGATTCTCTTTTCAAACACCTTTACGCCTTTCTACTTGATGTGATTTTGTAAACAGTTGCAGAGTACTTAAATCATAACAAGCTTTCCCTTACCAGCTATTGGACTATAAAAACGTAATGTACACCAATAAGGCTTTTAATTGATGTTTCAGTATTTATGGTCATTAGACGTATAATATAGTAGGCTGTTAGTAATGTGATAAGAGCTGCTTCGCTTGAAATATGATAATATGAAAGGTAATTATATTTTTTCAGAATCTCACTGTCTAGGATTTAAGTTATAATATACAGAAACCAGTAGAATTGCATGGTGGCACATTACCTACAGAAATCACTTTGGGGAAGGCAACTGGTAATCTTGATTGTCACAGATTGCCAATTCTATGATAATATTTCTTTAAAGGAGAGAGAAAACTACCAAGGCAGTTTATTGGCAATAGATTAGCCACAACAGTGCAAGCTATATTTATTCTGCAGAATGCTTTACCATACCTAGAAGCTCTCTCTGTTTGTTTAGGATAGCAGCTGCCATATTAGCTTGGTGTGACATCACTTCCTGCCTGAGTCTCTCCCTGCTCACTCATAGCTCTGAGCTCAGATTACAGCAGGGAGGGGAGGAGGGAGAGGAGCAAACTGAGCATGCTTAAATCCAAGCCCTGGAGGTTTAAGCTGAAAACAGGAAGTCTGATAAAAAAAGCCCATGTGTACACAATTGTCAGGTTTACCAGTATAATCCAGTCGTAGAAGGAGCTGGAGCTGTAGATATTGAACCCACAAGCGCCTCACACAACCGCTACCCACCTGGAGTGGAACAGGGAGCAGGGTTGTGGAGAGTAGCCAATGAGACGATCAAGCGAATTACAAAAGGATTAGGCAAAGTCGTGGTCAGGAGGTCCGAGGTCAGAAGGCAGGCAGCGAGATTCGTAAACGATGAGACAGGCCAAAGAGTCGAGACAGGCAGCAGAAATCGTAGTCCAGGTACAGGCAAGGGTCGACAACAAGAATTCACAGCGTATAAGACGCTAGGGTTTCAGTTAAACAACCTAATAACCAGGCAATGCATCTCAGTCTGGATCTGGTTTAAGTATTGTTACTTTGGCGCCAAACTGGCGTCTTTGCGCTGGCGTTGCGGAACTGACGCCAGCACGTCCGTCTTAGGCGTTTTCGCCTGCGTCCTTGCGCCAGCGGCCGGCGCCTTCGCGCCCGGCGTCGCGCCTGCGCCGGACAGGACGCATGCGTAATTTCTCACACACAATAGCAGCATTATTTTGAGGGTTTACCTGTGTATTTATATAGACCTTTCTGATAAAGCTTACTTGATTTTAGCCTTTCCTTCTCCTTCTTCTGTATGCATTTCTCTACATACAGTTCGTAAAAAATTGTGTTGGTCTCAATAGTTTTATTCAAATGAAATGAACTTATATTAAATACAGCTTTATCTAGTTTCTTCTATACATAGTTATTAGTAAAACTGAGTTAAAATTGTGTCTAATTCTACTTAACATCAAATTGTATTCACTGAATGGCAGTAGAACTACAGCTGTGAATTACAGTATCCCTAAACAACAAATACATGCTTTCATTTTGCTTGCTATTACATTTCTAAAAATATGCAGTATTCCTTAAAAATGTGCAAATTACAATAATCTGCATATTTTCTTTCAGCTGCAAGGATCCATAAAGAGAAAGCTGGAAGATGACAGTTCCCCAGGGTCATCTAGCATGAATGATATTATTTTCTCAAATGACAACAAGAGACTCTGCCTTGATGATGTGACACTTTCTATGGGCCAAACTCAAAACACCAGCTCCGGCATAACTTGCTCTGCATTACAGCACTCTCCTTTCACAACCAATCACAATTCTGCTACTATGGGGGTGAGTGGTCATTCGGTAGTTATGGAAAGTAACCATATGAATGGTAGAAATATGGCATCCCCATACTCTGTGCCACAGAGTAATGAACTAAGCCAGAAAGCAGCTTTTGAAGAAAAGACCAGCAATTTACAATCTGTGGACCAAGAACTGCAAGATCTTCTTGAAGAACTGACTAAAATGCCTGATACATCTCCAAATGATTTGGATCTTGAGAAGATATTGGGAGGTAAGGCTGAGGAACCCATTGTTATAAGCCATTCTCAGCCTAGTTTGAGTACAACACCTAAACTTTCTCCCCAAACAACAACTCACTTGGACAACCCTGTCTCTAATAAGGATTTCTCAGCAGGATGCAATCCTGTTAGTGCTGGTTCTCCCCAAATAAGACCTTCATCGGCTGGAACAAATTATCCTGTTCCTTCTGCAAACAAGCAAGTACATTCACCCATACCATCTGCTCAGAATAAGCCTCAGGCACAGCCTGTGTTACCTGTGGCAATGTCTAATATGCCTGGAACCAACTGGCATGCACAGCAGCTGAAACAACTGGCTGCAAATAAGCAAGGTACTTCTGGCAAACAGCAAGTGCAGACATCAAGCTGGCCAACAATTTCACCTACAGGACTTTCCCCAACTTACAGGCCTGGGTCTTCCCCACAGCAGCCTTTCAGCCCACAAAATGTTATGGTATCTAGTATGACCACCAGTGGTTTACAAGGAAATAATATGCAAGGTTCACAGAGCTCACTCTTGTCAAGCATGACTTCCACCAGCAATGCAACCAGCAGACCTTCACCTCCCTATGTATCAGAAAAGATATCAAGTCCAGCTCTTAACCAGCAACCCTTTAGTCCACAGGCCCCTTTGTTGACTAACAGGAATTCAAGTAATATTCCAGCAAATGCCATCAAAAGCCCTCAGAACAACATTGTTGGAAATATGACGCCTTCCAATGCAGGACCATCTCCACCATATCAGTCTGAAAAACTTTCAAGCCCAGCACTGCACCAACAGCCATTTAGCCCCCAGAATGCACTGATGTCTAATATTCCTCCTTCCAGCAGCCAACCAAGTATGCAGAGTTCACTTTATAAGTCAATGTCCACAAATCAGTCAAAAAACCTTAGCATGATCATGCAGCAGTCTTCTAATGGCCTGCAACCTGGCATAGTCAATGAAACACCAGTTGCACATGATCAGTTTTCTTTCAATAACACCAAACCCCTGTCTCATTTTGCACCTGATTCTACTGGGCAGAAAATAAATGTGTCTCCTGGTCCTGGATCTCTAATTCATTATCTCCAGCACCATCAAAATCCATCTGTGCAGCAGCCACAGCAGCAGGTCAGCAACAGCCAGTTTCTCCAGCAGCAGATACGACAGCTAATGCAGCCAACGCGCATGCAGAGGCAAATGCAGCCAAGCAATTTACCTCCACAAGCCAGACAGGTGAGTGATCTGTTTTTCCAGTTGTGATATTAAGGTTAAAAGTCTAGCACCTTTCCTGTGACTGTACATTCATCACATCTTTTATGCGGTTATCTGTGTCCTCTGTGTTTTGAGTCACATCTGTTATAGATATAGGCCATAATTCTAAAGAAACATTTCTGGTGGGAGGGGGGTGGCAATATAAAAGAAGTTTGTTCAGAATAGAAAGATGACAAAAAAAGAAAAATATATATTAAACTGATATATTAATGATAATTAGAACCTACTAATTTTAGTGTCTCTAGACTGTGACATATGGAAATACTGAAAACTGTTTGCATGGAACATCATTTCTCTGTTTTCTGTATATTGCTTCATCTAGAACAGTGACCTCCAACCTTTTCCATGAAATGTGCAACCACATTCTACTAAAATGATGACAAGGAGGTCAACAATGCTTTTAGGCAGAGTGGGGGCATAGGAATATCTTTGGGGCCTTCACCAGGCCTGTGGTTCTGCGCTTGGTCAGCCTTGCTGAATTGATATTAAAATTCTTTTTTAAGATTGATGAGGTGGGAACATGTTACCAATGTATGATCTACTAGTTTTGTTACAGCGCCAGGGTCTACAACATCAAGTGCTACACTGCCATGTAGCTTCACTGTGTTCCAATAAAGAACAAATATTGTTGTATCTATATTAAAATTATTTTTCATAGCAAAGAAATTTAAATTGTAGTGGGTAGGGTGATCTTAGAGGTCACAGATGTGCACAGTGCTTCACGTGCTCAAGAGCATTTTCTCCATTTTGGCCACTCCTGATTTAAATATTTATATAACAAAATCCCCTCTGTGTCTTGTTTTACCATAACCAGAGCGTTTCAACTTAAATATTGGATGTACTGCATATTTAAGGGCAGGATTATGTCAAAATGATAATGCAATACAAAGAAGTCTGTGGATACATTGAACACATGACTGAGAATGTTGATTATTTTATTCTTAAAACCATGTATCAATGTTTTAATAGTCTTTAGCTTACCGATTCTGTTTCTTTGACCAAATATCTACTTGGTCTCAGTTTGTGCTGTCCTCATTAAAAATGTGTAGCATATATGTTTGTGTATCTCCAAGTGGAATAAAAGGAGGTGCACCTTTTGTACTGAAAAGGAATGTGGACTGCTGCCAATTGGAATAGGAACACAAAGACATGAAATTTGATCCTCCAACCAAACTCAAAGCAGGGGAATGGCACAGCTGTTGCGACATAAACCCATAAGCACAGGCTTTTAGGTGTTCTATCATAATGCAAGAAATAGCTCAAAGAGACATTTACCCATCAGTGCCCCTGAAAAGTCAGTTGTTTTAAAAGAGCGCTGATTATGTATTATTTATGCAGAATAACACTGTTTTATAGAAAAGAAAAACATTGTCATGTGTTAGGGGCACACAGGTTATTGTCTCTGCAGGCAAGGCATTTGCCTATTATTGAACACATTTGATTCAGTGCATAAATGCAAAAGTGTGCATTTTACTCGGAAATCTGCCTGGATGTGCACTGACGGAGCAGTAGAGAGCAGATCACGTTTTCTTCATCAGTAGAGAAAATACAATGTGTGCCCACGGTCGTAGTGTTAGCAGTTTATCTCTATGGGAAACTGCAGGGAGGCTATTGCAGATGTTTCTACACTTGACAAGAATTGTGTGCCTAAACATACTAAATCAGGAGATTTTACATCATGCTTCTGATCCAGCTTAATCATGCTCAGATATATAAACGTGACACTGAATTGCTCAATAACTTGCCCACCCTTGGAGTGTGGGATTATGACCATCAGAGGGAAGTATGTGGTCTGCTAAATATTTTTGTGAAGATTCTCATCCATCCAGGTCATGGTATATGTATTTGTAGAAATAAGTCAAATCAACTGGACTTGCTCTGTTTTTTTCCTTGAAGATGTTTCACCAGTTATCCAACCGGCTTTCTCTATTCAGAATAACTGAGTTTTTCTGAATTGATAACTGAATTATTCTGATTTGAGAAAGCCAGTTAGATGACTGGTGAAATGTCTTGGAAAAAAATACAAGTCCAGTTGATTTGACTTATTTCTACAGATCTGATAAATATTGTATGCATTTACATTTCTAAATATTTTTCTTATCAATGCCATTAAACAATGTGCAGTTTCTCTATCTAGGGAGGCAGAAAATAATTTTTTCTCACTGAAACACTGAAGAAATGTGTAGACATTCCTTACAAGACAAGTTTAGGGTTGCTTTGTGTTTGGAGTACCAAACAATCTATATACACACGCAAAGACCGAGACCTAGGGCAATGCTTTTTAAATGTTTTATAGGCAATAAATTTTACAACAATGTCCAGTACTAGTGAACTTTTTCTGCATCCCACAATATAAGTGGCCAGAACAAGAATTAAGTGTAACTTCTACTCTATAAATCCTTGTATAATGAGTACAGCTTTTGCCATAGGCTCCTATGAAAAAACATGAGACTTTGTACACAGGTGGCCAACAAGTTAACAAAGAAAAGTAAGCTTTGGACATCTGCCACGTAGGTGTGTTTAAAGGAAACCAATATTTCAAAAGATACCTTATTGCTTAAACTTTCAGCATAGAACTCCCAGCACTCATCTTTTGCTATGATGAGTTTTTAGTTTGATAACAGACTAGCAAGTTACCTGTTCTTTAACGGGGGATGATAGGACAACAGCAAGGGGATCAGGGAGCCAACAATTAGATAGCATGGCAGTGCAAGGATGTGAGGGAAAGTCATTTCACTATTCATATCTACAGTATATTGCCCCATTATTTTAACTACTTACCTATTCAACAAAGTATGTTGGTATTTTAAAAAGAATCGCAGTTTAAAAAAAAAAAAAGAACCCTCCTCCCACTTGAGCAAAGACATGTAAGAACAGCTTTCGCCACACTCAGTAAGCTTATTGTTCTAGGTGTGCTGCCTCTGCAAGATGTGAAACAGGATCTCATTTACCATTATGTAATATACACCTACCAAGCAGACACTCTACTTGCCAATGTGCTCAACCTGTGAAACCTAATAATGTGAACTATAAAAATCCAAATAGCGCAGTATGGCAAATGAGCTACCGTTGGCTGTATATTTTATTACCCCTTTCAAAATGTTTTTAATCAAACTCGCAAAATGATTTAATTTTAGGCAGATATAAAAAGCAGCTGTTAGGGGCTGAGCGTGACTGGAATGATGATAATTAGTCTCCCGCGCCGGGTGTAGGAGAAGCGTCTCGTGTCAGCCTACAACAACACAAGGAGAAACAGGAACTGTGCAGCTAAACAGATTACAAATGTAGTTTTTTTTTGTGTTCTCTGCACATGGGAGATTTAAAGGGATAGTGTAGGCAATCTTTAGCATAATGATCATTTATCGTGATGTTAAAAGCTTTGCAGTATTATAGACCACATCCTACAGCCAGCAGCCCTTTACCCTTATGGGTAATAGCACATATACCATTTTCTGCCAGTGTATTTCAACCAATGGAGAAACGCTCCCTCTGTGTCATCTGACATTCAGGTAATTGGAAAATGCCTGCAAAAGTGCATTCAGGTAAATTACAAAGTGGTATCAGGCATTATGAAGCTCAGCTCAGGGGCAGTGCCAAATTATCCATTCCCATTGTCTGACATAGCATATGGCAAACTGTATCTCCTACGGTTGTTTGTGCAAGAACTTGTAAGACAAACTACTAGGTACTTGGAAATGTGGAGTGCAGACATGTCAACTAACCCCATGTCATTAGGGAGATAATGACCTAGTGCAGGCATTTCGGAGACCTTATTTCATGCTGCCACTTAGACTGAAAAGGAGTTTGGTTTTGAAAAATTCAGGACCGGATCATTATCATCCTAATGACATGGTGTTAGTTGACGATAATAGGTGTGCCATATTTCCAAGTGCCAATCACCTGAAAAGCATCTGCACAAGCACTTTCAAGCCATTGACTTAGGGGCATTTTTGGCAACTTGGCACCATCTTTATACGAATAAAAGACTGTAGATTCCATGCATTGCCCTGGTGCCTTTATTGTGTTTATTTGTTAAACAGCTGTCATTATAATTCTCATTTTTTAACCCACAATCAATTGTATTAATTTTAAAGGAAAAATATAAACATTGTTTAATTGAGCTGTTACCATACAAGGCAATTTTAGAAAAAAAGACTTCACTTTTTTAATACTTATTTAGAAAGATGTGCTTCTTTTTTTCTTCTGCGATATGGCTTTATTATCCATTTAGAGCTTTTGGATGCAAGAGAAATTGTTTTGTATTACCTATCGCTGTGAAGAAGGTGCGACTCCCAGATGATTACTGAGCAGTTTATTAGTGTCAACAGCTAAATTTATTTAGTATTAAATTATAGAGTTATTTGCTATTAATAACTCTATAACTTAATACTAAATAAATACAGAGCATCTCTGTCTCTGTTCCCCTCCCACTGCCTTATGGGCATTAGGGACTGCAGCTCCCAACATTCCATGTCGTAGCTGCTGTGGAATGCTGGGAGTTGCTATCAGCCGCTAAAAAGAAAAAGATGGCAAGAAAGATAGAGTAAATGGAATATTTTGCTATTTTTTCCTGTAATATGCATGTTTCCTACTTTCCAGTCACTATTCAGCTGGCTTTTATAGTGCAGCTGTTTTATGCAATTCTAATTATGTGCTTTCTTCATAATATACTTTGAATTCTTATTAAAGCCAAGTAAGTTCCCTTCCTCTAAGACACAGTCGATCTCTGTACTTACCGAAGGTGAAAGCCTTTCCCACATTTCCTTGGTTATGTCTGTGAGAGTTCCTCAGTGAGTGTGGTCCCAAGATGGGCTAGCGAGTGGGATGTATGCCAATCTTCCCTTTATTTCCTGGCCAGTCATTTTAAACATATTCTGTGTCCTCCTGGAAGCTATTAACCGTCACCTCTTGCCACACACCAGTAATCTGAACATGGCAACCCTCAAGTGCAAGTCAATGAAATACCAATCTCTTGATGTCATCTACACTAGACTTGTGTTATTTGTGGCTCCTGACTCCGCTTAAAGTCACAAATGTTTTATATTTATTTATTCTTTAACCCAGTGATCCCCAACCAGTAGCTCGTGAGCAACATGTTGCTCTCTAACCCCTTGGATGTTGCTCCCAGTGGCCTCAAAGCAGGAGCTTATTTTTGAATTCCAGGCTTGGAGACAAGTTTTGGTTGTATAAAAACCAGGTGCACTGCTAAAAAGAGCCTCAATGTAGGTTGACAATCCACATAGTGGCTACCAAATGGCCAATCACAGCACTTATTTGGCACCCCAAGAACATTTTTCATGCTAGTGTTGCTCCCCAACTCTTTTTATTTCTGAATGTTGCTCATGGGTTCAAAAGGTTGGGGATCTCAAAGTTTAACCTGTTCAGTAATTATTGATTTAATCTCTGCTAGATTATTGTTTACATCCTGGCATTCCTTATCCCCCTCTTTCAAAATTGCATCTCGGTTTCGCAACAGTTTGCTGCAACTGCCCCATTTTCTTTTAATTAACTTGTCAATTCCCTAAATTCAAAACCTCTTTTTTCACTTTTGGTATTAGTGCTGTAAAATGTGGCCAACAGTGCCAATCTTTTAAATGCAACAAAATCAGGCAGTCCTGTGTATATTCAGGCTGTTGCTTTGTTTTTCATATTAGACTAAATTAAATGGTTTCTGTTTATAAATTGGTAAATAAACAATTACACTTTGTATAGATAAATGCTATTGTTTTATTAATGCCAAGTTATAATGCGGCCACCTGAATAATTTCGCCACAAGTATTCTGTGTATTTGCAGTGTATGGGGGGAACGTAGTATAGGTATAGGATCCCTTATCCGGAAACCCGATATCCAGAAAGCTCCGAATTATGGAATGGCTGTCTCCCATAGTCTCCATTTTATCCAAATAATCCACATAATAATTTAAAAATGATAAATTTTTCTCTGTAATAATAAAACAGTAGCTTGTACTTGATCCCAACTAAGATATAATTAATCCTTATTGGAAGCAAAACCAGCCTATTGGGTTTATTTAATGTTTAAATTAATTTCTAGTAGACTTAAGGCATGAAGACCTAAATTACGGAAAGATCCGTTACCTGGAAAACCCCAGGTCCCAAGCATTCTGGATAACAGGTCCCATACCTGTAATAGCATAATAAAGGAAATTGGGGCAGCACAAACAAAAACAGAGCAGTAGTTTGTGAATGTTTTTGCCTATGTTTACTGATTTTTAACTTCATAAAATAAATTTCAATTGGTCGAATTTCGAGTTCATGGGAGTTTATGGGAATTTTTTGAAAAACTCCCATGAATTCAAAATACGACCCTTGATAAATCTGCCCCCAAAAGAGTAAAAAAAAGCAGGAGAAATTCAGGTTAAAGCACTGCACTTTGCTCACCACAAAACAAGTTAGTGCCAGTTGAAAGCAGAATGTTTCTTATAGGGGAAGGGTCCTGTGTTGTTCAACTAGTGCCAGTAATTCTCATTCTACGATTCGCTACTCTTCAAAATATCAGAATATATCAGCTATTGATTTTAACCCAGCATTGGGCAAAGCTGGCAGCACAATGGGAACATGGTCAGGGCCTAACAGGGGTCTTTTGGGTTGCTGTCCCTGTGGAGACAGACTCAAAATATTTTGAAATTGCTTTTCTGATAACGGGAGCTGCTTGAGTTAAATTGTAGTTAAAATCTCATCTACTTAAAGGACATGTCAACCCAAAAAAACATAATTTTTTTGCCTAATAGAAAACATAGTCCTAAGCAACTTTGCAATATACATTCATTATATATTTTCTTTGGTTTTTTATGTTATTTGTATTTGTATTGCTATTGAAAGCAGTGTTTATCCCTTTCTACTCTATGCCCTGGTGGCTCTGGCTTTTGAAACAATATATCATAAACCAATGGATTAACACACCTGATTTGCTGTAGGAGACTGGATTTTGCAACACTGTTTAAAGAGGAACTAATCCCCCCAACCAAAATCCCCCTTACTTGCATTGCCCACCCCCCCTTCTCCCTCCCCACAATGTGCATTAGTCAAAGTGGAGCAGAGCTCCCGGTCACTATCTTCCTTTCGCTTCATATTGTCCTCACTGACACAAAGCCTGTGGGACCATGCGAAGTTGGGCCAAGAACCAGCTTCAACTGTGAATGTGAAAGTCGCCGTTGAGACCTGAAGACAATACGAAGAGATGGAACAACATTTAGGCCATTGAGCATGTAACAGACACTTTCCAAGATGGTGACCCCATGCCCCAGGTTAGAAGATCATTGCTGCAATTGAGAAGCTGAAACTGTAGGCTGGTGCAATAATTTCAGTATATAAAATATGGTATTTTTAGCCACGTTAATTTTTAGGGTTTAATTCTTCCTTAAAGCACTAACAGTTTTTAATAAATTCCTAATAGAGAGTTGCTTATACTTGTGTTTTCTTTTATTAGGCAAAAAATTTTTTTTGGGATTGACGTCCTTTAACGTATTATTATTATTATTATTATTATTATTAACATATTTATAAAGCACCAACATACTCCACCGTGCTGTCCTTCCTATACCACATCCTTTTCTCTATCTTATTCCTTGTGTTTGTGAGATCATTACATTTCTTTCATACCTCCTTTATATATGAGCCTTCTAGCTATTTAACGAACTACAGAAAATCTATTTTACAATCCCAATAAAAAGTAAGTGCATTTCTAATCATGCTCAGTTATACTGAATGTTATTCGGTTAGAAATAGTGCCGGATCATATTGATTGCCTTCTCTATGTAATCAGACCATTTAGGTGACATGTTCTTGTTATAGCACAAAGATCGGGAGAAGGCCCCCATTCTCAAAATCCTTATTCAAAATCCAAAACCCTTAGTGGCAAATAATTACAGTAACTGCAAGCAAGTAAGCAGCGTTACAAGATGAGAATATATACATGTATATACACATCCCAACCACAAGCTATACTGCAGTAAAATGAAAAATAGACCAAAAGCTTTTGCCTATCAACTAAAATTGTCATGGAGAAATCCCTACTCCTCTAGCTCCTCTAAGGGCTGCTTTTTAAGTTTGGAAATATATAGGCAGATATGTGTAGCAGCAGTTAGAGCCACAGGGGAATCCACAGGAAAACTTTTTGCTATACGGAGATGCCTAGAGAATTAGATGAGTGAGCTGAGGGGCATATTTGCGCATATTTTGTATCTGTACTTACTAGTGAAATATGTCATTTTTGATTGCAGTGTCAAAGGTATAGCAGAACACTACATGGCTAAAGTTTGCTACTTTGGATGTAGTTATCCATAGCAACCACTCAGCAGGGAGCATTTTATTTTTCCCTTCTTCCCTAGCCCCTGCCAGCCTTGGTTGGTGAGTCGGTCCATGGCTCCACCACTCCTTCTTAGCTCAGCACAGCAGTGGATACAGACTAAGATGAGTAAACCATCAATGTCAGAAGGCCTCTGTACTTTGAATTTCAATTTCCATGAAAAAGCAGTCTTATTATAAGTGGAAGGATGATTGGGTGCTGGTTATTTCTGGGCTGTTTGGCAGAAATTTTGTGTGTGGGTGGGGGAAAAGGCACAGCTGTAAACAGGAACCAATATTGTCCGTGCTGCACTGAAACACAGAGTGCTTCTTATATTTGCTGCCCTGCATATATTAGACTGCGGAAAATCTGAAATGATTCATAGTTTGACTTATAGTGAAAGACACACAGTTGCACGCTTGTAATAGAAAAAGTCATTTGAAAAGAGCTTTCCTGGAAAGCTATCTTTGCTCTTCCAAATGTCTCCTTCGGTAATGGTTACATATGTCAGAACATTGTAAATCTCTTCTAGGGTGTGAAGGCAGATCTACTCTTCACAGACCATCTCTGGGATTGTGCTAACAGCCTACTGACCAAAAACTTGCTGGCAATCCATGCTCTTGGCAGCCTCTCAGTATATGGGGCAGATAAAGTTGCCATCATCTAGGGCAGGAGAGCCCATACTTTACTAATGCAAGGTCTACTTTTAGGGGATTATTTATTAAAACTCAAATTTATCTCATATTTTTATTAAACCAAGCTCGGCCAAATTCCTATCCACGATTTTATCTTAATAAAATCTCATGTCCCTTTTACAATTTGAAGATATCGTGATCTGTGCTGGGTTCTGTCTTTTCCCGACCCAACTTTTTCAAGTTATTGTATTGAGATTGGCAAAATATATTATTCCCAACTAAAGGTGTGGGTTAACAGAGCCTACACCTTTGGTTGGGGATAATATATTTTGCCAACAGGTGCCCTTTAAAGAGAGAAAAGGCGCTTGTCCATTTGATATAGTGTAAGCTCTGGGAATATGATGGCAGTGGACTTTGGTCATTTAGCATCCCTCTCGTAATTGACTACTGCTTATACATTTAAAAGCTGTGAAAATGTTCTTGTAGCCCAGACTTGTTGTTAAAAATTAGCAGGATAATTATACAATTATAATTAAATATCTGATATAATATGGGACAGTGTTTCATAGTGCATCTGTTTTGTATTATCAAGCAACTCATTTGCAAAAGATTATTACAGGTGTGAAACCTGTTGGTCGGGACTCCGGGTTTTCCAGATTTTTCCATTATTTGGATCACCATACTTAAATCTACTCTATTGAGAAAAAAAAAAAAATTTAAACATTAAATAAACCCAATGGGATTGTTTTGACTCCATTAAGGTTAATCATACTTTAGTTAGAATCAACTACAAGTACCTATTTTGCTATTACAGAGAAAATCAGAGGAAATCATTTTTCAAAATGCAAATTATTTGATTAAAATGGAGTCTATGGCCTTCACGTAAATAGGAGCTTTCTGGAGAACAGGTTTTCTGGATAACTGATCCCATACCAGTATTATTATAGATTTATATATAGCACTGAAATACTACATAGCTTTTATAGAGGAAATGTACTAATTAGTAGGTAATTATCTAACTGTTATGTTGTAGAGATTAAAGCCCATTATAGGCCAGTGGATAGTGCCTTAGGGACTCATGAATCCAGGGCTGCAAGGTCACCATTGCCCTGGCCTGGAGTATTGCACTAGTAAGAAAGTAATGTAGCGGCACAGGGTGATTTAGTGTTGTTAGTGCTACAGAGCAGGGGAATATTGTATTATGGTAAAATAGTACATAATGTTTTATAGAAAATTGCCCAAGCTCCTAAGGGCTGCCTTGTGCTGCCTTTATTAATTTACATTGTGTCCACTGTGCAACCAGGAACCATGAGGGAGCTATACTGTCTTTAAGACACAAAGACCGGATAAACAAGCGTGTAAGTGTTTTTAGTGATCCAGTAAGTAACTTTCCGTGACTGGCAGAAAGCTTTGCACAACAGGGCGATGATCCATCTCTTTACCAACTGGCTGTAAACAGTTACTCATTTCTCCCATGCCAGCTACATCTGTTCAGAATTTACAGCCCCAGCTGAATCCATAATTTACTGTAATGCTGTTCAAAGATCTTTGATCCAAGAATTGTTTTCCAATAGCCAAGCAAGTAACAACTACACTTTTTTTTGTTCTCTTCTCTATTTATAGTCTGCCATATGTCAATGAAGCCACGTGATTCCATAGATTAGTGAGTCTTTTTTTCATGCTGACGCTGACACTGAGGCTAAATATGGCAACTCTGATCTAATTCTGGTGTCATCTCTTTAACCTTAGGCACTTTATTTCCAAGTGCCCACATTAATAGTTTGTTATAGAGCAGCAAGCTCAGAACCCAATGAATGAAGCACAGTTTTGTTGACTGATGAATTAGCAAAATAGCACAATAATCTCTTTGTTGCTTACATATACAATTATATTCAATGATATACAAAATCACTAAATAATCAGTTGTGCCCATGTTTGAGAAAATATCCTTAACTGACTATGCATATGACTGACTGACTATTTATTGGCCCGTGTATGGCCAGCTTTACAGTACGTTGAATTCAGTTATATGGAAAGTTTTTTTTTGCCATGGACTTTTCTACCTTGAAGGTAGCACTTCGAGTGCCCATGGGGACATCGGTAACTGTATACGTTCTGTAAAATTCTTATGCTTATGTCCACTGCTATTTGAAAGCTGGCCCCACTCATTCTGTTAAAAATCAAACAATATTTTTTTACCAAACCATAGGAAACTGGGTGGAATGCATTCTGCATGTATTCTCAATATGTCCATTAGATTTTGTTTTCCTTGAAGATAGCATAGAGGCACAGAAGCAATCCACTCCTCTCACCCAACACATTTAACTCCTAAAGAATATCATGTTCTCAAGGCATAACAATGCAGAGAAATCACTTCTGGTGAGTACTTTTTGTTAAATAATTATCATGATTAAATCTGCTAGTTGGTCTCATTTCCCTTGTGCACATTCCTTTCCATTCCTTTTTCCTATAAGAATAAGCTGTGTGTAACTTTAAATGTGGAGGGTGTGAGCATGGGAAAAGGATTTGGCAGCTGGAGAGTTTTCTCTAACTCGTCTTTTTTTTTTTTTTTATTTCGCAACCCACCACCCCCTAACTTCTACTCCACATGTCTGTTCCATGGGAGTGGTGCAACTGATATCCTGCTGGCATTGGGAGATCTTCTAAAGGAAAACTTGACTTTGTAAAAATAAAACATTTAAGATCAGTTCCCCTCTTTTAAAACCATGTTACAGACGTTACTGTTTCTAGACATTGTAGGTTCTGAAACAATTCTCAAAAACCTAATAAAGTTAAATGTCATACCTAAGGAGGTAATAGGACAATTAATATAAAAGGGAATATTAATCCCTGCCACAGTGACAAAGTAATTTCCCACTGTCCAAATTATTTTAATCATATTTTGAATGAGGCTTTTACCTTTTCCGTATTCTGATTGGTGCATCACATCTCCCCAAGGATCCAGTCAATAAAACATGGTCTTTAAGTATAAAGTGTTTAGCAGCCAACCAACATCTAGAGAACTATAACTATGTGCATCCAACATAATTGTTATGTACATATGCCAATACTATATACAAATAATAATTATAGCTAAAGTCACGTGAAACATATGTCAAGTTATATATCAAGAAATGCTACAATATTATTTGCTACCTGTACTCAATGTCATACCGAGTATCTACCTGGCCCTGTTTCCTGGCTGACTGTCATTCTGTAACATACTAAAAGTTAACGTAAAAGTGAACCATAAATTTAAGGTATTAAGTAATATAATATATTTGGTTGATGAAGAAGCATGGCATTTGGAAATGCAACAAAAACAGGGTTGAACTGTGAAGTGGGACACTTGGAAAAAACCCACTCCTAGCTGCACCTCTGGGTACTCCCCCCCCCAACCTGGACCCCAAACCCCCCCCCATTGCAGTGAAAATGGAAGGAAGTAAAAGGTGCAGGGGGTGGCAGCCCCGGACACCCCAGTCTGACCCTGAACAAAAGAATACTAAATGCAGCACAAGGTATAATTGTAAATGTTTGTCTTGATTTAACAGTAAGTCCATGAAATAATGAAAGCATGACACAATTAGGCCGATTTAGTAACAAAGGTGCTAATTTGCACTAGATTCAGATTAATAAGGTGACTTTAAGAGTTTTCTCTCCCAAAAGACCAATTCTTGTACGATCTGACAAATCTGTAAAATGATCGTGAGGTTAGTGGGCACCAAGAAATCATGTATCTAACAATTCTTCGTTTGACATTGGTCAGAAAACGTTCGAAAATGTTATCGTTCACAGGGAAATTCATTGTCCAATTGTCTGCCAAGCAGGCAGCTAACCACAGTTTTCCTGGCTTCAACTAGACAAAATCACTTGAAATGGTCCATTTCGTTTATGGACAAATCGTACAATTAAATGATTATTTCAAGATAAGCTTGGTTCTATGATAACAAAAAGATCTTTTAAAAATCTTAACGTCTATGGCCACTTAGAGTTAGAAAATGAAAGGTCTGGTTGGTTACTATAAGGGCAACTGCACTTGTAGAACTTAGCGCCTATGTTAGTAAATCAGCTCCAGTATTTTTTAGCTATGACTGTTAGAGCAAAGGTAGGTGCAGCAATCTCTCACCCCTGAGAAATTCCCAATTCCTTCACTTTGCAGGTATGGGGATCACCACATGTAAAAACTTTGCTTGCACCAATCCAGCATGATCATGAGAAAAGGGATTCTTTCACATTTCTTGAAAATTAAACAGGATCGCCAAGTGTGCCATTGCCTGTGAGGGGGGAAAGTAACATCTTTTTGAGGCTTAGGGCCTACATATGTATTGGCAGCAATACCAAATGCGATGGAAGGAAGGGTTCGTGTAATGTATTGGAGAAACAGACACTAATGTTGTTTATGGTTTATATCCACACTTAAAGGAGCAGATTTAACAAGGGTCGAATTTAAGTTAAAAATACTTCGAAATTCGACCATCGAATATCGAAGTCGAAGTTTTTTTCATCGGATTTGGGTATCCTGCGGTCGAAGTAAAATCGCTTGATCGAACAATTAAATCCTTCGAATCGAACGATTCGCAGGATTTCAGCTATCGATCGAACGATTTTACTTTGACTTCCAAAAACTTCTAAAAATACTCTAGAAGGTCCCCATAGGCTAACATAGCACTTTGGCAGGTTTAATTTGGCGAAGTATTGAAGTCAAAGTTTTTTTTAAAGAGACAGTACTTCGATTATCAAATGGTCGAATATTTGAACGATTTTACTTCAAATCGAATTCGAAATCAAAGTTGTAATATCCTATTCGATGGTCGAAGTATCCAAAAAAATTACTTTGAATTTCAAATTTTTTTACTTCGAAAATTCCCTCTAATTAAATTCGACTCTTGATAAATCTGCCCCTTAGTTGTGGAAAACAGAGGAATCTGTGGCATAGACTGTAAGGTGTGTTTGGCAGTCTTTTACTGTTACACAGTATGGCAGCCAAGCCCGGACTGGCAATCTGAGGGTTCTGGCAAATGCCAGAGGGGCTGCTGTATTGTTCCATAGAAAGTTACCATATAGTGGCAGCCACCTGCTATTCTTAAGCAAGACTGAGAGAGTGGTATGTACTGTATATGGTTAGAAGGCTGTATTAATACACATTTAATAGCTACTTGTTTATATATTATAATACTACACTTCATGGTTGGAACTAGGCATGTAACTAGGCATTTATTGGATCCTGCTAAAATTGGTTGTTTAACACAACAAATTCTTCCCCTGTATAGCCACCTTAAGTTGGAAGATGTTGAGTATTATATATATAATCTATATATATAAAATGCAAAAAGGAAAAGGTTGTGGGAGCACTACATGGCTATACTGTATATATATTTATTTTTTTATACCGTTCATAGCTAGTCTGCAGCTAATCGCATGAAGCAATAAAAAAACAACAGAAAATAATTCCGTGCACATTTCCAAAATTATTATCATGTCATTTCCATGTTTGGTAGAGAAGTATGTTTCTAATAAACGGTCTGCTATTCTGCATTCCTGATAACGTGATTCATTCCTTTTATTTGTATAAGATCAGTTTGCTCTGTTTGTCTTTAAGCGTTAATTACTTACTAGTAATGCACCACTTCGATGGATACTATAAACCGCAGAAAACCTCACTTGCTGACCATTTAGAAGGTCATTTTAATAAATCACTGGAAATCTCATTGCCATCTTATTCAAGGTCTGTTTTAAGCTACAGAACCACCAGGCCTGTTGCTTCTAGGAGACAAATCCCACTGTGAAGGCTTTTCCATTTTATAAAATGTTTGCATCGAATATCTGATCGTGGCCACATTATTTGCACTGTGCATTTTTCGCCTTTACATGGCTGGCTCAGGTCGGCTTATTTGTGTATAATTACTGACACATGCCAGATGCTATGGCGCCTTGGGACATGTCATGTAGTGGGTAGATCCCATTAGATGGTGAATATTTATTTAGCCAGACTAGTATTGCATTCAGAGAATCAAAAGGACAACAGGGGTAGAATTATACAGCATTTACATTTAATCCTTCTGTCCTTACCAGCCTCTTTAGCTTCCAGGATACTAATGCTCCATTTGCAGAAAAGAAACGTAGCTAAATAGCACATAATGCTAGTATTTTAGAAGAAGCTTTATGCCAGTAGATGATCATAGCTGATACACTGTAAAATCTTATATACTGAATGTTTTCCCATCTGAACATACTTTATCAAACTATGATAAATACATTCATTACATTGTGCCGCTTGTTTTCAGAAGTAATAAAGCCGTATTTATATAGTCTGTTAGGAATCAGGCTAGAGCTACAGTGGTATGGTAAAACACATATTATTCTTGTGTATTTACAGTCCAGTAAATATTTACAGTAGTACAGAACAAATTGGAAAATAGAAATAAATGTAAATATGATTCCCACAAGCTATGAATAACCAGTATGCGTGTACAGTAAATCAGGTATTATTTGTGCTTAACCATGTCACTGATACGGAAGTATGATAAGGAATGCTTTAACAAGTATTTATAATAAAATAATAATAATAAAAAAAAGGCTAGTAAAAGTCGCTTCTATAACCTGTTTATAAACACCTTTTGGATATATTCATTAAATGCGTTAAGTTAAGTAGACTAATATTTAATAGTAGAGATAGTGTTGACCAGCCTTCTTGTATTCTTATTCTTCCCTAATAATACCAGAGGCATTAAGCCACATTTTTACCACCAGGCTGTTAATATATATGGGTCTCAAAAAATAAAAATCCAGAGCATTTCCTAACTATTACCTTCCTTGGATTTTATAGGGGGATACTTCTGGATAAGGATGGTGTGATAGAAGGTACCTTAGGGTCTCATCAGAAACGTGCCTTCTTATGTAGCAAGGCAAAGCTGTAAAAGTTAGGCTTTGTGAGTCGTGTGAGGCTCATGATAGAGTCAGCCATATTCTGTATTATTGGGTTTACACTTGAGTGTCATGTTAGTAGGACTGGTAGAATGGAAGATTTATTTTTGCCAGGCTAACCATCCAGTTCAAAGTGAAAACTCTGCATTCCCAGAGACAAAATATTTTCTTATCAAATCCAGAGTTACATGGACCAGTCTGAGGATCTGTATGTAACCTTGGTGAGGAACGGAGTTGTTGTGGGAAACTGGCTGGCATGCCATGGGACAAAGACATAACCTCAATTCACTTTCCCATCAGGCTGATTGTTAGCTGAAAAAAAGATGGAAGGGGCACCTATGGTTCATACTGTATGCACTGCCTTCCCAAAATAGATATAGTCCTATTTCCTCTTTGGTTAGTATTTCTTTTGGAAATTAAGTATTAAAAAATCTGATCCAGACTGCATGCAGCTTGTAAAATGTATATTCAAGTAGTTATTGCATCCACAGTATAAGCAATTATCTGTGCAGTATAAAGATGGCAGAGCACCTTTATCCCCCACCCTTTCGGAAACAGCCTTTCAAGAAAAGTTACAAAACTCAGAAATGTATCCAGTGACAACAGGGTAGTGCTTGGTAGTTTTGCTTGTCTTTCACAAGAATGGATAAACAGAGACAATTAAAAATATCACAAGCTGAAGTTGTATTTTTCCTCTCTTGCTTTGTTTTCTGTAGTTTCAATGAACATGGTGCTGACTCTCTTTTCAGTTTCAGTCTTGCACTAAGGCTTCATTGAATCAGTTTTTTTTTTTGGTCACAACCTTCATATATACTTATCTCCTCCAAGAGCAGGTGGAACCAAAGCAATCAGAAATGATAGGGTTAAGATTGATCGAGGGAATGGGTTTGACCTTGATTTCCATTGTGTCTTGGTGCTTTTACATGTAATGTCAGCCAAATCCTCTTTCCCTTGGAAACTGAAGGCTGGGAAGGGTTTTTGGCTGAGAAGCCAAAGTGGGCAGACAGCTCCTTTCCTGAGTTCAATGCAGGCACCAGACGGCTGAAGGAAGAGCGGCACCAAGCTGAATTAAACTGCTCTGGACAGTGAGAGGGAGTCACACTAACTGAATTGCAGCTGTTATTATTTCTCAGGCCTTTCCATCCACTGCCCAATAAACCATGAAAACTGCTTGTTCTTTGTGTAGTAATTCTGATATTCCATTTATTTTTATTGCCTGTTTTGTAACAGGATTAACCTATAGTGTTGCCACCTGGCCCTCCTGCTTTGACTTATCCACATATTGTAGTTGACAGTGGCCTTGGTCACCAACAGCTGGAGAACCACTACTTGTTGGGCACAGAATTTTCAAAAACGTGAACCTCAGTAGAAAGAATGGGTCTTGTGTTGTTTGACTCAGTGCTGTTTGACTGTTATATATTTTACTTTACCTCGTAGTTTAATTATAATAAAATGATGAGCATAGGGAGCATAAAATATCTTTGAAGGCTACACCTGGACAGTTGGACCACAATGGCATTGGCTGTGAGGGTCTAAAACAGTACAAAAAAGCCCAGGTGCTGCCGCAAAAAAGAATGTCAGCATGAAGAACACGGAGCACTCATGGGACTTCATTTATGTGCAAAACTGTAATGGTCGACGTTTTGGTCCTACACAGAGGACCTTTATCAAAATAACACAATATATATATATATACACTACACCATGGGTTACCCAGAAGACTTGCATACTTGGTGAGACATGAGGACATTTCTGACAGTTTTTGATGTAGTATTTCCGGCATCTAGTGGTAATAAGTGTATAGACTGAAACTGTACATGTTCCTGAACTACAAAACCCCACCAAAATGAAACAAATTATCAATTGTCAAATTATCAAATTTAGGGTTGTTTTATTAAAGCAATAAGAATCCCAAATTATCTATGTATATGTGGCTCCATGATCTTTATTCCTGCTAAAATTTTCAAACAAAGTTTATTTATAACAAGACAACTAAACAGCAGTATGCCCGCCCTTTGATGTTGGATTTCAGTGTGATATCATGAAGGCAAACAAACACAATAGTCTCTCTATATATATAACAGCAATTGTAATTACATTTTTCGGTCACCGGGGAGAACTAGGGATTTATATAGTGAATAAAGTACCCCCTCTTGTAAAATATAAGGATTTTATAAGTTACCAAGGAGTTTCATGACCATATAAAAACACGAGGCCGAAGGCCGAATGTTTTTATACAGGTCATGGAACTCCGAGGTAACTTCTAATATCCTCATATTTTGCAACTGGGGTACTTTATTTATTATAATACACAAGTTTCAGTGAGTCATGTGACAGAAATGGCATCAGAACTCAACGTTTATAACTGATGACATCAGAACTCACCGTTTATAAGGATATAATTTACAAGATATTCATGGCTTTTGTGTATTATAGAGGGTTTAGAGTCCCCTGTATTAAGGTATGACCACTTTGATGTATGTTTAGTGGCAGAGAACCATTGTTGTGGGTGTCAGAGGCTGTTATTACTACTCTAGAACACATTTTCCTGAACCCTGTGTTATGTTGCTAATAAACATGTCTGACTGTTACAGCTGTTACACAGTAGACATTAGTGTCCATGGGACTATGGGGCACATCTTCTTTGGTCTGTGGGAAAACTATCATTTGCTCACATTTCCCATAACTGCTGCAGTAGTGTAGTTTATGTCTTTGCCCCAAAGTGGCAGAATTTACCCAAGCTTCACTGCTGCCATTAACTTCACTCTTCTTACCAATAATGTAGCCACTTACAAAATTGACAAAGCTGTACTTTGCGCAGTAAATGTGTCCCTTTCCAGGGATTTACATTTCATGGTTCAGGTGGCACATTAATAGCCATTAGGGGCAGCAGTGCATATCTCCTCTGAAACTTAACCCTACAGGCAACAGAGGGATGTATTTTAAAGTTGCCTCGGTCTGACTCATGTTTTCATATAAATGAAAGATACATATGTGTTAAGGCACTAGCACACTAACTGTTAAGGAATACTGTCATTTACTCGTTTCTGCAAAAAAAAAACACAAAATGAAAACAAATGCAGGTTTATAAAGACATTTTGTACTTATAGTGCATCTCACTACATATATGTACACCTGCCTATATGTATAAATACAGATGTACGATAAGAACCTGTGCCATAAATATTTGCTGGTTATTTAATGTGAAATAAAAACGTGAATTACTGCTTATTAATAGGGCACATATTTTATTGAAAGGGATGTAAAGTTACTGGAGAGCAAAATACAGCACTTTGCAATATAATTTAAATAATTTCCATCAATTATATAATTGAATGGCTTGTTTTCTCCCGCAGGTTAAAACCAGAGAAGTCTGGCAGCGAAATAGCAAAATGAGAGTGGCTCAGAATCAGATTCTTTTAAATGTATATAAATATTAGGATAAATATTGTCTTAATTTTGTCCAGTACAGTGAGAAACTGTATAGGCTATACAAGTCTTTTGCCATACCTGCTGTTACCATTTCTTTTGTATATTGGCCACAGCTCCAGTAACTAGAGAGCAGCATAACATTTTCCATAACCAAAGCCATTCCATTATTCCAGGGAAATGACACTATACCCATGCCCAAACATCTTCACTGATTTCAGCCATATAACACAAAATGATATTCATTTGCACTACAGTGCTGTGTACAGGCAGGATATATGATCGATTTTAAAGAACAGGGACCCCTGGTAATGCAGGAAGGATTGTTCAGTCTGAAACTACAATCCTCAAAAAAACCTTCTTTTGACCATGAGTGAGATTCTGGAACTTCTGCTGGTTGGATATCCCTAATACAAATACCAGACACCCCTATGTGGGTATCCATCTGTGGTGGGACAATGTCTTGTGCTATAATTTCTGGGAAGCAAACTTGGCTTAAAGGCAGCTAAATACGAAGAATGTGGTTCCCTTAGTAAAGTACAGGTCCTGTACATGCAGTGATTTTGTGAAACCCCAGGCAGACCAAACAGAACAGGTACAGTGTGTACAAGTCATGCCTTTACTTGGGGAACCACAAACCCTGTTTTTGTTGTTTCAGACCTATGTTGAACTCCTGGTAAATGTTGATCTGGGCAGTGCAACCCCAGGCCCATATCCAAACATATTATATTAGAAGTCTAACCCGAAACTAAGCATCTCCAGTAAATCAGTTATCATAGTTGTAGTATTAATCCATTGCAGGGCTTACCTGTTGGTCATTTCTCCACACTGTGCTATGCTACCACGAGTTAATTCTCCCTTTCCCGGATTCCCAATACTGAAGCAGCTGTTTACAGGCAGAGCAATCCCTTTCCAAGGTTCCCAGACACAAGCATGTTTAGATTCCACACATATTTTCCAAGTGCACCCTGTGGAAGGGATTCTTTTTGCACATTCTCTCACATCTTTAAGCCATGGACACATTGTGAGGCTATGTCTCTCCAAAGAGAGTGCGCCATTATTTAAGTATCTTCATAAAGACTCCCTGCAGGCTTAGATGTCTGGAAAACAAAGTACTTCAGAATTTTCAGGGTGAGGTCTTGGTTTACAATAAAATACTTAGTTTATAGGCAATAAGGGACAAGCCGGGGAAAGTACACTCCTGCAAAGAACGAGAGGAATCAGCTCTGAATGAGGCCTGAACATGATGAGATAAAAGCTCTGCGTGCAGCAAGACTCAATTATTCTCTTTCACAAAATCAGCCAGGGGGCAATTATAATCCACCGGTGGCTCCAAGTGCATTACTAGGGTCCCAGTTCGTTGTTTGACTAACACATACACGGAGTATTAAAAGGTATATACATAGTATAATATTCATTTTTTCCATGTAAGAACATAGCATAATATTCATTTTTTTCCATGTAAGAACTTCTTAATTCAAAGTATATCTGCTCGAAAACACAAATACTATGGCTGATTATTACTAGAAATGGTAAATAAGGTTCAGTTATAATATATTTAAGGCTCCTGGGTCACACTACTTAAGAAACATTAAATTGAGCAATTTTAGGCAATTGAGAGGTTATGGCTGGAATTTAGGAAGGGACATGAATACAATTCTGCCTGTATGTAAATGGTTTCTTAGACAATCCTTTAAGTAAAGGATCAGTTTTGCTTTCTTCTCTAGGACAACTGCTAAAATGAAAGGTAACCAAATTAATGGAGTTAATAGTCAGGAAATGTTGAATTTTTTATATAAAATACCTATGAAGCATGGTGGCGATGATTAATGAATTGGTTCATTTGAGAAATATGTATGATGCCTTTCGAACAGGAAAAACGCTTGGTCCATAAAACAATATATTTGCCCTTCTAGGGGTCAAGAAGAGATTTGGCAAACGTTTCAGCCGTACTGGCAGGAAAAAATCCTGACGTCATTACTCTACAATATATATCATGCCTGTCTCATAGCCGGCCATTGCAAGAGCCCTATTATTATATGTCTATGTGACTTCAGTTGTTTTGTTTGCCTCTTCTATTGTTTATTAAGATGTTTGGTATGCACAAACCAGCTGCCATAAACCAGAGAGACACTGCTGGCTGGAAACTTCACTGTTGTAAAAGTATTTTTTTTTAAAGATATTACAGATGCAGGGTGTGTATCATATAGACTACACAATTGGCATCATTTCAGGTGTAGATATTGCTGAACTCCACCAGCTGAATTGTTGGCAGGATTCTTGAAACTGTCTTTGCTGGATCTGGATTGTCGAAGGGCTGCCTATTGATCGTAGAGGCGAACAAAAATAATGATCAGTCCTCTAATTCTAGCAGTGAAGTGGCTGCTCTCTCTGTCAAAGCACTGGAAAAAATATTGACAACAGCTTTGCTTGTATTAAAATGCATCAACAATGCAAGAAAATAATTTAGAATCCCCAAGCTTCCCCATTATTAGGTTCCTAGCCCAAACCAATTTCTACATACTACACAGCCAGCTTTATGATGTCTTTTTTCCAGTCCAACCAGTCAGATACCTTGAAGGGTTAGAAAAATACAATTAAGCCAGCACTCACCAGGAACTCCAATCTCCCATTTAGTAATCAGGTGCACGTCATTCGGTGTCCACTCCAACCGACTTTGAATATCAACACACACTGTAGCAGACAGCACAAACAGGAATATTTGTTTAAAAAGCCTTTATTGTGCTTTTCTTAAGCTGGCCATAGACGCAACGATCCAATCGTACGAATCGTGGATTCGTACCATTTTCGGACCGTGTGTGGAGAGTCCCGATATTTTTTGTCCAGCGGAGATCGGCCACTTGGTCGATCGGGCAGGTTATTGATAATATCTCTGCATGTATTGCCGATTGGACGATTTTCAGAGGGAGACTGTCACTAGCTTTGTCAGACATAACTATTGTACGATTACTGTCAGAGGTAGAACATCGGCTGATCTGTTCTTTTACTACGGAATGATCGGAATGGTAAGACTTTGATCTGAATGGTTAGTGGAGGGTCGGGAGATGGGAAAGTCCATCGTACGTTGATTGGTACGATCGGATCTTTGCGTCTATGGCCAGTTTTAGGCTTTGCGATCAGGACAGTTACAACGTTTCAAGCCAAACAATGGCCCTTTATCAAGTTTAAAGAACCAGGGTATGACTTGGCTAAAGCAAATACTATGGTTGCTCCCACTCATGGAGAAATACAAATATATATAAAAATAATATGCTGTGGACATAGGTGTAAAAAAAAAAACAAAGGCTCCTAGAGAACTCTGAGAACTTTCTGGGTTTATCTTAATTGCACCACTGTATGTGTTTAACTCTTTCTATAAAATCGATGCACACATTTCCTTTTTAGTTCGGGTAGGCTTTAACAATGACTTATGATGTATGTTATGTTGACATATGTGACATTTAAACAAAAGGGAGAGGTAAAACATTTAATCCAGTAAAGTAAACTAGTAACACATGTGCTTTCAGATTACCAGTCTACAGCCTTTCACTGAATAAAAAAAAAATGGTATAGTTTAACTTCTGGCAAATCCTTAGCATTCCATGACACACACTCATGCCAAGTGGATCAGAGCTCGCAGTCAAACCAGCGGTTACCTAATCATCTGAGCACTTGGGAAAAGCTACATGTTGCTCCATTACAGGATTTTATAAGCATATTACATTTTGCATGGTTCAGATAATAGCTGCTGATGCTTTTATGGCTCTCAGTGTTGTTCTGTGCATTTGCAGTACAGGCTGGTGCTTTATAAATTGAGTGGTACTTCAGGATGAATAGATGCAAAGTCAAACTAAAGCTTTAAGGGGTAGTTTACCCTTATAAATTGCTTTTTATCATGTATTTTTTTCTAAATGTAAGTTTTAAAAATGAATTTGTTTTATGTTCTTGCCACTAAAACGAGGTTGCCAACCTTCTAAACTGAAGAACCGAAGCTTGTGCTGCTGAGCAATGAATCAGCTCATGTATTACACTGTAACAGTTAAAGGAGAACTAACCCCTAAAAATGAATATGGTAAATGCCATATTTTACATACAGAACCTATTGTACCAGCCTAAAGTGTCAGCATCTCAATAGCAGCAATGATCCAGGACTTTGAAATTGTCACAGGGGGTCATCATCTTGGAAAGTGTCTGCAACACTCTCAGTGGGCTCTGATCAGCTGTTAAGAAGCTAAGCTTAGGGGTCATTGCAAATTTACAAGCAGAAAATGAGGTTGGTCTGAAATTTAAGCTGATGCTACAGGGCAGATATTAACTTCTGGTGTTAATTGTTTATGTGCTGCCATGCAGTAATTATCTGTATTAACTACTAATCAGCCTTATATTGTGACATTTCTATCCTTTATATACAGTATATTGTGTGCCGGCCCCTAAGTTCAGTAAGTGACAACAGCACAGAGCATGTGCAGTGAATCAGCAGAAAAGACGATGGGAAGCTACTGCAGCATCTTCAGAGGCACAGAACTTCTCTGTTCAAGGGCTGTGGTTCCCTTAGGCTGGCACAGAAGCCCAACACATAGGGGCACATTTACTAAGCTCGAGTGAAGGATTAGAATGACAAAAAATTCAAATTTCAACGTTTTTTTTTGGGTATTTCGACCTTCGAATAGGTTACTTCGACCTTCGACTACAACTTTGTTTCGAACGATTCGAACTAAAAATCGTGCGACCATTCGATAGTCGAAGTACTGTCTTTTTTAAAAAAAACTTTGACTACATACTTCGCCACTTTAAACCTACCGAGCATCAATGTTAGCCTATGGGGACCTTCCCCATAAGCTTTCTAAGGTTTTTTTGATCGAAGGAAAATCCTTCGATCGATGGATTAAAATCCTTCAAACCGTTTGCGGTAAATCCTTCGACTTCGATATTCGATGTCGAAGGATTTTACTTAGAGGGTCGAATATCGAGGGTTAATTTACCCTCGATATTCGACCCATAGTAAATGTGCCCCATAGTGTACAATATTTCTAGCCTACTTCTTTAGTTGAGCTTTAGTTCTCCTTTAAGAAAACCAGCAATCTAACTCTTTAAACTTCTCCTGGAACAACATTGGTAACATTTGTTAACATGCAAATAAAATATTCCATTATGTAAAAAATGCAGTTGTCCCTACCTAGGCCAAAGAGCCCTATTTGTGAATTGTGCCCAAAAGTGGGTGTAATTTATGAAAAAAAAACCTAAATTTCCATTTGGGTAGTGTTTACAGCACCAGCTTTTATTTATTAGTATATGTATACGGTATATATATATGACACTGGCCGGGTGCTGACCAAATAATATGTAGTCCAATAGTATAAAGCACTCACGGCACTAAGGTTTTCATAAAAAAGTAAAAAACGTTTATTCAGAATCCATATCGTCGCGTTTCGGTCCACATCCTGTTGACGGTCCCATGTGTCGATATGGAGACTGAATAAAAGTTCACTTTTTTTATGAAAACCTTAGTGCCGTGAGTGCTTTCTACTATTGGACTATATATATATATATATATATATATATATATATATATATATATATATATATATATATATATATATATATATATAAATATAAATATATATATATATATATATATATATATATATATATACACACATATAAGTATGGGACCTGTTATCCAAAATGCTCAGGCTCAGGCCTAGGGTTTTCCGGATAAGGAATCCGGATCCGTAATTTGAATCTCTATACCTTAAATCTGCTTAAAATAGTTTAAACATTAAATAAACCCAATAGGCTGGTTTTGCCTCAAATACAGATTAATTATATCTTAGTTAGGACCAAGAACAAAGTACTGTTTTACAAAAAAAAATATAAAAATGTTAAATTTGATTGATTTCAATGGAATTTATGGGAGACGGCCACCCCGTAATTCGGAACTTTCTAGATAATGGGTTTCCGGTTAACAGATCCCAATACCTATATTACAAATGCTGCCCTTCAGGGGACTTATGTGAAAAATGTGATTTGATATGGGAAGACATTTAGCCTACTAAAGGGCCCCATAGAATTTGTTATGTGGTTTTATAATATTAAAATGACTTCTTTAGGCTTTACTATCCTATTGCAAAGTCCATGTTATTTAGCAGTTATACATTCAGCATCTTATGACGGTATAATTGAATCCATTCCGCAATTGGAAATACACTGTTAGCTACCATTTAAATGATGAACGATAAGCCTGTTAAATGCAGAAATATGATCACTTAAAAAGATTTGCGTGTTGACCTAATTTTTTCCCCATCCTGCTATCATCCTTACTCATGCTCCGTTCCCTTGAGAAATTCTAATCTAAATGCACAGTTCTGCTACCTTTTATATGGAAAGATTAATTGGATTTTTGTGTTCCACAGGAAACAGTAAGGGGAAGACAAAAGGGCAGGTTTAAAGACTGTGTGTGACATATTTCAAGCCCTTATCATTTTCATGAATGCAAAGTAATCATTGTATTCATACCATTGGCACAAACATAACAATGCACAAAACAATGCTAGGTTATAAAGCATTACAGTGGTTTAAGGTTCACCAGAGACTTTATAGCATTCTGTAAATGTAGATGAATAGGGCTGCTTCTCTGTTACTTAATATGTGGAGCAGCAACTATTGTTCCAACCATTGTTCCCTACTTGATTTCTTATGTTTCCCTCGCTGTCCAATATCTTCTTTTTCCATCAATGTAATGCATGCAACTATTATGACATTCATACAAATGCACGGGATTACCCAAGTGCTCTCAGAGGTCCAGAATGTAGCTTTATTGGATTGCTGTGCGATTATAATGGGTTAATCTTAACTACAATAACAAACAATATGTAGAAAAATGTTTCCACTTTGCTTACTTTGGATTGGAACTTATGTATATTTCCTGTTATGTTAATGACACAGTGTACAAAATGTTGGCTATGTTCCATAGAACTTTGTTCTGAACTATTCATTCTTCTTACAGGCCTAATAATCAAGCATGTAATGCCTTAGGTCCAATATATGTGTGATTATATAACAGGATCCTTTATTTATATAATGCCATCATGATACATGGTGCTTTACATAGAGATTATTTATCACTCACGTCTGTCCCTATCATACAAAACGTACTTACCGCAAAGGACAAGTTTGGCTCAGCTATGAATAAAATAATTCCCTTTAAAAGAAAAGTTTGAGTTCAAATTAATTTTAATGGGGTTGTTCACCTTTTAGTATGTTATAGAATGGCTAATTCTAAGCAACTTTTCAATTGGTCTTCAAAATTTATTTTTTTACAGCTTTTTAATTATTTATTTATTTCTAATCATTCTTTCCAGCTTTTAAATGGGGATCACTGGCGCCATCTAAATATAAAAATTCTGTAAGGCTACACATTTATTGTTATTGCTACTCGTCTTTCTATTCACTCACTCTCCTATTAATATTCCAGTCTCTTATTCAAATCGATGTAAGGTTGCTATAGTAATTTGTAGTAAATTACAGTAGATTGCTGAAATTGCATGCTGGAGAGCTGCTGAATAAAGAGCGAAAAACGCAAAAAACACAAATAATAAAAAATAATACCCAATTGTCTTAGAATATCACTCTCTACATTATACTTAAAGCTGATTTAAAGGTGACAAAAACCCTACACGATAGAAGTATTTAAGCAACATTGGAGTATTTTTGTAGTTTATACCTACAGTATGTCACAAAAACAGAATGATTTTTGTAAAGGCAGAATGTTATTGCAAAGGTTATTCAAATCCCCAGCAAAAGAAGAGGCCAGAAATTCCATTGGTTAATAGTGCAAAAAACATATATAACAGAAGTATACCTTCCCATCATTATCCCTATTAAGGGAAAGTGAGAGGGACTAACTCATAAGAGGGAGATATTTATATAAATGTGGAATATTACAGCCTAAGGCTGTTTGCTGCCCAGTGCCTAGTTAATTATTCCTTTTTTATTTATTGGCTTTTATCCATATAAACACATATACTATTTATTAAATTCTTTGTCCATCTGGAAGCCTAGTGTTTATTTAATATGTTATTATGTTTCTGACCATTCTGCCAGTCTCCTGCTCATCTTCTGTTCTGTCATTCAAACCATTGCCTGGTTGGTAAGATCTTCAGAACTATAACAACCACATTATTAAGAAACTGTGAGCGGTGGGAAAAAAACGTGTATTTAAAAAACAGAGAACAATTATGACTAAATGCAATGTTTTGTTTGTCTGTATTATTGTAAAAAAAAATGATTTTTCAGCAAACCACCCATTTAAATTGTTTCTATCACAGTGTTCAGCATCATTCTTTGTACAAACCACATCCCACAAACAGATGCAGCCTGCGTTTGCTCCATGTCCTCCCATGTTACTCTGTATCTTTCTCTCTCTACAAAAGTGTTTGCAGACATGACTGATCAGCAGATAATAAACAGAAGGGAAGCTTGGCTTTAATGATTTGCTGCCTGCCATCAGCCAAGGAATGAAGTCAATAACAGCCATTGTATTTATAGAATGATAGAGTTAACCTTGTTAATACATATCCAGTTTCTCCTTCTATGAGATCACATGAAACTGTGCATCTTAGCACATCTGTTACCAGGGTAAATAATAATTCAGTAAACCAACGGGTGTGCTGTTATTGTCACATAATACTTTTCTATTATAATAGTCATTCTTATTTTTTCCCAACTCTTCTTCTTAAATCTGTTAAGGATTCTCTGGGAGGCTAGGCAATCTCACTATAGCTTTGATAAAGGATTCTGTTATCCTTCCATGAGTCTTCTGTAATTATTGTTCCTATCCTGATCCTATAACTAAAATTCCAGCAAGCTCCGCATTTTAATGCTAGGAAGGAAATGAAGGCACATTAGAACCAGGAAATACACTCCTACACCCATTTACAGAAAGCGACCATAACCTTTCTAAAGCTAAATTAAGAATTTTTACTTTAAGCTGCACTAACGGAAGGAAGGAAAATCACATCGGCAATTGGGCAAGTCCCTCTCTGTAAGCCACTCTATGCATAATTTCAACTACATAGGGGCGTATATATATATATATATATATATATATATATATTATAACTAATGTAAAGATGGCATGAAAATAATAATTTTTTTATACACCAATTTCGGCACTGTTTTTTTTATTTACAAAAAATTAACAACTCATGTTGTTAATATGCCCTATAGTTTTGTACCCATCACTGGTTCTCACTTTTTGTCTTTATATAAAGGTAATCCTGCTATTGAACGTACAGCGAATAGGGACACCTAGTGGTAAATCTGTGTATTACAAAAAGTACCCAACATTTTTTGTCCTTAGTTTCTTCAATAATGTAGTTATATTGAATGGCACATTGAAACATAAACATGTGACCATATAATATGTGGGAAACTAGTAGCTCATCCACTCATTTATACCATCAAAAATAAACATGTATAGTGGTCCTACAGTCTAAAGGCTGCGAAGCCCATACAGTAACCAATCAAGATTGTCTTCATCAGACATGCCACAAAACATTACATCACTTGCACCAATAAACATGCAGGGCATATCCCGCTTGTAACAGCCTCGTTGTGCCTGTTTCCAATTGACTTGCTCTCTGCCAAAAGTCAATTAAGTCAGAAACGTATCTTTTTCTGGCTGTTCAGTGCAGGAGATCAAAGAGAAAGTAGGGACATTTCAGTAACAAACCTGTGACTGCGGTTTGAGCTGTCAAAAATGTGACTATCCCACGTAAAATGGGATAGTTGGGAGGTATGTCTACTATGCACTTGACTAGAGACAGTCAGAGAAAGGTAGAAGGCAAATGGAAACCTTTGTGGTATTTAATTATATGCTACAGCGTTGGTACTAATTTATCATGGAGCTGAGCACAGAAATGCTAAGATAAGCAAGATAAATGGCATTTTTGTTTGCTATATGCTATGGTATGCTGACCCACACAGTGTCACGTCGGTTTTATTCTGAGTGCCCTTCAGTGTCAGAAGGGTCCTCATAGAGTCCTCTAGATAACCTGACACCAAGGGCCCACTCTTGCAACAGCTAGGTGTAGAATATAGTGCTACATTTAGTGTATAAGAGCCATATCTAGGCTGGGGCCCACCAGCGCCTGGCCCACAAAGACATTCTCTGGTATTATGATATTATGATCATATCATAATGGTTTATCATGGCCCATTGAGGCACAGGGGACCAGTCAGTCTTAGCCATTTGATCAGCAGGTTCATTCAGTCTTCAAATGCACCAAGATGTCACAGTTTCCCCAATAATAATGCTGCTATAGAACTTCTGGCTTGTGACTTCCTGTTTACTTCCTTACATGATGCCACAATGGGACCTGTAATATAACTCTACCTCTCCAGCTACAAGTCCCCATCTTACTCTTCAAGTGTGTGTGTAAATTTGTCAAAATCTGGATTCCCAGCAGTTTTCATATAAAGGTTTCCTGGAGGGGGAACTGACTGGAATTTGACTGGAATTAATGGTGGAATACAAAGAAAGCTTAATAATATTGCAGGTTTTATGGTTCTTTTTGGAACATGATATAGCACATGGAGAGAGTGTGTGTGTAAATAGAGCTCTGTGTAGCTTGTCATGAGATCACAGATGCTTTATGTACCGTTCAGTGATCAGCTCTTCTGCTACTGTTTAACACTCACTATTGAGGAACAGCTTTAATAACAAAGTGCACCTGCTGTTTCATAGTGAAAAATGGGAAGACTCAGAATTCTGGTTGTTGTGAACTACATCTTTCAGTGTAGGTAACGCTGTATCTCTAACGCTGTATCTCATATTTAGCCACGAACTGTATCTCACAGCTAGCCACGCTGCTTTTGTGCAGTGGCTAAAAGTGAATATTTTTATACACATAAAAGATTTTCTGTGATGCAGTGTATTCGTTTAGGTGTCAATAAAGGTTACATAGACACTGTTTCCTTTGATTTCCTTTATCTGAATCTGCTCAAGGCTTTGCTTTCTGCGCACTCAAAACATTCTTTTAGAAACAGCAATTTTTTTTATCGGCAGATGCCCGTATACAATCTGTGACTCTAACAAGGTGTGGAGACATTATTTCTGCCAGTCGGTACTGGCATCACTTCCTGTGCAAGATCTTTTCCAGCCAAGACTTTGCCATATACTCACCATCCCCTTGATACAAACCAGCACCATCTGTTGCCTCCTCTTCACAAGAAGTTAGTGTATTTCCAAACTTGCTGCACGTAGGCTAATATTGAATTGCCACTCGCTGAATCCCACAGGCTGTTGAGTAGTGGTACAATGACAACTGTCGTTAGTGCTGTGTTTGTGTGTAACTTGTGTGTAAGGATGCATAAATCATTCACCATCTTGACTGGATTTTAGAGTATTTAATGCAGTAGCGATTGTAACCAGAGGCCCTATTTTAACAGTTCAATATTTTTTTAGTCTATACTAGAGAATACAAGAATTATTTATTTTTGTGCTCATGAATGGGAAACAGCTGAATAGCTGCACTTTAATTTTCCTACACCTAAAGTGCCATCTGGGCCTAAATGATTAAGGCTACATTGAATCTTCTTTTTTTTCACTTTAAATCAGCCTGTAAGCTATTAGGACTTGTCTTTGCCTCGTGCGGGAGCTTCTGATGCCTTTATCAATTTGCTCTGTAGCCTAAATACTGCCAGACGGCATTTGCTAGCAAACAGATAAATGCAAATTCACATCAGCAGCCCTAGACACAAGAATGTCTGTTCGGTGCTAACACCCATTGGTTGCACTACAGAATAGTGTCACACAGCCAGAGAGTGCCTCTAATCAGACCACCCACCTATTTGTATTGTTACATATGTGCACGCATATTTTCCGAGATCTGGGTGTAGCATGGGGGCTGAATTTGCTGCTGCTTTTTATTTTTTTGCTCTGACTGCAGTTTTTGTTTAGCTTGATGGAATACAGAAAAGGCCCCCAGCATATGTTTAATGTGGACGGGGGGTCCAGTCCTGTGACCCGTAGCTAATAGCGACCAATCATGTGAAGCTTCCAAAGATTCCGCAGCTCACATTTGAAATGCTTGGGATATCCATAAATAAACAGGATTAATTGCTCCGTTAGGTGTTTTGCCCTGTTGGTTAATACATTTTTTTTCAGAGGGAATCCCTGAATAAGGGTGAAATTGTTAGAAATGAGCAAGAGGATTTATAGGAAGGCATAAAGAACTCTCAGATGTGAAAAAAGCTTCATTTTCTCCGCTTGTCCCAAATGACCTTGCTGCAAGGATAAGAAAAAAGAAGCTGATGAAATGAGTCCGCAGATGGCAAGTCATCTCAACTCAGCAATAATGAAATGACACACGGAAAATAAATTGGAGCGATACAGTTTGTAAATACAATAAGGAACAAGGGGATGGCAGAGTCCCTCATGTTTTACTGTACAACGAGTTTTACAACTACAACCACAGAGACATTATATTGCTACATAGCCAGTAGATTATTCTTATAGCATTAATCCGGGGGCACTGCATCCTGTATTCTGCAGTGTTCCCCACAACACAGAACAAGATGTATGTATTAAATAAAAGCAGTGTATTCAGGTTTTGTATCACTGTTGAGTGAAAAGAGGAGAAAAAGAGGGGAGGGAGGACAGCAGATAGGAAAAGAGTGGAGCAAATAGGATAGGAAGGGTGGGTGGGAAAAGTAGTTCAAGCACAACGATAGGCAATTGGGTGGGACGTGTAGCATTACATAGAAGTATAGAGTATTTTGTAACATTGATGTATACAGCGACCCCTGGGAAAACCTGCCTATTTTTAGCAAGCAGTTGCTTTATTAAAGCCTATTGATGGTATGGCGGTAGTATAGAGAAGGAAATGTTCCCTAATCATTTTCTTTAAGATTTACACATTACAGTCTTGTGTATGTCCTAGAGCAACTACACAATTTAAGCATGGAAATGGAATGTTTCTCTGGTTGGCTGCTGGTGTTGTAAAGTTTGTACAAATTTGTTAAGTCCGCTGCACTCAATTGGGAGATGCCATAATAAATTTACTTCTGGTGTAAAACAAAATATAGCTATGAAACATCACATATTTTTTCATTTTAATTAATTACACAGAGGGCCCGTTCTAGAGGGAGAAGTAATAAGCACATAGGAGAGGAAAAGAATAGATAGTAAGCAGGGATGGATCCATCTTATTGTCATTGAAATGGGTTCCTTTCACAATAGAAAACTATACTAGGCCAGTAAAAGTTAGCTGCTGATTGTTTACTTTGAATACAGGACTTGGGCAGACATTGTTCATGTTATTAACACAGCATCTTTGACTCCTTCTTTTATTCTGTAAAAAGCATAATTGTTTTCTGCATCCTAAACTCTCCAGATGTTGGTGATAGCCTATAAATAGACAATAAATGTATATGAAAAAGGCCACAGGTATGGGCACTAATCTTGAGATGGGGGGGTTGTAGTAGCAGAGGCAGCTAAGGAAGCTCTGGATGGAAGTTCCATCTCAGGTCACTCTTGGTTCCACTCTTCAGAGAATATCTGCTTTAGTCAAAGGCTTGCCATGGTCTCTGCCTGCTTCTCTTTACAGGTGTGAGAATCGTCTCAGGGTTGCTATCAAAGGGCTTTTTTTTTTTTTTTTTTTTGCTTTGTTTGGCTGGATGTGCCAGAACCACAAGGACAGATTAAAGACAAACTTAAAAGAAAGTTCCTTACAATTGCAGCTAGTCATGGATCACTTACAGGCTTCAAACAAAGCCTCAGGTAACTGACAGCCTCTGAGATAAGCCTACAGACCTGAGCTTGATACTGTTCTCACGTAGCTGAATATCAAGGGAAAGTCTAAGGCCTCTTTATACTTTATAACATATCAATCAGTGCATCAAGGCTAGACGAAAATAAAATAAAAAAGTGTAGGGTGAATCCACATCTGCTGAAATTAAAGTTTTGAGTAGCAGAATAACTGTTTAATTAATAGTTCAAAAGTGATGCTTATTCTGGCATAGTACATATTCTCTCTATGGTATGCCCTATGTTCTATAAACTATAGCAACATTGATTTTCTATACTTTCTAGAACAAATTTACAGAGAAGTTTAAGGGTATAGTGCCCCTTTAATACTATATTTTATATTCTCCTACAAGGCATAGTACGTAGGAAGCAAATGGCCCTTTACCATGTCCCACACCAGTAAATTATACTAATAAACACATCTTTATGTTATACTAGTGTAGGGGTCTGGTAAATTAGCCACCCCTAATAATATTGGCAGGCAAATCCCCAGTGTTATAGACGCCTAAATGGGTCCTAACAGTGGACCTATTTCATTATTCTGCCTTATGCTGTGCCCCTGCTGTTCTCAATAGTGACCAGTAGATGTGACCAGTAGATGGCACTGTGCTAAAATATAAAGTCCTTTGTAGCCATGCTCTCAGGGTCCATCTTGTGCTTGCTCTACCCTGAGCAGGCAGGAAGAGCTCGAGTGGAACCTAGACAGGTCAGGTCTAGTAAGGATTAGGCTACTCACCTTAAGAGGTCACTCTAGGAGTGACAGATAGACAGGCTATTTAGCTGAGCAGCTCAAGGCTCCGACGAGGAGAGCCAGAGGGATTAAGATGACGGGTACTAATTGCCCAGAACTAGGGACTAAGTGCATTGACTTTATGTAGTGATTCCCCTGGGTTCCACTTAGGGAAAAAGCTGAAAGCTGAGTGTACCTCCATTGCTGCTGTGTATGTTCTCTTCCCTGTGGGGACTAATACTGAACAAAGGTGCTGTGAGTATATGCGAATCCACTGTTGATGTATGATCCTGTTTGCTCTATTGTACACTCCATGGAGCATTGTATTGTTTTTATAAATATGTTCATGATTAAGTTATAAGAACCACTGGCACTCAATTATTGCACCCTGCATCAAGTTACAGTTGCACTACACCCTGCCTCCACACTGTTTGCGAGGGCTTACTCCCTAAGATTTAAGGTCTCATCCGGAGCACAATATTGGGAGTGGAGCTCATAGAAAAATAACGGTGCACTCAATTTACTATAGCGCTACACTAGGTTATGGATTTCTATTTCTCTTACAAATCAATGAAAACTGAGTATTGACATAACAGGGGATTCTTTTAATTCTCACTTTGTATATTTTGTAATTGTATATGAAATGGGGCCCCTATACCTCCTGGTGCTTCCTCTATAGTTACGCCCTTGGGCTTCACATTCACCTTCATTAAATCTAATCCATTCTAGCAACAATTATACTTCATTTAGTTTGCTATGTAACATGTGCTGACCTGCACCCCACAGAAACAACAGAGGCACAATTAACCTGGTCCCAGCAGATATTACAGCATTGCTTATTCCATATTACTGCTTAATCACAAGGATACCCTTCACTGCATTTAGATGCATTCTATTACAGTAATGCGAGGCCTGGCTGGGAGGTTAATCGACGCTATTCCATTGTGTTGTCTCCCTTGCTTGCTAGTGCAGGTTTAATTACATAATTCTAGCTGTTTTGCATTACATCTAAAGCTGGTTTCCTACTCATTTTTTAATTACATTTTAAGGTCCTGTCTACATTACTGTTATAAGATGTTGATGTTTATGTGCCATTGCAACAGAGCCTCCTAGTATCATAGAAACTGATAAACATAACATGGCTTGTATATGTTGATTAAACATACAATTTATATAATATTTTATACTTTTAAATATGAGGATATCAGAATTCACCTATAAAAAGGACCTTAATATTACTTGGACACCAAGGTGATGTCCAATATCCTGATATACTGTAGGTAAGTGATCAATTATATGGGAATCAGTTATCCATAACGTTCCAGATTACAGAAAGGCTCCCATAGACTCTATTTTATCCAAATAATTCAAACTTTTAAATTAAATTCAAATTATTTTCTTTTTCTCTGTAATAATAAAGCAGTAGCCTGTATTTGATCCAAACTTAAATATAGTTCATCCTTATTAGATGCCACAGCAGCCTATTGGGTTTATTTAATGTTTACATATTGTAATATTCTAGTAGACTAGAATCTACTAGTTATCCAGAAAACTCCAGGTCTTCAAGTATGGGGTGCTCATGGTGCTCCAGTCATTCACTGCGTTCCATAAAGGTGTTACAAAATAAGGTGGCACTGCAGATGGCTTTTCACCTCTCATAGTTTAGCTGTAGATCTGTGACACCTGCACAATATGAAAGAAAATAGTGAATATTGTAAGGATATTATAATTCACGAGTTCCATGACCATATAAAAGCACAAGTCTGAATACTACATGGCTCTTGCGCACTATTCGTTTATTAACCCAGTCTGGGCAAATTGCTGAAAAACTGAATATTCTCATCAAAGAAGTAGATATTGTCGCTAAATAAATAATAAATTCTTTCTATTGAGCCCATATTTAAAATCAAGGACAAAATGCGTTCTTCCCTGCAGTCGTGAGAGAAGAGGCAAGGAGTTAATGGTTTCCTTGTAAGAAAATAACAAAGACAGTGTTTTGACTATGCAGCCTTGCATTGCTTATAAGAACTGTAAAGGTGTACTGCACTTCCGACTAGTGGCGAAAAAACCTCTTTACACAAACCCACTATCTTTTGTTTTGGAATTTAAAAATGTATCATGGACTTCTTTCTTTTTACATATCCAAATGTTTTTGGGCTCTGTCATTTTGCATCTGTTTCTCCCCAAAAAATAAGTTCTTCTGATCAATAATGGTCAGGAAAAAAGGACATCAAGATTAAAATACACAGATTTCAAAGGGCAGAGCCCTGGGGCTTTCTCTGGTTCAATAGATGACCAGCTAAGTGTTGCTGTAACAGAAGAGACCAATTCTCAGCTGCTTGTGTTTAGAATATATTAATATGTAGTGGACATGGTCACCAGAATAGAACCCATTGTTATGATTTGTTAATGGAATGGCCACGAGCAAGACATCAGACTGATTTCCATGGAATTAAATTCATTTGCTTTAGACTGTCCGCACGCAACCTAGGGAAGTTTGGGAGGAACTTAAAGAGCCAGGAAGGATTCTGGTAGGAACCGTGTAACCTCTTTCATGTGTAGTATATACAAACTACTGTACATCCATCCTCTTTAAAATATTCCCCCAGAGGCGATTGGTATTATTCGAAGCTTAACTGTGACTGCGGAATAATAAATTCTATCTGACACAGAGGCAGGGAGCAAGCCAGATGAGAGCTTTAAAAGCACTGTGTGCAATAAGACACTGGTATTTACAGGAATCATATTGAGCAGTAAAAGGAAAATGGCTAAAGATCACCTACTGACATACTTGCACAGATCGATAAACCTCATGCACGTTCATCACGCTCAATGTCAACTCTTAACAAATTCATCTTTTTGATTATTTTAGTGGCAGGAATGTACAGTGTTATTACTAAAGAAAATATTTATCTAACCAAGATCTTCAGGTTTCAATAAACTGGCTACGATTGATTCAAGTTCTCATTGATTTCAAATAGCATGTGGGAAGAATCTGTTTCCCAGTATCTCTATGACTTTTTTCCTGACAGACAGTGGGAGTTTAGTGTGATGAATCATATTCTATAGGTACCAGTATATGAAAATTGTCACTTTATGCTATTTTGACTGATTGGACAGAGATACAGTATGTGGGACAAGAGAGTTTTAAAAATATGTACAAGGAACAGATGTTCTCCCATCCACAATTGCAGTGCCAGGCCCACCTTTAGTGATGGCAGAGGTAAGAGGTTGGGGTTAGGTGTTCTGTTTCCAAAATGACTGAAGGGCTTTAGGTTGGGTTTTTTCTTATAATACACAAAAGCCATGAATATCCTGTAAATTACATCCTTATAAACGGTGTTTAATGATGTCATTAATTATAATTGGTCTTCTGTCACGACTCACTGAAACTTGTGTATTATAAATAATGTACCCCCTGTTCAAAAATATGAGGATACCCGAGAGTGACATGTATAAAATATATGCTCATGGTGACTTATAATATCCCTATACATTATTTACTTTATAATGTTTTGTTATCACATTCTTGCCCTACTGTTGCCATTATGCTTTGCGATCACAATGTAAACTTACAATAGCTGTAGTCACACAGTAAAGGGTTTTCTGGATATGGGGGGTTTCCATAATTTGGATCACCATGCCTTAAGTCTACAAACAAAAACATTTAAATAGTCAATAAACCCATATGGTTGATTGACCATCAAAATGTATATGGGGGGTTTTCTGGATATGGGGGTTTCCATAATTTGGATCACCATGCCTTAGGTCTACAAACAAAAACATTTAAATAGTAAATAAACCCATATGGTTGATTGACCATCAATATGGAATATCGGGGGTTTTCTGGATATGGGGGGTTTCCATAATTTCGATCACCATGCCTTAAGTCTACAAACAAAAACATTTAAATAGTAAATAAACCCATATGGTTGATTGACCATCAATATGGATGTATGCAGCTTAGTTACCATCAGGTGCAAGCTACTGTTTTGATATTACCAAGAAAATTTAAATCATTTTAAAAATAATCATTTGCCTTCCTGTAATTCTGTACATTGGGTTTGTGGATAAGGGATTCCATCTCTGTACAGTTCCTAGTGGGCTAATTTGCTTGAATAACAGACTTGTAGAAATGGCCCCTAACAGTTCCAAACCTTTAAGTTTTTTCTTCCAATAACTGAAGCAGGATGTATTGTCAGTGGAAGTGAAATGGTTAAACAAAGAGTAAAAATAATGCAATTCTTCACTTAAAAGACCTTTTTCAATAGTTATCTTGGTTCAAATGTCCTACTTCCTTCCGCAGAATAAAATCATATGCAGCTTCCTGTATTCTGCCTTACAGCCAGCAATGTGTGTGTGTTTGAACAGGGATTCTATCTTTATCAGTGCTGGAATCATATTTACTCATTTACTGTACTTACTCCTTTATTTACAATTTATTTACCAAAATTTGATAAAGAGCCCACATAATACAGAAACCTCTAATATATCCATCACAGTTACCTGTTTCTTTAAAAAGTATGACTAAATGTAAATTTCTATGCTGAAATCCAGCTGTTTAACAGTTATTCTCTTTCTGCATCATTTGAAATCCTGGCAGGGTAGGAGGGACTAAACAATGATTTTACAAATTGTAACAATTTCTCCACAGCTCATTATTTCTGTTTTTTTTAGTTATTTAGATTTTTATTCAAAACAGAAAGATGAGTAATAAAAAGTAGCAATAACAATAAATTTGTAGCTTTACAGAACATTTGTTTTTAGAAGGGGGTCCGTGACCCCCTTTTGAAAGCTAGAAAGAGTCAGCAGAAAAGGGCAAATAATTCATAAACTATAACAAATAAATAATGAAGACCAATTGAAAGGTTGCTTATAATTGACCATTCTATAACATACTAAAAGTTAACATGAAGGTGAAGCACCCCTTTTAGGTTGGTTCACAAGATGTTGCAGAATTATAACTTCCAGCATTCTTTGTACCTTGATTTCACATGAGTGGCCATATTGTTCAATTTGGATCTGAAGGAGATTAGGCCAGCTGCTTTGGGAATGGCCACCCTTAGAAACCTTTAAAGGAGAAGGAAAGGTGCTCTTTACTTGGGGGTGCCAAAAGTTAGGCACCCCCAAGTGATGGTATTTACTTACCCTACACCCTAGGCCTGTGCTCCTATGAGCAGAAAACTGCGCAGGCTAAGGGTTCTCCTAGCGAGCACCACAGATCGATCGGCTTCCTGCTTTTTCTTTGTGATTGCTCCGTGGTGCTCGCTGGAAGAACCCCCGGATAGGGGCAGTTTTCTGCTGATAGGAGCACTGGCCCGGGATGTGAGGTAAGTATATATAATACACAAAAGCCATGAATATCTTGTAAATTATATCCTTATAAACGGTGAGTTCTGATGTCATCAGTTATAAACGGAGAGTTCTGAAATGTGTGTATTATGAATAATAAAGTACCCCCAGTAGTAAAATATGAGGATATCAGAAGGTACCTCGGCGTTCCATGACCTCGTGTTTTTATATGGTCATGAAACTCCTTGGTAACTTATAATATCCTTATATTTTAAAGAGGGGGTATTTTATTCACTATATAATCACTTGGGGTGCCTAACTTTTGGCAATCCCACTTGCCTTTCCTTCTACTTTAAGAATAGGTAAAATAAGTTAGCTAGGGGAACAAACAAACTTTTAAATATATCATTTGATGAACATATTGTGTAACAGTAAATTGTACAAAGTTGTTCAAGCCTTTATCTTATAAATAAAAGTAGGAATATTTGATAGGTTTATAGTAAATACCTAGCTGGAAAAAAAGACCTATGCTGGTAGAACTATTAATTAAAGCCTAAAACTTAGTGACTTAGCCATTTAGTGCTGTGAAAATTTATATATCTTTTTCATCTTTCAGAAATCCCCTTACACCTTAGTCATTTTCAGTCAGGATGCCCCCTGTAGAGATTGGCATTGTTTCTGGCAGCTGGAGTGGGGAACAGCTGTTCCATCAGTTGTGGCACTGGTAATGAGTTTCACATAAGTGCTAAGATCTAATCTGGATAATTGATTAGAGATCTCTTATCCCTTATCTGACACATGGACATCATAGCACACAAAAAGCAGTTCCTGAAAAAAATAAGAAAGAGAATAGTGTCCCAGAGACATGATTAAGGTTGGCACCTTTTTTTTTTTTTTTTGCATAAACGGGCAGGGAGGCTGGTGATGTCGGGGGTTGGGGAAATTGATGTGGAGAAGCAGGGCAGGTGATGTCAGGGGCTGGACTGATAACGTGGTGATCAGCGATTGGCTGGTCGCCATATGATTCACTTTCATGTCCTGTCCTGATTTCCTAATTTGAAAAAACCAGGCTGTCCGGGTGAAATCCGGACAGGTGGCAACCCTAGACATGATGCTGTGGCACGCAGGTCTTATCCCAAGAGCCCAACTGTGTTATCTTTTCTATCTTATCTCATATTCTTATCATATGAAAGATTGGTCTCAGAGGTCACTGTTTCATTGGGGTCACTGGGGTCTAGGACAAAGAGACAGCAACAGATATGTGAAATCTTCTAAGCTCCCCATAGACACAACGATTTCTTTTGCCGAACGACAGATTTTAGATCAGTCCGACCAATCCTTCGAAATTATCGTGTGGTTAGTGGGATTCGAACAATCGAACATCTTACGATTTTTCAGCCGACATCTGTCAGCAAATCGGCCTGGTTAAAAAAATGTCATCCCCAGTGCAATCTATCTATGTTTGCAGGGCCAAGCAGGCAGCTACCCTTTGTTTTCCTGCCAAATTGGTCTTTTTAGTTGATGGACAATTCGTACGATCGTACGATCGTTCCGAGATAATCGTGGTCTCACAATAACGATTGGATCTTTTAAAAATCAGCTTAATTCTAGTTTTTACTTCTGCTGTCATTTCTGGATTTCAGTTACATACCTCCCAACATTTTGGAAGTAAAAAGAGGGATACATTTTTTTTCGCACTTAGCGCATCAAATTCTTTTGACCACGCCCCTTTCTGTGGCCACATCCCCTAATTACCATGTCCATTTTACTAACCATCGCCTCTCTGGTTTAGGAAGAATCACCAAAAAGTAGACTAATGGTGGCCATGCACAGGCTGATAAAAGTTGCCAACAACTGAGTATATGGAATCCTCCAACAGACCTGACTAGAAATCAGCCAGATGTCGATTTTCCAGGTTTGAAAATTCCCTTGGGGCAAGGACGCATCTTCTCGTTGATGTGGTCCTCATCTGTCATACTTCACCTCCTACTTCTTCTTCTAGAACAGAACTTACACTGTTAGGGTTAGTCCACACGAGGAGATTCGGGGAGACTTTTCATTGTAGCCTATGGGGAAAAATGCTGAGGCAGTTCGGGGAGATAGTCACTCAAAAGACGAGGCAATTAGTCACCAGGCGACAAAATCTCCCTGAATCTCCTCGTGTGGCCTTACCCTTAATGGGCAGGTGCTTGGATTTGACTTACTCTATCGTGCTAATACAAGATATGTATGCCTCTAATACAATATATTTCAGGCATGTGATCCAAAATGTGAGCTGCCTTCTATATATTGCAAGCTCTTGTATTGCTCTTGTATTGCTTATATTGGTTTTTTTTTTTTTATGTAATCTGTATGTTTGTTGGTGATTTAAAAATACATGTTAATAATAAGGAGCTAGGCACATGTCATGTGCAAGTGTCAGTTACAACAATACCAGCTGCCTGGATTGTTTCCTTGCTCCTCAGGAACTGCTGTTAGGTCACTCCATTCGGCATTACCTTCAGAATAGGTCTGCCCTCCACACAAAACAACAAGATATTGTTAAACTAGGGCAAAGATTTGTTCAGACCGCAAAGAAGAAGATTCTGCCAACTTCTTAGGCTTCTGCGTATGTACTGGGTAAACAGGATTGTCACAATATTATATGAGACATTTCGGTTCACTCATCTGGAAAAGTGAAACATTTTTGGGAGTTTTTCTCTTGTGGTTTTTGGAAACTCATCTTCTGTTACAAGCTGGTTCTCATTTCCATTACATTTCCATTGCATAGCATCGTGGTTTGAACGCAGCCTTGCAATGGGAAAGGATTAGGGAGATTTAAAAGTGATTTCAAGTGAACAACACAAGTATCGAGGCTGGAAATAGGCAGCAGATCACGGATGGAAATCAGTGAATGGGAAGTTGGTTCTTCGCTTGTGTGAAAGCTTAAAGCTGTGACCAGTCAAACCATTAAAGGGAAACGATATTCCTGAACATGGCAAGTCTCAACAAATAAAAATATATAATGCAAGACAGCTCATATTTAACACACTGTTTTATATAATGAAACTAAAAATATGATTCTAGTAGTATGTGCCATTGGATATCTTATTTTGTATTGAGGCAAGTTATCTTTTTGCCACATATGAAGCACTGTGCTCACACACAAACTAAGGGCATGCATACATACATGCTATGTAATGTCAGCCAATGAAAGGAAAGAGATGGGTCACACTTGAGATTGTTGGTTTCCCATAACCCCGGTTTACTCTTTACTCTACCATATTGATAAGATTCTTTAATAGGTCACTTAGTAGGATATAAATTATCTGGTAGTTAAGTTTTGACATAGGATTATGTCGGTCCTTTAATTGTCACCATGGAACTACCAACATTTCTATAGGGACTTTTTTTTACAATATAATAATTACTTATATTAAGTAATAGGCAGTTATAAACAGCACATTTATGGCGTAGGAGTGCGCTGAATATATAGTGGATAATGTACCGCCTACTGTAATTTATAAAGATATTATTAGTCACAGAGGAGTTATGTGACCACATAAAAGCATGAGGTTGCAGGCCACCGGGCGAGTGCTTTTATACAGGTGAGATAACTCCAAGGAGTCTACTAATATCTTTATAGCAGTGGACCGATTCCTCTATGACTGTAGAGATTCCCCCCTTCCCTATTCCTAGGGAGGAGTGAGGATTGCTAGCAGGCTGGAAGGGTGGAGCTTGGCAGGGAGTGAGGATTACTAGCAGGCTGGAAGTGTGGAGCTGGGCAGGGAGTGAGGATTACTAGCAGGCTGAAAGGGTGGAGCTGGGCAGGGAGGAAGGATTGCTAGCAGGCAGGAAGGGAGGAGCTGGAGGGAATTGTTACGCCACTGCAACTTACCTACACAAGTGCTCCATAACCAAACACCGAGAGTCACTAGCTTGATTCCAGAGTTTTAATATATGAGCCCTCTCATGTTAATTTGCTGTTCTGCAGCTTTCTAGTTTGGAATTTAAACCATTAAGTGGTTGCAAGGGCCACACCGATCTAAGCAGTTAGGCACTGTTGGGAATGAAAGGCTGGAAAATGAATAACATAAAGATAATCAATGAACCATAATAATAATAACAAGAACTATCCTCACAATCTGTCTCCCTAATGGTTGAAAAACAGGACAGAAGAAAGCAATTCAGGCAGGAATTACCATGAAAAGCACAGTTCTGGTGTTGGTTAATCATAATGTTGTTTGTCAGACATGAGATATGTGTGTCTTCACATTGAGCGAGCCGTATTATTTTCTGTTTAGCAGCTCAACATTATTCAACTGAAGAGTAGATTTAACTGGAAAGAACATTTAAGACTTGTGAATTCTGCAAAAGATTAGTAATTGTCATGATCAGATTGTTTTATATTTTTTTTTCTGTTTTTCCCTTGGCAGGATCTGAGAACTGGAATGATTCCCAGAATGCAAGAACCAGGCTCCATACCAAGTGCCGGCCCCGGGCCTACTCCTCCCACTGCTAATGGGTACATACGCAATGCAATCCTGAAGGAGCAAATCATGAGGAGGCAGCAGCAGCAGCAGCAACAGCAGTTGCAGGTTTGATAGAACTAGATTTTACTCTCCTCAATATAGACACCAATAGATTCTTATGCCAGTGTATAACAGTGTCTAAACGATAAAGTAAACAGTATCTGACGGGAAACACATTACAATTCATTCAGATATTCCCAGCTAACATGTAGAAAAATATTTATATCACAGCTGCTGTGAATTCCATCCTGTTTCTTTTCAGCTGTCAGTATGGGATCCATTATCTGGAAACCTATTATCCAGAAAGCTACAGTGGATTGGGAAGGTTTCATCCCATAGACCTCATTTCAATCAATAAATTAAACATTTTGCAACATTTTTCTCAGTAATAATAGTAAAACAGTTCCTTGCACGTGACCTTAACTGCAAAATGATTAATCCTTGTTGGAGGTGAAACAATCCTAATGGGCTTACTTAACAGTTTAAATGATTTTAATGTATAGAGATCCAAATTATAGAAAGACCCCTCATCCAGAAAACCCCAGGTCCCTTGCATTCTGGATAACTGGTCATGTGTCTGTATACACAACAGCCTTTGATTACAAGAGAGGGGGCTTGTAGTTTTCCTCTAAACAAAGCAGGTTGGATATCTCACAATAACATATAAAAAATCATTCCCCTGAGACCCTAATGACAGAGTACGGATGAAAATAAAAGAAATGGGTGAGACCTGTCGCCTAATGTTCTAGCACCGTAGATCAGTGGGGCTGACCGCACAAGGCTGCGCTGACCTTCTGTGGATAAGCTATCAAACACGTACGAGATGTTTCTGGAGCAATCTCGTATATGTCACATATCCTCAGTGTCAAATGGAAAGTTACTAAAGTACAAGAAACTGTGATTGATGCAGGGAAAACACAGTTCTGCCTGTAGACTGCTGCTTCTTACATAGTACTGAAGGATGAACCATTTTGTAAACAAACTGTGGCAGTTAATACATGTAAGGAACAGCAATGCTTAAAACAATTTGTAAATGATTTGGTGTTGGTATTTCTCAGACCATTCAAGGCCTCATTAGCCAACACATTGACAAAACCCAAAATGCAGCCTTTCCACTACACACAGATTTCCATTGTAATATTGGGCCTTGTAAAATAGTGTGTGCCAAACCCTGTACATGGCTTTCCAATGCAGGGCATTGGGAAATTGGTCAATCAAATGTATTTTTCTTAGTCTGTATGGGGTAATTTCTAGCAAGCTCAGGTGCATGCATGTTGAAATAGCATACAACTCATTAAATCAGTTGCTTGTGTAAGCACAATAAGCAAAGGGAACCCTTGAGGTAATGCTTTAGTGTGCCTTTAACTTTGCCCTTTGGGTGCAATTTTATGCAGTTCACCAACATTTTCCTCCTTTTGAGTTTGTATGACTTGTGGTTGGTGGATGTAGGTTGCGGATCCTGTATCTGTAGTTTGCGATGGTTTGAATGAAGGTCGCACAAACGCAAGAGTAGGAAGAACTAAGTATCACTGTAAAGTGTATACCTTTTTTCTTTTCAATTCCTAAAGATCTAGTTTGAATCCAATATCAAGATTACAGTCTGATGAACATTTTAAACCTTCCTTATTGCAAGAAAATGATCTGTCAAGTAAAGAATGTTTCAATACATGCTGCAAGATCACATATATAGAATATAAGATTATTGCCATTACTAGCATTTGCTATCCACCTATATCAATCAGCATCTCTTGACAGCCACAATTCTTGTTCTATCAAGCCACTGGATACATGTAGATTAGGTCAGGCAAGAAAACAAAAAGAGTATTGCACAGGAAAACCATTTTCTGCCTTATGCTTGTAAATGTTTATTTTATTAATTAACCCAATATTATTTTCATTTTAATTATATTTTATTTTAGGTTAAACACCGGCCAAATATGATGAGTGTGACCAATGAACAGCGCAGCACTTTTGTTACCCAGCAGATGAATCAGTTCCAAAGTAAGTCTTGGACAAGCAGTCCAGAAAATTAACTCTGTAGCATATCATGCTGTGGAAAATTTTTACTTTTGTTAATTACATCCCATAGTCTTATGACTATCTTGTGTAAACTTGTACTGTTTCACTCTGGAGTTAGACTCCTTCATTATATATAACACAGCATGGTGGAGTGGCTTTATTAGACCAGAATATTCCTCTGTTGTTCAGACTAATTATTGTACACTAAGCTGTGGGGCAAAATACTGATAGATTTAAATTGCCAACAGTGTTTAATGGTCTTAAGGTGGCCATACACTATTAGATCTGCTCGTTTGGCGATATCTTAACCCGATATGCACACTAATGGCAGGGCGAGATGGGTTTAATCCAAACGTTTGGCACTGGGGCCGAACGATTGGAATACAATGACGTGAATGGGTGCCGACTGGTAGCAGGACTGCTAATGTGGTCCTGGATCGAAGAAAAAATCAAACTTGCCCGATCTATATCTGCCCGATTTTTGGCCTGATATAAATCGTGGGCACCCGTCGGAAGCCCCACACACGGGCAGATAAGCTGCAGAATCTGCCGTGCATGGCCAATTTAAGTCCTTTGGTGAAATCAATGTTTCCTATCTACAACTTTACATTTTTAATACAATTATTTACTTAAAATATCCATTTATTTCTTTATGTATAGAGGGAATAAATGCACTAAAGTCAACAAGTACATGTATTCCACTTCATTAAATTGACTGAAACAGTAATTACCAGTTATGTACCAGCTAAATTATAAATGAAAATGATTTTAAAAATCATCAGGAATTTCGATGATTTTATAACGCAATAGGCTGAAAGATTTTAGAACTCCAGCATGACCTCAAATACAGAACCTTATTTTATGTTTTTTAGGGGACCAAAAAAAATGGTGTCAAATCTGGGAAATGTAATATGCAAGCTATATAGGTGGGACCACAAAAGGAAACAGTGTAAAATGAGGGAAAACTTAAAATCAGGGGATGTAAAACTGAGGTTTCACTGTGTACGTATAAAGTATAGGTATAACATTATTTGTTATAATATATGCATTTCAATTTCAATGCAGTTTTACTAAGTTTCATTCCTCAGAGAATATTTTATGGGTTTTTGTGTGTGTTATACACAAGGCAAACTATACACTGTATAAATAGTAATGGATTAGCTGTTCTGCAACAGTCTAGTTTTTTATTTTTACTTTATCTTCTACAGATATTCCACAAGCTCTTCGCACTGACTGTGTTCAGCCAATGCCAACACCTGCCCAAAACCACCGCATGATCGCATCACCACAAGGGCTCATTCAAACCAGTATGGGCTCTGGGATCACCCAAACAGCAATTAACCAGAACAGTGGACCTATGGTTATGATGCCTCACAACACTGGGAAACAACAAGGAATGTTCCCGGGATCATCAGAGTTCAACATTCTTCTTAGGCAGAATCAGAACACCATGAACATAAATTCTGGGTGCCAGACAGTCCATAGCCAATCCACAGTACGACCAGGTATGACCTTGTCTGGATATACAACCAGCTCTTTAACAAACCATGCTGCGGCACAGCAACACTTACAGCAGTCCAGCATATCCAGAATTCCTAATGTGTATGCTAGCTCCACTTCTCAACTGTGGACGCAAGCTGGAGTTTCAAGACTATCAGGCCAAAATCAGATGGACCCCAGTGTGCAACAATTCCCTAACAACCCACTCTTTTCCAAACAAAATATCAGACCAAACATGGTAAGCCAGCAATTTCCTCACCAAGCTGTGGTCCCTCCAAACCAAATAGCTCCCGGGGTCCAGATACGTCAAATGCAAAAGCTTGGCCTAGCCCACTCAAATCAAGGAGTAGGGTCCATTAACAATCCTAACCTAGGGAACAGTTTATCAAGGGGACCAATAGCAGCTATCAATGCCATGAAAGCAATGCCCCAAGGAGTACCTACGTTTAACCAAATAAATCCTGGTCAACTTGGCCCACCTTCCTACGGACCTTCATCAGTCCAGGCACCAGAATCCTTTGATCGAGTGAGTTCTGGTCCAGATATGCACCAGTATGACTTTGTTCAGACACACAATAACTCTATGATGTCTGCTAACTGTAATGAAGCTGACTTTATTGATTGCCTAATGAAAGGCGGAAGTAGCAGCAATGTAGATGAAGACTGGCTCCACAACCTAACAATACTGGATGATATTTTGGGGCAACACAATCAAAATCCTGGACCTGTCTAGTGCACATCAAAACAAACTTATCAGAAGAACAGCCACCCCACCTGAAATCAACAAATCTTTCAATACAACGATTAACCAAGAGGCTGATATTGGCTGTACTTTTTTTCTGAAACATGTAAATATTTAAATATTTTATAAATTATGTTTTCCAACAGTATATAGAAGTATTGATACTTCTGTGAGTGGCTGTATATAAACTTATTGCAGAATGTTTTGTTACATTATAGGATTTTCATTGATAATACCTTGTTTTAATATGCAAATATTATTGTTAGTTTTGGTAATACTGTGTATTACAGCCTGAAATAATCGTTATGTTTTTTGACATAACACGTGTAAAGTAAGAGGTGTTGAGCAAACTAATGGAAGCGATGTATCCCAACCCACACTGGAACTTTTACTTTTAGGGGCAGATTTATCAAAGGTCGAAGTGAATTTTCGAATTAAAAAAGTAAAAGTAATTTTTGGGGACTTCTTCCATCGAATAGGCCAAATTCGACCGTTTTGCTGGAAAATATACTTCCCACTATCGAAGTACTCAAACTTGATGGTCGAATTTCGAAGTTTTTTTACTTCGAAATTTGATTCTTGATAAATATTCCCCTTAATGTGGAGTCAAGTAAGCAACCATTTTGGCATTGTAACATATTAAATCCCTATATTATTGGAATACTTCACCCTAAAGGCACATTAACTTTAAAAAATGTTCTTTGTTAACTGTGCCTAATACATAGGAATTCATATTTTACACACATAGATTAATGTTAAATCTTTATATCTACAGAGGCTGTGCAAACAAAAGGGCTTGTCCTCTTTGCCTGCCTTCTGCTATAATTGTTGGTCTGTAGAACTGATCATGTCATTATTTAGGTTATGGTATGAGATCCATTATCTGGAAACCTGTTATCCAGAAAACTTTGAATTACAGGAAGTCCATAGCCTCCATTTTAATTAAATAATTCCCCTTTTCTCTGTAATAATAAAATCGTACCTTATAATTGATCCAAACCGAGATATAATTAATCCTTACTAGAGGCAAAACAAATCTACTAAATGATTGTCTCGTAGATTAAAGCATTGAAATCCATATTAGCGAAACATCCCTTACCAAAAAACCCCAGGTCCCGAGTATTCTGGATAACAAGTCCCATACCTGCCATATAATAAAAAGTACAAAGTCTGCTACTGGCCTAGTTATCCCTATTAACCAATCAAGCACTTTGATCAACACTATTCTATAAGCTGTGGAAGGAATGTCTTCAATGGGAATGCTATGCATGCATTCCTCTCTTGATATTTCCTTTTAACAAATATAATGGGAAAATAAAAATGAGGTTTAGTGTGCCTTTAGTGTTTAGAGCCAATTCAGCTCTGCTACCAGTGTCTGTATGTTTGTTTGCATTAACCAATGAAAGACATTAAGGGGCAGATTCACTAAGGGTCGAATTTCGAAGTAAAAAATACTTCGAAATTCGACCCTCGAATTGAAATCCTTCGACTTCGAATATCGAAGTCGAAGGATTTAGCGCTAATCCTTCGATCGAACGATCGAAGGATTTTTCGTTCGGTCGAACGATTAAATCCTTCGAATCGAACGATTCGAAGGATTTTAATCCAACGATCGAACGAAAATCCTTCGATCAAAAAAAGGTTAGCAAGCCTATGGGGACCTTCCCCATAGGCTAACATTGACTTCGGTAGCTTTTAGCTGCCGAAGTAGGGGGTCGAAGTTTTTTTTAAAGGGCAAGTACTTCGACTATCGAATGGTCGAATAGTCGACCGATTTTTACTTCGAATCGTTCGATTTCGATCGAATTCGAACGAATTTAACCAATTCGATGGTCGAAGTACCCAAAAAATACTTCGAAATTCAAAGTATTTTTCATTCGAATCCTTCACTCGAGCTTAGTGAATTTGCCCCCATGAGAAGCAATTGGGAGTCTTGTATGCAGTAGAAGAACAGACCTTGATGCATGGCTTGTGAGGCAGCTTGTTGGATGTCCAGTCTCAGTAACAATGCTGATACATCTCTTGATCAGATGCAACCAATACATTCAAATGATAGGCTAAGTAAAGTTTCTAACAGTAACTATACAACACCATTGGCCATACTCCTGTCAGCCAGTACGTGTCTTTGCTAAAATGTGTCCAAAATAAACTTCAAAAAACAAGGCAAAACAACCAATTAGTGCCCATGGAAAATTGAATGACAAAACTATTGTTGGTTTGCGCACCTTTGTATATATTTGTAGCATACAGGTGACTTGTTCCTGATTTTTAGGCTTTTTCACAAATTACATTTTACTGCTGGGGGTGGGGGTTGGGGTGCAATTTGTTGGGAGAAAAAAGCCTAGGCAAAGATTTTGTCAATTTTCTGTCAGCTAATATTGTCCAATGTATATTTAAGAGTCTGTTTATTAAAAAAGCAAATTCCATTGTACTGTAAACTTCAAATGTTCATATTTTGTGTAATCATATTTTAATAGTTGCACCATATTTCTGTAATACATTTGTAATATAATGTCAGCATCAAGCACAGAATCAATGATGTTTTCCTCATACCATAATAAAGAGCCAGGGAAAAATGAAGGCGTCTGTTAATGGAGTTCATGGTGTTTTGCCTCCTTTAAATTCATCTGTGTCTTGCCATATTGCCTGAAAATGAAAGTATAATTACGCAAAATAAAAATATAGAGAGTTTCCATTTGATAAAATACACCTTAGAATATTTGATACATTCATTGTATATATTAGTTTAGTTTATCTTCAAGTGAGTATTGGAAAATGACTGGAGGCTAACACACTGAATAAAGGTTTACGCACCTGACAGTACTTTTGGTTTATGTATATATATATATATATATATATATACATTAAATATTATATATACTGTTTATATGCTTCCTAGAGAAAGCTTATTGTCTCTTTTAAAAAAAATACAACTGATTTCTTAAAATAGGCACAGTGCCACCCAGCACCGGGGCTGTTAATCTGCTCTTCTTAATAACGAAACAATTAATATAGCGTATCAGTTACCCCACTTCTACTACTACTACATTTGCACCTGCATAGCACTTCTACCTTCTAACCTATTCATTTGGCAAAGGTATAAAAGTAGCATTTCAACAAAATGTTCCATTGTTGGGGAAATTTGGTAACATGCTATTCACCCATTACAAAGGTTATTTGCTTATATCCAAGTTGAGAGATTAAGGTCATGGATATTTTAGTTTGTCATGGATACTTTTTTTTCTGAAGTTCAGTGGGAATCCAAGCCTGGTTATATTTATCATTTTAATAAGTGTGGCACAAACTTCAAATGAACAGTAGGAATACCACCACTTGTTCTCTAACCTCAACATGCACCCTCTCATTCTTTCCCATCATCCCTCTCATTAATCATTGGGTTTTTCTCTGTCTGCCACAACCACTGTTTATTCACACCCATTCTCTCTCTCTTTCTGTACCACACCCTCCAAAACCTATTTCCCATCTCTTTTTAATTTTCCCACAAGCTTCTTGTGTTGGTTTATTTCCATCCTGCAGTTCCTTCACCTTCCTTAGACATAATCAAATCTCCTTTGTGTTACTCCATACCTTTGTCATCCTCTTCCCTCCATTGGGATTTTGCCACCCCATTATCCCTCTGTAAATATATGCCCTGGCTTTTTTACTCCTCCTATGATTTTTTTGAAACCCTCCTTTTAACCTCCCACCCCACCTTACTCCTTCCTATTTACAAAATTCCAAATGATTATGTAGGAGCATTATGCACTATGCTGGAAGTATTCTTTTGGAGGAAAATATGTTATTCAAAGATCAACACAGTATGCCAGTATACCTGCCCCCTTTGTAAGTGAGAACACTACATTAATATGTCCCATAGATTTAAAACCATTGCCTTTGTTTTTGCCTCTCACACAGCTTTCCCTGTACCTACTGACAAAATTGCCAAATATTATATTATTATTTATAGGCAGACATAGAGAAACAATATCAATAAAATATTACTCAAGAATTTTAATCATCCAATCAACCCACAGATTATCTGTTTACAAATCTGGCAACCCACTGTGTACTTTGGAAAGTATGGTTCCTGGCTCTGTACTAAACACAACCTCAGAAACAACGATGACATTGTTATATGGTGAATAGTGAATTTTACAAGCTAATATGTAAAATAAGTATACCCTGCTTTTTTATTATCATTGTTATTGTTTCTTTATGAAGCACCAACCATTTTCTATGCTGTTGTACACCAGAGGGAAAATATATTTGGCATAAACACCTGTGAAAACGGAACAGGGTGTCTGCCTCACAAGAGCTTACATTTTAGCCTTTATTTAAATGCACATAATTTGATTCTCCAGGCTCCTCAGATTTTCAGAGTTTTATTATGATCCTCTATTAATAATTTATTGTGTAGTTTAATCTGATACTGTGCAGCTCTGCAGAATATGTTGGTGCCATAGAAAAGAAGGATAATAATAAAACAGCCTCTCTACCAAATAAATCCTATAAAAGGAGAATTCAGTCTGTCTCTGTCCTAAATGCTTTGCCATCCTTGTCACACAGCAGCCCTGTTCTGCACTCCAAACATTTATCACTTGTATAAAAATAGAACCCCTCACTGCTTTTCCTCTCTCATTTGCATTGAAAAGCTGATTTGGAATTTCTAATAGGAACATTTGCATTTGTACTTGCTTCTTAGACCAGACTGTTTTGGGACATTCGGCTGAGAGATCTTCAAGGCAGGTCATTTCTGTAATATAGATGGCAAAGCAGCCTCCTGCTTGTGATTGACTCCAAGGCTTAAGTATTTCTAGATTTGCTTGAAATAGTCTGATTCAAATGACAGCTCACACAGTAGGTATTTAAATTGTTTAAAGTAAAGTAATGCAGAAAAACGGTGGGTATATTGTTTAAAGGAAGAATTATTACATTCAACCTTGCCCCATATTTGTAAAATAACCTTAAAAATGTTATAATTTTTCACTTTATATATTTAAACACCCACCCACACATTATAATATTTGATTAATAGCCCAAGCATTGTGCCACAAGGTGGTTGAAAGCTTTGTAAATTGGCTTTACTGCAAGACATTGTTGAATGAAGCCCTTTCTCTGACACCAGTCATTTTGCCCATCATGTTTTTCACTCTCTATAAATATGGAATTAAAATATCCAGAAGAAATAGACTGTCAGTGTCAGTTGCAACCATGTAAAAATGCCATTAAACTGCATTTAAAAATCACCAGTGCAAATGTTTAAACATAATTCCCACTGACAATATTGGGGGTGGTAGAGAGTGAATTCAGGAATTGTAATGGTGCATTTTTAGGCTTAAACATATGGTGGCTAAAATGCCCCAGAATCGACATGTGTGCCATTGGCCTTGGATTTATTACAATATGGTTGTGCCATGAAGTGATCAATATACAGAGATTGAGATAAGCAGAAAGGAGTCCTTGAAAAAGGAACTTTGGGGCCAGAATTTGCTTTTGGATCTTTCCTGTCTGCTTGTATATCTACAATATAATCCAGCATATTGCCTTCATAGATTTATATTTATATAGAAATGCTATACATTGACTTATTTCTCAGTGTAACCTAATATATTCGGTGGCAGGAACATTTCACCAAATCACTATAAATAGTCTTCTGAACACTATTTGACACCCTAAAAATGCTCCTTTATTATGGATCAGTAGTATATCTAGAACCCCAGCAATAAAGCATCACAATATACTGTGGGTGCTTTTATGCAAGAAAGGTATTGGGAAAAAAATGATATAACAAACACAGCACACTTCAGTTTGGGACATTCAACTACATTCAAGGCCATGTTCTCTGATTTTACTTAGAACGTTTTTTAATGATGTCTTATATTCCCCTTTAAGGGCAATGGCACATTTTGGCATCCAAATTTCTAACTCATGATGAGCATGCGAAAAATAAATCGATAGTGTTTGTTTTCGTTTCATTTCCAAGAAAATTGTGAGAAAACACATACTTGGATTTTTTTTTGCCAACGAAAACCTGGTGAGCTTTTACAGAAGTCAAATGTTATTTATTCTTTCTCGTATATTCAGGTTTTGCGATGTGGCTAAAGGGGACCTGTAACCCAGACATATAAAGCTGTAAAATAAAAATCCTTTGCAAATTAAACATGAAATCAAAATTCTTTTGTTAACTAAAATATCCCCACCTGTTACAAAGGTATTTAAAAATCAAAGCTGTAAATCATATATTGTCTGCCCCACCTCTTTGCCTTAGGCATAGAAGCGGACAATAATTACTTTTGCTTTCCATTTAGCACACTTCACATTCCCCCTCCCTCTTCACCATCTATAATTGTGTATCCTGTGATTGGCTTGGGTATTTAGTTCCCCATTCTGGCACATACACAAGATTTTGGAATGATGCAAAGCTTTCCTTAGTAACAGTGTCCACAAAAGGAAGTTGTGTGCAATGCTCAGTAGTGCAAAGATGTTCTCAGGTTAGGGGCTTTACGAAAATACAAGCACTTATCCAATCAGAGGGTGATGTGGAATTAGGGTTGCCACCTGTCCGGAATTCACCCGGATAGCATGTTTTTGGAAGGGATGAAAAGTTCCTGTACGGATATCTGAATTTTTGGGAACACTGAAGTGAATAAATCATCAGTCCTGCCCCTGACGTCACCTGCCTCGCCCCCACATCACCCGCTACGCCCCCTGCCCGTTTTCCCAAAAAAAAAAGTGGCAACCCTATGTGGGATGATAGTCTAACCTCCTTACTTTTTTGTTTTGTATGCACAGCTCTATGAAAAATGTTGGCACTTTATAAATACATATAATTGTAATAACCAACAGCCAGTGAATGTCTATGGAAAATGTTGGCACTTTATAAATTAAATATGAAAATGGTATTTATAGTAGAGTGATCTGTGGCTCCGAGTGCCAGGAATTAAGTGGAAAAGTGACATATTTATGCAGCTGTTTTGAATTCTTTATATTACTCACATATCATTGCTCACGTTGTAATGGAGGGAAGCAGAAATTGTGTGACGGATCAAATCTAGATTGTGAGAGCAAACTCCTAATTATTTATTAGTACTATTAAAAGGGAGACATCAGCCTGCAGCAATGAGCATGATTTGCTGTTCTTCTTGTAGAAGACGTACATCAGATGCAATTCAGAGGGAGGCAGAAAGCCTTAGCTTTATTAGCCTTTTCCTGCACAAAGGATCCTTGGGAAAGAAAAGCATGAGCATGTAACAAAATATTTTTTTAAATTTTAATTCATGTCAAAAAATTCCATTCTTTCCTTATTTATTTTAAGCCCCAAATTTATAAAAATTGTATTTTCAGCTGTAATGCACTGAATGTGGTAATTTGACTATTTAACAGTCTGCTGAGGCTTTTCAGTAGCAGCGTTGTGGCCCAATTGGAAGTTCCAAAGAGTTGGAAATTCTTTAGTGTAAAGATGGCCATACATGCAGTGGCGGAACTACCGGGGGAGCAGGGGGTGCAATTGGGCCAGGGTCCGCACCCCCTCAGGGCCCCCTGGCAGCTCACGCACTGCCGATTTCCAGCCTTATCGGCCGATTTCGGGCACGTCCCGCACCAGGGCCCGCCCTCCTCCAGTTACGTTACTGCATACATGTAAAGATCCACTCGTTTGCCAAGGTTACAAAACGAGATCTTTTACCGGTATGCTCAATTTGAGGTAGATGATATGGTTTTACATTTTGGAGAGGACCACATCAATAAACCAATCCCAGATGTGTTATGTTTATGGCCAGAGTTAAGGGTAGGCAGAAGACTGGTGCAGCCTCGATTATTTCACATGATACTACGGGTTAAGGAACTATTATCTTGAATGCTTGGGAGCTGGGTTTTTCCAAACAAGGGACCGTTCTGTAATATAGATAACCAAACCTTATTCCATAAGCCTGCTAAAAATCCTTTAAACGTTAAATAAACTCAGTAGGACTGTTTTGCCACCAATATGTATTTATGCAGAGTTTTCATGATTATAGGTTTCTTTATCCTATCCCTAGAGTACAGCGCCGGATTTCATTTCTGGGCGCCCCTAGGCCGCGCGGTCTGACCAGGCGGTCCTAGCGCCCGCCTTCCCAGCGCGACAGCGAAAAAACGCCGGCGCAGCTGGTATAGTTGAACGGGGATGCAAACGTCCCCATAATGCGGCTGGGCGGCATGCCGCCCCTATTTTTTTGCTGCCCTAGGCCCGGGCCTATGAGGCCTTGCCGCAAATCCAGGCCTGCTAGAGTAACAGATATTTACTGATAACAACAATGGCTTCCATTTAAATTTTTCTAGGGTTAGCTGCTTCAGTAAAGCATGGGTTCCACTCTAACTCTTCTTTGCCAAATATACACCAGCAAAACTTACCCTTGACTCTTAGGGGCAGATTCAGTAAAGGGCGAATTGATGCCAGTGACCGCTTCGCACACATCGCACTACTTTGCCGGGCAAAAATTTGCTACCACTACACTAGTTCGCTAATATGTGAAGTTTCACTTTGAGCGCTGAACACTGGCAACTTTTCATAGCATTGCTTTGGCAGTTCGAGCATTTCATAGCAAAGATGCGCCAGCGTTCGTTTGTGCTTAGTGAAAATTCGCTAGTGATCTTGCGCTTAGGTCAATTTGCATAGGGCAGGTAATTTAGAGTTGTATGGAGGTCTTTATTATAAATGTTTCTGCAAGTGCTTGAAGTTACTACTTTTTAATTACAAATGTCCAGGGAACCTTAATAAATTTATATAATTTATATAATGCCCTACACATGAGCCCACTGTAAAATGTTCCATGTTCTTAAATGTTATGAAATGTGTGGAGAAAACCGGTTCCCCAAAAAAAGTTAGGAATTTTGCATGCAATCCCGCTTCAAAAAAGCATTTTTCTAACTTTAATGCATTTTCGGCACACAGTATATGATGTAAGTGACAGAAGACTGAGGAAGATCTAGCACCTTTTTAGAACTTCGCCTGGTCTGAGCTGGTGAAGGCAAGTCTGGCGAAAGAGGTAACGTTCAGTAAAATCCGCATTTTAGTGAATTTGCAGAGTAATGTCCATTCGCCAGAGCAAAAATTTGCCTGGTGATAGAGTGCGAATGAACGCTAGCGTCTGTCTCTTTCACTAGTGAAGTTACGCTTGTGCCCATTAGTAAATCAGCAAAGTGCCGCCAGTGTTAGTCAGACACATCAGATTTTATTTAGGCCAATAAAGATGCAGCATGAAGAGTTCTCTTCTGACAGGCATGTCATGTTGGATGGCAAAGCATCTATGTAGTTAGGTTATTCTCACATTTTTTAACCCATGCAACTACATTGGAATTGTAAGATGTTATGTGTTGATCCAACCCTATCCTACAAAATCTCCCATCTAACTCTAACCCTTTGGGCAGTTACTCCTATAAACTTCTTGGGATTATGATTGAAGCACTAGTAGTCTATTGGTTCTAACAATTCTTCAGTTAAGTACTTCAGTAAAGCATGAGATACATTCTAAACCTCTACTGGTGAAATATTGAAGAAGCTCGTTTGGTATAATTTACGACAGGGGCCCCCAACCGCCAGGCCGCGGGCCAGAACCGCTCGCACACCAAATTGAACACTGACCCCCATACCCAACTCCCCAACCCCGGCCCCTCCCAGGCGGAATAAAAGTAATTTTGGTTCTTCCTGAACAAAACACAGACAGCACAAAAACAGCACAGATAAATAGGTAGTTGTGTAGAATCATTAAATAATTCAAGAACGGAACATATTGAACAATAAAACAACCATTTGTTTGCACCATTAAAATGAAATATATCATGGTAAAGATTTGGCTGCGATAGTCCACATTTCCAATCCAATGTTTAACAGAATTTTTGATGCTTTTCTCCTTATGCAAATGCCAATCCCATTTATACTGCTGAGTTTCTGCTTTACAGTTCGCATGCAGATTAACTAGTCATGTGATAATTTGGCTCTTCAGAAAAATATCATTTCAAATTACAAAGTGCTGTCAGCATTTAATTCTCATTGCAGATGCATGAAAAGCCATTTTCGATACTGAGGTGTCTGCTTAATTTGTATTCAGCAGTAATTCTGTCTGCCGCAGGCACTAAGTGAAGTTGGTATAGGTACTAATAAGAGCCTAGTGTTAATGAAATTGTCAAGAATTATCCACAGCAGTTTAAAGGAAATCTTGACTTAATTGGAGCATTTATTGGCTATGCAGTACCCTTATATAAACGTGGAAATGTCATAACCACATTTATTTTTACTCTATTTGGAAGAGATTTTAGGTTTGGACTAAAAATATGTTAATTATTTTACTACTGCAGTGATTTCCGATCATAGCAGCTGAAGCTGTATTTCATGCACTATTTTCCCCATGCCACTTAAATAATTCTAGCATAGTAAAATACATTTGAATGCTGCTGCTAAATAACTTTAGCTAATTTGCTTATTTTGTAGATGGAACAGACTGTTGTTACAACAAGAGGCATAAATGATACTGTAAGAATGGCATACTACCCATGGCAGACTTATGTAAATATCTCAGTAGCATCGTTGGTTTTTGAATGTCTTTTGTAGTGAAACAGTTAACATGATTCATGAACGTAACAAACCTTATAAAAATGCCCATTCAAAGGGGATGTAAAGGCAAAAAACTAAAATCCCATTTTTAGTTTATTTAATGAAAAATAAATCTATATCCAATATACTTTAATCAAAAAATATCTACCATTTTATATGTATTTCGACACACCACGTGGTACGATACGGAATTACTACTAAATAATACTATGGTTCAAGAAGCAGAACAATACATTCACAATTTACAGCAAGGTTCAGACTTGGGTCCCCACTCACCCCCCAGGAGTCATCACATAAATCAAAGGCTGAGTTCAAGATGCTATTAATGATTGACCATTAATCTGACATATGGAAACAGGAATATATAGACTATGATCTGATAATTGACATAAATGATGCCGAGATGTTCTCTATTATCGTTGTGTATTTAAACTATGCCGATACTGTATTTCAAGTCCTTTTTGTCAGACTTTCCAAATTCCTTTATTTGTTGATTTTGTATTTTATTTTATTTGTTATGAAAACTAAATAAAAACTTATTTTAAAAAAAAAATATCTACCATTTTTATATGAAACCTGACTGTATGAAGTGAAATTCCCCCTTCGTTTTACTTGCTCTGACTGCTGAGGATAGAAAACTTCAGACGGTCCCAAACTGCTATGCAGGAAAACAATCATACTTTCAAACGGCAGGGGGGAGCCCCCCCCCCACCTTTCTTTTCTCACCTTGTTTCCCTGTAGAGCAGCCGGCGACTGTGTAGAGATTCGTATCCACAGACCCAGTGCAGTCTGAATATTCTGATTATAAATCAGTCTTGCTGTATTGGATTATATGGCAGATAGTATTTGACTTGTGCTGTTTTGATAATTTAGGACAATCCCTAAGCTTAACCTCTCAACTGAAGCCCAGACCACACTGAGCATGTGCATAGTCTTGGTCTTGTAAAGATGTTTAATTAGGCTTCTGATGCAGTAAGTACATGTTTATATTAAGTATAGGGATGCACCGAATCCAGGATTCGGTTCGGGATTCAGCCAGGATTTGGCCTTTTTCAGCAGGATTCGGATTCGGCTGAATCCTTCTGCTCAGCCGAACCGAATCCTACTTTGCATATGCAAATTAGGGTTGGGGAGGGAAAGCGCGTGACTTTTTTGTCAGAAAACAAGGAAGTAAAAAATGTTTTCCCCTTCCCAGCCCTAATTTGCATATGCAAATTAGGATTCAGATTCAGTTTGGTATTCGGCCGAACCTTTAGCAAAGGATTCGGGGGTTTGGCTGAATCCAAAATAGTGGATTCATTCCATCCCTAATTTAGTATTCAAAATACATGCATTTCTAGCATTATTTTATTTTAGACTTTAGTTCTCCTTTAAAATAACATTAATTTGAAAAAAAAGTGCACTTCAGACTTATTAGGTAGCAGATGAATTCCATTGACCACTGTTAAGCTGGTCATACATCATAAGATCTGCTCACGTGGCAAGGTCACCAAACAAGCAGATCATTCACTGATATTCCCATCTTGAGGTGTGCAACACTGGGCTGATCCTATTGTTTGATCGAGGGATGCACCGAATCCAGGATTCGGCCAGGATTCGGCCTTTTTCAGCAGGATTCGGATTCGGCCGAATCCTTCTGCCCAGCCGAACCGAATCCGAATCCTAATTTGCATATGCAAATTAGGGGTGGGGATGGAAATCGCGTGACTTTTTGTCAGAAAACAAGGAAGTAAAAAATGTTTTCCTCTTCCCAGTCCTAATTTGCATATGCAAATTAGGATTCGGGTTCGGTATTCCGCCGAATCTTTCGGAAAGGATTTGGGGGTTCTGCCGAATTCAAAATAGTGTATTTGGTGCATCCCTAGTTTGATCAGATTATAATTGCCACTATGCAGGCCATCAGGTTGAGGACAACATCAACAAGCAGGAGTGGACCGCGATTTGACAGGACGATCAAACCTGCCAGATGTCGTTCAGGTAGACCAATCAGGGACCTCATACATGGGCATACAAGTTGCCAAATTCGTTTGAAGGGGCCATCTCTAAACTTATATAAGCAGAACAAAGCAGACAGGTACATACCTGCCATCTTTATCAATTTGAGAAGGGTCAAACTAGCCTACCAGATTATTAGAGGATCTCCCAATCCATCAAATATTTACAAGATATGGTATATTTTCCTAGACCCATGCTGCATATAAAAAAAGATTTTAAGGGGGGGGGGAAGTAGTGCGGCTGAGAGGAGTAGTACAGTGTAGGGTCCTTGACTTGGGTCTTCTGGTAGGCCTCAGGTACACCGGTCTGACACTCATGTGCAGCATCCATCCAACAATACAAGAGCTGTTTTGTTGTTCCATATACTGTATATAGGAATGGTGTTCTGTCTGCACCAGGTATTCCAAAAAGAAAAGACCAGGTCCATTTCAATGTTCCCTCTTAATTCTATTTAGGGAAATCAATTAAAAAAAAAGTAAACTAGATGCCTTGCATCCAGAGGGCCTGATAGCAAGTTAATGCATATTGCAAGCAGCTTAAATAAAATGTAGACATCACAGCCTCAAACCCCTGTGGTGGCAGCAGTTGTATAGCAGGCGGCCAGCAAATGAATTGAGGGACGAACTTGCCCAAAATACAGCATATTTTAATTAAGATGATTACTGTGAGAACTAATCGCCTTAGATTAAATATTGCCTTTGTACAGTTTAAGGGTACGATTAACAGATGGCTTCTGATCATTAAGGAGAGCCTCGTTATAATGCCCTATTTTGAACACATTGCATTAGGAGGCTGGTAATTATATTTGATTAAGAAAAAAAATAATATCTTTAAATCTTATAATTCAGAAGAACAATAAGGAAAAGTCTTATTCTATGGGTAAATTAGGCATGCACAGAGTTTAGAAATTTGTAAAATGGTTGGTCATAATTACTTGTTTAATTTATTGTCTGAGAACAAGGGTTGTTAAACAGTTGTAATTACAGGGTCATGAGAGCAACTCTCACAATTACTGTAATATCCTTCTAAAAAAATTGTCTTGTCTGGTCTCTAAAGCTTAGTTTGGTAACATACTCTCATACACAGGAATGCCCACAGCAGATTAGACTTTCAGTAATGTTTCAGTAACAGGGCCCCCCTAGGCCTACTGGTGTTCGTTGCCCCGTCCCCTCCCCTTTATTTGTGCATATTTTCATCAACTGTACCGGAGCAATGGGGATTGGCGCATGGGAAATTTAAAAAATGATTGTATCTCCAGTGCATCACCTGTGTTTTTGAACCAATGTGGGTGTGGTGGGGCAGCATGTCGCCCCCCTAAAATCCTGCAGTCCCAGGCCCGGGCCTAGATGGCCTTTCCACAAATCTGGGCCTGTTCAGTAATGCAGGCACAAAGTGACAGGTTCAAGGAATGGCTATTTCACTGCCATTACACAGGACTGTGTAATTATGATACTATGTTAAATAAACACTTTTTTGAGCAGTTATGGGGTTATGTAATTAAAGGCACTATTTTTGCCCAGGGGCAGTAACCTATAGCAGCCAATCAGCAGGTAGAATTTCCTGGCCACATGTTTAAAAGCAAACATCTTATTGGTTGCTACTGGTTACTGCTCCTGGGCAAACTTAGTGCCTTTTATTACATGTGGGGGTTAATCTCTTCTTTCAATGCCTTAATCTTGCATACTCTACTTTTGGATTATATATGCACTCTTAGTCGGAGGTGCAATACAAGAATATTGGCAAAAGAATCAACAATTTGCAAAGATATTGAGGATTTCCAGCTACTCCCTTTTTTTAATTATGATACTGTTAATTAGTCAACTGAGGGAGGGAACAATTATATCCCACTCTTTCCCCCAGTACAAACAGAAATAAGCTCTGCATAACAATCTTCACCCTTACTTTCTGCGCTATTCTGTTTGACGTAATATATATGCAAAACTATCAACCCCTCCCATGTTTCCTAGGATTCAGCCAGTTTAAGGCCCCTTCCCCTGGCCTCCTGACACTGAATGCAATTCCCCCAGGTTTTTCGTATATAGAAAAAAACACACTTCAGCATTTTAGCACTAGAACGGGCCTGTGCACATGCACAGTGATTGTCTGTGCAATGATGTCACATTCTATGATGTCACTGTGTGATGATCATTATACAGAATTCATTGGGGGGAATAGTAACATTTTGTAATGTTCTCCCACGGTGTCTTGTATGAGCCCAAGTATCATATAAACATGGACCTTTGACAAAATAAGCACAAATATGTTTTTGAAAAGCTGGAAATACATGTTAATAATAATAAAATTGTTGGCATAAATTATGCATAGATATGATTGTATCATCGACAGAAGAATACCAAAAAAAAAAACCTCTGTACAGAGACATGGTAATACATGTATGGGATCTGTTATCCAGAATGCTGGCTTTCCAAATAACATATTTTTCTGTAGTATGGATCTTCATGCATTAAGTTTACTAAAAAATCATCTAAAGATTAAATAAACCCAATAGGCTGATTCTGCTTCAAATAAGGATTAATTATATCTTAGTTTGGAACATGTACAAAGTACTGTTTTATTATTACAGAGAAAAAATAAATAATTTTTAATCATTTATGTGAGATGGCCTTTCTGTAATTCAGAGCTTTCCAGATAATAAGTTTCCTGTATACAAATCCCTACCACATCTGTGTCCTACATACAAATACCCTGCTTAGAGAGACAAGGTTAAGTGAACCTACCTAACAATATAAGGTTGCCATGTGAAAGAAGATAACGGCATAGACTAGTGTAGTTTCTTTACAGAGATGCAGGATCCTGATAGGAATGAGCTGATAATTCCATTAGACAGACAGGCTAGTTTATAAAGAAAAGTTGATATACATTAAGGTTAACAGGGACATGGCTAGAAAATCCAGCTAGAAGGGGCGTACTTACTGCAATTTAATCTCAATGAAATCAAATCTAGTGGTGAGGTACCAGGAAAGTACAGGAAAGTACAGGAATTAGTCCAGTCTATAATGACAAAGCTAAATGCCATCCAGTACAAGGACCTTCAAAGTCCCAAATAAGGATAGACTCTAGTCTGTTCTAATAGAGCTAGCTATTTCTCATCCTTATAAATGCCCCCACAATATATTAACCTTATGGTATGTTAAATAGATAGAAGACTATTTGCAACTCAATAATGGACATATTTCTGCCATTTTTAGAGATAGTACTTAGTTATTCATATATAAGATGTGTGAAATCCATCATCTGTGTTAGACTGTTTTACTGCTATTTCATATGAGGTCCAGTAAAGGGATAGAAACTAGTCAGTTCATACAAGGTAATTCCCATCCTGTCTAAGGACCTTCTCTAACAGTACAGGGACCATCTATATTAGGCAAATATCTGACAGGTCCAGTAAAGGGATAGAAACTAGTCAGTTCATATAGGAACAAGCTAATTCCCATCCTGTCTAAGGACCTTCTCTAACATTACAGGGACCATCTGTATTATGCAAAAACCTGACATGTCCAGTTAAGGGATAGAAACTAGCAGTAACGTAACTAGCGCAGGATGTGCACCCATGGCCTTTCCCACCTCTCGAGATGCGCGGATTACTTACCACCATGATTTTTGGCGGGACCACCGCACTGCAGCTCGATCTCCGGCGGGCCCTGAGGAGGAGTAGTCCCTGGTGCAATTGCACCCCTGCTCCCCCGGTAGTTATGCCACTGGAAACTAGACAGTTCATATAAGAACAAGCTAGGGCGGGTGGTCCTGGTGCTTGGCCGTGCAGTCCTAGCGCCCACATACCCCCCTCCAGTGCGAGCGCACATGCGAGCCCCCAGGAGCACTGGGGATATGTGCTCCCTGGTAAACGGCTGGGCGCCATGCCACCCCTAATATTCTGCTGCCCTAGGCCCGGGCCTTTGTGTCCTAGCCACTCACACAGGGCCCCAAACCTGCCCTCACACAGGACGCCAAACCTGCCCTCACACAGGGCCCCAAACTCGCCCTCACACAGGACGCCAAACCTGCCCTCACACAGTGCCCTAAAACCGCCCTCACACAGGACGCCAAACCTGCCTTCACACAGGGCCCCAAACCCACCCTCACTCTCTAGTACCGCCCTCACACAGGGCCCTCACTCTCTAATACCTGCCCTCATACAGGGCCCCAAACTCGCCCTCACACAGGGCCCTCACTCTCTAGTACCCACCACCAGCCTCCCCATAGGTCCCTTTACTGGTAACCATGAGCCCCGGTTGTGACCGGAGTATGATTCATTAGCCCTTCATTATAGAGGGAGGCTGTGCTAGGTAACATGTAGGGGCTCATGGGAAAGAAATAGGTCCGTAGGGGAATGGGACAAATCCCTAGATCTGCCCCCTGTCATGAGACTGACTGATGCCAGGCCCTGGCTGTCATATTGTATTGACAAATCTCACAGGATCATTTGTAAGGAGCAAGCAACTGCACAGTGGTGTCTTGCAAGGGGTGGTTCACCTTTAAATTAACTTTTAGTATATCATAGAATGGCTAATTCTAAGCAACTTTTCATTTGGCTTTCATTTATTCTATTATATAGTTTTTGATTTATTTGCCTCTATCTTTTTTTTTCAATCAAAATAACTAAAAAAAAAACCCATAAATTATAAAAAATGAAAACCAAATGCAAATTGTCTCAGAATATCTCTCTTCATCATACTAATAATTAATTTAAAGGTGAACAACACCTTTAAATGCTGTTGCCAGAAATGGGCTGCTAGATCAATTCTGTGCACCGTTTATAACCACGGAAAGGCATACTGGGTGCTAGTAAGGCCTGCTTGTAATTGATCTAGCAACCTCTTATTCTGTTGTTGCTGTCCTCATGCTCTGCAGAGACTCAAAGTTGGGGCCTGTCAGCCTTGCTGCAAGCCTCTTCAGTTTTGAGTTGTAGTTCCGCAAGAGTTGATTGGGGAAGGGTTAATCTGAGTGCCAATAATAATTTTTTTTATTTATTTAACCTCTTAGTGATCAATCTGCACTTGGCATTGTTATGTATGTGCTGTTGCCCTTGGCTTGTGTAGCGGATGTATTTGCTAACACTTATTTTTTCAATAAGCCCCCAAATGAAATGAAATGTGCTCTGCTCCACATATTTCATATTATATTTTATTCCCCCTTTATTCATTTCATAATCACTGCTGAGTGCTTTATCTAACCAGGCCAGCACCCTGCAGCTCGACTTATCCTACATGGGTCATATAAAAAAGTATTAGGGGCAAATTTATCAAGGGTCGAAGTAAATTAGAGGGAATTTTCGAAGAAAAAAAATTTGAAATTCAACTTTGTTTCAAAGTAAAAATCGTTTGAATATTCGATAATCGAAGTACTGTCTCTTTAAAAAAACTTAAACTTCAATACTTCGCCAAATTAAACCTGCCGAAGTGCTATGTTAGCCTATGGCGACCCTCTACAACATTTTTAGAGGTCGGAGTAAAATCCTTCAATCGATCGCTGAAATATGATGGTCGAATATCAAAGTATTTTACACTTCGAAATTCGACCCATAATAAATCTGCCCCTTAAAGCACATTATTGTGACAAGCTTATAGATTTAGGCAATAATACATGTTTTATGGGCCAGTTTCATGCCTGAGAGACGACCACAAATCCCACACCTGAGTGCTGCTTTGTGCTAAAGGTAAAACATAGATATTCGGGTTCTGAGTCTGAGTTCCCAGGCTCACTTTATAGCTGCACTAATGGCTCAGCTCAATCTAGTCAGTGGCTGACTCAGGATATGATTCATAAAGCTTTAATAAAAATGAATGTAAACAAGGCTCCAGGGCCTGATGGCATACACCCCCGGGTTCTAAGAGAGCTTAGTTCAGTTTTAGACCAGCCCCTATTTCTGATTTTCTCAGATTCACTTTCATCTGGTATGGTGCCTATGGATTGGAGAAAAGATGATGGTATTACAATATTTAAAAAGGGATTACGATATCTGCCTGGCAATTATAGACCAGTAAGCTTGAGATTTGTGGTGGGCAAATTATATGAAGGCTTGTTAAGGGATCACATTCAAAATTTTGTCCTAATGAATGGCATTATGAGCAGCAATCAGCATGGCTTTATGAAGGATAGATAATGTCACTAAATTTGATTGCTTTTTATGATGAGGTAAGTAAGATGCTGGACAGGGGGGGCAGTAGATGTGATCTATTTGGATTTTGCCATAGCGTTTGATACTGTGCCCCACAAACGACTGCTTTCTAAACTAAGGTCTGTTGGGTTAATGAAGTCGTTTGCACGTGGATAGGAAACTGGCTATAGGATCGGGTACAGAGGGTGGTTGTTAATGGTACAGTCTCTACTTGGAGTAAGGTTCTTAATGGGGTCCCCCAGGGCTCGGTATTAGGTCCAATTTTATTTAACTTGTTCATTAATGACTTAGGGGAGGGTGTTGTAAGTAATGAGTAATCAGTGTTTGCAAATGACACAAAATTATCCAGCCCAATTAATTCCATCCAGGATGTGGCATCCTTGCAACACGATCTTGACAAACTGGCAATCTGGGCAGCTAAGTGGCAAATGAGATTCAATGTTGATAAATGTAAAGTCATGCACCTGGGATGTAAAAATATCCAAGCCACTTATACCCTTAATGGGACTGCACTAGGCAAATCCATTATGGAAAATGAACTTTGAGTCCTTGTAGATGATAAACTTGGCTGTAGCAAGCAATGCCAGTCGGCAGCATCAAGGGCAAATAAGGTCTTGAGCTGTATTAAAAGGGGCATAGAGTCACTGGAGGAGGGGGGTTATTCTTCCACTGTATAGAGCACTGGTAAGGCCCCATTTAGAATATGCCGTTCAGTTTTGGTCTCCATCACTCAAACAGGTCATTATTGTATTAGAGAGGGTACAGAGAAGGGCAACTAAGCTGGTGAAAGGTATGGAAAATCTTAGCTATGAGGAAAGACTGGCTAAGCTGGGGATGCTCACGCTGGAGAAGAGGCGTTTAAGGGGTGATATGATAACTATGTATAAATATATAAGGGGATCATATAATAATCTCTCTAATGCTTTATTTACCAGTAGTTCTTTCCAGCTGACACAAGGTCATCCATTCCTATTAGAAGAAAAGAGGTTCCGCCTAAATATTTGGAAGGGGTTTTTTACAGTGAGAGCTGTGAAGATGTGGAATTCTCTCCCTGATTCAGTTGTACAGGCTGATACATTAGATAGCTTTAAGAAGGGATTGGATAGCTTTTTAGCAAGTGAGGGAATACAGGGTTATGGGAGATAGCTCATAGTACAAGTTGATCCAGGAACTAGTCCGATTGCCATTTTGGAGTCAGGAAGGAATTTTTTCCCCCTCTGAGGCAAATTGGAGAGGCTTCAGATGGGTTTTTTTGCCTTCCTCTGGATCAACTGGCAGTTAGGCAGATATTAAAAAAAAAAAAAAAAAAAAAAAAGTTGAACTTGATGGATGTGTGTCTTTTTTCAACCTTACTTACTATGTAACTATGTAACTATCAAGTGCAAGGTACAGGTATGGGACCTGTTATCCAGAATGGTCGGGACCTGGGGTATTCCGGATAAGGGATCTTTCCCTAATTTGGGTCTTTGTACCTTAAGTCTGTCAGAAAATCACGTAAACATTAAATAAACCAAGTAGGCTGGTTTTGCTTTCAATAAAGATTAATTATATCTTAGTTTGGATCAAGTGCAAGGTACAGGTATGGGACCTGTTATACAGAATGGTTGGGACCTGGGGTATTCCGGATAAGGGATCTTTCCCTAATTTGGGTCTTTGTACCTTAAGTCTACTAGAAAATCACGTAAACATTAAATAAACCCAGTAGGCTGGTGTTGCTTCCAATAAGGATTAATTGTATCTTAGTTTTGATCGAGTGCAAGGTACAGGTATGGGACCTGTTATCCAGAATGGTCGGGACCTGATGTTTTCCGGATAACGTAACTTTTCTTATTTTGGATCTTCATACCTTAGGTCTAGAAGAAAATCATGTAAACATTTAATAAACTCAATAGACTGGCTTTGCTTCCAATAAGGATTGATTGTATCTTAGTTGAGATCAACTACAAGCTACTGTTTTATTATTACAGAAAAAAAGGAACTTTTTAAAATGTGGATTATTTGGATAAAATGAAGCCTATGGTAGATGGCCTCTCTGTTATTCAGAGCTTTCTGGATAATGGATCCCATACCTGTACTGTTTTATTATTACAGAGAAAAAGGAAATAGTTTTTGGGTGATTTGGATAAAATGGAGTCTGTGGGAGACGGCCTTTCTGTAATTCATAGCTTTCTGGATAATGGGTTTCTGCATAACGGATCCCATACCTGTACATCCTGATTTAAAGTGGCTATAATTTGCTGTTGCACAAGGTGACCTGGAACACCATTAAAACTGCAGTAGAAATGTCTGATGTTCCCATAAGCTTATGCTTTAATACGAATGAAGCAAAGACATCCCCGTACAGTGAAACGGAATGTATTTGCTACATATGCTTGGTGTTGTACAGTAACTTGGTCTCTAGTTTGTGTAGGTTTAAGCCTGGTCTTTTGGGTTATACCTGGGTATTCGTGAGTTTTCAAATTGCATTGGGGGGGCTTCTGCAGATATAATATCAAGTTACAGATAATAGTAAGATGTTCGTGCTCCATTGAATTGTAAGTTACTATAATTATGTTACAGTTATGGGATCTGTTATCCGGAAACCCATTCTCCAGAAAGATTCGAATTACGGAAAAGCCGTTTCCCATAGACTCCATTTTATACAAATAATCAGATTTTTTTAATGGATTCCCTTTTCTCTGTAATAATAAAACAGTAGCTTGTACTTGATCCAAACTAAGATATAATTAATCCTTATTGGAAGCAATACCAGCCTATTGGATTTGTTTAATATTTACATGGTTTTCTAGTAGGTATTAAGATCCAAATGATCCAGTACAGGTATGGGAACTGTTATACACCTGTGATTCAGTATGGGTATGGGACCTGTTATCCAGAATGATTGGGACCTATTAACTAGAACAGGTATGGGAACTGTTATGCAAAATGCTCAGGACCTGGGGTTTTCTGGATAATACATCTTTCCGTAATTTGGATCTGCATATCTTAAGCCTACTAGAAAATCATGTAAACATTAAATAAAGCCAATAGGCTGGTTTTGCTTCCAATAAGGATTAATTATATCTTAGTTTGTATCAAGTATATGGTACTGTTTTATTACTACAGAGGAAAAGCAAATTATTTTTTAAAATTTGCATTATTTAAATAAAATGGAGTCTATGGGAGATGCCCATGCCGTAATTCAGAGCTTTCTGGATAACGGGTTTCCCGATAAAGGATCCCACACCTGAATACATTTACACTTACATTACAAGTACTCAAGTGCAATATAGACAGATACTGGGGGATCAGCAGCTGGGCTGACCTGGTAGGGAACTACGGCCAGTCTTTGCTTGTGTGACTGCAGGGCTGTGATTTGCTAAGTACTAATTGGATGTAAATATACTGGGTGATGGGAAACAACCTATAGCATAAACTTGTACAGGTATTGGATCCGTTATCCAGGGAACCCATTATTCTGAAAGTTCCAAATCTCGGAATGACTTTCTCCCATAGGCTCCATTTTATCCAAATAATCCACATTTTTAAGAGAGAATAGACTGGAATTTGCATAGGAGAGAGCTGAATAGAAAAATGAGTAATAAAAAGTGGCAATAACTATAAATGTGTAGTATTGCAGATCATTTGTTTTTACATGGGGTCAGTAAACCCATTTGAAAGCTGTAAAGGGTCAGAAGAAGAAGGCAAATAATTCAAAAACTATAAAAAATAAAGGCCAGTTGAAAAGTTACTTGGAATGAGCCATTCTATAATATACTATAAGTTAACTTAAAGGTGAATAACCCCTTTAAGGCAAACAAGCCCAAGTGGGATTCACAATCACTAGACTTACAAGAGTTTGAAATACAAGGGCATACTTTGTTGCACAAAACATTTCTCCAGTTGTAGTTGCTCCGACATGCATAGGGCAGGCAGAGTGTGGCACACACAGGAGGCATAGAGCAGGCAGAGTATGGCACACACAGGGAGCATACGGAAGGCAGAGTATGGCACACACAAGGAGCATAGGTCAGGCAGAGTATGGCACATACAGGGAGCATAGGGCAGGCAGTATATGGCACACACAGGGAGCATAGGGAAAGCAGAAAATTGCACACACAGGAGGCATAGAGCAGGCAGAGTATGGCACATACAGGGTGCATAGGGAAAGCAGACTACAGCTGGAGACAGGGAAACCTATCAGGATGACTCTAATATGAGCAGTTCACAGGCCCGTATTTGTGGAAAGGCCAGAAAGGCCTGGGCCTAGGGCAGCAGAATTTTACAGGGGCGGCATGCCGCCCAACCACGCCGGCATTGGTTTCGGAAGCACTGGGAATTTGCAGGAGATACAATAGTTTTTAAAATGCCATGTGCACCAATCACCAGTACTCCAGACCCGATGCTGAAAATTTCCGCATGTACACAAAGGAAGGGGAGGGGATGAGCGGCAGTAGGCCCAGGGGCCTGCATTATAAATCCAGCCCTGGCAGTTCATACTGTGCTACATACAGTGACACATTGCTGGTGCCCCTCCAGCAGTTTGCATTAGGTGTGAACAGTGTGGGCACTTTCAGTCTGAGATGTGTACAGTAAAGGACTTTAGGGGTGTGAACAAGAGGGGTTACAGGTGTGAACAGTGCAGGGTTGATTAGAGGTGTGAACTATGCAGGATTTTACAATCTGAATTTGAAGTATAATCTGTGCAGTGGCCAGTTAATCTCAGTACTGATACATTTTAAGCAGGTTTTATATGATGTATTACGGATAAAAAAGTGTTGGAATAGAAATAATGTTTCTCGTGCTAGGGTTGATGTTACCAGTTCAGATTCCTGATGCAATAAAGGCCCATGTTTCCTTGTGAAGCTCCATATGTCTTATCTTGACCAGCCTTTTTCTTGGTTCCTTGGTGCCACCCGAGCTCCACATTCTCCACTTGTACAGGGCCGCTGGTGCTTTCTGGGAAACGTGTCAATCATGTGCATGAAGGCTTATGTCTTGAGAGGGTCAGAGACTACTTTCTAGTTTTAAAATATAATAACATGTATTGAATATGTTTATTGAAACTCCGTTTCTGCATTTCAGGTATTTCAGAGCTTGGAGGACCATCACCTGGAGGTAGTATCCTTCTTTCATGAGAATAGTTTTCATGGACTAATTTCTCATGACTCTGAGTAAACCCTCTGTAACATCCCTTCATACTACAGCTCCCATGCCCTCAAACTCAGTTGGAATGGGAAGAATTTGACCACCAATCAGTTTCTAATGCAGGAAGTTGCCAAGCAGTTTGGCCTATAAGATGAGCCACTTTCCAATTTTTGCAGCTCTCTTAGGTAAATAGATGAAGTAGCAGCAGTGTGAAGAACATGTCTGGTAGTGCCCTAGACCACAAGCTTCCAATTTAAGTCAATGGGAAATTGCAACAAATTCTTCAGCCTTTCGATAAGCCTAAAGAATGAAATATATATCCTATACACATACTAGCCTCTTTTAATGGAACATACATTGATGTGTACCCTCTTTATGGACCCAGCATTTTGCCCCTTGAGTGTTTTCAGTGCTGCGAACAAACACCAAACCACTCCAAATTGCCACCCCCACCCAATTCATTTCTATAGAAATTGCTTGTGCCTGTAAATACATTATTGCATTAGCTAGAACTTGCAAGCTGTTCCCATAAGAATGAATTGACAAACATTTTGCTCAACAAAACCTTTGGTGTTCCATTACACTTATAGGAGGGAAAAGATATCATGTTATCTCACGTTCTCCACAAAGTGCACACATACATTCACTTTATCCTTTCCCTTCAGTTTTCTTAGTCTATAATTTGCCTTCATCTCCCTTGTGCAGCTAAATTTTAACCATATCCTGTCCTGTGTAGTAACCCTTTCCACAATAACTTCTACCCACTTATTGAAATACATTTTGCATATAAATGTAGCTGCAGCCTACAAGTGTTTACCAGCCCTGTCAAGTCTCTATAGTAACTGGGATGACAGAACTTATCTTTAAAGGAACAGTAACACCAACATTTTTTAACACTCAATTCATCCTCAAATAGCTATAGTACTAGGTCAGTTTTACTCAAATTTATTTTTTAGATCTTGAGCTTGAATCTGACTTCCCAAGTGCTCCATAGCAGAAAGGTGATGGCAGCTTGAATTCCTCTGCTATGCTGAGCTTAAAGGAATTGTTCAGTATAAAAATAAAAACTGGGTAAATTGATAGGCTGTGCAAAAAAACATGTTTCTAATATGGTTAGTTAGCCAAAAATGTAATGTATAAAGACTGGAGTGACTGCATGCTTAACAGAACAGAAAACTACTTCCTGCTGTGAAGCTCACTTGGTTTCCACTTATTGGGTTTTTTATAAAACAAGAACATGAGTAGATTTTACTTTCATTCTTCTTTAACTTTTTAGTGTTTCTTATTTGTTCTATTCTCACCCCACCCACCCCATCTATAGGTTACCCCTCCCAAATGTGACCAATACCCAGAATAAAGACACACACAAAGCAACTTGATGTTAAATCTGTGTAAGTCACAGTTTTATTGATAATAATTAGATAAACAGTGCTATTTGATCCAGAGGAAGGCAAAAAATTCTGGCAAGCTTAGTACAATCTGCTTACTAGAGGGAAAAATGCCTTCCTGACCCCTTAACGGCGATCGGATTTGCTCCCAGGTTCAATGTGCCAAATGAAATCAAGGGAAGCAGGGTGAGGGAAACAGAAGGGAATATGGCAGCATACACATGAGCGCCTTTAAGCTACAAGATGAACACTACATTCCATTTTATAGGACCTGAGGCAGCCTGTAGACCCAGCTTCTGCAGTCTGAGGGATGGAGTGGACAGGAATGCAGGGTCTACTGAGTGGCTTAAAGGTGCTCCTGTCTATGGAACCATATTTAGGGGGAAAGAAGGGACACTGTGGTTGGAATTGAGATGGAGGGAATGGAAATAGAAGGTAATATGGCAGCATACACACGAGCACCTTTAAACTACAAGGTTAACACTGCATTCCTCTCCATTCCATTGGACCCCAGCCAGCCTGCAGAACCCAGCTTCAGCAGTCTTGAGGGATGGAATGGAAAGGAATGCAGGGTCTACTGAGTGGCTTAAGGGTGCTCTTGTCTATGAAACCATATTTTAGGTGTAAGGGGGCAGCGCTGGTGAAATTACGGTGGAGGGAATTGAAACAGAGGGGAATATGGCTACATATACATGGGAGTGCCTTTAAACTGCTAGATGAACACTGAATGCCTCTCCATCCCATTGGACCCCAGGCAGCCTGCAGATGGACATGTGTCTTTTTTCAACCTTACTTACTATGTTACCTGACTTCTGCAGTCTGAGGGATGGAGTGAAAAGGAATGCAGGGTCTACTGAGTCGCTTGAGGGTGCTCCTGTCTATGGAACCATATTTTAGGTGTAAGTGTGGCATCGCTGGTGGAATTATGGTAGAAATAATTGGGGAAATAAGGGACACTGTGGTTGGAATTGCGGTGGAGGGAACTAAAATAGAAGGGAATATGGCTGTATATACATGAGCACAATTAATCTACAAAGTGAACCCTGCATTCCTCATCATTCCTTTGGACCCCAAGCAGCCTACAGACCCGGCTTCTGCAGCTTGAGGGATGGATTGAAAAGGAATGCAGGGTCTACCAAATGGCCTAAGGGTGCTCCTGTCTATGGAACCATATTTAAGGTGTAAGGGGGAGCACCACTGGTGGAATCATGGTGTATTGGAGTGGAGGCACCGCTGGTGGAATTCAGAATGGCTCACTCACCTCTGTGTCATGAAGATCACCTACACAGAGGTGCATCGATATGTGGTACCGTGTAAACTGCGACGGTGCTGGTGGGCTCTCTGCAAAACCAAACAAAATTACGTTAAACTTGTACCCAAGGGTTTTACCTTAGCAAGTGATATCTCTGTAGAAATTCTATAACATTTTGGGGGATTTTCATCAGAAATATGGCAATTATGCAAATTAACATTGCTTAATGTTAATGTACCATTTCCCTCTGTGATTATGGGACAAGCTGCAAATCGCAGGTTTCTCTGCATTTTCAAGCCATTTGATCCCAATCCCAATTCCTTGCGAAAATGATGCAGATACACTTCCTATTAGTTTCTATGGCATCTCCATAGGTTTAAGCTGCGCAGAATTTATATGTTATTTTTGTGGTTGTTTTACACAAAATCACAGCATTGCAATGGCTTTCAATACATCAGCCCCATTACAAAATAGTAATAATTTAACAAATATATTCATTGGATACTGCACCTGGATATGTATCGATTAACTGCCTGAAAATTGCCCGGTTTATCTCATCTAGTTGTTTGTAGAGGGATTTCAGTTGGGCTTTGGCCTTCATCTTGTCCTGCAGGACCTCAGCCATCAATCTGATTTTCCACCACCTGGTGGGAAGGTTAGAGTTAATGTGGAGAGGTGCCATATGTAAAGGGACAGTACAAAAGAACAAGCACGTTTACTAATATGATTTATCTGCCATGATATTATGCCCCTTTTTTGTGCTTCTACTGAACCTGTTGAACTGGAACTATTCAAATACTCCGATTGGCTGCCCACCAGCCTTAAATTACATAATATATACTTTGCCCCACCCTGGAAATTTTTTCAAGGGGGTCCCATGTTAGGGGTGCCCTGGAATAGAATAGCATACAGTCCAGTTGATACTAGTGGGATAAAGTACATGGCAAATGACCATTGGCATTTACAGCAGAATGTCACGACTGGCACCCAATACCAGAACAAGTGCCAAGGACCCTGGTCTCGGCTCGGCTTCACCAGTAGTGTGACCACCTTTGGGCTTCGGGAGGAGCACTCAGTTTAATTGGGTGCCACCTGGACTTAACAAGGGGTACAAGGCGAGGTGTTCTGGCTGGCAAAGGGGCACGACCGGATAGCAAGAGTCTTAGGGCAGAAGGTCAAGGACAAGGCGTCTGGTGGAAACAGAACAGACCGGATCAGGACAGGCAGATAACAGAATCGTCAGGCAGGCAAGGGGTCAAAACCAGATAATCAGACAGACTGGATAAGGCAGGAGGATGGTCAGACAGGCTGGATCGAGGCTGGCGGATATCAGAATCGTCAGGCAGGCAAGCGTCGAACCAGGTTGTCAATCAAGCGGTTAAGCAGGAAGAGTTGTTGTAGGCAGGCAAGGGTCAGGATACAGAATGCAGAATAGTCAGGAACAGGCAGGATCAAACACGGATAATCAGTCAGGATAGCAATTCAGGAACAGGTAGCACAAAGCTCAGGAAACCACAGGAAAAGATCCTATAACGGGCACTGGCTACAGGTCTGAATGGGCCTTAAATATAGTCAAAGTTTGGTTTACTTGTTGTTGCATTTGAAGCATTAGACAATTTTTTCTGCCTCTGCGTAAGAAGCCTACCCTGGTGGTCTAGTGGGCAGCGGGGTCCACACCGCTTCCTCGGCGTGGATGCCTGCTGCGCTGCTCCTGTCCTCCCCTTGCCGGCGCCATCTTTGATTCCTAGGGCACGCACGGCGCGCCTCTTAAAGGTACAGGCGCGCTGTATCTTTAAGAGGCGCACAGGCGCGCCCTAGGAATCAAAGATGTCGCCGGCAAGGGGAGGACAGGACGGCGCAGCGGGCGTCCATGCTGAGGACGCGGTGTGGACCCCACTGCCCACTAGACCACCAGGGTAGGCTTCTTACACAGAGGCAGAAAAAATTGTCTAATGCTTAAATGCAACAACAAGTAAACCAAACACCCATTGCCTTAGAACTATAAGTTTTTATGGTCTCACTCCCATTAGAGATGGCATATGGGGAGATTTTAGGCATTTTGACACCCACATGTGTTGATTGGGGGTCAGGGCTGCCATCAGAAACCCATTTTCAGGTGATACCCTGTATAAGTGTAATATCTAGGTATCTGTATCCAATTACTGGTAATACTGAGTTTATTTGAATATATGTTCAGTGCCTCTCAACAGGCTGCAGTCCCTGTGTACAATTGCAGAAATTTCAAATGTTTAGAAAGTAATACCCAGAGAGCACAATGTATCTTATACAATCAAAGTGTATTTATTGCAGGAATGTAATGCCAAGTTGCCTTAAATTACCCCCCCATTCCTGCTTGTCACACAGATGCCATTTGGAACAGTTTCATGACAAGCAGCTCCCCAAGCAATTACATTGGTAGGCAGTGGGGCAATTTTGGGAGCGATGGCCCCACTACCCAAGCTACTCTAAATGATGAGTGACAAAACACCCGAAATTGCCCTTTGTATCATCTTAATATGCCCCCCTGTTCCCCGTGTATGGATCTGCTGCACTTACCTCTGAATCCAGAAATGAAATAACGGTCATCAAAAAAGCCATTAAATCACCTTCCTTGCAGCTTTCAGCCAATCAGAGCTGAGCTGGGAGTGATGTCACCGAGATAAGGCATGATATCCCAGTAACTGACAGCCAATCGCATACATATCAAACTTGCACATTCTGAAACAACACTAATAAACTATAAATATAAGCAGCTTTAGAACCAGGGCCCCCATCAGATCTCCTGGGACCCCTGACTGGACCCCGACCCCATTTAATGATGGCCCTGCTTAGATCTCTGTCTGTAACTGAACTACAGCTCAGCTACTAGTTATCATGGGGACAGCTGGGTAGTTTAGCAATGGCTAGAGACATACAGAGATCTCTGAGGCAGTAACGGGTGCCCCCACTGAGGGGGTACAGGGGGTTCTGCATTTAGTGTAGGAAGTGTAACTTTAGTACCAAATGTCACATATAAAACAAAAAGTTTGATCCTGTTGTGGCACTTCCACATATTCCTGCACTAACAGGGAGGATGCTGGTAGTTGTATGCTCCAGTATCTGAAATAACATTTTTTCTATCATATTCTTGCATACTAGTTTAGTTATTACCACATTTGACTTTACATGTCTAGCGGAAGGCTGTGCCCTTACTTATTTTGTCAGGGTCAGGCTGGGGCTCCGGGGCCCACCAGGATTACTGTCTCAGGTCCCTGCCCCTGCCGTACCGCCCCCCCAGTGTTAGCAGCTGTCAGTGAGCTTTGGAGAGACACATAGGTACAGAGGTTGAACACTGCACGGGTCTGTTCTGAAGCACTCACTGAAGCACTTAGATACTCATGTCTAGAGAGAGTCGCTGACTAAAGGTGGCCATACACTATTAAAGGTCGCCAAACGAGTGAACCTTAACCCGATATGCCCACTAACGGCTGGGTGATATCAGGTTAATCCGAACATTCGGCCCTGGGGCCGAACGAGCAGATTACAATGCTGTGAATGGGCACCGACGGGTCACAGGACCGCATCAACTAGCCGATACGATCCTGGACCAAAGAAAAAAAATCAAACTTGCTCGATCTATATTTGCCCAATTTTTGGCCTGATACCGTTGGGAGTCCGCACACATGGGCAGATATGATGCCGAATCGGTCTAAAGGACCCATAACAGCAGCTTTAATCTGGCCGTGTTTGGCCAATTTAACTCAGAGTTGGAGAGCTGAAAAGCAGGAAGTTGGGTTCTGTTCTATTCTGTTCGACATCCAATCACTCCAGCCTTTATACATTACATTTTTGGCTAACTATATTGAAAACATTTTTAGTGTTTTAATTTTACACTGAACTGTTTCTTAAATATATATGCTCACAATATTACCCCCAAAGCTGTCTGAAAGAAAAGAAACAGACATTTGAACTGCAGATGCTTAAAAAAAAAAAAGCTTAGGTGCTTTAGGTCATCCATGTGAAGCTGACTTCTGGTTCAGCACACAGAGGAATTCAAGCGGCCGTCACCTTTCACATTCTGTTATGAAGCACTTTGGAAGTCAGATTGAAGCTCAAGATTTAAAAAGAAAACCAAAGGGGAGACTAAGCCTGACTTATGTAGAAGTTTGGGGGGAATTAAGTGTTAAGCTAAATTGGTGTTACTGGTCCTTTAAAAAGGTTTAGGGGCAACGATCCTCTCCTTAAATAGAAGCCCCTCTCATGACCGTTATCCCATGTTCTATTACGTGACTGGACGCTCCATATTTTCCGTCAGCTCATGAAACACCAAGGCAACAGTTTCTATACAATTTATTGTTCCCAAGTTGTCCATGACATTATTCTCCATTAAGGGAGACTTTCAGTGCATGGCGGAAAAGCAAAGCTGTTTATGGTTAATGAATATAATATTATTATAGCTGTGTCAGTATGTCTTGCCTTTCATTTTTATCTTGCTATTTTTGCACCGTAATTGTGTGATAGTAATGGTAAAAAAAAACCCAGCTCCAACAACAACAATATTGTAGCTGCATTTGGGTGTCTAAATATTGAATAGAGTCTACCTGACATTAATCCACTGTGATCCCCGTCACCCCACAGAAATTCAGAGGCAGTGATCCCTTCAATCCCTACAAACATCCAGCGACACAATGAACTGCCCCAAAACCTGAGGTAGAGGTTACAACCTGTGCTAAACCTACAATACAAGTTGGCAAACCTGGGAATTTAGTTTAGGGTTGCCACCTTTTCCCCAAAAAAATTCCGGATGGTGGGGGCGGGTACAAAAGGGGGCGTGACATGACATCAAAGGGGGCTGGGTTATGCCACAAAGGGGCGGGCCACGGCGCGGCCAGGACAAGAACCGAAGGACAAGGTAAGTTTTACAAGGGATTGGGGGCTGGCTGAGGGGGTCTTTTTAAGGGTATTACAAATTTACCGGCAGCTACATTGCCGGTAAATTTGTAATACCGGCCCCGGCCTTGGCAGGTGTTTTACCGGCTAGGCCGGTAAAATACCGGCCGGGAGGCAACCTTAATTTAGTTGCAGGTCCTGTCAAGAGTCCCCAGCCCGCCACTAGAACCCATTAACACTTTCCCATGTTTGAATTTGCCTCTCAGGAATAGGTAAGCCGCAGTGGAGCGGTCAAATGGTAGGATCACATGACCGTGATGTCAGCTCCTTTCCTAGGATAAAAACTAGCCGCTACCATTAGCCCAGAAGCAGAATGTGCCACTTGCCTTAACTTGTGATACTTTTACCTACTCGCCCCCCCCCAAAAATTGTCACGCCCATTATTCTGCCACTTTATTTCAAGAGCCCGAATCAAAACTAAAGCAAACGCTGCATTTATGAGCACTTATATTTATGAATATCTTTAAAACCACTGCATTTCTTGTTGCACGGCGTGTAAAAAAGAAAAAGCTGGTTTCATGGGCGCAAATGACTATGATCCGCTAAGTAAAACGCTCTATGGCGCAGTGGAAGCTGCTTAAAACCAGACGCTGACAGCATCCCACTATAAATACAACTCTCTCTCTCACACACGACTGCTAAATTGTATGGCCATAGTGAAATTAAAAAAAAAACTACAACTCCCATAATGCCGGTGACAAAATTGCTCTTTTGGACCAATGAGAAGTTCGGAGTGTGACAAAGCCCTGCCCATTAATCTGGTCACATGATGCTGTCTGGTCCGACCCCCTTCGGAGAGGTAAGCGGCGGCTACAGAACTTCCTGTCAGGCTCGGCGGCCTTGGAGGCGGATCTGTCCCGCTTAGGTAGGCAGAAGAACGGTGCTGGGTCGGGAGGGAGGAATTGGGTTTGTTAGTTAAACTTGAGGCTAATTTGTCTGTACGCACAGAGTACAGTTGTAAGGAATCCAGGCAGAGCAGCGAGGTGTGTCCGTCAGAGCTGACTGCTGGGGCCGCACCTGTCTCATCCCGGGTACCCTCTTCCCTATCGGTGTTAGATTTCTGCCTCAGCTGCGTCTGTCCGGAGCAGGGAATGGGGCAAGTCAGCAGGACATAAATAGAAACGTAAACAGTTCATTTGGCTGGCTATAGGGGCTAGTAACCCTGCTAGTCTGCCCATAAATGTCCTGTACTTCATGCTTTTTTATCTTGTGGGGGTTCTCTCTGTATAGTCTTGTATATTCCTTCACCGGTGTGTTATAACCACAACTGTATTGTGTGTGTGTGTGATTCCTTGCTTGTATCACCAGTGCTCCACTATTGCTTTATATTATATGTATATCTCTTACTATGGTCATATGGTGTCCCAGTGGAGCTTACAGTCTACATCATATATGCATGAGCCAGTTGGTCTGTTTGTATGTTTTTGGAGTGTTGAAGAAAACCCATAATGATGTCGTTTTTATTTCACAATGACACTGTTTATGCTGCAAATAATTTAATATACCATGCAAGGCTTCCTTCCTAAACCAACAATTATATTTATTTTAGTTTGAATACTGATGTGTAGGCAGCCATCTCGGGTCATTTTGACTGGACATGTGCTTTCAGAAAAAGCCAGCACTTCGGGATGGTACTGCTTTCAGACAGGCTGTTGTTTCTCCTACTCAATGTAACTGGAGTCACAGTGGGACATGGATTTTTACTATTGAGTGCTGTTCTTATATCTACCAGAGAGCTGTTCAGTGGCATAACTGTGTGTTACTGGGCCCCACATCAAATTAATTTAAGAGCCCCACAATATATCCAGAGGTTGCCCTGTTTTGCCAATATATATTGAAATTGCTAATTAATTAGGGCCTCATGGGGCCCCTGTATATCCTGGGCCTCCGCAGGGTCTTCTTCCTCTGTAGTTAAGCCCCTGGACCTGTTATCTGGTTACATTCCCATTGTTCTGCTGATGGGCTGCTGGGGGCAGCGGGCTGATATCACTCTAACTTGGAGTGCAGCAGTAAAGAGTGACTGAAGTTTATCAGATCACAAGTCACATTACACCTGGGAAACTAACTATGTCTAGCCTCATGTCAGATTTCAAATTGAAATATTTCTTGAAAAATTGATTTCAGTGCAGAAGTCTGCTGGAGCAGCACTATTAACTGATGCATCCCTGCCTTCCCCCTTCACAGTCTTACCCCAGAATTCTGCCCCCTCTTGAAATAGTGACCGCACATGTAGAGTGAGAGCAGCGGAGCTCACAGGCGCCATCTTCTGTATTCTTCCTCCCCTTCGGCAATTTCCGTCTCTTTCGGCGCATGTGCAGTTGTCGCGAACCCAGAAGATTGCTCCAACTGCACATTCGCCATTACGCTCCCTTCACAAAAATTACAGAAGAGAAGAAGATGGCCCCCTTGAGCTCCGCTGCGTTTGCTCTGCATGTGCGGTCCCAATTTCAAGAGGGAACAGAATCCTCAGGGAGGGGGGCCAATATCGGGGGGGCCAGTGGTGACTTAACATCACTGGGGGGTGATTTAGTTCTCCTTTAAGGTTCAGTATTTCCTACTGTTTCTGACTGGTGCGGTCTGAGGAGGGATAAGGACTAGGCAATTTCTGTCCATACATTTGGTTTACCTTTCAGTAGTATTTTCTGTATGAACAAAAGCTTCCCATCGTGGGTAACATGAAGAATGAACTGTAGAATTGTCCCGGGATAAAAGTTCCCAGGTCTAGTAACTTATAAGAAATAATTAAACCGCTCTGGGTTACTATACCATGACAAAAAAATGTAACCCAGTTATTCATCAAAACCCTTTTATTATTATTATTATTATTATTATTATTATTATTATTATTGTGTGTTTATTTGAATATGAAGAGATGATGACTCACACCTTAAGATTCTTCAGCGATTGTCATGATTTTCATTTACAGAACTTAATTATTCATTCTTAACACTTTCACAAATAATGACATACATTTTGGTGTGCTTCTGACACAGAATATGTTCTAGAACAAGTGCTTCTTGCTCTTTTGTAATAACCGCAGCTAATATGTCTCATCCGGCTGTTTCTGCACTTCATACTACCACGCTTGGCTGAGCTCAGCCATTTTATCTGATATTATTCTTTTTTTTCGTGGCCTTGTTGTTTTTCTGGGCAACTTTGGACATCATTTGCGCATGGGGCAAAGATTCTTCCAGCGAGCACCACAGAATGATAGTTTTTCTGATTCTTCTTTCTTCTCGCGGCTGTGCATGCTCAGTAGAACGAAAAACCGCCTATTTGGCTCTACTGCACATGTGTCTGCCCCTGGAAATTTGAAGAAAGAAGAAGCAGGAAGAAGATTGCTCTGATTTGCTTGCTGGAAGATTTTTGGGCCTTATAAGACCGGCCCAAGGTGTCGGGTAAGTAAATATGATCACTTGTACGTGCCTAACTTTTGGCCCCACCAAGTAAAAAGGACTTTCCTTCTCCTATAAGGGGAAACTAGGGGACTTGCCCAAACTATAACATGCACATTTTTGTTCTAAACAGTGTTCTTCTGGCATTCACCATATTCAGACTTGTCTTATACATGGGGTAGTGTGTTTCATTCCTCCAGAGAACAGATTTTATTGGTGCTGACAGTTGCATGCTCAGCCAATGCTTGGCATAATGCATGGTGATAGACTTTTGTACAGCTGCTCACCTACTGAAGCCCATATTGTTAAGTAAATGATGAATATTTCTTGTACCCGATTGCTTACATAGACCATCTGGAATGTGTATGTGTTCCAGCTGAGGAGATAAGATTGTTTTTGGTGCTACAACCTTTAGCATTTGTGCAGGCTACTTCTTTGCAACAGTTGCTCCTAGACATTTCCACATAACAATTGCTTTATATTCAGTTAATGCAGCAGCTCTAGCTGACTTTAGCAAGGGTGGATCCTTTGCCACTGGTGCCACTGAGCTTGTCAGTACAACCCATTCTACAGCTAATGTATGTTGCTGGAGATTACATGGCTTTGCATTTAATTGAGCTTTGGGTATATCTTAAATAGTCAATTTCACTAATTAGAAGCATGTGCAGGAACTAGTGTCCTAAAGTAGGGATAATGCAAATCATTTTGCGTGATTCCTGTCTACTTATTCTGTCTTGATGTCTTTTACAACTTTGAGTAAAGAATTAACCAGGTTTTTGTTTTTTTAATTGAAAGCTTTTCATAGCCATAGAGTTTTGCTCACACAGTTACACATCCACGCTTACAAAATTGTAAGAATGTATAATCAATAAAAAGCATTTCTACAGTTACAAGATATCTTGTGTGTGTACGTTTCGTTAGCACATATGGGGTTCAACCAGAGCACAGTATACAGGTTAAATGAGGTCTAAAAGCCATTGGTGGTGGATTAACTGCATTATGAGGGAAAACAAATCTATTGCTGCTGCCACTTGCATTACAAGGTTTTGTGGCATGCTGTTTTCACCTAATGTCCCTTCCATTTGTTTTGTGTGTGTAGTACAACCTTTAATTAAAACTTTAGAGAACTTTAGTATCAGTTCATTTATGCGACATTCTCAGTTTCTGTATGTGTGGGAACAGAAAGAGAAATGGTTTTGGTACCTGTCTGTAAGTGTTTTTGTTTAAATTGTAGTCATTTTGGTCTGTGCGACAGGTAGGGTCCAGATACAACCCTCTGGTAAAAAGGTTTGGGGGGGCAGTTGGAGCCCAGGAAATTGTGTTGCCATTTCCACAATTATACTTTGCTCAGGAAGTATATTTTATGTTTAGAAGAGATTAGCACACAATTGCTACCTGTTTAGAAATGTTTTTAAATGTTCTGTGGGACTAGAGCAGCGTGGTTTTCTGTTTAGTTTAGTTGAAGGCCCCATTTATGGCCCAGCATTTTTAAGTTAAGTTGAAAAAAGACACACGTCCATCAAGTTCAACTTTTATTATTTAAAGTTTGTTTTTATTAACAATTTTCAATATACATACAAAAGTACAGAAAAAGAAAAGTAAAAGATTGTCTTACTACAGGTCATATATCATGTTCAGAGAGTTTCAATTCAGCACTATTTAGAAGATTATTTACATTTAATTTACAGTATACACATCAGCACTAGACAATAAACGGGATTGTAATTACGGGGCAATTGTTTCTGGCAGCTTAAACCTGGGGCCCCATATAGCTTGAAATTTATCCTGACACCCTCAAGCCATATAAACTGCCTTCTGGTGAGGGAGTATTTCATTTATCAATACCTTCCACCAGCCCAGTGTAGGGGGACTTGTGTCTTTCCAAATTAGTAATATAGTTTTTTTTGTGCGTAGAACAGCATTTGTAACAAAAATAGCCTCTGGTATCTGGGGAAGGTGTGAGGCTCAGTATATCCCATTAAGCAGAGCTCAGGGGAGTGTATATTTGGTAATGCGAACCTGGTATGGATAAAATTTTTGTAAGTCAGGTTTCCTTAGATAGCAATCAAGAGTACATTGGCTTAAGTCTAAAGGCCAGACCTGAAACTGGGCCTGAAAGGCATTACATAGTTGCAAAAATCAAACATCATTCGGGATGGAAGTTGATGCTCCATTCTCGGAGTTTGAAAGGGTTCAAGTTGCCCGTTCTCCACTATTTGTGTGAAGTATTTAATCCCCATAGAAGCCCAAATCTCCGACTCTGTAACCATTCAATCATTGTACAGAGAGTACATGCACAGCACCAAGTGTTCAAAAGGGGCACATTTATTAACATTAGAAACAAACATCCCGGTGATGTTACCCATAGCAACCAATCAGATCTTTGCTTTTGTTTTCTAACTTATGGGAACTGTTAAAATCTAATGACTGGTTGCTATAGGCAACATCATCAATGATGTTTGTCTCTACGGTGAGTGATATCTGTCCCTCAGATATCACTCACTGTAAACAACACCACCTTTCATTCCACCACACAGGCACGCTGCCTAGGAGTTATCTTAGACTCACATCTGTCTTTTTCACCACACATTCAAACACTTGCAAAATCTTGCCGTATTCAACTGCGCAACATTGCTCGAATACGACCATATCTCAGAATCAACTAAAACACTGATTCAGTCTCTCATCATCTCCCACCTTGGTTACTGCAACTTACTCTTTACAGGTATTCCAACAAGTCACCTTTCACAACTCCAATCTGTTCTAAACGCGGCCGCTAGCATCTAGCACGCCGCTCAACATCAGCTGCTCCCATATGCATGTCCCTTCACTGGCTCCCAATCTCTTCTAGAATCAAATTACTTACACTCACATTCAAGGCCCTTAATAATGAAAACCCTCCCTATATTTCATCTCTAATCTCCAAATACTCTACTTCACGAAACCTTCGCCCTGCTTCTGATCTTCGCCTCACTTCTCCTCTGATCACTTCTGCCCATTCTCGTCTACAAGACTTCTCTCGGGCTTCTGCTTTTCTCTGGAACTCTCTGCCACAAGCTGTCAGACTTTCTCCTTCTTTCCAAACTTTCAAGCGCTCCTTAAAGACCCATCTGTTTAAAGAGGCTTATTCGATGTACCTTAAATAATCATTGCTGTATCAAAAATGACAAAATGTTTATATAATCGTAATGTCTCAATTGTACCCTAACCTTTTAGTTTGTAAACTCTAATCTCTAGGTCCTTCTAACCCTATTGTATTCTGTAATCCGTGTTTGTTATCCACCATTTATTCCCTGTTTGCTATAACTGCAGTAAAGCACTGCGTATCTTGACAGCGCTATATAAATAAATGATGATGATGATGATGATGTTTGTCTCCAGTGTTAAACAATATGCCCCTAAGTCTCAGCCTAACTGACCATTTAAAGGGAAAATATACTTATTTTTAACATAAAATACAGGCATCTGATTCAGTGTAAAAATAAAGGATTTTGGCAAATTCTGAAAACTGCAGAAAGTGTATTCAGGCAAATTCTGCATTTGGTTTGTCCATAATTCACAGGATGCTACATACTAATATTGGAGGGTTCACCAGAGTCAAAATTGTCAAAACTGTGATATATCTAACACAGGTCTTTGTTACTTAACAAAAGTTACCCTGTTTTTTTCCATTTTATTTTTTCAATATCTCTTTTTAATGGAGTGTTATCGGTCACAAGGTTTGCTCTCCATGCAGCAGTGTAGTAAATGTAAGTCGAACATTCAGGTAAAAGGTTAGTTGATCCTGCTATATTTCTCGTAAGGCACTTGTTCTGACCCAGTGCATAGAATTTTAGCCATAAAACAAATAGGGTTACTTTTTTTTTTTTGCCATTAGGGAAGTAGACAATAAATACCAAGAAATACACTTCCCCTCATATGCTTAGAATAGGGCCCTGCCTTTTTTCAGAACTAATTTCTTCCCTCCAAATCTGCACTTATTTATTCAATATTTCATCCTTATGTTGATCATAAGTTAAATGGTCAGTAATTTCAAAAATGAAAGGGCACCATGCGCATTTAATCATCCTGTGCTGTTACTCAATACTTAAATCTAAAGCAACACACAATTTATATTATCACCCTTGTCTGGCTTTAATCATCCTGTGCTGTTACTCAATACTTAAATCTAAAGCAACACACAATTTATATTATCACCCTTGTCTGGCTAAATGCTAAAATTAGCTTATTTGCACCTATGTTGGCCCACTAGGGCTGTAGGACCCTAAATATACTGTATATTTTTAAGGAAATGATTTATTTAGGTGAAACAGTGTATTACATAGAAGCTGTTTTATGAGATGTAGTTTATAGTACGGTTGCCACCAGTACAGTTTTCACCCAGATAGCCTGGTATTTGGAACGACAGGACATTGAAGTTAATGGCGTGGCCAATCATGCTTGCTAAGTCATAACCCCGCCCCCTCAACATCATTTGTCTGTCCCGACGTCACCCGGACCCTGTTCAAGGTTGATCTACCAAAAAGGTGGCAGCCCTATTTTATAGAGACCTGCAATGTTCAGGGGTACAATTTGGTGGAAGAGTTTATATGCCAAGGACTTTCCCACACCAGTCAGTAGAACTGAAGAAGCTGCTCGGATGAGTAGTGAAACGTCTTCAATGATTACTCCGCAAGTCCAGTTGTTTTAGAATTACTTTAACTAGCTGTACCATGACCTGGATGAATGAAAATCTTCATATTCACATGAAAAAAGACCCCATCTGACTTTATCTGATTCAACATTACAGCTATGTGGGATCAGATTTTGTAGAATCCTACAAAATCTCGTGCAGTTGCGTGGTGATGCATGGCGAGATCAGATAAAATGTGACCCACAAAATCTGATCAAAATCTCCTGTGTAGTTTAGCCCATATAGTAGGAAACATTTCTTTTATAAGACTATACTGATGATATCAAAAACTGTTTGTAAATTGCTAGAGACAGATATTAACAAGTGTATGTCAAGTATTTTCAGTTTTTTTGTGTTACTGTTCCTTTAACCGTTTTTATGATTATTGTATTCCTTTAATATAAATCTGTGGACAGAGCCTTTCATAACCATACTTCATTATAGGCAGAGGTCTGCCATATCAATAGCACTCCATGCCAGAATAGGAGGGTGGCACAAAAGAAGGCATTACAGTTGAAAGTTGCATTTGAAATTGAATAAAAAGGGATGCTGATCAAAATGTAAAGATGATATAAACTTTCTAGCCAAAGCTCATATAGCAAAAATACTGCCCGTATAAATAGTCCATACCTTTTTTCCCCTTGATTTTCTTCTCTAATAAAAACATTTTCATGTTAAAGAAATCAGGTTCATTGCTCTCTTATAAAAATATTGGAGAACAAAAAAAAAATCAAGTTTTTACAGTACAAAAATGAACTGTAATCTATTAAAAGCATCCTTATCAGGTAATTTTGTGCCACCCCCCCCATCTACAGCTGGCTGGAAGAAGTTAATGGAAACCAGCTTTAGTGTAAGGATTAAAGTCTGATGGATTAAATTTAAAAATGACCTACATAATCACAAAGCAGAATATATGTGGGTATTTATGGATGTGTGTGTGTGTGTGTGTGTGTGTGTGTGTGTGTATATATATATATATATATATATATATATATATATATATATATATATATATATATATATATATAATTTTTTTTTTTCCGCATGTATGAGAATGTAGGATGCCCAATGTGAAACTCTGAACAAATTTTGCAGAGTCCTGTCCTGCTCACCTTGCCTCGCATTGGTAATGTGATGTCACAACTAGCACAGTCACCATGGTAACTGGTGACATCAGTTCATACATATATATGCATAGATTAATAATTGTAAAGGGACTTACATTTTGTGGTATCATATTTCCACTAATTGATTTTGCATCTGTTGCATTTGCAATTTTTGCAATTTTATTTCTAGCCATGCTGGGAACAATTGGATTTCAGCAAGTGTAAGTAATGGAAACGGATTCTCAAAGCCTGATGTGGGGGGTCCGATTTAACAAATGACACCCCGTGCCATTGATTTGCAAGTATGCATTGCATCCACAACTGTCGGTTGTATAGCCATCTGCTTTTCAAGCCTAGTGTTTAGATATGCCAGTGTCTGCAACCTACCCACTTGTGTTTGCCACAGCCTGTTCAGACACAGTTGTTCAGACATTTGTCAGGTTTTAGGCAAATAAATCATGGTTCTAATTGGTAGACCTGTATAAATAACAGTTATGGGATTTAGCAGAAGGCACTTGAGGGACTGGGGGAAAACAGCCTGTTATAATTGCAGCAGAAACAATGGATTGTTCACTAGAAGAGTGCTTAAAATATTAATAGAGAGTCCAGTATAAAACAAACGGTATACTTTATCTGTAAAATCCGCAGCAATCATGCAGGTGGCTTGGTATTTTTACCAGTGCTTCTGGGGATGGTGGGAGATTTATTCCTCTGTTTTATAGGTGCCAGCAAATCGTTCTGCACAAGCAGCTTACAGCAAAAGGAAAGTTAGGACAAGCCACACTTTATGCCTTTTATATTTCATTTCATGTCTGCTGCTCTTTTTGGGTTTCCCTAGAGGAGCATAAAGTTCTTAGCAGTTGGCAGATGGCACTGTATATATAGTGAGCTGCAATTATTTGCAGCCCAGGATTCTTTCGTCTTCCCCTAGGAGATTAGCAAAACTAAATCCTAATCGGCTGGTTAAACTTTTAGAACAATCATTTTAATTAAAGCTAGCTTGTTATCTTCAAGATTGCACCTCTATTTGTGAAAATGTAGGTTTTAGGGTTCAGAACCAGTTCTGCCTACCCCAAGGATTCAACCTGAGCCTACATTTACAGCATCCTGGGATCTCGTGGTTTTCTGATTTAAAAACGTGCTTCAACTAATATAACCGAGGCTACCTTCAATTTGTGTGCTGGAATTGAGAGGAAAATATATTTAAAATGCTTTTTTTATTTCATGTGGTAGACAATGCAGTGTTCAGCAGTATACCCCATGGGGCAAATTTACTTACCTTCGAAAATCCGCCAGCGTTGGCTTTATGCACATCGCAACACTTCGCCAGATGTAAATTCGCCTGGACAACGCTAATTCACGAAGATCCAAAGTTGTGCACAGGGTACCGAACACTTGCAAAATTGCGCTGGCGATAATACGATCAGCAGGTCGAAGTTACACTAGCGTTGGCTAATTTGCATACGGCGTGCAGTTAAAATACGTATGTTGGACGTATATGTTGTAGCAAATACATTACACTACACAAGGCCAGGGAACCTTAATAAAATAGAGGTGTTATATTGCCCTACACATGTGCCCACTGTATAGTTTATGTGCCATATGTAAGGAAATGTAGGGGGGGAGCCAGGTACCCTAAAAAAAGTACGCATTTTTGAAGGCTATCACTATGAAAAAAGTGAGACGCCAGTGTTTTTTGGGACTTAGAAAAATTTTCAACAATTTCAAGTAAGTCCTATCTACTCCATTGCACTGCGCCTGGTCTGAGGAGGCAAGTCTGGCGATAGAGGTAACGGTCAGTAAAATCAAAAACGTAGTGAATTTGCATAGTAACACACTTTTGCCAGAGCGAAAATTCGCCTGGCATTAGAGTGCGAATTTGCGCCACAGTCTATCTCCTTCGCTAGTGAAATTAAACCAGCGACCGTTAGTAAATAGGCAAAGTGCCGAAATGACGTCAGATTAGTTAGCCACTTCGCCCTTTAGTAAATTTCCCCCCATGAGTTCAATGCTAGGGCTTGTGTAGAATGTACTTTTTGCCTATTGTTTTGATCATTAAAATCTGTTTTTGTTGTTGAGCTAAACAGGATAAAAGGAGATTAAAGCTACTTCGTTTAGTCCTTGCAAGTTAATTATATCACCACTGTACAGATATTCTTGCATAATTGACTTCTGCTTACAAAACAGTCTCAACAAATAGTAAATGATGGAAGTCGTATACTTGTATAATTATCTACCTCTCAAAGACCAAATAGTTTACTGTAAAAGTGGGCTTCTTCGAGCCTCACTACATAGCGTGTGATTTACTTGCCTGTTATGATTTTCCGTGGCAGAGCTATTGGAAGTGTCCACACTAGGCAGAGTTTTCCCGTGCTTTGCTCTTGGAAGTTACAACAGGCAGACCTTTCATATGTTTAAATTCTGAGGTTTGGGTCATCCTACTGTAATATGCATTCTATGCATTGGTGGACTATGCTTAAGTCTGAACACCAACCTTGTATCCATATGAATGTTCTTTTTTTACATTTATAGAAACAACCTGAAAATAACCATTTTATCTTTGAGCCAAGGCTACTGCCAGGTTTTGTTGACCTGTAAAGCTCCCATAGTTATACTGGCATGCCTAGCGCAGTGGTTTATTTTCCATTATATGCATTACCTTCCTCTCTGCACAGCCATTGTCCCTTTTATTTGACATGTCATGGCCAGTCCACTGAGTTTTCTAGCAGAGCTTTGCAAGGTTACAAATCTTTTCTTGCAGTACATTATATTTCTTTTTTAATGGTCACTTGCCAGAAAGACACAAATTTGATTTTCCTCTTCCCGCAAACACACGCTTGTTCCATTTGAACTTCTCCTGTTATTGCTTATGCAGTTAGCCTGTTATACTCCATTGCGCTGCTGTTATCAATGTGCCATAGGGAATTCTTGAATCTTAAATTTGTTCTCTCAAGTCTAGGGGAGTTTTGAAATCAAATTATATCCATTTGTACTCTGTCTGGAATGATAAACTGTTTTTTAATAAGCCCCGGGCTGTTTTTTCATCTTACTGAAACATTGCTGTCTTGACATCATATTTGTGACACTGTCAGAATGATTGTGCTATGTTTGTGTAGTTTGTTTTCCTTGAGATGCAACAATAATATTTTGTGTGAGTGTTTGCATGTGATCTTAAAACAAGAAATAATGTTTTCATATTCTTACTAGCAGTCCTTTCATTTACACTCTCCCTATTTAGGGATGATATTTGCCAAGGTGTAAATTTTCATTTATATTCTTTACAGTGCTAAGGAATATGCTGACTCTTTGTATAGTAGTACATTCTATAGTAATGATATAAATGTTTTGTTGCTAGTCCCAATAATTTATTTCTTTGTTTGTTTTACAGCAATAATGGCCACGTCCTCCACGCCAAAGTATAATTCAAATTCATTAGAAAATTCTGTCCGAAGGGTAAGTTTTCTTTGCAGTGTGTGTTTACTTTTGTCTTTGTTGCGCCCATTCTTTCAATAATCTTTCTCAGACTAAAGCTGGCCATAGACATTAAGATTTTTAAAAGTTCTTTTTGTTATCATAGGACCAAACTTATTCTGAAATGGAAAACTGTGGGTAGCGTCCTGCTTGGACTTGGACAATGGATACATTTCACTGTTAACAATGAAAAGTTTTCTAACCTGACCGATCGATTTTCTGATTGATGTCGGATAAAAAATTGTTAGATTCACGATCATTCGGTGCCTACTAACCTCACGATAATGTCGGATAACACTAAAAATCAGTCGAATCTATCCCAATGTCTATGACCGACGTTAGTTTTTCCGCATATGTTTTACCACCGGTGATTCACCGTTTGCAAAGCATCTCTAGAAGCTTTGTCGCCAGCAGTAGAGGAGATTTGTCCTGAACAACTAATTTCATTGTGTCATTGTCCTAAAGTTTGTTTTTGCTGCTCATGCATCCGTTTGCTGATCCCTTTAGCAGGGATGGTAATTGTTTGAAAAGTCATTGCATTTCTTTATTTCGCATAATAAAAGTTGGTAGCCTGTATGGAACAAACCACTAGCCTGCTTTAGAAATCTACCCAAATATCATTCTAATATCTATCAGACAAGACTAAAAATTCCCTCAATTGAAGACTGTTGCTGCAGTTCTCTCCCAGCAGGCCTCCCTAGACCCCTTATTCTGATTATATGCCTGGATTGCCCCATAATATTGGTAGCCAAATCAAGTCAATACTGTAGCCTAAGGTGGGGAAAGCTTCCTTTTAAAGAAACTCTTACAAATAATGCATACAGTAGTATACTAATTAATTGTTTGTGTTTTGTTTTTGTAATGAGTAAACTTTTCTTGTGCACAGCTCTGCTCCACTGAAATTTCAGTTGCAGACTGGGTGCTATGGTCCCTCCTACCCTAGCAATAGAACCAGTGGTTTGTAAGTCAGGACAGCCTCAAAAGAAATAAAATCATCAGCCTTACAGGGTCACAAGGCCAATAAATAACAACCAGCATTTTACACTGGAAGATGGAGCAGGCAAAATGTCACATCCCATATTCCAAACCCAGAACAAACACCAAGGCTCATGTAACGGCTCATGCTTCTTACTATGACAGCCACCTTTCACATTGGGAAGGGCCCTTCACTACTCGGATGCCACCAGGTCTTAAAGTGAGAGAACCAAGGCAAGGGTTATGTGCCGGCAGGGGAACCGGAATGTGTGTCAGGAAGGATAGGGAAAGAGAAAGCGGTTTTGTAGGACAGACTGGGGTTAATACTAATTCAAAGCAGTGCGGTATCGGTAACCAGAAGCGTAGTCAAGGCCAGGGTCAAGCCAATCTGTAATCGCAGTACAAAGAGGAATAGTTTGTATCATGCAAAGGTCCGTACAGGTGGCGAATCAGCAGAGGTCAGGTACAGGCAAGGGTCAAGAACAAGAAATCAAACTATAAGCACACAAGGAACTATCTCACAATAGACTTATGTTGGGTGATGAGAATTCAGTTGTGGTGCCTTTAAATATCCTAATTTCTCACCAAATATGATGGCGTCATGTGGTGTGCCAAAAATAAAAGGATGTGTGCATCAAATGGAATAAGAAGATGGAAGTGGGCTTCCCCGACGGTCCACTAGACCACCAGCTATTCTTACACAAAATAGGAAGCCATATAACTCCAAAAATAAATCAGCATTGCAGTATAGCTTGACTTGTGAAATTGCTAGGGCCATAATGCATACATTCCATATTTTCCACATGAGTTGGTGCCCTTAAAGTGGTTCTCACATCTTGGAAATTTTATATTTTGTTAGTTTGACTTAAATATCTTACATTTTAAAATGTAAATCTTACGTTAAAATTTTTTAAATGAAAAGAAAACACATTTTTATTACCCGACCATGCTGGCTCTTGTTGACTTTAAGTGAATATTGCCCCTTTAAGTGAAGAAAACCTAAATTTAAAGTACTTGGCTAGAAAAATGAGAAGGAAAAATATGCAGGGAATCTGTTTGCCTGTTTTATGTCTTGGTCATGTTGCTTGCTACACAAACAGTGCTTCTGTTGCTCAGTAACCAGGCTGTCTACAGTCTGTTGAGAAAATCAATTTATTGTGTGTCTTGGGGGCCCCCTGAGAGTACATACTCACATAGTGAGTACTTTGTTACATGGCTCTCCACAGTTTAGTTTTTAGAATTATTGTTCTCTTATTGGAAGAAATAAATATTTTCTTAAACGACTGAGCAGACCATGTTGACGCGCACCTTTAGTATAGTTCTTTGAACACTATCTTCAGCAACTGGTTTTATAAGTAACTAAAGGTAAAAGGGGTGTAATTGAGACCAGCTTTTCATCTTCTTTCCCTCAATTAGAATAGGCAAGCTATCATTTGTGTTTTTTAACATCTCTAATACTCTAATACAATTTGAGATTTATTCAGTGGTAGGAAAGCTTTTCGAAGGGTTAATGAAGGATAAGATACTGGACTTCATTGCAAATCATAATACTATAAGTTTGTGCAAGCATGGTTTTATGTGTAATATATCTTGCCAGACTAACTTAATTTCTTTTTATAAGAAGGTAAGCAGGAACCTCGATTCTGTGATGGCATTGGATGTGATTTACTTAGACTTTGTTAAAGCACTTGATACAGTGCCACACAGAAGCTACTGATTAAATTAAGGAATGTTGACCTGGAACATAGTATTTGTACCTGGATAGAGAACTGGCTAAAAAATGAGAGATTACAAAGATTGTTGTATCCTGGAAAACAGGGCAGCAAACTGGAAAATGAGGGTCAGTGTTGATAAATGCAAGGTTATGCACTTTGGCAGAAATAATATAAATGCAAGGTATACACTAAATGGCAGTGTGTTGGCATTTTCCTTAACTGAGAAGGATCTAGGGTTTTTGTGTGGATAACAAGCTGTCTAATTCCAGGCAGTATCATTCTGTGGCTACTAAAGCAAATAAAGTGTCTTTCTTAAAAAAAGGCATAAATTCAAGGGATGAAAACATATTTGTGCCTCTTTATAGGTCCCTGGTAAAGCATCAAGTATGGAGTATGCAGAGATGTGCAACTAAACTGGTTAGGCAGATGGGAACCTTAAATTATGAGGGTAGACTCTCATGGTTGAAGTTGTTTTCTCTGGAAAAAAGAGGCTTGTGAGGGGACATAATTACAATTTACAAGTACATTATTATTCTAGACAAATAGCAGGGGACATTTTTTTTTTTTTTTTAAAGCTTTTATTTTTGCATTAACAATAAAACAAAGCATACATTGGGAAAGAAATTAAAAAGAAAAGAAAAAAAGGAGGGGGGAAAATAAAAGGTAGGGGGAGGGGGAATTGGTGGTAGGGCCACCTGTTGGGCAGTCCAGGAGACATATCATGCCAAAAGAGCTAGTCCATGTCTGTAGTAGTGTCCTGACAAGTGGTCCAGGGATTCCAAATTTTAGCAAATTTTTCTGGGCAACCTCTACTCAGATAGGTCAGTCGGTACATAGGAAGGGCCTCATTAACCAATTTCTTCCACAATGGTACTGTAGGGGGGTCCCTGAGCTTCCACTTTAGTGCAATAACCTTCCGTGCATAAAAGAGTAGTAAACGGAACATTTGTCGTGCAGCTTGTTGCGGAATTAAATGGTCTAAATGACCTAGTAGAAAAATTTCAGGCACCAGAACCGGAGGAAAGTCCAGATAGGTTTGTAAATATAAGGCAAGGTTCTTCCAGTAAGCATTGATAACCGTACAGGACCAAAAAGCATGCATAAAGGTACCTGGTACTAGACCACACTTATAACACAAATTATCTGGGATCAATCTCATATGGAACAAGCGTACTGGGGTAAAATACAACCTATGAATCATTTTATGCTGTATAAGCCTATCCCCGCTACTAATCACCGTGGAAACAAAGGTCGAAGTGATGTCATCCCAATCATCTAAGTCTAAGGTAGGGATATCTTGGGCCCATTTACCATAACATTTTGCATACGGGTTACCTCTTTGAGAATTTAACAGATTATACACATTAGACAGTCGTTTCTTCTTTTCAGGTACCTTAAGCAAAGCTTCCAAGGCTGGGGTTTCCAGTAAAGGTGCATCAGAGAATTGGGCATTCAAAGCATGTCGAACCTGGAGATACCTGTAGAACATAGTACGTGGTAACTGAAATTCTTGGGACAAGTCAGTAAATGACTTAAGTGTCTGGTTGTGATACAATTGGCCCAAATATTTGATGTTATAGGTCGCCCATAATTGCGGATCCGGTATCGTTCTTAAGTGTGGCAGGGATGGATTCAGCCACAATGGCATATTGGGTGATACTTGTGGGTTGGTGGGTTTACGTAAAGCTGAAGCCTTTTTCCAAGCAAGTATGCCTGTACGAAATGTGGAAAGTGGCCATCCGTTTTGAGAGATGCCACGGAAGGGCAGATTAGCCAGTGACTCAAAGGAACCCGCCACCGCAGCAGCAGTAATGCTAGCAGTGTCCTCAGCTGAAGGGTTGAGCCACCCTGCCACATGAGTAAGTTGAGATGCTAGATAGTAGATAAAAAAGTGAGGCAGAGCCAGACCCCCAAGTGCCTCAGGTGCAGTTAGCGATGCTAGTTTAATTCGAGGTTGTTTGTTTGCCCAAATAAATGATCCAACCTTGAAAACAGTGCTGCCGGCATAACAGTAGGTGCATTCTGGAACATATACAACAACTTAGGAAGGATAATCATTTTTATCATTAACCCTGCCTATCAGATTAAGTGGGAGTGGGGACCATAGAGAGAATTTGTTACCAGTATCGGCTACTACGGGGTCTACGTTTAGGGCGGTATATCGGGAGAGGTCCGGATGAATGACTATACCTAGGTATTTGAAGTGATCTACCTGCATTAATGCCTGGGCCTGAAGTAGAGGTCGCTGCAGGGATGTACCCAGGTGTAAAAGTGTGGATTTGGACCAGTTAACTGTGAGACCCGATGCTTTCCCAAACTGGTCAACAACCTGAAGCATTCTATCAAGTGAGTGGCGTGTATCTTGTAAATAGATTAGGGTATCGTCAGCATATAGAGAAATGTTCTCTTCCAATGCCTCTACTTTCCAACCACGAATACCCGGGTCATCACGAATCAGGCCAGCTAATGGTTCTATGGCGATAGCAAATAAATATGGGGACAAGGGACAGCCCTGCCTCGTACCTCTGCTCAGCTTCAAGGAGGGGGATATCCTACGGTTAGTTTGAATTCGAGCTGTGGGATTGGTATATAATAGTTTAATCCAATTGAGGAAATTGGGTCCAAAGCCCATGTGTTCCATAGTTGCCCAGAGGAAGTCCCAGTGTAGTGAGTCAAAGGCTTTCCTGATGTCTAAAGCGACAACTGCTCCATGATTTTTGGTTAGGGCTAAATACTCCATATTAGTGTAGAGCCTACGTATGTTGATGGATGTGGCCTTCCCGGGCATAAACCCAGTTTGGTCTGGATGAATCAACGTCTCTATTACTCGTACTAATCGCAGCGCTAGAATTTTAGCTAATATCTTGTTATCGCATGTGAGTAAGGAGATAGGCCTATAGGCAGCACAATCCTCAACATCCCCGCCAGGTTTTGGGATTAGGACAATTAATGCTTCCTGGGTCGTTGGTGGGAGGTGACCTTTAAGAAGAGCCTCTTGGTACATGTTTAGCAACCTGGTTGCCATACTATCCAGTTGGGTTTTGTACAGCTCAATAGGAATCCCGTCTAGCCCTGGGGTCTTTCCAGAAGGGAATGCAGAAATTGCTACCTTGATCTCTTCTAAAGAGATAGGACTTTCCAGTAATTGTTGTTCAGTAGCGGATAGATTGGAAAGTTTAGCATTGCTAAGAATTTGCAGCGGGCAAGTATCATGGGTGGGAAGTGCTGGGTTATAGAGTTGAGTATAGAATTCTCTAAAGGCATCGTTGATACCTGTAGGGGAGTCAACGAGATTGCCATTGGCTTGCCGAACCCTAGGGATAACTGTTATCGGTTTTTGTTCTCTGGAGAGGTACGCTAAGAGTTTGCCAGCTTTATTGCCTTTCTCAAACACGACCTGCGAGGTACATAATAACTTTTTTTTGGTTTTGTCAAGAATGTGAAGTTGGAGATCTCTTTGGGCTTGGGCAACCTTAGCATAAACGGCAGGGGATGGAGCTGTCGTGAATTGAGCTTGCGCTGCTGCGACCTCTGCATTCAGATTATTCAGTTCTGTATCTAACTGGCGTCTATACACCGCTATGTTGCCAATAAAGGATCCCCTAAGACAGGCTTTTGAGGCCTCCCAAACAATTAGAGGGTCTGCGGAGTTTACATTCTCCAACCAGTAACTCTCCTGATCTTGTGCCACCCTATCAGACACTTCAGGCACAGTAAGCCACTTAGGATTGAGGCGCCACATAGGCGTAGCACAGTCATGATCTGACCTGATGGATATGGAAAGTGGGGCATGGTCTGAAATACCCCCCGGTAAGTAAACGGGCATTAGTAATTTTGGCTTGCAGAATTGGCGATGCCAGTGCTAAATCTATTCGCGATGCCGTCTTATGGGTGGCTGAATGGCAAGAGTATGCTCGTCCTACCGGATGGGCCTGCCTCCAGATGTCGACAAAGTTATAAGCGTGACACCAATTAAGCAAGGGGGTCGAGCCTGGGTTACCTGGGGGGCAACGGTCTATCTCAGGATTCAAAACCATATTGAGATCACCCATCAGCAGTGTGGGGGCTGGAGCCATATTCAATAATTTCCCCATGACCTCATCAAGTATGGCGATGTCGGCCGGTGGGGGCAAATACACACAAACCAAATTAAGCAACTGCTGTTGCATTGAGCATTGCACAACAATATATCTACCAAGTCGATCAGTATGTAACTCTACTATAGTGAGATTCGTTTTTTTACTCACTAGAATTGCCACTCCTCTAGAGTAATTTGAAAGCTCAGTGTGATACACTCTAGCAACCCACGCTTTTTTCAAAGCTAGAATACGGCCACCTGTAAGATGCGTGTGGGGTGTGGGCGGTACTTTTTGAGATATTGGAATACCAGGCCCCTTTTAATCTTGGAATTGAGGCCTCTGGTATTCCAAGAAATTACATCGATCGACTCCATATCGTGAATTTGGGAAGATAAACAGGTATACGTAAGGTAACATGCTTAACCCTAGGCGGCCCAATGGGGAAGGGTGGGGGTGGGGAAAATAAAAGAAAACATACAATTCTAGTAAAATACACTCGCATTATATAACAATACACAAATCAAACAATAACCCTCCCTCCCTGTCTATCCTTAAAACTAGGTAGACCTATTACCCGTAAATACCAACTGTGGGGTGTAGTCCAAGCCCCGGAAGATCAAGTATTGCGTCTTCTAGATCCTGAGAAGACTCCGCCAACGGACTCTGCATAATGAGCCCATATATAGTGAAATCGCCCAATAAATGGCGTTGTAGTGACCTCGATAGGAAGCCAAAAAAATGGGGACAAACCATCATTGATTAGTGCCCAGGGCTGTTGCGTGGGTTCGGCTGGTGTTTACCGTCAAGCCAGGATGCAGCCTCCTCTGGAGGATTGAAAAAGTAGGACTGAGTGCCATCCACGATCTTGAGCTTGGCCGGATATAAGACAGCATACTTGTACTGTAAATCCCGCAGACGTTTCTTGACAGCAATAAAAGTGCTCCTTTTCTTTTGTAAAGCCGTGGAGTAGTCTGGGAACAACATAATTTTGGCCCCGTCATGTTGTATTTCAGCCTTGTGTTGTGCCGCATTCAGTATGGCATCTCTATCCCGGAAATTTAGCAGACGTAGCAGGAAGGGCCGCGGTGGGGCACCAGGTCGAGGGGTTCTCCCCGGCACACGATGAGCCCGTTCCACCACGAAGTGGTGCGACAGGATGTCAGGCCCAAATTTGTCACGGAGCCATGGTTCAATAAAAATCACCGGATTATCACCTTCAGCTCGTTCAGGTAAGCCAACAATCCGAATGTTATTGCGGCGCTGTCGGTTTTCGTAATCCTCAAGGAGCTCTGCTTGTTGCTTAATTTGCTGCGTCAGGCTGCTGAGTTGGGCTGGAATTGGGCCTTGTACGTCCTCCATGATGGAGGTCCGGTTCTCCATTTCCCTCTGCCTTTCGCGGATCGCTTGGACATCTGCACGCAGCAGCGAGAAGTCTACCTTCAGCTCCTCAATTTGGGTAGAGAGGGCAGCTCGGGATTCGGCAATAGCCGCCAGGAGTATTTGGAGTCCTGGGTCTGGTTGCTGCAACTCGGGCGGGTCTGCGTCACCATCATCACTGGTAGGCCGCGGTGGAGTGCCACTGGGTTGATCACCTTTTTTGGCAAAGTGTTCAATAGTTTTCTGCTTCGGTCCAGATTTCCCCATGCTCAGAACGTTCAGGAGACCGAGGATAGTCCCAGACCGTCGATTCAGAAGGGCTCAGGATGATATCAGGAGAAATTATGGCGGAGCTCACAGTCCCCCAGCAGGGGACATTTTTACCCGTAAAGAGGATCACCACACCAGAGACCACCCCTTCAGACTAGAGGAAAAGAACTTTCATTTGAAGCAGCATTGCTGGTTTTTCACATATATATATGGTTTTTTCCAGTAAAACCTAAGATTTCAGCTTTCAAAATATACTAGAATTTTGTGTAATTCCACTTCTGTAATCCCACTTCTGTAATCCCATATTGGTTTACATATATAGGTTTGCCATAATACAAAAACATTTATCAGAAATATAATTTATTTTATGTATGAGAACACAGCAGATTTGGAAAGTGCTATGTCTCCTGAACATGCCAATACCAAATATATATAGTTTTATGTAGATCAAAATTTACAGCATGTTATCTCACACATACTATTAGTTACCAAGATAAAACACCCTAAATATGAAAGCCTGGGTAGACTCCAAAATCTACCTTGTGCATACTTATTTGATGGCTTACATTTACACTAATTTATAACCACTGCCAGTTTTATGCGTGATAAAAGCTACAAAAAATTATGGTGACCCTAAAAACCAATATATTTTTGGAAAGTAAACATTCTGACCGATCCAATAAATGGGTAATTGTCTTTCTACTCCAAACTACACAACTGAGAAGCTACGCTTAAGGCAGCTGTTTTTATGACATTTCTGAAAATCGCCTAAAAATATTACAATTGGTCACATTTATCTCCCCTAATTTCTTACATACAATTGGAAAACACCCTAAATATTGATGCTATTGGTCTACTGAACAGTTTGATGCCGAATATATATATATATATATATATATATATATATATATATATATATATATATATATATATATATATATATATATATATATATATATATATATATATATATATATATATATATACACTAAAGCAGCTGGCAATGAGGACTCCAATTGAAAAACATGCACAATAATTTTTACGCTGCCGACTGTGTATTACGTGCTGTAAGAACCCCTAACTATAGAAAGGCCCCCAGAAAACCATATATTTTTGGAAAGTACACCTTCTGATGAATCCAACAAAGATAAAGACTTCTTTCTACACCAAACTACCAAACTGCAAAGATTTTCTAAACGTAGAGGTTTTTACAATACAAAGAAAAATCAACCTATACATAAATGTTAGAGGTCTACTGAATAGTTTGATTCCCAAAATGCAAAGATTTAGCAAAAGTATGTGGTATGTACGGACCCCAAATCAAAAACTTGCATATAAATTTTCACAACTGCCAACTCAGCTGCTGAAAACAGAGCCCCCTGACTGTGCATTATGTGCCGTAAGACCACTTAATGTACAAAGACCCCAAGAAAATATATTTTTTGAAAGTACATATTCTGACGAATCAAACAAGGGAAGTACACCTTACCATACTAAAGCCTAGAACAGCATAGCTATACTAAATATACATAAGGAAAAATAATGCATGGATAAAATTGAAAGAAAACGACAAAAAATGTACAAATCAATGAAATAATAAAATAACTGATCCAACAGCATAATTTGTGGCCAAAATATATGATGCAATAGTCACGCTGCCAAAATAAAAATTTTTAGGGGGTAAACAAAACACAAAATGGTAAAACGAATAAGTTAAAAAAACCCTCTTTGTGAGTTTTTTTGTGTATACACGTGTGTGCACTTCTAAAAGTTGTGTGACAAGCGTGTAAGTGTGTTTATAAGTGTGCAAAATAAAAAAGCAAAAGAAAGAAGTCTTTACTAAAATGTGTGTGTAAGAGTGTAAATAACCTGCAGTTGTTATATTTCTGGCTGTAAACAGGGTGTTCACATGATGTATATAATTTGTTTGCAGTCTCCAGGAGATGGCATTAACCATGAACAAAACGATGAAATATCACGTCTACCAGGAGAGACCTTAATTACCGGTAACTGGTTTTTTTTTTTTATTAAAATGCAAACTAAAAATACTGTCCTCAACATAAAACTTTACTTTCATTTTAACAGTCACATAGCTACAAGAAACAGCAGCCCTGTTATGTGGTGACATTTTTTTATACATGTAGAATAGTAGCCTCAAGACACCTATGGCAAATATATTAAATGCAATGGCAGGTTATATAAAGTTCTAGTGAGCAGAACTGCTCAGAGCTGTGACTACTCCTTCCAGCCACTAGTCTAGCAGTAGTAGCTGGTTAAATGGTAAAATGACTGTTCTGAGGAAATTGTTGACATAATGAGTACCGTATATACTCGAGTATAAGCCGACCCGAGTATAAGCCGTGGTACCTAATTTTACCTACGAAAACTGGGAAAACTTATTGACTCGAGTATAAGCCTAGACACAACTACAGCCCTGTCTCCCAGCAGCGCACATTCCACCAAAGCGACCCCCCCCAGCGATCAACCGGACTTCTTTGCAATGTTGATGGCGCAATGTTGATGGCGACAGAGAATTTCCAAACGGATTACTGTGTGCATTGTCCCACTACCATGTGCAGAGGGTGCTGTGTGATACTGTCATCACTGTTAATCTTTCGTATAACCAACAGAGGGCGCACTGTTATTCTTTCATATAACCAACAGATGGCACTGTGTGATATTACAGTCACTGTTATTCTTTCATATAACCAACAGAGGGCGCACTGTTATTCTTTCATATAACCAACAGAGGGTGCTGTGTGATATTGCAGTCACTGTTATTCTTTCATATAACCAACAGAGGGCGCACTGTTATTCTTTCATATAACCAACAGAGGGTGCTGTGTAATATTGCAGTCACTGTTATTCTTTGATATAACCAACAGATGGCGCTGTGTGATATTGCAGTCACTGTTATTCTTTCATATTACCAACAGAGGGTGCACTGTTATTCTTTCATATAACCAACAGAGGGTGCTGTGTGATATTGCAGTCTCTCCCCAAGCGAACTGTTGGTATAGGAATGATTAAAAGTGACTGCAATCTCAGCTACTGCCCGCTGACCCAAGTATAAGCCGAGGTAGACTTTTTCAGCACATTTTGGATGCTGAAAAACTCGGCTTATACTCTAGTATATACGGTAAGCAGTCTAATGCTGCCCCACCTCATTCTCCCAAATATTTGCCATGAACTTGTACAACTTTTTGACCTACACTAATACATTGAGAGCAGTGTGCTCCTGTTACCAAAGAGCGGTAAGGATAGGTTTAGGGGTGTTGTCTTAGCATTTTAAAAAAAAAAAAAAGTTTGGGTGAGGTAGGATCCTAGACCTACAGTTTATCTTGAAATTTATTTTATCTTTAAATTATTTTTAGTAGCACAAGTTTTACATGGGGCCTTGTGGAACAACTGGAATTGTGGCTAGTAGATATCTGCAGGGCGAGCCAAATCTGTGTCTAAACAAGTATTTATAACCACAGTTACAATGTCCTGCAGAAAGGCTGTGATGATGGCTGATTATATCAGAACCTTGGGCCCTGAATTGTAAATGGATTTCTGTCTAGCCAAGGACTTTCCGTTGTTATTATTGACCTATTTGATTTGCATATGCATAGTCTTTTGAAATATAAAGTGATAGGTCTCAGTGAGAAGTATTGGTTTTTGTGTTTAACCTTTATTTGCTTTTTGGCAGACAAAGAAGTAATCTACATGTGTCCATTTTATGGTCCTGTCAAGGGGAGAATATATGTTACAAATTATAAACTGTACTTCAAAGGTGAGGAGATGGTAAGTTAAGATTTTGGGTATTTTGTTATCTGAAAAAGTAATGTCTCCACTTAAAAATATTGACTTTGTATTCTGTATTTTATCATGATGCCTGGTGGCAACTGAACAGTTTGAAAGCTAGGCAAGCTGTAGTGTCACCGTTTACTCATATCGGCTTATTTTCAGAATAGGCATTGTGACGAATTCCAGGTTTTAAAAGTTACTTTACTTCTAACCTTTGCCTTCTCTGCACATCGCCTTGTCACATTCACAACTGCAAGACTTCTCTCAAGTTTCTGTATGTCTCTGGAACTCGCTGCTAACAACAGACTATTTCCTTTCTCTAAACATTTGCCTGTTTAGAGAAGTGTATTTAGCCTACCCTTATTAAGCAGAATTCAACTTAAGACAATGTCAAAGAATCAACAGTTCATTTCAAGATCCTTATGTCTCAATTGTTCCTCAACCTTTAGATTGTAAACTCTAGGCAGGGCCCTTTGATCCCATTCTTATACTGTTACCGCTGTTACACCACTAATTCATTTGATTTAGACATAATTCTACTATATACTGAGGGAATAACGATATTCATATGCTTTGCTTTATATTATTTATTAATTTTTCTTCTATTATTTTAGGAGCCACTGATAACTTTCGCTGTTCCACTTGGTGTCATTGCAAGGATAGAGAAGATGGGGGGTGCATCAAGTAGAGGAGAAAATTCATATGGTCTGGATATAACCTGCAAAGTAAGCTTTAAACAGTTCACTCCTTAATATTCATTCACTTTGGTGATTTCATACAAGAACAATTGCTGAGAAACAAACACAGTTACTAAACTCTTAGTAAACTATCCTTGTCTTTGAAATACATAATTAAGTTTACTGTAAGTCATTAAATCCAGTATACAGATAGGAAGCATATTTAGAAAAATTCCAAACTTCAAAGAAATGTTTATTTTTTTTGTTTGTTATTTTTAAATGTGAAGTTTTTGAAAAAGCGACTAAAGTGCTCTGCTGCTAGCTAGTTATTATTTAACTGATTATTATTTAATAGAACCCCTGTTTGATGGCTGTAAAATGTTTCTACTTAGGATATGAGGAATTTGAGATTTGCTCTGAAACAAGAAGTGCACAGTAGAAAACAGATATTTGAAGATCTTACAAAGTATGCCTTTCCCCTGTCACATGGCTTGGTAAGCAAATGCAAAATGGTAAACTGTTTGCCTTAGTTGTCTTAAGGACACTGTTTTATTTGCACTCTATATGGTTTTTTTAACCCTTGCTACACAATCTTATACAGTCATATGAAAACGTTTGGGAACCCCCTTTTAATTCTTTGGTGTTTTGTTTATCATTGGGTGAGCTTTCAAAGTAACCACTTCCTTTTAATCTATAACGTGCCTTATGGAAACAGTAGTATTTCAGCAGTGGCATGAAGTTTATTAGATTAATAGAAAATATGCAATATGCATCATAACAAAATTAAACATGTGCATAAATTCTGGCACCCCAACCGAGATATTACATCAATACTTAGTTGAGCCTCCTTTTGCAAACGTAACAGCCTCTAGACGGCTCCTATAACCTTTGATGAGTGTCTGGATGGCTGTTTTTTTGACCATTCGTCCATACAAAATTTCTCAGTTCAGTTAAATTTGATGGCTGCCGAGCATGGACATACAAATTAGCAACATTACAAGGGTAGCCCAATTTTTGCACAGGCAGTTTTTCACATTTGATTTAATTCCATACAACTGAATACTGCTTCACTAAAAATGGTTGTACAGAAAACACCCCAGTACTCAGATGTTCCTGGGAAATTAAATAAATACCATTATGTTTTTTGTTGAAAGTTTAGGAAATTATTTTGCAGGGTGAGAGGGGTTCCCAAACTTTTTCATATGTATTTGCTTTGGTTTCCACCTGCAGCAGACTGATTAAATATAATTATTGATTGGTTTATATGGGTTACTGCACTATTATTAATAATACAGGTATGGGACCTGCTACTCAGAATGCACAAGACCTGGTGTTTTCTGGATAATGGATCTTCATACCTTCAGTCTACTAGAAAATCATGTAAACATTAAATAAACCCACAAGGATGGTTTTGCTTCCAATAAGGATTAATTATATCTTGGTTTGGATCAAATAAAAGGTATGTTTGTTACAGAGAAAAAGAAAATCAACTTAAAAAATTATGATTTGGATAAAATGGTGTCTATGGGACAACCTTGATGTAATTTGGAGATTTATGGATAAAGGGTTTACTGATAATGGATCGCATATGTCTACTGTGTTATTTAAGACTTGTGTGTTTAAATTGTAGAAGCTTAGTTTTTAGGCCATACATGAATATACAACCTTTAACTGTGAATTATAACTCCGCATATAAAAGAACAGAAAAGCACCATTCAATCTAGTGGATATTCTAACAAGTCATGTTGAACTGTTTTAACCTGAATGCACCATTGTAACCCGCTGTATCTGTGTATCTAGATATCTTCAGATTCAGTTCTTTGCACTAATTTAGCAAGGAGATGCTTAATAAAATTGTAGAGTAGAACAGAAAAAATGTGCAAAGGTTAACTACTACAATGCTCAGTTTATGAGAAACCTGTAATTTTATGTAAACTGAACTATTACACAGTTCTGCATAAGCCTTTCTCAAATTGTATCCGGTAATAAAATAGTATGATAATTGTGTCAGTCAGAAAGCCAAGTAATATTTTCCTTTGGAAGGTGAATTTACTTTTTGTTTGGATGGCCTTTCATTTATATATAAACAGTGACTGCAGTGATTTTTTCCCCAGAAGAAGACATATAACCTTTAAGACATTGTTTAAAAAATGATGTTGATTTTCCATAATCTTCTTCAGCCTTTATCTCTCTTTCTACATTGGTTAATGTTAATGCTTATGTCATGCTGGACAGCTCCTTAGAAGCAATTAAACACTGATGAAATTGTTTTGAAGGCAAGCCAACAATTTTAGCCCAAGATCAGATAGCTTAGTTATTGTTACTTGCATGCCATTCAGTTAGTCTCGCAGCCACATAGAGTAGCACGAATGCAAAAGATTACAAATAAATATCTTTAGTGCGCCAATGTTTTATGTCACAAAAACTCTATACATTAAATGAGATCTAAAGTCCTTAGATTTGGGCTGCTGCTTTCCACATTCAACAGTTCTGTGCAACAGGTAAATGTTTCCCTTCCTTACCTTTAAGCATCAGAACCATCTTATCCCATGTTCTCTCTGGTTCACATTATTCGTAAATTCAGTCAGATTAAGGTATTTGTATGATTGGGTAAAAAAGTTTCAGATTTACGTTCACACATTTTGAATTTTTCTGACGTCAGAACGCGCCATACTCCCTACTGAAATTTAAAGATATTAGAAGTCACCTCAGAGTTATGTGACCTGTATAGTCACATAACTCCTACTCCTCTGTGAAATAATATCTTTATAAATTACAGTAGGGGGTACTTTATCCGAGAGAGAGAATGAATAATGTACCCCCTACTGTAATTTATAAAGATATTATGTCACCGTATGTGACCATATAAAAGCATGAGGCCGAAGGCTGCGTGCTTTTATACAGGTCACATAACTCGAGGTGACTTATAATATCTTTATAAATTTCAGTAGGGGGTACATAATGCATTATAATCTACATTTTGTGTGAAATGTCGGGAGGGGGGGTCGGCATTTAATTCGAACATGGCAGTGTTAAATTCGGACACGCGGCGTCAAATTCGGGGGCGGGGGACCCCTTTTATAAACGCGCTTTCTGACATCCTTATTATCCTTAATAAGGATATAATTTACAGTCTGGTCCCATAGGTGTAGATAACACCCCTTCTACAGTCTCCTTTCCATTGCTGGGTTGAAAGACTTATTGACAATTTCAATGTTTTTGGAAGCGGTGTCAGAACATGATTTCTGGCAGCAACATGGTTTATTTGTATGCGTTGGCAGCTGCACAAAAAGCACAACATGACTGCACAATACCAAGTATTGGTTGGACGGGTGTACGGTTTGCTGCTATTGGACCCAGGAACAGATGAAAGTGGAGTGATTCATTACTCTTCACAAACTGACAGTTTGATGGACAATTTTGGATGCCAAGAGAGGCTACTGGCCTAAATATATAATGCTGACTGTAGTTTGCTGAAGGAGAAATAATGGTCTGGGACTCGTTATCATTACTTCTGGTTAGGGCCCCTGTTTCCAGGAAAAGTAAAGTCGCATAAAATCATATATTTGATAATACTGTGCTTTTTGCTTTAAGATTGAATTGCAGGACATGCAGTTGTATCGTATAAATACTTTTGGTAATATGGTGTGCTTGTGTGTGTGACGGTTATTGTCATGCAGATTCATAGCTTTGCTGAATTCATAAGGACGGTACATGGTACAACTGCAGGGAATACCCTTTTTCAGCTCCTGGTGTTTAACTTGCTCCAGATTTGTAGAATTCACAGAAGTGTTTTCATGTACATTTCACAAAGCAGAATGTGCTGCACTGGTAATTCTCTCCTTTGCCACTTTTTCCTTTTATATATTGGTTATTTCCATCTATTTTGCTGTTAATTATATGATTACCAATCATGTCTCTATGATGTACAGTATTAAATACAGAATGGCAACATAAGTGCTCCTTTTAGGCAAGGTTTGGGGACTGTACTTACTTCAGCAGACTGCACTGAATTCTGTTTGAGTCAGCATTATAGACACTCCTAAATAAACAGCACTGCAGTGTCGACCAAAATAATATTGCAGAGGTGTGTGGTGTTGTCTTTTTCTGTAAGGAAAGCAACAAATCTGTTTAAAGGGGCCCGTCACCCCAAAAAAATATTCCTATTTTATCATGTTAGGCAAGCAAAATGAACGTCAACTACACTGTATAAATTATTTGAAACTTGTTTCCTTTGTTCTGGGAACTAATAGTTATAGCAAGCAGGCAGGAGCCATTTTGTGGACACTTATTAAGGCAAGCCTTGCATCATCTCAGAATCTTGTTTGTGCACCAGAATGGGGGACCCGATGTCCATCCCCATTCACTGGATACACAATTAAATGGTTAAGAGACATGGGGGAATGTGGGGAGAGCAGTGACATCTAGGAAGTGCTGAATGGAAAGGCATACAGGAGGGGCAGACAATATTTGATTGACAGCTGAGATTTTTAATTGAGTTTACAACAGCTATGAATGCTTTAATAAAAAAAAAGAATTTGGATTTCATGTTTAACTTAAAGGACTTTTATTAAATAGCTTTTTATGTCTGGGTGACAGGACAAGAGGTTGACGAGAGCAATTAAGAACATTAATTTTATAAGCTGAGTTTCCATGTTCTGTAATTTTTCTTGCTGTAATTGTGAGGGGTTATTTTGAGATGAATCTTGCTATTACTTCTAGCTGCATCAAAATATAAAACGAGCACACAATTAGCAGTTTGGTAGATATTCATGATAGTTTCACTTGTACAACAAACTGGATTGTTGAAGGTTTTGCCTGCACATAAAAAAGGTCAGCTGTTGGGGGTCAGAACCAGAAAATCAAATTGGCATAAAGTTTAACTATTTTTTTTCTTTGTTTAAAAAAAAATTATGGTGAGCCAAGACCTGTGGTTTTTTTTCTCTGCCAGTATATTTCAGCCAGCATTCAATACCTCTTTGTGCCATCTAATGAATAAAGGGTTTTGTGCGCCATTGGTCCAAGTGTACACTTTTTTTCCCTCACTTATATAAAGAGAATAATTAATTTGGGATATATGTATTAACTGGGCATAATTTATGATATTTTATTCCGGTAATTCTCTTGATAAAGGTGGTTTGATTCTATCCTTTGTGTTTATAATAGAATTTTCCCTTTGCATCCTCTTTCTAATACATCAGCTTGTAAATCTTATTCTTCAGCCTGAACTCTTCACCTAGACTCATAACTGTTTTTTTTTTATTATTGTTATTGTCTGGCGGAACAGAAAGGCTTGCATACTATGGGATGAACAAAATATATAATTAAAGATTTTAGTATAATCACAGCAGTGCCTTGGTCTCCAGACTTTACTAAAAATGATATTGGCCAATTTACTGAAATACTAATACCCCGAACAAACTGTTTATGAAACGCTCCAAGTATTCATATTTCCCTAAATCTCAGGATTTCTCTGTGTAATGTGTAATATGTAGTTGTGCTTGAAAGTTTGTGAACCCTTCATAATTTTCTATATTTTTATATGAATGTGATCTAAAACATCATCTGTTATTCAGAGTCCTAAAAAACTAATTCAGTGATTGATATGACCCCCTTGTGCAGCAATAACAAAAAGTAAACATTTGCAGTAACTGTTGATCACTCCTGCACATCATATTTTAACCCATTACTCCCATACAGAACAGCTTCAGCTTTTGGATGTTGGTGGGTTTCCTCCTGTTTTAAAGTAACACAAATATAATGTAATGTTGCACTGCATTGGTAAAAACTCTTTGGATAACCGGTTTCTGGAAAACAGATCTCATTTTATTTTATGGTCTGGAAGTGTAGAAAGACAGGATTGTTACTTTGCATAAAGCTTACTACTGATAAAAAGCAAATGGGGATTTTTATAGCTCCACATGCCCACCAAGGCCCTCATTGTTGGTCCTGATTTGTTGCCTGGAACCAATAGTCTAAAGTAAGAGAAAAGAATAACTGTTGTGTTTAAGTGTTTGTGCAGTGAAAGTGGCAGGCATTTTGTTGAATAGAAGGTTGGTGATTTATAACCCAGAGAACAGATGAAGCCAGCCAGTCAGAAACAGAAAATCCTTTGTAAGCAAGGATCGGGGCTGTTTGCAGGTGTTCCTTCAATGCTTTCTTTTGTTTTCAGTCTAGGCTGTGCAGTGATGGGCTCTCGCTGAATACGTACCATACATCTTAACTATGCCGGCGCTCTCGGGTGCTTGCATTTTTGATCATCTGCTGTAATCATTACTTATGCGTAATTACTGGTGTGGATTTGAAAAAAATAAGACAAGCTCCAATAATGATAATGAGGGCTGAGCATACAGTACATTTCAGACAACTGTAAAGAAAAGCTTTTAAGGAAAGGAGTTGTGTAATGTATTCTCCTGGACATTGTATACACAGGGTCTGTTTAAATACAGGTATAGGATCTGTTATCTGGAAAAACGTTATCCAGAATGCCTGAATTACGGAAATGCCGTCCTCCATAGATTCCATTTTATCCAAATAATCACTTTTTTTTTTTTTTAATTATTCCCTTTTTCTCTGTAATAATAAAACAATACCTTGTACTTGATCCAAAGTAATTAATCTTTGTTGGAATCAAAACCAGTCTATTGGGTTTATTTAATGTTTACATGATTTTCTAGTAAACTTAAGCTGGCCATAGACGCAAAGATCTGATCGTACGAATTGAGGATTCGTACGATTTTCGGACCGTGTATGCAGTCCCGGCATTTTTCGTCCGGCGGAGATCAGTCGATCGGACAGGTAAAAAGATATCTGTCGGCTGCCGATAATATCTCTGCATGTATTGCCGATCGTACGATTTTCAGAGGAAGACTGTCACTAGCTTTTGTCGGACATAACTGTTGTACGATTGCCGTCAGGGGCAGAACATCGGCTGATCTGTTCTTTTGTAATTTATTTGATCGGAATGGTTAGTGGCAGGTCAGGAGATGGGGAAGTCCGATCGTACGATAATTCGTAAGATCGGATCTTTGTGTCTATGGCCAGCTTTAAGGTATGAAAATTACAGAAAGATCAGTTATCTGGAAAACCCCAGGTCCTGAGCATTCTGGATAACAGGTCCCACACCTGTACATCACACAAGTACCCTTGTTTACAACCTTTATTTTACTTTTTTTTTTTTATAAAAAATTGTAATGCTAACAATCCATGATATTGAAGTATCCCAAAATGAGCCACCATTCATGCAGACATGCTACGTTACATTTGCCAGTGAGCGGACAAAGGTCTTTTTTTCTCCCACGCTTCCTTTTAGAGGCCCATTCTGAAGTTCAGTTAGGGTTGGATTTGGCCAAAATACCTGATCCTTGAAGCTCAGCCCCGGAGTGCCCATACTTTACTAACAACAATTCCTTATGTAACCGCAACATAATAAATATCTAAATGAAAAGCATGAAATAGGAAGGGGATTTAGACAAGCTGTTTGTTGACACTGACTTGAGCTCTACTGATCACCGGCTAAAAGTCTACTGCTAGATCCCGATCTTCCTTTTGGACACCCCTGGCTTAAGATCACTGTAACACAGGGTTGTTTCTGGCACTTTATTTAAGCCAAATACATGGTATTAAAATGCCAATAACAACCCCCTGTAACCTAAAGCTAAAATGACAAACAACAAATGTTCGTGTCAGTGCTTGTCTGGCAATAGCTGCCTGAATCACACACATGATTTTCAGCCTATTGGCCCAAAGGCAGAACAATTACAAACTCTGATTTGGTAACATACATTCCTGCCTAAGGAAAGTGCCAGATGGGATGTTTGTAACCCACACTTATTGTCCTACAGCGCAGGCCGAAAACGCTGTAAACTACATACCTATTAGGATTCAAGTAAATCTCTGGTTGCAAACCATCTGCATCAAATAGCTTTACGATGCAACTACGTGATGCAGAAGTTTGAACCTTGGCAGTGTCAGGCAAACTGCACAGACATACTGTTCTGTGTTTGGCGAGCTTGAGATGGGGTGTGTTGTTCACTGGAAATTTGATCTCCCACAGGAAAAAAAACTTCTCAAAATACATTTCCACCTGTGTGAATTTAGCCACTTAAAACAATTTACATGCAGCAAATTGCCATAATTACACAAATGTCAATGAAGGCATTTTTGCTTGCTGTGTGAGGGTGCCATTACCCTTATCAATATTTCTCATTCAGGAGATATGCACAAGTGCAATACTTGAGACTCCTTATGGCAAACAGAACAGTTTCTTTAGATTTCAGGGCTTGGTGCAGCGGCCCAAAGGAGAAAATATCAGGCACTCATAGATCCCACAAACAGGCTTGTAAAAAGACACAGAATTTCATTTTAGGCCACAAAGTAAATTAATATATAGCCTTACGCGTTTCGTGCCTGTGGGCACTTAATCATAGGTTTGGTGCAGTCGGCTCCTCTGATTTAAATATCTCTAATGATAATGATTTATAAGAAGGGGGGCACTGAATAAAGATACAACCATGTTTAAAAGAGACAAAAGTTGAGAATGAAAAATTCTGTGATGGTCACCAACCATACCTTAATGGTTAAATGGTTAATGGTAAATACATTGGAATCTCACTTTTACTTTATTTTAGAGACCAGGATAAAAATATTGTAAACTGTGGGAAAATCTACATTTTGGGAATTTAATATCAATTTATGAGACCTTTAATAGTGTAAAAGGAAGGTAAGATGTAGAATATATATGTAAAACTAAGATTTCACAGTATACCGTCAAGTTTGCTAAGAAAACGATAAAGCTCATTGATAAACTCAAAAGGAAACTTGCTCTATGCATTGAACACTTCTTTGGTAAATGAGCCCTTGTGTCCTTGTGATTCATACTGCTTTCTTATTTGTTTAAGATGAATATTATGGAAATAGCGGTAAGCCAAATTATGTAATATTGTTCTAGTATATTATTCATAATGAACATATTCAGCATTCCTCTAGTAAAAAATATCTAACATTCAGCATTCCAAGTAGTAAAATAAAAAAATAAAACAGGATATTTAAGCTAGACTTGAGTGCCCAGTGCAACTTCAGTGCGCCTACAGCAAATTCATATCTGCAGAGCAGGGTTTTGACTTGATTTATGTTCTTACCCTCCAGCTTTTTTTCGCCTTTCAAAATGAGGAGAAATTTCCAGAGAATGGCTGGGCAGTGTATGATGCAATGACTGAGTTCCGCAGACAGGTATGTCAGCCAAATGATTATTATTATTATTAGACACAGTAACGCTTGGTAAGACATGAACAGCCTTTGTTTATTACATTTCCCCCTTCAGTGCTCATTTAATCAGCTGTGCAATAGAGGACAAGTGTACAACTAAAATAATTTCATTTTCATTATAGCATGTGTAATCTCTTGATAATATTCTTGGATTATCAAATACAGGCTGCTGGATAATGAGGCATATGGAGTTGAGTTTAGTTTATTTTCTCTGCTCCCACCAATCACTTTTTGGTTTAGTATTGCTGCATCAAAACACTGCATGTTACATGGCACTCATCTCTGCTAAATGTTTTAGGAGTTTGCCTTTCTCCTATTTGTGTGGAGGGAATTCTACTTCTCCTATTTGTGTGGAGGGAATTCTATTTGTGTGGAGGGAATTCTACTTCTGCATAGCAGATAGAGCAGGATAAGTAGAACAGTATCACTACAGTGACACTACTTATGTTACCACCTTTGCATTAATCTGCCAGTGAAGTTCAATAGACACTTTAGGGTAGGACCAGATGATATGGATTCTCTGCAGGAGGGGAATCCACTGCCCGGCTACTCCGCATCTCTTCTGCAGGCAGGGTGGATTTCGGTGCAATATGTCGCTTTTCGGGCCAAAGTCCCCTATGTCTGCCTGTACCAAAGTGGAGACAATGTTTCCAGATGCAGAGCAGGAGCAGTGGGGAGAGAGTTCTCTGCTTGCGTTTCTCCCAGATGCCCAGGTACCTTTGCTGAAATACCTAGCAGGAAAACCTTTGGGAAATAAATCTCCTACAATGCAGTTATCATCTACAGTAACCTATGAAGTAGAGTCCTGCATCAGGTCGGGTACCCGGGGAATACCTGCAAAGTTGTCAGGTTTCGGGCAAAATATCCCTAATTCCATGGCCGTGTGGGTAGTTCCACAGGTAAAACGGCTGGGTACCCGACAAAGGTGTGGGCTTGATCTTTTTTTTTTGTGAAGATTTTGCTGGTCCAATGTGACATCACTTCCGGTTTCACGTGTCCTCCCGGGTCAGAAGGTTAGTTGGCCTATTGTGGGTTGGGTAGCGGATCAGTGGGGAAATTGTGGTTTGCGGGTCGCAGGTATGGGTATCGGAAAATAAACCAGGACTCTACTACGAAGCTTGCAAGGAGTGTGTGCGACGTACAGGTATAGGACCTGTTATCCAGAATGCTCGGGTTTTCTGGATAATGAATCTTTCCATAATGCTTTAGAAATTCATGTAAACATTAAATTAATCCAATAAACTGGTTTTGTTTATAATAAGGATTATTTATATCTACATTTGGATCAAGTACAAGGTACTGTTTTATTATTACCGAGAAAAATGAAATCTTTTTTAAAAAATTGGATTATTTGGATAAAATGAGTCTATAGGAGACAGCCTTTCCATAATTTGGAGCTTTCTGGATATCAATTTTCTGGATAACAGATCCCATATGTATATAAAGTTAGGCATGTATTGGGCATTAACATTAAGGATGGTAATAAACCTGCAAAGCTATATCTCACTGAGGGTTTACAAAACAGGCAATAGGAATAGGAATGAAATCTAAACAAGAGGTTGGATAGAGGTGAATATATATTACAAGCACCCTGGTATTTGGCAGGTCTGGAATGAGATTCAGAATAGTCCCTATCTTTTCAGTTCTACAGAGGCCCAAACAGCACCTCACAAATCTTCTAAATATGGCATTTTCTAAGGATACTCCTGAACTGTCACCTGTACTTGCCACCCCGCAGAGAATATGGGCACTGGCCCGCAAGGTGGTCACCAAAAGCAATCCTAAACCCTCACCAAATGCTCCACAATGGAGGAACTCCAATTTCCAACACCTTTGCCATCTCCTAGATTTGCAGTACTGGCCAGGAATAGGGGCCCGCCACTTAAAGGATTTGCTAGTAAATGACACTTCCTCACTCTGGACCAACTTCGGGATAGACTGAATCAGCCCAGGATCCAGATATATCGATACTTTCAGCTGCAACACGCTTTTACAGCCCAATTTGAGTCCCAAACTGTTACCACCATGCTCCCAGTTTATGAAAGTAGATTATGGGATCCTAATCCCAAAAAGATGATATCTGACCACTATAAATCCCTACTCCCCAGCCTACATAACCTTTTTGAGAAGACACAAACTAAGTGGACTAAGATATTCCTCTTCTTAATGATGAGATGTGGGCAGAGGTAGTAGAAGCAGTGTATGAATATCTGATTTCTACGAAGGACAAAATAGTCCAATATTGGATAATGCATAGGACATACATCACCCCAGTAAGGCTCAAAGCAATGGTTACCAACCCAAATGCCACGTGTCCTAAATGTCATTCCCCGGACACCGGGTTCTTTCATGTAATATAGAAATGCCCACTAGTATACCAGTTCTGGTCTAAAGTGGAGGAGTATATTGAAAGCCAAGTATTATTACCGGCCCCGGAGGTGTGCTTATTAGGTCTGGTAGAGGATTTAGTTTCCCTAAATAAAACCAGGACTCTACTAAAAACCCTGTACTTCTATGCTAAGAAACTAGTAGCAATGAAGTGGATGAGCCCCCAGTCACCAACCACTCAACAGTGGGTACAGCTAATAAATAGCAAACTACCAGTTATTAACATGACATATATATAGCTATGCAATGTCTCATTTTACAGCAGCCCCTCTGGCATTTGCCAGAATCCACAGATTGCCAGTCCGGCCGTGGCATATTGTACTAGGCTTTTTAACTACATCACTAATATAGATGCTACACATGGTAAAACTGGTGCACAACAATGAATGAAGTGGAGAATACAAAACAGAATTTTCGGATACAAAGACTACTGTATTTTCCAACTATGAACAAAGAGGGGTAAGAAATCCTCTCACATTTATTTACAGAACCTGCTTCTCACTGGTTTCTCAGCAAAGCACTAGGTGTGAAGCAGCAAGTGATTATTGCTGGTTATATCTAGCTGGCATAAAAACATGGATATTATACAAGTAGCTTTTATGTCAGTCCTCAGGGATTCCCAGACAGATAAATGGTATCTCTACATAAATTCAGGAGGTTCACAAAAATAAATAAGCCTATGCTTATCTCCTAATAACACATGAGCCCAATGTGATTCCACAGATTATGATTATATTGTATTACTAATTATATACATTAGTCTCCACAGAATTTTTTTTTAAACTTACTGCCTTGAGGACCCCACATGTAGACAGACATTGGCTTTTACCTTTGTCAGCTTGGCACATGTAGGGCTCAAAATATTTGCGTTCCAACAACAATATCTGATCCCTTCTCATTCAAATATCAGGCCAGCAATGCTTGTGTCTGGCTGTGGATAGAGTGGGGCTCATTTATCAACACTGGGCAAATTTGCCCCTGGGCAGTTACCTATAGCAACCAATCAGTGATTAGCTTTTTAAAGCCAGCTGCAAGTACAACAATGAATGCAGCAATCTGATTGGTTGCCATGGGTTACTGCCCATGGGCAAATTTGGACAGTTGATAAATGACCCTGTGCGTGATTGTTGACTCTATATGTAACATGGATTTATTTTTAGTAAAGTACAATTACATAGCTATAAACTTTCATGGTGTCAAAATCACATTCATTAAATGCAGTTTGTCCTAGTTGAGACAATGTGTAACATCGCAGCATGGGGTTTATCAGCATTTAGCAGCCTCAGCTGTTCCCTGGAAATGGAATGGAAACTAGAGCCATTGCATTTTAGGAAAGTGGAATTGTTACGACTATAGAATGACTGCACATTTGACAGCCATTTATGCTTTCAGGAGATCCTTTGCCTTAGATGCTAACTGCCATGTTGTTTATCCTGGGTGCTTTTCCCAGAGGAAAGTTGTGGCTGCACTGACTAATCTCCTGATGTTATATTGGCCTAAAGTTTAAACTAAAGTTTAACTAAAGAAGTAGAAATGTTGTACATTATGTTTTGGGCTTTTGTACCAGCCCAAGGCAGGGAAGATCTGTGTCTCCAAAGATGCCCCGGTAGCTTCCCATCTTCTTTTCTGCTGATTCACTGCACATGCTCTGTGCTGCTGTCACTTACTGAGCTTAGAGAATGACTTAAAATATATAGTACAAATACAATATAAATGTCACAATATAAGATTGATTAGTAATTAATACAGATAACTACTACATGGCAGCACAGAAACCAGTGCAATTAGCATCAGATTCTAATTATAAGCTTTGTAACATCAGCTTATATCACAGGCCAACCTCATTTTTTGCTTGATAATTTATGACGACCCCTAAGCTTAGCTTCTCAACAGCTGCTCAGAGCCCACTGAGCATGTGAGTGTCGCAGACACTTTCCAACATGGTGACACCCTGAGACAAGTTTGGATCATTGCTGCTATTAAGAATCTGAAACTTTAGGCTGGTGTGATAATTTCAGTATATAAAATGACATATTTAGCCATATTAATTTTAATGATTTATTTCTCCTTTAAGTACAATACATTCACTCTCTTTTGAGCATATTCAGTTAGAGATTTTGAGGCTGAGGACAATTGAGAATGTAGGCTCATTAGTCTAGCCCCACTCTCTGCAAGGTTTTGGTATTGCTATATTCTGCATGAAACCAATTTCTAAGACCCGAACCCGCGACCCGAACCGCAACCCGCATATTTACCCGCTTTGATCCAGTACCCAACCCGGGCCCGCAACTGCCTTATGCGCAACTCGACCCGCAACCCGCCGACCACCATCAAACAGGAAGTGATGGTGCTGCAAACAGGAAGTGACGTCATCAAAAGTGGGCACAGACAGTTTTGTAAAACTTTAAAAGGAGTAAAATATGGACAATATTACATAAGAAATTTAGATAAGATCCGCAACCTGACCTGCGACTCCGCAAACATGCGGGTATACCCGCACCTGAAAATCCTCCCCTCATTCTGCAGGGTGTCTGCTTTTGTTGCGGGTAACCCACGCGTACCCGACCAGCTGCGGGACTCTACCATGTTTAAGTTCCCTGTGATGCACACAAACTGTTTTGAAACAAAGTAGCTATGGTTTCAATAGCCCAGCAGAGTATTTGTATTTTTCTCTTCTTCCCATGCAACCCAATAACTAATACTTTGTTCCTTTACAGAGCCTTTATACCACCTTAATCTCTTAATCAGTACTCACAGAGCACTACGTTATATCAAATGATTTTCCAATTCCATCCTTGTACTATGAGAGACCATTTCCAGGCAGCTTGCCCAGGTTGAGTCAGCCTGTTAGTGTAACAGCTGCCATGCCAATGACCAATCAGCCTATCTTACATAGTTAATCGTTGTGCAATTAACAAGATTACAACCATTTCTTGTGTAGAAAAAGCCTTTATATATCATCACTTGGCTTTTTTGTGCTTGGCGTGTCGTTCCTCTTTGGTTAATGTTTCCAACCACAATAGTTGTTCTTCTGGGATTTTATCACCACCAAGTGGCCTTATACCCACAGTGCATGTTTTACAGAGAAACAGAACATTGGAATAGGCATTTATTTTTCTTTTTTTAACTCTGTTCCCAAGGGCTTGCCTAATGATCAGTGGAGAATAACATTTATTAATAGGAATTATGAGCTTTGTGATACCTATCCTCCACTATTAGTGGTTCCATACAGCGCTTCTGAAGAGGATCTTAAAAGAGTTGCTGCTTTCAGGTCTAGGAACAGGATTCCGGTAAGTGTTTTGAAGGGTCCAGAAAAACAAAATCTCTTCTGTTGTCCCCAAAAGTTAAACTATGCCCTTTTAAATATCAAGTCTATGTTTATTTTAAGTTTTTTAAACACTTAACAAAACTAGGGATGCACCGAATCCACGATTCGGCCAGGATTCTGCCTTTTTCAGCAGGATTCGGACGAATCTTTCTGGCCGAACCGAATCCCAATTTGCATATGCAAATTAGGGACGGGGAGGGAAATCACGTGACTTTTTGTCACAAAAATAAGTAAAAAATGATTTCCCTTTCTCACCCCTAATTTACATATGCAAATTTGGATTCGGTTCGGTATTCAGCCATATCTTTAGAGAAGGATTCGGGGGTTCGGCTGAATCCAAAATAATGGATTCGGTGCATCCCTAAACAAAACATATTGTAATTTCATTGATGCAGAGTCTTATTACATTATACATATGTATGCCTATTAATGAATAATTGTTTAGTAAAGTGATTACCTTACTGGTGTCGGAGGGCCTGACAAATAATTGGAATTTTTCACTAGGTCCTGGGAGGTAGAGCTAATGAGGTGCCACCTACACAGTGTGAGACTTGGTGAAAATCAAGTTGAGATTTGAAAGGAGGCAGTGTTCTACAGGTTGGCACAGTGTTACCACTGCCGTATAAAGAACAGTTTCGTTCAGCTGTGTTGCCAGTCTTGCTCACAAATATGCCAAACTACACTTGTAAGGTCACATGAGCCAGTTAACAAACAGAGTTCTGTCTATTTCTTCCACACTTATTCCTTTTACAGTTAGAGTTGTAGTATTTCTGGTCAGGTAATCTTTGAGGCAGCACACAGACCATCACAAAATCGTGGTTCAAAGCAAGAGATGTAAAAGGGCAATATTTACTTACCAGTTTGATAAGATTCTTTAATATGCCACTTAATATGACATAAACTATCCGTTTCTCAAGTATTCATTTTGGGAGTATAGTTTTTCTTTAAACCTCCAATGCTAGGGCTTGAGTTTGCTCCTCTCACCCTCCCTTTTCCCCTTCCCTCCCTGCTGTAATCTGAGCCCAGAGCTATGAGTGAGCAGGGAGAGACTCGGACAGGAAGTGGTCACACCAAGCTAATATGGTAGCTGCTATCCTAAACAAACCGAGAGCTTCTAGAGCTGTTTACTCAGGTATGGTAAAGAATTCTACAGAACAGATATAGTGTTATAGCTTGCACTATGATGGCTAATCTATATGCAATAAACTGCTTTGGTAGCTTTCTTTCTCCTTTAAGAAACTTGCTGCCTGGATTTCTTTACAACAGAACTTAATCATCTCCTTCAGGTTTTGTCTTGGCTGCATCCAGAGAATCAATCTGCCATTATGCGTTGCAGTCAGCCTCTTGTGGGTATGAGTGGCAAACGTAATAAAGATGATGAGAGGTATCTGGATATTATCAGGGAAACAAATGGCCAAACATCCAAGTTGACGATCTACGATGCCAGGCCTAATGTTAACGCTGTAGCAAATAAGGTAAGCTGATTGTAGTTTAGCATTTGTGAATCTGAAAGCTTATTTATAATGTATCAAAATGATTTTTTTATAGGCTTTAACTGGTACCATAAGTCTAAACATACCATGTTTATTATATAATGTATTTGTATAATCCACTTTCTTTAAATTTGAAGCTGCTCAACCATTGAGAGGCATTCTTAAGCTGGCAATAGATGTAAAGCTTTTTAAAAGATCCAATCATTATCGTAAGACCACGATTATCTCTAAATGATCATTTATATGTACGATGTGTCCATCAACTAAAAAGACCATTTTAAGCGATATGGCCAGGAAAACTGAAGGGTAACTGCCTGCTTGGCCCTGCAAACATAGATAGATTGCACTGGGAACAATAAAGATTTTTTAACCTAGTCGATCAATTTTCTGACAGATGTCGGACGAAAAATCGTAAGATGTACGATCGTTTGAATCCCACTAACTTCACGATAATTTGACGAATTGGTCGAACTTCGCTAAAATCGGTCGTTCGGCAAAGAAAAATCTTTGCGTCTATGGGGACCTTTAGTTATAAAGGAATGGCTACAGAACTCACATTCGTCATCATCACTTTATCAAGCTATGCAATCTATCCTAAATGTAGTCATCATTTGTATTCCTTTTGGATTGAGGGTGAAAGCTAGAAATGAAATGGTAGTGGTTGAGCGATAGTAATAATATACGTAGCTGATGTAGTTGTATTGTCTTGTAGGCCACTGGAGGAGGATATGAGAACGAGGATGCCTACCCTAATGCAGAACTAGTTTTCCTTGATATTCATAACATCCATGTCATGAGAGAATCCCTAAAAAAACTCAAAGATATCGTCTATCCAAATGTAGAGGAATCGCATTGGCTTTCAAGTTTAGAATCAACCCACTGGTTAGAACATATCAAGGTAAGTAAAATCGTTAAATTGTGAATGCTAGAGTAGAATGCAAATTGAAAAGCTGCTGAATAAAAAGCTAAATAACTCAAAATCCTTTGATAATGCAAATTATCTCAGAATATCATTCTCTACATCATACTAAAAGTTCAAAGGTGAACAACCCCTTTAAGGGAGCATATTTATCAAGGGTCGAATTTCGAATTGAAAAAACGTCGAAATTTGTATTCAAAAAGACCAACCGAAATTTAGTCCGTTTTTTTTTTTTGTGTGCGAATAGGTCAGTTTCCGAATTCGAATCGTATGACTCAAAGGAATATCGCATTCAATCGAATTTGATTCAAAGTTTTTCCCAAAAAAAGTAAATTTTTCAAAGTCCACCAATTGAATGGGTTCTATGAGGTCCCCCTTAGGCTAAAACAGCAATTTGGCAGGTTTAACATGGTGAATGGTCAAAGTGAAATTATTAGAGACCATACATGATGAATTTCAATATTCGAATTTTCTAATTTCTTTCAAGTATGAATCGAATTTGGACTATTCCCTAGTCGAAGTACACAAACAATAGCTTGAAATTCGAATTTTTTATTTTTTTATTCGAAAATTCACCTCAACCTTTGATAAATCTGCCCCTAAATGAACAACATGTTATTATGTATAAGGGAAGGTAGGGCAGTGGTTAGCATTGTTGCCTTGCAGCTTCAATACCAACCAAGTAACTATCTACAAGTTTACATGTTCTCTCTGTCTCTGCTTGGGTTTTGTCTGGGGGCTTAGATATTTTCCCACACTTAAACTTTGACCATAATGTGTATTATTGAGATCTTAGATTGTAAACTGTACTAATGCAGAGATGTGCAATGATGTACAATCTTTGTAAAGTGCTTTGGATTATATCAAATGCTGCTTTCTTTGTTGGATACTTGGATAACCAAAACACTGGAGGTGTACAAACTGGAAAATGGCAAAAAGAAGAGCATAACTTTATAGGAAATAACTGGAAACTTTATCAAGGGAAAGTATTTTCAGTACTCATCCCTTCATACAACTTCTGTTTCTGGAATTGACATTAAGAGCACAGTTGGCAGATGTTTCAACAGCAATAAAAATACAAGATTTTTATGATGACTATCTTCAAAGTAACAAAGCACTTAAAGGGGTAGTTCACCGTTAAGGAAACTGTTATTATGTTATAGAACGGCCAATTCTAAGCAACTTTTCAATTGTTTTTCATTGTTTATTTAATTTAGTTTTATAGTTATTTACTTTTTCTTCTGGCAGCTTCACTGACTCCCTTCTAAAAAACAAATGCTCTGCAAGGCTACAAGTGCATTGTTATTGTTACTTTTTATTACCGATCCCTCTATTCAGACTCTCTCATATTCATATTCCAGTCTCTTATTCAAATCAATGCATGGTTGCTAGGGTAATTCGGACCATATTTACCAGATTTCTTAAAATGCAAATTGAAGAGCTGCTGAATAAAAAGCTAAATAACTCAAAAACCTTCAATAATAAAAAATGAAAACCAATTGCAAATTGTCTCAGAATATCACTCTCTACATCAGGGGTCAGCAACCTTTACTATCAAAAGAGCCATTTTGCCCCCCTCTTGCCCTGAAGAGAAATAGTCTGAAGCTGCAAAACATAACACGGCTTATAAACTTTTAGAAGTTTTAACCTTTTTTTAATTGTAACTGTTACAACAACAGAATACAACAAACAGAAGTGCAGTGTGTATGTGTAGGCATACTTAGAAATAAATTAAACACTAAATAGCCCTATTAAATGCTAGTGTTCTCATCTGTTTAATGTAACTTTTGTTTCTGAAGCTGATCTTCCCTCTCTTGTCTTGAGTATGTGACCGCGGTAAGGACCAAGTAAGCACCTGCTTGCGGCTTCCTGAGTGTGCGACCGCGGTTAGCTAACCATGGTCGCACACTCAAGAAGCCTCCATCAAGTGCGAGGGCTGTATAGACAACATGACAGGCAAAGCGGTAAGACTGAGCCGCAGCAAGCACGATGAAGAGCCGCATGAGGCTCCAGAGCCGTGGGTTGCCTACCCCTGCTCTACATCATACTAAATGTTATCTCAAAGTTGAACAACCCCTTTAAAGAGCCTATAATCTATAATTTGGTATTTTGTTTTTTTCTTGCTTTTATGAAAGGGGGTATAAGTGATCTAGATGGTCTAAATCTGCTATCTTTGGGACGTGGCTGGGCCTTAACTGAGAAACATTCTATAACTAGGGCAGCAATGTCAGTATGAGTATTTCCTTATATCTATACAAAGTACTATTCAACTAGAACTGTAAGGTTTTAAGGCTGTGCAAAGAGATGTATGCTGCCTGTTTAATGTCTGTTCTTCTACTCTTGTTTGCAAAGAGGATTTATTTTCTATGGCCCGATATGAATGGGAACAGGGTTTATACTAGGCCACTTCTGAGTTTCTCAGTTGAGCTCACCAAATACATTCTCCAATTTTAGGATTTCTCTGAACATTAAACTCTGTTTTCCTGGTAATGGATGTATGGTCTGATTAAAGCAGTGTCCATAAAAGCAGGGTCTCATAATGCCAAATGATATCACTTGATAACCTATGAATTGCCATTGTCTCAAATTCAAAATTATTCTAACTTCTATTTGTTCCATTCTTGTCCCTCTACTTCCACTAGTAAGCCCTTCCCTTCATTTTTCTGTACTATTCCATGCTAAATTTGATATATTTCTGTTTTTCTTTATTCACTTTGAAAAAACTATGTATTTCTTCATGTACTGTATGTCAAATAACAGAATAGTGTGATTATTTTCGATGACTAACTGTATAATGCAAGCCTTTTAGATGTATGCACAGTTATTTTTTCGGTTGTTATCCTGTTTATGTCCTACCAATGCATCTCAGTCTCTTCTTCTGTTTCTTGATGTTGTCTCTTTTTTTCTTTTCATTAATTTGGTTTAACTTTTTCCATTCTAAATGAAGACTGTTGCCCATCCACTCCTGTCTCTGCTAGAAGAAAAAGCCATTAGTTTGCTCTCTGTAAGAAAAATCAGGCAAAAATATTTCTTCATTCTAACAATGTTTTTGTTCTGCCAGCTTGTCTTGACAGGGGCAATCCAGGTGGCAGATAAGGTGGCGTCTGGGAAGAGTTCTGTTGTAGTGCACTGCAGTGATGGGTGGGATCGAACAGCACAGCTTACATCATTGGCCATGCTCATGTTGGACAGCTACTACAGAACTATTGTTGGCTTTGAAGTTCTGGTGCAGAAGGAGTGGATTAGTTTTGGACACAAGTTTTCATCAGTAAGTATTGCCTTTTGTGTTTGTCTTTCACATAGGAAGGCCGGTCAAACACAATGATTAGTTAAAGCGTTTTTATAGAATCAGATAAGACACTTTAGGTGGCCATACAGGGGTAGATTTTGTTGGGCAAAACAACATATCTTCGCACAATCCAATAAATGGATGGATGATTCTATAGTTCCAACAAAATCATCATGACCATCGATCGGACTGGTCTAGAAATTTTCATTGTGAAACGATGAAATCTTCAGTTTGAAGCAAGGGTAGAGAATAACAAGCACATTTACAACTTCTATATGGAGCATTCCTTGATTGCTGGCTAAAGGGGCTATACATGGACCAACACATACAATATCATACAAAGCAGTGGCTCCTCTTTACATCCTTTATGGCAATCAACATTAAATTTCTGTCAAGACCAAAAATCCTCAGTCCATAAAATGATTGGTCTAAACCATCCTCCAACTGGCAATACATGCCCAGGTGTTTGGGAAGTATAGTTGGTACTGTCTGCCCAAATATCTGCATGCGTCTCCTGCTGTAGTGTCTGATTTTGTTCATCTGCTGGACAAGGGAATGTGTTTTTATAGTGGTTGTAAATTCTTATGTGCATGCACAATGCTTTAATAAATTACATTATATTGGGTAATAGGAGGGTCATTTTCTTATCCAACTTTCAAAAATCTATGTACATATTTACCCTTTAAAAAAAAAAGTGTGTGCATTTTAAAGTATATGGATGGAATGTAATTCTGTTGTTTGTCAGTTCTTTTTGTTGGCAGCTATTACACTTGTAAAACATCTTCTATTAAAGAGATTGAACCTAGTTACCATCCTCCATTATGATACTGTATATATTGTGCTCTAACCATTTCAGAGAATAGGACACGGTGATAAGAATCACGCGGATGCCGACAGATCGCCTATCTTCCTTCAGTTTATTGATTGTGTTTGGCAGATGTCAAAGCAGGTAAAAAACTTTTAAGTTAAGATGTGTATATATTTAGCTTTCCTACCAATTTTTGAGTGTGTAGAAGCAAAATAACTATATAGAATTATTTTGTGTGTTTTTAGCCTTCTCCTCTCACCCGTTATGTGACCAATTTTATTTCTAGTTTCCAACAGCGTTTGAATTCAACGAGCATTTTTTGATCACAATATTGGATCACCTTTATAGCTGCCGGTTTGGAACTTTCTTGTACAATTGTGAAACCATCAGAGATAAAGAAGTAAGTAAGAATAATGTAGTATTTACAGAATAGTTTGCTTGTTAGTGGAGACAAATGAGCTTTTTCAACATTGTCTGACTCAAATTCACTCACCTCCCCAATTGGAACTGGATACTTGAGGCATTCAGTAGATCAGTAGCACCTGGAAAGGAACAAGAAAAAAAACCTGACCAGCAATAAGAACCATAAAGGTCCAGCTGATTTCCGCTCACGTGAATGGAAAGGCAATTTGGAGCTTTTGCTTCCAAAGAGATGGCACATAAAGCAAATAGCCTTTAAAAATCAAAATATATTACCTACCAGCTGCTTAGAAGAGGATCATCATCATTTATTTATATAGCGCCGACAAGATACACAGGATTTATATAGTAACATTTCTTGTAATGCTTTATGGTTGACAGCTTTGACATTGTGTTGCGCTCATTATTGTGATACTCCCTGTGATGTATATGTATAAGTATTCCCTACTGTTCATTTTAAGTATATGACACTGATGAGTTTTGTCACCAGCCTTAATGCATTTACACAGGTAGTAGAAACCACAGACTTCCAGGATAAGTGCGTTCTAGTGTATTCTAGTATTAGGATGAACTGGCTGTTTGAAGTTAGATGATCAATCAGTTTGTGGGCTCCATCATTTATACTGGTCATAGAATTCAAAATGTTCTGTTGTCCATCCTGCAGTTGCCTAAACACCCAGCCTTGCTGAAAGGAGGATTTTTTAATTCATCAGCAGTTGCAGGATGTCAAAATGGACGTCCCTCTCTCAATGGGGGGATACTGTTTTCATTTTAAAACACTATTGATGTCACAGTAATGAGGGATCACTGCTGTGAGAGCCTAATGTCCTGTATTCTTAACACACTAGAAACCCATTTCTGATTTGACATTATTCAACTATGTGCCTCGATCACACCACATCAGCGATTTGCTTTTTCTTCCATGCAGAAAGTGAGAGAAAAAACACCGTCTTTGTGGTCTTTGATAAGCAGCGAAAAATCAAAATACACAAATCCTTTCTACACCAAGGAGCTGAATCGGGTATTATATCCTGTTGCTAGTATGCGTCACCTGGAACTTTGGGTGAATTACTATATTAGATGGAATCCAAGGATCAGGCAGCAAGTAAGTTGGTCATCTCCCTGTCTCTGTGAGCAGCTGTATCCAAAAGAATAACATAGACGAGCTGTGTTTATTGGGAGCAGCTATTAGCAAGGCATCTTATTGCATGTCTTTTATGGATCCCGGCCAATATATTTGCTCATTCTAAACAGTGGGCCAAGATCTTAAACAGAGTGTTACATGTTGCAGAGCAGAGGCCCTAATGAAGATCATTGTGCAATAACCCACATGCAGTTTGGATTACAAACATTAAACAAACCATTAAGTATTAATGTTAAATGTGTGCAATGACTCAAAACACTAGCCTATTAATCAAGAGACCAGCCATTCCTGGGAGGTGCCACAAACATGCTTTATTAAGAAGTGGCACCGTTTGTATAACGCAACACTAGTTCTTCTTTGTGCTACAGGCAAAGCCACCCATTGACTAGCTTTTGGATTAATAATAGGGATGCACCGAATCCACTATTTTGGATTCGGCCGAACCCCCCAATCCTTCGCAAAAGATTCGGCTGAATCGAATCCTAATTTGATTATGCAAATTAGGGCTGGGAAGGGGAAACATTTTTTACTTCCTGGTTTTGTGACAAAAAGTAATGCGATTTCCCTCCCCGCCCCTAATTTGCATATGCAAATTAGGAATTGGATCGGCCGGGTACAAAGATTTGGCCGAATCTGAATCCTGCTGAAAAAGGCCGAATCCCGAACCGAATCCTGGATTCGGTGCATCCCTAATTAATAATATTCCACCAATCAGCTGCTTTCTGTAGTTTAGCAATTTATACACAAGTGTGCTAGCATTATAAAAAAAAATTTGTATTTAGGAAACATGAAAAAAGAAATTTTGAATCTTGTATATTCAAAGGTAGTACAAGTCATTTGTTTAATATACAAAACCACATTGTTCTTTCTCCCTGTTTTGCTAATTTCTTGTAGCAGCCAAACCCTGTGGAGCAGCGTTACATGGAGTTGCTAGCTTTGAGAGATGACTACGTCAGGAGACTCGAGGAGCTCCAAATCAGTAATTCACCAAAGATTAACCGCTCCACCACCTCACCTTCTTCCCCATCACAGATGATGCCCCAAGTGCAGACACCATTTTGATCAAAGTCTGGTTCCTTTTTAATGTAAAGTCACTATTTTTATGAAAGGCCATTTTGAATGATTCCCCCCCCCCCCACTGAGTCTTTGTTTCGCCTGGTTGAAATGAAATGTGCCTTCTTAAGAGTATTGTATTAACATTTGGGAATATCTGCTTTTTTTTTAATATAATGACCTTTTGAAGAACAAGATGTAGGAAGGATGCCATTGTTTTGCACCCAATCATGTTGGAGGTCAGAGTTGGTGGAAGAGGCTCTTCTTGTATTAATTGCTTGATGTTTCAGTGTAAGGTTGAGGTCCCTGTTCAATGAACAGATTGGATTTACCTCTGCAAGGTGCTTTAATATTTTTATTCCATTGTCTGATGCCTATGCCATCCTTTTTTTAAAATAGCAGTTTCTCCCGGAGGAGTCGCATTGTGCTTGATCGGTATTACATTTCTGGTGCTGCTCACACAAAGCCCCTGATGTGCAGTGTCCGCTTACATTTAATTTCCCATTTGCCATTTTGGATGAAATGAAGCCACCCGTAGAGCAGTGCAGAGCAGATTTTAATCAACCTTGTGTCCATAGCCCATTTATTTTAATACTTAAATATTGTAATCAATATTGTAATCAAACTTTTGACTGAAGAGCGCTGTCAAACTAAGAACACTAAAGCGCTTGTAACCTTTTAACTCCCAATACGATCAGATTTGTGGGTTTAGGCACAGTTGTTGGCCGTCCACTTAATGGCTTCATGTCTTTGTTTATGGTATAAACTGCCTTGGTGTTAAGTGGACAAATGACCGTATAACACAGAGCCTTTGTACAGATGCTTAAGCCCCTCAAAATTTTGTCTGTTACAGTCATTAAAAATAGTACATATCTTCAGGGAAAATACGGCCTCATAATTCATTCTAAACAAAAACTCCAGAGATGCATCATTTGTCTTTTTTCTGAAATTGTGTTCAGTCACATAGGTGAAAGATCCAAAGGGTTGGGAGGATAGACCACACATTGCAACAAACATTGCAACAAACATTGTTCCTGTAGCTGTCCCTTTATTGTCCCTGTATTGTGGTGTCCTACAGATCAGGCACGGCACAAGCTTAGCAGCACTGGCCTTTATTTGTAATAATGCTACTGCCATGGTGTCTGTAAGAGCCAAAGCTTTGTTGTGGAACATTTAATACCCTGGATGGCAACGTATCCTGAGCCTAGAGATTTAAATATTATATGGAAAGTCAAGAAGATGGTTTCATGGTTCACACTAGTCAGCAGCAGATTGTATTTTAAAGGAGAACTACATCTTAACTAAAGAAGTAGGCTAGAAATATTTTACATTATGTTTTGGGTATCTATATCAGCCCTAGGGAACCAGAGCCCTTTAGCAGTAAAAATCTGTGCCCCCAAATATGTCCCAGTTCACACTAGTCAGCAGCAGTTTGTATTTTAAAGGAGAACTAAAGCTTAGCTAAAGAAGTAGACTAGAAATGTTATACATTATGTTTTGGGCTTCTGTACCAGCCCAAGGCAACCACAGCCCTTTAGCAGTAAAGAGCTGTGTCTCCAAAGATGCCCCAGTAGCTCCCCATCTTCTTTTCTGTTGAATTACTGCACATGTTCTGTGCTACTGTCACTTACTGAGATTAGGGACCCACTCACAATATACAGTACACATCGAATATAAATGTCACAATATAAGGCTGATTAGTAATTAATACAGATAATTACTAAGTTTCAGCACAGAAACCATAGCAGTTAACATCAGAATTTAATAATGCGCATTGTAGCATCAGCTTATACTGTATCACAGGCCAGTCTCATTTTATGCTTGATAATTTGCGATGACCCCTAAGCTTAGCTTCTCGATAGCTGCTCAGAGACTATTGAGCATGAGAGTCGCAGACACTTTCTAAGATGGTGACCCCATGTGACAAGTTTGAAGTCGAGAAGCTGAAACTTCAGGCTGGTGCAATAACTTCAGTATATTAAATATGGCATTTTTAGCCATGTTCTTTTTTTAGGGTTGAGTTCTCCTTTAAAGCTGATATATAACAGTGAGTAGTAGCATAATAGGTGCATTTTGCTGCTGGCAATAACCATCTCATAGAAACTGTATATTTAAATAAAATTACACCTTCTGCTGTGTTTTTAATATTTCACCAAGTCGATTTCCACTTGATGTATTTCATCATTCACATAATTCCTTGCACTCACACAGACATTTTATCCAAATAATCCACATTTTTAAAAATGATTTCCTTTTTCTTTGCAATAATAAAACAGTAGCTTGTACTTGATCTAAACTAAGAAATGGCTAATCCTTATTGGAAGCAAAATCAGCCTATTGGGTTGATTTAATGTTTACATGATTTTATAATAGACTTAAGGTATAAAGAATAGCCTTGTCGCACTGCAGCTCAGTAGTGATGTGCTGGTCGACAAAAATTGACCCACACCAGGCCGGCACCTCCATTTATAGATCTGCATCCACCCCCTCTGATATTACGAAAGGGGACTGGGCAGGTGTGTGCCAATACACGGAGGCTACTGGAGCTGAAAGGTCGTGGGCAGTAGAGTGACACGCAAGATGTGTGTGGAAGCCAGCCTGAACCCACAGGTATCTGGCCGGCCCTCACATCACAACAACTAGGTTTTGTTATCTTCTTTGTGGGTTATAACCCACTAAGAGGCCTAGGGGTTGGTAAAATGGTTGTGGTCAGCTTGAGAGTGACTGCTTATAGGAGAACTAAAATTTAGCTAAAGAAGTAGCTAGAAATGTTGTACATTATGTTTTGGGCTGCTGTACCAGCCCAAGGCAACCACAGTTCTTTAGCAGTAAAGATCTGTGTCTCCAAAGATGCCCCAGTAGCTCCCCATCTTCTTTTCTGCTGATTCACTGCACATGCTCTGTGCTGCTGTCACTTACTGAGTTTAGGGACCCACTCACAATATACTGTACACATGGAATAGAAATGTCACAATATAAGGATTAGTAATTAATACAGATAATTACTACATGGCAGCACAAACCCCAGTGCAATTAGCATCAGAATTTAATAATTAGTCCTGTAGCATCAGCTGATATTACAGATAAACCTAATTTTTCTGCTTGATAATTTGTAACAACCCCTAAGCTTAGCTTCTCAACCGCTTCTCAGAGCCCACTGAGTATGTGAGTGTCACAGGCGTCATGTTACAAAATGGTGACCCCCTGTGACAGGGTTGAAGTCCCAGATCATTGCTGCTATTGAGAAGCTGAAACTTTAGACTGGTGCAATAAGTTCAGTATATTAATTATGGCATTTTTAGCCATATTCATTTTTATGGTTTAGTTCTCCTTTAAGCAAAGCTGAAACTAGAAGATGAATCATTTTAAGGCATATTCTAGGCTTTTACAGCCAGAATTCCCTGAAAGCCTGATGTTTATTACAATGGTGCTATTATTATGGAAAATCAACCTCATTGTCTCTAAAGCAAATGAAAAAAAACTTTTTCTGGTGAACAATCTGAAAACCCCAAAACTGAAAGAAAAGTGTTTGGAAGGTGAACAACCCCTTTAAATGCCAGTTACGTGTGTTTCAACCATAACCTGCATCTGTGTAAATTGTAGCCAAACTATGATGCTTTCAAAACCGTTTCCTTACAATTTGTCCTCATATTTTTCTCCGCCTGCTTCTGATAATTCCCGGTTTCATTTTTGTTTGGATTAACTTTCGAGAGGTCATTCAAAACTTCACTGAAGTTTTTGAAGGGATTGTTGAGATTATGTTTTGTAAATTATTGTAAACATGACAGTTTAGAGAGTACCACGTTCTTTATGCCATACAATAGTATGTTGTAAAGAAAAGTGATCATTCACAGCTTTTGTATATAATTTCTGTATTCATTCATAAAACCCAGTAGCGAAATATTGTTGGAAGCAATAGACTGCTAAATCAAACAGTATTTTTACTCAGAACAAAATGTAAGTAGTGGTTTGGGTCTTTTTGTGTATGTGAAACTGTTATTAACCCTCTTTCGCTGCTGGAATTGCTTCAGTCTTGAATATTAGGCCCAAGACAGAAAATAGTCTAACCACTGGGGTGGTTCACTTTTCAGTTAATTTTTAGTATGTTCTAAAATGGCCAGTTATAAGCAACTTTTCAATTGGTCTTTATTATTTATTTTTTAAAATATTTGCCTTTTTCTTCTGATTCTTTCCAGCTTTCAAATGGACCCCATCTAAAAACAAATGCCGTGTAAAGCTACAAATGTATTCTATTCAGGCCTCTCCTGTTCATATTCCTGCCTCTTATTTAAATCAGTGCATGGTTGGTAGGTTGATTTGGACCCTAGCAACCAAATTGTTGAAATAGCAAATTAGAGAGCTGCCGAATAAAAAGCAAAATCACTGGAAAAACTCAAATAATAAAAAATGAAGACCAATGGCAAATTGTCTCAGAATATCACTCTCTACATGATACTAAAAGTTAATTTAAAGGTGAACACCCCCTTTGATACTATTGTGTCAAAACCTGCATTCACACAGATGTGTTTAGGGGGAAGGGGGACTTAGTGGTCAGATAAATACATTGAGTTCCCTTCACATTTGGCCTATTTTTATTTTGCAGCGGTATAATGCATTTATTTTTTAATCAAAGGCAAAAGTGCCTTAAAATAAAGGATTAAGAGTCCTGAAGGAATATATCTTTATAAGTCTGTAGCACTATGTGAAGTGGATAAATACAATTAGAGGAGGGAGTAGTAAATATTCTATTTTACTAAAATATTTTAACAACATTGGGTACAGTTCACTATGCATGTAGAGTAAAAACGGCTGAACAGAAATGGCCTTTCTTATGGAATACATATTTGTATAACATATCCACCAATGGTTGTATAAAAATTATTTTGTGGAAAAAAAAAAGATGTATACTGCTATTGTTTGAGAACAAAATCCAACATAACGATAAACTAAAATAAAACTGTAAATATTACACAAGGTCTGTGTTTTGAATTATTTGAACAAACTGATTATAGGATTGAGCATCTTGAATGTTTTCACACCAAAGTAAGGAAAGCTTTGCACATATACTGTATTTCTAATATGACTTTGTTTGAGAATACAATCACTTTAACTATCATTGGCTACAATAAAAGTATATTTCATCAGCGAAAAATAGGGAATTTAAATATGTTATAAGGTGGCCATACATGTGCTGATGATACCGTCAGCTTTTTCAGAATATATCAGCAGCTTATCTATTTGGCCTAACAAATATCTGCCTAAAATTGGGCAGATTAGAAATCAACCTGTTGATGCAGCAGTCCTTTCCTAATAACACTCTGTAGACCCACATTATGGTCAGGTTGTTGGCTTATGAAGTATTAAATGCAATGAATGAAAAAGAAAATTAGTGCATGTTATAATTGTACGCCTTTATCTTGTATTTCCCTATAAGTAAAATGTAAAGCAATATACCCGTATATACTCGCGTATAAGCCGAGATTTTCAGCACCCAAAATGTTCTTGAAAATCCTACCTCGGCTTATACGCGGGTCAGCTGCCTTACCGGTAAATTTGTAGCGATGAATCCCCCTCCCAGCCGCGAAGAAAGAGCAACAGCGCAAGTGTCATCTAGGCATAATAAGGCAAACCCCGCCTCTGCCTGCCCCACGTGACAGCTTTGTTGAACTGCGCTTGCGCGTCTCCTCCTCCATTCCGTGATTCGCAAGTGCGCGCACCGTCTTCTCTAGTCCCGTGCGCGCAAACCAGTTTCCTTGCCATGGGTCAGGGCAGCCGGAATCCAGGTTTCCCAGCGCCTTAAGCAGCGACCATCATGTTGAGCAGCGAATCACAGAGCCGCCGTTGAGTGATCCTCCTGGGCCAAAGCCCTAACACCTTCCCCCGGAGGAGCCATGGCTGAGCAGACTTACTCCTGGTAAGCGAGGCTGCGGGTGAGGAGGATGAGGGGGGAGGGAACAGGCCAGTTGAGACGCGCTGTGTTTGTTATGGGCACTTGCAGGGATGCCATGTTTGCGGCCCTCCATCTGTTGTCCAGCTATCACTTTCACCAGCGCATTCACGGCTCCTGCATGTTGTAGTGAGGCATCCCAGCCGCACGCTGACGTCATCAGCTCAGCGCCGGCTGCAGGAAGCAGTATCCCCGGCTCTCCCCTTCTTATACACGAGTACCGTATATACGGTATATCTCTCAGTCTGAATTGAACTTGAACTTGTTAAGGGTTATTTTAAGGGTTATTGCCTGCTTCGTTTGCTCATTTCTCGGGCCAGGTAATACATTTCAGTGATGCAGTGATCATGGCTTGATTTTTAACATTAAACCGACTGTTTGATATTTCTGAGAATTTTCTGAGTTGTGTCTAGGCTTATACGCGAGTCAATAAGTTTTTCTGGTTTTCATAGGTAAAATTAGGTACCTCGGCTTATACGCGGGTCGGCTTATACACGAGTATATACGGTAATGCATCCTGTTGATGGTACATTTATTCTATACAAGCAGCTAAATTATGTTAGTGTAAGGAATAAGTTATGCATCTGTAAAAAGTGACCATATAATTTAAAAAAATAATAATTGTAATATGAGATCCTTTTCAAAGCATGGTATCTTAACCTGGTTAAGAATCCCTGCCTTAAGGGTTTGATACAGACCCAAATCCAGTAGTAAGACCCAGGAACTCTCTTCCTCCACTATACAGCTTTACATTTTCTTTTGCTTCATTCTGTTTCTCTTTATTCCACTAAACTAATGTACAGGTTTTTCACAGAGTAGTTCTGACCCACAGCCTTTGCCAGCTCTTAAAGGAACCGTAACACCAAAAAATTAAAATGTTTTAAAGAAATGAAAATATAATGTAGTGTAGCCCCGCACAGATAAATCTTATGTGTTTGCTTCATAAAGGCTACTATAGTTTATATAAACAAGCTGCTGTGTAGCCATTCAAGCTGGAAAAAAAAAGGAGAAAAGGCACAGGATACCCAGCAGATAACAGATAAGGTCTGTAGTATACAATGGGATTCTTTAGACTTTATCTACTATGTATCCTGAATGTCTGCCTCCATGGCTACACGGTTGCTTGTTTATATCATAAAGCAAACCAATGCAGGGCTACAGCACATTATATTGTCATTCCATTAAATCACTTTAGTTTTTTTGATATTAGTATTCCTTTAGTGCCCAGATACATGCTTAAAGGAAAACTAAATCCCCAATAAGAAAAGCCCCATCCGCTACCCCCCCATAATTGCGTATGTAATTGAAAGACGGTGGTATGCAAGACCAGAACTAGGGGTAGGTAAAAGAGGCACATGCCTAGGGAGGAATGGTGAAGAGGGCACCCGGCCTGTACCCGGCCTGTAGGGGGCAAATTTACTAAAGGACGAAGTGACTAACGCTGGCGATAATTCACCTTTGCTGGCGCAACTTCGCTAGTGAAGGAGATAGACTCTAGCAGTACTTTGCTCCCTAACGCCATACAAATTTGAGCTCTGGTGAATGGACGGAACTACTCAAATTCACTAAGATGCGGATTTTACTGAACGTTACTTCACGTTACGCCAAGCTTGCCTTCGCCACCTCAGACTAGGCAAAGTGCAATAGAGTTATGGTTGCCACTTGGCTGGTATTTTACCGGCCTGGCTGGTAAGAATGATGGCAGATCCAAATTTTCGGAGGTTAGTAAATTTGCCCCTAGGCTTCTCGACAAATCCAGGCCTGGACTGGCAATCTGTGGTTTTTGGCAAATGCCAGAGGATCTGCTATAAGGTCCCATAGAAAGTCAGTATTTAGTGGGCTGGTGGGGGCTGTTTGGGCCTCTGTGTACCTGAAATGCCAGGGCCTATTTTGATTCTCAGTCCAGGCCTGCTGGGCTCATGGATGGTAGGAGCAGCCCTGGGGTAGGGTGTGGATTGAGTTTTTTTCCTGAGCTGCACATCCCTAATCTCAGGGTTTTACCTTTCAACCAATGGCATTTCTAAGTATTTTGTGGATATAGGGCGGATGTTCCAGGACAGTGACAAGTTTTCAATTTGGGGAGCAGTGTGATAAAGATAACAACCTCCAATTATCCTGATGAGCCATCCCTTCCCTGGAAGTCAGTCCAGCTATTAGTTATCAGCTGTCACGTGTTTGTACATGATTTTATTCGCTTACTATCATCCGCGGGGAAGGAAAGCAGTCATTAGGCAAAAGCAGTCATTAGGCAAGAGCTAGACAAGGCGGGAGCTATAAAGCAATGGTCACTTATTATTGCACCCACCAGTGTCACCACTTCCCTAAAATAGTTTCCAAAAAAGACCGCAAAACAAACTTTGCATAATTGAGACACACAACTCTGCCGCTGTAGTTTAGCAGCAGTGCATTGTGGGACTCAGTAGCTTTTCGTGCCACCGCGGTGCATGATGGGCGTAGGGCCGATTGACAGTCCATGGCGGCTGTGTGAGTCACTGGGTCTCCCTCCCCCGTGCAGGAAGCCGGCAGGAAGAGCGGCCTGCAATCCGGCTTTTCCTGTGCGATAAACAGGCTAAGAGGGGTCAGCGGCCATCCGAATATCCGGAGAGGAGGGAGGGGTGGAAAGGAAGAGCCCATGGACAAGCTGACGGGTCTGGAGACTGTGCCTGTAGGGGGTGTAGGCGCTGCGGGTGCGACGGCTGCTGCCAGAAAGCCTCCCCGACCGTCCGCGCCCCCTTCCCTGCCCACCTCTCGCCAGACCAGCGTCGAGACTTTGGACAGGTACAGTATCTGGCAAAGCAGCGACTCTCAGTGAGGTCTGAGTAGGAGCATCAGGGGCAAGTAATAACCAAAACGAAGAGGGGGATGAAAGTGGGTAAATAATGCAGTGCAGGCAGCAGGATGGTACAGTCCGTAGCATCATTGTATCAGTGCTACTGTGGAGAGAAGGTTGTTGATGCTGAGACTTCTGTTTCTTCAGAAGTAAAACTCCCAGTGTGTCACCTATCAAGACTCCTCGTGTGTTTATATTGTCATGTCCAAAACAGAGGGATGTATTCTGGGATACACTGTCTTTTGTGGATCTCTGCTAAAGCTTTTTGTAAATGATGGCTTGTTTTACGCAATGGTACCTTCAACATAGTGTGATTTGTACTGGACTGTGCTCTCCTGCAAAGCTTTGTGCTTATGCCTCAGTGTTTGCCTGACTGCTCTTTATGTGTCACTGGCAGGATTCCATTGGTGATCCAGTGTCCAGATGATCAGTTCAGCCCAGTCACCCTCCAGCTGGCTAACCAAATCAGTTGACATCCCTATATGAGCAGATCTTTTCATATATGACTACATTTCACCCATATCATTTGTCAGTGTTGTTTAAAGGGGTGGTTAACTTTTAGTATGTTATAGAATGGCCAATTCTAAGCAACTTTTCAATTGTTCTTCATTATTTATTTGTTATAGTTCTTCTCCTAACTTTTTCTAGCTTTCAAAAGGGGGTCATCGACCCTCTCCTCTCTAAAGCTCCACATTTATTGTTATTGCTACTTTTTATTACTAATCTTTCTTTTCCAACCCTCCATATTCATATTCCATATTCTCATTCAAATCAATGCATAGTTGCTAATGTCATTTGGACCCTAGCAACCAGATTGCTGAGACTGCAAACTGTAGAGCTGCTGAATAAAAAGCTAAATAACTCAAAAACCCACAAATAATAAAAAATGAAAAACAATTGCAAATTGTCTCAGAATATCACTCTACATCAGTGGTCACCAACCAGTAGCTTGCGAGCAACATTGTTGCTCACCAACCCCTTGGATTTTGGGGTTGGTGGTCTCAAAGTAGGTGCTTATTGTTGAATTCCTGGTTTGGAGGCAAGTTTTGGTTGCATAAAAACCAGGCATACTGTCAAACAGAACCTCCTGTAGGTTGTCAGTTCACATAGGGGCTACCAAACAGCCAATAACAGGCCTTATTTGAAATCCCCATGGACTTTTTCATGCCTGTGTTGCTCCCCAACTGTTTTTTTACATTTAAATGTGGCTCACATGTAGAAAAGGTTGGGGACCCCTTAAGGGTCAGGCCACACTGGGCATTTTGGGGAGATTTGGTCACCTGGCGACTAATCGCCTCGTTTTTGCAGTGACCAATCTCCCTTAACGCCTTCCCTGACTCTGCGCAGGCTAAAATGAAAAACCGCCGGCAATTTGTTTTCTGAAGTCGCCCGAATTTTTACTTCGGGGACTTCGGAAAATGAACCCCCGTGTGTTTCACTTAGGGTGACTTCGGAAAACGAACTGCCGCGTGTGACTAGCGCCAGCGTTTTTCATTTTAGCCGGGGTCAGGGAAGGCGTTTGGGGAGATTGGTACCCACAAAAACGAGGCGATTAGTCGCCAGGCTACCAAATCTCCCCAAAACGCCCAGTGTGGATTTACCCTTAAGGACTATTTGTACAAACATTTGCTGAATTGCAGATCTTTGTTATAAAAACAAACATTTGTGAACATCTAGTAATAAACAAAAGATAAATCCTAAAAAGATAAATCTTATGTACACTGAAACCTAAAGCAAGATGATTTTGAACAGTATTTTTGGAATTTGTCACCTTGCAAAAAGGGTTGTTTCTCTCCGAAACGGACTTGCTATTATTATCATCACCCAAAAGTGAAAAGCTGCTAAGATTCCCTTGAAGTGGCAACACTGCAGACTTTGTATGGATCCTCTTTCTGGCACTCTACTGTCTATTGTGTAGATTTAGAAGCATATTTGGTAGTTACTGTCTATTGTGTAGATTTAGAAGCATATTTGGTAGTTGCAACTTTAACAATCAGAATCCAAAATAATGTGACTAAAATGTTCTATCTTATATTTTTGGCATCCTGTAATGGGTCATTTCTCATCCACTCTTCTTGTGTGAGCCCCTAGATACTGGGTGGAGGTTGAATGGTTTACAAAGAGCAGAGTTTAGGATTTTTTTCCTCCGTGCTTCGATTTATTCTGGACAAGGATATGCTTGATACTCTGAAGCAATAGTATACATGTTTTTGTTTGTTTAAGCAACAGAGAAGCAATGATGTGCAGTTTACTGGCAAAAGCATTACTCTGATCTGTTTGCTTAGCTCTTATTATTTTCCATTCTTTACTAAACCCTGGCTCATGGAGCAAGGAAAACTGGCTGGAATTTATAGTCTTTCTTTGTCAGCAAAAGGAAAATTTCAAATCTGAATTATACGCTTCTTGCAAGGAAATCCTAAAGCTTGCACGTACGCATTGTTTAGTGCTGTGGTTTCACCATGAACGGTAGCCAGAAAATGAAGCCAATCTGATCTTAATGCAATAGTATCATTATCAATTTATCCAGATCAGGTTATAGCCCTATACAATAAATGATTGACCGCACTTATTATGTGATTGCATATTACTAATTGACTCCCTGTGAATTGCATTGCAGATGTGTCACTTTAATAGCCAATGCTGTATGGATTGCTGAACAGTTAGCCATTTAAAGGAAAACTAAACCCCAAAAATCAATATGGCTAAAAATGCAATATTTTATATAATGAACTTACTGCACCATCCAAAAGTTACAGCATCTCATTGACAGCAATGATCCAGGACTTCAAACTTGTCACAGGGGGTCACCATCTTGGAAAGTGTCCACTCACTCAGTGGGTTTTAAGCAGCTGTTGAGAAGCTAAGCTTAGGGGTCGTAGTAAATTATGAAGCAGAAAATGAGGTTGGCCTGTAATATAAGCTGATGTGAAAGGGGTGATTATTAAATTCTGATGCTAATTGCACTGGTTTCTGGGCTGCTATGTAGTAATTATCTGTATTAATTGCTAATCAGCCTTATATTGTGACATTTATATTCTATGTGTACTGTATATTGTGAGTCGGCCCTATACTGAATAACTGACAGCAGCACAAAGCATGTTCAGTGAATCAGCAGAAAAGAAGATAGGGAGCTACTGGGGCATCTGTGTGGGTACTCCCCAGTAAATTCAGTTAATAACTGTATTCTATAGGCTATCACTCCTATTTGGGAAGGATTTCACCACCCAGGGCATTTCTCAAGCAGCATGGTGAAGTCCTTTTGCTTGGAGAAAGGGATGGGGTGGGGGGTTCATTCTTGTCTTGGACTTATCTTGAGGCCTAGAGTTAACTCCGTATGGCATTAGCCTAAGATTGTGGTTACTTGCCTTCCAGCTTATTTTCAACAGTTTGAGCATCTTTTTAAGTAGTACTTGCTCCTTATTTAAACTTTTTAGGGGCATAGATATAAAGATGTGTTGTAAAATGATGGCGTATTTCATGGCATTAGGAACCTTTACAAATCAGCCACGTGTGGAATTATTTCACATACAAAAACCTTTAACCTTTTTTGGCATAAAATATTTGTTCACTTTTATAAATATGCCCCTTTATGAATAATGTTCCCACTTGCCTGCATATTAATTTTCTCTCTCTCTCTCGCCCTCCCCTCTACACAGGTGAATATTTATCTATTGTTTGTAAATGATCCCCTCTATATCTCTTATCTCTGCCACTAATTGTTTTGCCCTTCCCTGCAGCCCTACAGGATCACACGTGGAGTGGTGCAAGCAGCTAATTGCAGCTACAATATCCAGCCAGATTTCGGGCCCTGTTGCCTCCGAAAATGTATCCAGAGATTACAAAGTAAGTGAATGGAAAACATGTGGATTCATATTTTAAACCTGTAAATATTTATCTCGAGTCATAAATGTATTAAGCCAACTGTATGGAAATATTTTAATGTGCATACCTGTGCCCAGAACTCATGCAGATATTTTTATTTCATCCACCAGCTCTGTTACAAACATGGTCTATACCAGAGTTTTAAACCTATTTTATAACCAAATACTCCAGAAGTAATATGCCCACCCTATGCAGCAGAAGATTCTGTTTGACCTGTATGGTTCTTACTTCTTGGGAACAACAAATATGTTTACTTATATTTTGCAGTAGTCCATAGAAATGCAATTTGCAATGAGGGCAGATTTCTTAAAGTTGTTGTTACCCACTGAATATATAGCACTGTTAATATAGTATGTATTGTAATTTGCAGGTTATATCACGCAAAAGCATTTATAGAATTTGCATGTAATCTGTAGAAATTACTCAAAGCAGTTCAACACATTTGGATGAAATGCTTAATTAATCTGCTTTAAAGAAATGTTAGTTCAGTAAAACCCTACACCATTTTTCTTCTGACCTGCCCATCTCTATTGAGCAGATACAGTGCATTAACTTCCAACACGTTAACATGAAATGATTTACAGAGGTTTCATCATTGTTGATAATATTGTGCATTTTAACAGGTATACAAGAGGCCTGATCTCAGGGTAAGATATTTTGGCTTCCTGCAAGTTGGCCTCTCTGTATGTCTTCTGTGTTGTGTTGAAAGTCTTTACTAGGCAGTGATCAGAATCTCATTTTCTAATTAGATCAAACCTTGTTAGTGCACGAGCATCTGATATGGTCAAAGTGCATTTCTTTTGTTAAGTTTTGTGTTTATTTACCTGCTTCTGAGATTTAGTTCTCCATTGTGACTTTTGTCTTTGTCAAAGAGCTACAAGTGTGTCTGCATTTTGCTTTCATTTATTCTGCTGCCATGTTTTTGTGAACTGTTTGTGGGTTGTCCTACTTTGAGATTCTTCTTGACTGATTTGGCATTCAAAATATACAACTGCCAATGCTGATACACTTAGGACACATGAAGTTGCAGACAACAATGCCTTTCCATTAAAAACTGCTGCTGGTATATCGGTAAAAGCTTGTAATCCTCTGAGAATTCCCACACTGTCACAAATTTAAGCACTTTTTCTGACATGCAAAGGAATTTTTAACGTGCCTCAATGGAAGGTCATTGCTTTGCCCAGTGGCATAAAATTAACTGCTTCATTGTCTTAAAATATGCTTTGCTTTTCTGATATTTATTAAATGTTTTCTTCCTGATTCATGAGGCCAGAGTACTCAACGTATGGAACGAGACAAAATTTTGGCATGATTAGATCATCATAACAATAAGAGACTTAGTCTGTGAATATGCTTTCTAGTTGCTGGATGTCTCTTAACCTGGCAATCATATGACATTTTAAATTTTAAGTTAGAGGATACAGAATCCAAAGTCAAATAATTAAAAAATACAGAAAAAAAATAGAAAATAAAGACCAGTTGCGAACAATGTTAAAATATCAATGGGTACAGGTAAATTTTTTTATCTTACAATAGACATTTAGTTTTTTGGAGGTATTGTTGCACTTTAATATTAAAAGAAAATGTTATTACTGGGCATTACCTAATCTGTATTTGGTTTTGCTGGTACAGGCATGGGAAAGTTCTGAATTACGGAATGGCCATCTACAATAGCCATCTACAATAGACTCCATTTTATCCAAATAATATACATTTTTAAAAATGATTTTCTTTTTCTCTGTAATAATAAGACAGTACCTTGTACTTGATCCAAACTAAGATATAATTAAACCTTACTGGAAGCGAAACCAGCCTATTGGGTTTAATAAAAATGTTTATATGATTTTCTAGTAGAGTTAAGGTATGAAAATCCAAATTACTGAAAGATCCATTATCCGGGAAAACGCCAGGTCCTGAGCATGCTGGATAAGCGGTCCCATACCTGTATCACAAAGGAGATCTTGTCCAAATTAACATGTTTTTCCAAACTGCTTGCCCTTAATAAATGGAATTTTAGAAGAAAATGTGTTTGTTTAATGTCTTTGCATGATGTTTTGCCAAACTGCATGTTGGTTATGCTTTGAGTAATGCTGCTTCTGCAATATTGGCCCCCGAACAATTCCTCAGCCCAAGCATGCAGCTTGTTAGGATACCCCGATGTTACATAGAAAGTGTTGGGTAAGTAAAAAAGTGTCAAACACAAAATGACAAATATTGGGAGGAAACTCTTGTCCCACCTCCAAAAGTTGCAGGTGTACGGAGTGGATTTTGGTGTTTGCCTAAGGCTAGTGTCACATGGGGCTGACAGTCGGCCTGCTAAAAGAAGAAAACAACTGTCCAGGAATCAGCCCCTTACTTTGCCTGCACCCGGATCCAGTGTATCGGTCTGATTGCAGGTGCATGTTGCAGATATTGACACAGAAATGCAAGATTTTGTATTTCGGTGCCAAAATCCACCACTTGTGCCTGCACCTGGGCCAATGGAATGGATCCAAGAGCAGGTAAGGTAAGTAGCTGATTCCAGTGTTGGGGCTGATTCTTAGCCTGCATTTTTTAGCAGGCCCGGTTTCAGCCCATGTGACATTAGTCTTATAAGCAATAACTCAGTATGGTGAGGTCTTCTTAATGAGTGACTCTTTATGCAAATGTCATTTCGGCTGCTGAGATCAGTAGACAGCCCACTTGGCCTGTTGCCCAATTGTAATAATATAATGGCAATACCATTTAAGACCCTTCGCACTATATCATCTGTCCGTCGGCAAATTAGAACCTTGTTAGCCTCATATGGCTGCCTATGGATAGGCCCGTTTGGTTTGCTGTGTGGGAATGTTCTATTGTACTTATCAGAGCTATGAGAGTCGGGACAGTTGGATTAGTGAACATTTTTTTGTTTTAGCATTTGTTCTGCAGCACCTTCTTTCTTGCATGTGTTTTTCCTCAGGTATTTTGCATACGCAATGTAATCACTTGTTTTTAAAAAGACAGTACACACTTTCTGTTAAATGCCTGCTGGTTTATTTGTTTTGCATTTTTGTTCCAGTGTTCACATAATTGCTAGAACTGCACTCTGCTTTAAATGAAGAATTATGTGCATGTATTTTATTTTGAAACTCAAGAATTTTTGTTACCTGGCAAAGCTTCTAAAGAGCAAAGGGTTTATTTAAAAAAATTATTCCAAGTCAGTGAATGGTTTGGTCTGGACAGTATCCTATCCAATAAATGATCTGCATAAAAAACAAAGATAAAATAATGCAGGCACCCATGTGCTCCTTGTTGCACATTCTTCTCTGGCAAACACTGGCAGTTATCAGTCAACTGCAAAAGATGGAGCAAGACACAACTGAAAGAAATAGGCAATTTTAGCTTACTATATACTTAACACTAATTTTAAGGATGTGGAGCCTAGCCCACGCAACCAAACTTCTGGAGGCATTTTTAATTTTCACTTCACCAACTGCATGCAAAAAAAACCATTAAAGCAAAGTCTTAATGAAAATGCCTTTGAGAAAGTGAAAGTTTTTACTGTCTCTTTAAATTGTGTATTCCATGTGCTTTGTATTGTTGTTGTGTGCATGATTATTTCTCTCTTGTTGCCTCTGTTTTTGTCCATCGCTGCCTCTCGCTGTGCAGGATATTCAGGACGAGCACAATGGCTTTCATTCTGAGTCGGAGACTGAGCAGGTGGCAAGTTCTTTTTTTTTCCCTCTCTTGTATGTTTCAGCTAAACTTAGTGCATGCCTCTAGCTACTATTTTGTACCTTTGTAGCTTACCTTGTTTGTTTAGCTAAATATAGCAACGGTGGAGATGTTGTCAGTCTGAGAATACAAAACCTTAAATAGCAAGCAAAAAAGGCCAGCAGATTCATTTGGTACCAGTTGTAGATAGGAAGGGCTTCAGCTGTTTACTATATACCTATCCTTTCCAATATCGAACCTCTAACCCTGGTTTGATTCCCTTTGACAAGTACTTATAACCCTGGACGAGTCACTTAAAGGAGAACAAAAGCTTAACTAAATAATTTGGTACCACAATTTGGGAACCACAGGCCTTTAGCAGGGAAGATCTGTACCTCCAAAGATGCCCCAGTAGCTCCTCATCTTCTTTTCTACTGAGTTCACTGCACATGCTCTGTGCTGCTGTCCCTTACTGAGCTTAGGGACCCACTCACAAGATACCGAATATATATCATATAAACATTACAGTATAAGGCTGATAATTAAATTATTCAGATTATTGGTAGCCATCAGCCATATTGCACCAACTTATATACCAGGCAAACCTAATTTTCTGCTTTATGATTTGCAACAGCCCCTAAGGTTATCTTTCTAACAGCTGCTTAAAGGATACCTGTGACAAGTTTTGAAGGCCTGGATCATAACTACTATAGAGATGCTGAAGCTTTAGGCTGGTACAATAAGTTTAGTATATAAATTGTGGCATTTATAACCATATTTTTTGAGTTTTTAGTTCTCGTTTTAAGCCCTGGTTTTCTGTACAGTTGTGTCTTGGTGTCTTTTCCTGGGGCTGCACTTGACATAACAACTGCTCATATGTGCTTTAAACACAGTAATTGTCTTTAACGCTTTTAAGAGGTAATTCTTATTGTTTTTACAACCCTAATGTCTGTATCTGTGCTGGCAGGCTAGATAGGTTGAGAGGTATGAAAAGAAATTAGAAGGGTACTGCTTTTATTTATTCCACTGGACTACTTGTTGGTGCAGCACATCTGTCAGTCTGCATTCAATAGGCTTGCAAGAGCGTTGAACGGGCACAGGTAGTGCCAATTTAGAATTATATTTTGTATAGAGCCATATTTATCAGAGAGTGAAACTAAACCTTGCTGCTCTCTTCACATGTAGGATTTGTAGGGTGAAGTTTCGCTGCTCTCATCACATATAGGATTTATTTGTGATATACCAGTATTTATCAAAAGTGAAATCAAAATTAAAAGTTCACCCTTTGAAAAATATTCCCATACAAGTAAATAGAAAGTGACAGAATTTCACTCAAATTGGTCTAGTTTCACTGTTTTATAAATATGCCCAATATGATGTTACATATATTTTCTAACATTATAGGTTTCATTTGATTCTTGCAAATCTTTAATTTAAACTAATTGCAGTATAAATATTCTGTCTGCCATTCAGTTAAGTTATCTGTTTGTATTGTGGCTGCAGGGGCTGGTTCATCAACGTAAAGGGGGTTTTGGGGCTTTCCAACCAGTCAGAATGGGATGGAACGGTTAAACACTGCAGAAATTTGACTTTGATGAACCCACCTCATTTTATGTTTCATTTTCATCCTGATGTCATTTGCCACATAGATTGTGCTTCCTTTTGTGGTGTTGTCTAGAAGGTTGCAAGGGCGAAAATACTGTTTTTTTGAGTTCTGTTAGCATTTTAAATTACAGTATGCTATTGCACATAGACTGCACCCACATTTCCCTGTGGGGTTTTCCATTCTTTATATCAATTTGTTATGACTGCTTTCTTGAAGACGTTTATTTGACCATCCCGTTTTGTACACACTGCCACCAATGTGGCTACTGAGCTTCCACACTCCTAGTATATGATATAGAACTGTAGCCGCTATCTCAGGTCCTCTTGCAGCTAACCAGACAGAGAAGTATATCATTTAAGCCAGGAATAACTGTAACTTGCCAGCAGCTGCTATGGCATATGCATAAAAGGCGCAGATGCTTTAGGTGGGACTGTGACATCAAAGCTTCCATTGAACTGGGCATGGTTAGGTTTGCCTTTACTTGAGATATCGAGTGATTACTGTTGCCTTGAAAATGCTTACAATTGCTTCGTCCTTGCCAGTATTAGTGTCTTATATGAATATTCACTTGTACTAACAATGTTATTCAAATGTTAGTCTAAGGGTAGGTAGTTTGGCTGTTCTGTTGGCTGTCTAGGTGCTTGATTTTGATGTGAGTTAAAATGCACAGTGTGCCATTGCCCTAAACATTATCTTGCAGGCACAATTAAGGTATTTAAAAAATAATCTGCAAGGTTTGTGTCAGGTCTATTAATCCATAGCAACAGATCAGATGGTAGCTTTTAAACAGGTAGCCAGTAAATGCTACCTTTACTAGGAAGGTGAATGTCCGGTTCGATGAATGACCTTATATTTCCATAAATTAAAACATTTGATAGATTTTGGGGCATATTTATATTTTATATTTTTATTACTCATATTTCTATTCAGGCTTCTCCTATTCATATTCCAGTCTCTTATTCAAATCAGTGCATGGTTGCTAGGGTAATTTGAAACCTAGCAGCCAGATTACTGAAACTGGAGAGCTGCTGAATAAAAAGTGAAATAACTCAAAAACCTTAAATAATAAAAAAATTAAAACCAATTGCAAATTGTCTCAGAATATCCCTCTCTACATCATACTAAAAGTTAATTTAAAGGTGAACAACCCCTTTCATTCTGATAAATATACCCCATAGTTTTTACTTAGGGCTTGGCGCACCTGCACTAACTGTGCTTTTTCCCCTAGCATTTAGGAATTCTGAAATAATTTGATTATGATTGCATCAGGCAGGCTGCAAATAAGCCATCTACTGACTTAGAACTTCCTTTTGCTTTGCTACAACTAAACCGATGCAGATAGCAGGGACAACATTGGTTTTCTTCAAGTAACTATGAGAGAAAGAGTTTGACCTTGTGTCAGAAATGCACAGATGGGAAACTGGATTTATTTGTTGCCATTTATTATTTGCCAGGCCCTGAGAGATGGAAATAAGCTGGCACAGATGGAAGAGGCACCACTGTTTCCTGGCGAGTCTATCAAGGCAATTGGTGAGAACAAAAACCTTCATCCGTAAGACTTGTCCCACACAGAACACTGTGACTCGCTAATGACTTTTGTGCCCTACAAGGTTGCTGCGTTCTCCAAGAAGGGCCTGTGTGCAAAGGGCCTGTGTTTACACTAGCTAATGGGATTAAAGTTTAATTGAAATGTTGCTATCCCTGATAAAATGTTTTCATGCACTGCACCACTGTGTATAACCACTCACTAACAATAATGCTTTGCCCCAGCTTCTGGAATGGCAAAAAAACAAAACCAAAACCAAGAGTGTCTTTAATGTTTGTGGATTTTCTTGTAAGAAGGACAGACTATATTGTTCATAGTGTTTGTCTGGCTCCTGTTAAAATGCAGTAGAGGGAGACTAGAGATAGTTCACTACAAGTCTAGATAGATAAGACACATTAAAACCATGCAGCAGCTGCTGTATTGTGCCACAAAGTAGGAAGCATAGTAAGAAGAAATGTCATTGTATGGTATAGACTTAAAGTTTGCCTTAAAGGGGATAGTATACTCCCCTTCTTAACATTAGCCAAATGAATAAGGCATAACATACTTTTTTGCCTGTTGTTTTAAGTAATATCTATATTTTCCATTGTTTCTGGCACAAAACAAGAAGGTCTTGTCATTTCTGGTCCTAAAGAACTTGAAAGGAGCCGATAAAACAAATTACCAGTCAACTGAGAAGCCCCTGATAAACTGTTCAAAGGCTACTGCTTAGATCAGGGAGACAGTTGTTTCTTTAAAGGTAGAGAGGGATTTCTGAACAAATTGGAAGGGAAAGGTTCTGTGAACTTTGCACAAATTTCAAAATTTGGCAAAAAAACATAGTGAAACGTGAGTTTTTAAATTGATCCTGTTATCGGAAAACGTTTTTTTCAAAACGCATCAGTTAATAGTGCTACTCCAGCAGAATTCTGCACTGAAATCAATTTTTCAAAAAAGCAAACAGATTTTTTTATTTTCAATTTTGAAATCTGACATGGGGCTAGACATTTTGTCAATTTCCCAGTTGCCCCCAGTCATGTGACTTGTGCCTGCACTTTAGGAGAGAAATACTTTCTGGCAGGCTGCTGTTTTTCCTTCTCAATGTTACTCAATGTGTCTCAGTGGGACATGGGTTTTTACTATTGAGTGTTGTTCTTTGATCTACCAGACAGCTGTTATCTTGTGTTAGGGAGCTGCTATCTGGTTACCTTCCCATTGTTCTTTTGTTTGGGTGCTGGGGGGGAAAAGGGAGGGGGTGATATCACTCTAACTTGCAGTACAGCAGTAAAGAGTGATTGAAGTTTATCAGAGCACAAGTCACATGACTTGGGGCAGCTGGGAAATTGACAATATGTCTAGCCCCATGTCAGATTTCAAAATTGAATGTAAAAAAATCTGTTTGCTCTTTTGAGAAATGGATTTCAGTGCAGAATTCTGCTGGAGCAGCACTATTAACTGATTCATTTTGGAAAAACTGTTTTTTCCCATGACAGTATCCCTTTAAAACTGAAACGATAGGCTGAATGTAATTTCAATACAAAGTCCTTTTAGTGTGCTTATTTTTAGCAAAAGTATTTTTCAGTGTATGCTGTCCCATTTTATTCTAATTGGGGCCCTTCCTGAAAACATTAGAAGCAACCCCAGCTATTAATCCCATTCCGCTGGGCTTTACAGTCTGCATTATGCATTTAGACATGCAAGGTTCTTTTGGTATGTGCGAAACCCAGACATGTTTGACATTTTGAAGGAACAAAATGTTGAATTTTGACTAATTCAGTAGTCATAATAATAGTAGTAATATATATGCTTCATTATGTTATTGGTACAGTAGGTACTCATTAAAAATTAAGAAACCACAAATCTTAAGGATAAGTTAAATATACAGGAGCATTCATTATGAAATGAATACAGGTTTATATACAAATAATGCAGCCTTTTTTTACAGCAGATCTTTAATAAACCTTCATATTTTAATTTCTCGGCAGTTCTCACTGAACTGGTAGGGCTGCATGAGCTCTGTAGCTCACATTCTACATACTACAGTAGCATTATTTTATCCCTAGCCTCTTATAAGCACAGCAGAAATTGTAGAATTGTTCCTCTATAAGCAGGTAATGATGTCAAAGCTTGAATATGCTCATCCAATATTCTCTCTGATAAACAAAGAATATAAAGGATAAATCAGGCCCCCAGTTCTTTAATGGTTATGTGAGTTAAAACAAAAACAAGAAAAATGCCTTGTGGTGGGATTTTCAAATCATTCTCGTATCATACGTTATCTAACATGAACACTGTCCATTTCCACAGCTAAGGACGTTATGTACATCTGCCCATTTTGGGGAGCAGTGAGTGGGACTTTGACAGTCACGGATTTCAAGATGTACTTCAAAAATGTAGAAAGGGTAAGTTTGGCTTCTGTTTCATTCATGCAGTTGGAGTATTCTCAAAAGGCAATACATACTGATAAAATAAGGTCGACAGCAGGGGTCTTCAACTTTTTTTTTTTTTTTACCCGTGAGCCACATTCAAATATAAAAAAAGTTAGAGAGCAATATAAACATGCAAAAAGTTTCTGTGGGTACCAAATATGGGCTGTGATTGGCTATTGGTAGCTCCTATGTGGACTGGCAGCCTACAGGAGACTCTGTTTGGCAGTACACCTAGTTTTTATGCAACCAAGCCTGGAATTCAAAAATAAGCACCTGCTTTGAGTCCACTAGGAGAAACATCAAGTGGGTTGGTTGAGCAACATGCTTGTGAGCCACTGGTTGGGGATCACTGGTCTAGAGGGTCTATAGAATGGATTATACATGAAAAAAAAACATTATATGCAAATAAGGAGGGCCTTTCTCATCAGAACTTACAGCATGCATCAGATGTTATGTAGAGCTACAGTGTCGAATTGGCCCGGCGGGACACCGGGAAAAAACCCTGTGGGCCCCGACCCTTGGGCCAGACCCCCTCTCCCCATATTGGGATACCAAAAAAAAAAAAAAAAAAATGTCAGTGGCGCACCACATGCGCTTTGCACCGAGTGCTCCTTCATGCGTGCGCGCCCTGGACAGCGAGGGCCCTAGACAGCGGTTCCGGTGGGCCCTGTGCCCTCCAGTCCGACCCTGTAGAGCTACTGCTGGAACTGACATTTCTGACAGATGATCAGACATATTATTTCACACATGAGGTTCCATAATAGCACTAATTGATACAAATATTTGCCTATGTATTCACAATTATAATGTCAATGTATTTGTGTTGCACATCAGGACCCTCCTTTTATCTTGGATGTTCCACTTGGTGTTATAAGCAGAGTGGAGAAGATTGGTGTGCAGAGCCAAGGAAGCCATTCTTGTGGCATAGAGATTGTGTGCAAGGTACTACTATTGAGCTTACAGACAGAAACATTTATTTAACCCATACAAGTTTGTGTGCAATGAGAATAATATGCATGTTATACAGAACTTAATAATATGGTGTGGGATCCATTATCCGGAAACCGGTTATCCAGAAAGCTCTGAATTACATAATGGGTGTCTCCCATAGACTCCATTTGATCAACATAATCCAAATTTTTAAAAATTGTTTCATTTTTCTCTAATTATACAGTAACAGTACCTTCTACTTGATCCAAATTAAGATATAATTGATCCTTATTGGATGCAAAACCGGTTTATTTAATGTTTACATAATTTTATAGTAGATTAAAGTTGTGAAGATCCGTTATCCGGAAAGTACCAGGTCCCGAATATTGTGGTAACAGGTCCCATACTTGTATAAGGACTCAAAATTATTTTAATTGGGTGACTGGGGTGCACCCAGGGGCTCCAGTTTCCTCGCAACCTATAGGTGCCATGTTTAGAGTGATATAATGTGTAGTCTCTCTATAAGCGTATGTAAGGGGCATGTCAAACAATAGGCCAACTAACAAACATATAAATATGTGCTTTACACATTCATAACGGCAGTCCTAGTTGGTTAGCTTTCTTCTGATGTCAGAATGTGCAAATGCCCATGCAAAAAACAACTATAGAACTCTTTGAATGTAGAAATAGCAAAATGAAGAAATTGCGCAGATGCAGAACTGCTAATTTTCCATTTTATACTTTCGACAGGATATGTTTTGGCATTAAAAAGGACAGGTGATGTCTGGAAGGAGTACATATGCACAACAGCAATTATAATGGGTCTCTCCCTTCTTATAGCTATTGGATGCTTGGAGCACCAAGGGAGTGGACACTACAGAATGCTAGCTATTTAGGAGTTGGTACAATTATTTCTGTGTGTAGGACTGAGTCAATAAGTTTTACTTTTACACATGGTTACCTATATGTGCTATATTTGGAAAGAGAAAAATAACATTTACATTTTTTTTTTATTATTTACATTTTTATTAATTTTCATTGAATACAGTAGGGAATTCAAAAATGGTTTAACATAGAAACAGCTGCATACTTATTGTCAATGAGTATATTTTCATAGTTCAACATATAGTTCGATCTCTGTGGGCTGACTATTTCCACTGAAGATCTGTTATATCTTTAAAATGGCATAGGGGAAAAACAGGGGGGGGGGGAGAACAGGAACGAAAAGTAGCAGAAGAGGGGGAGGAGAGTTAAGGAAAACGAAAGTAATGAGTTTCTTCAACTTTCTGCGCACATCAACTGGGGGCTCAGTTCCTTGCATGTTCTGTGTGTGGTTCCTTATGTTACGGTAATTGTCCCCGTCTGAAGGCTTTCCAGGTGTTGGGCCCATGGGTGCCACTCTAGCTCTCCCTCGTAGCTTCTGTCCAAAAATCTCTCATGTATTCCATTGCCCTGATCCAATTTACCATGGCGATCAGTGTTTGCATTCCTAGTATTTGTGTTTTTTCCCAGTTTGCTGCTAGCTGAGATCTTGCTGCTGTTAGAATGTCTGTGGCTTACTTGTGTGATCTCTGGGGGTATATGGCTCTGATTTCCATAAGGAATGTGTGGGGGGCTGCTTTTATGGTGCAATGGAGAATCTCGGAGAGCAGAGTCGCTACCTTCTCTAGAATACCTGGGCTACTGTACAGGTCAACCAAGTGTGTTGGAAGGATCCCTGTTCCCCGCACCCACTAACACATGTAGCATGTTCCACATTACTGCTAAATTTGCAGAAGAGTACCACTGAAATATAGTTAGTTTCATAGTTAAATCGGGTTGAAAAAAAGACAAAGTCCATCAAGTTCAACCCTTCCAAATGAAAACCCAGCATCCATACACACACCCCTCCCTACTTTCACATAAATTCTATATATCCATACCTATACTAACTATAGAGTTTAATATCACAATAGCCTTTGATATTATGTCTGTCCAAGAAATCATCCAAGCCATTCTTAAAGGCATTAATATGATCTTATATGCTCTCTCGTTAGAGACTGCACATATAGATGTTTTTTGGCCGTGTCCCAATGTATGACCAGGATTTTTCGGAGATTGTAAGGCCTAGATCTTGCTCCCATTTCTTTATGTAGGGTTGGTGTATATCTGTAGTTTCTGATGTTAGACTTCTATATAGGCTGGAAATCAGGTGGGTCAGGTAGGATTGGTTTTGGCAAGTGGTTTCAAAGTAGGTTAGTGTGTGATTTGTTCTGGTTTTGAGTGCAGCTTCCACATAGTGTCTAATTTGTAAATATCGGAAAAGAACTGTGAATGTGGGATGTTGTGTTAGCTGTAATGGGGTTGTGCAGTGGTTTTTAAATTTCCTTCCATGGCTCGCTGGTTGGGACACATTTACATTTCTTTAAGAAAAAAAAAAAACAGTTTTCTCCATCCACACTTCTCATGCATATTCAGAACCTTGTATAACACAATGCTGGCTGTTTATTTCCATATGGAATGCATGGTATTGATAAATCATTAGTGTGAGATAAATGGGGACTGCAAGGCTTGTGTTTCATTCATGTATGTCTGGCTTTGATAAATGAGCAGATGAACATCTAAAGCATTTGTATAATTGCCAGTTGCATGATGATTTTCAATTTATAGAATACTGGCTACCCTTAACATTCAGATATATCCCTTTGCATTCTATTCAAAGGCCACTATGTAATGTAATCAGTCAATGTCCTGACTTAATACCGCATTATTATTTTGTAAATGTGATTAGAAAGTTAATGTACTTATTTCTGTATGGCTGCAAAATGGTTAACCCCCTCTAACTTTCATTTGGCCTTTCACATGGGTCTTGATGCACTTCCTCTTGTAACTCAATCCTTTGTTTATTGCTTGAAAGGATATCAGAAACTTGCGGCTGGCCTACAAACAGGAAGAGCAGAACAAATTGGAAATATTTGAAAATCTCATTAAAAATGCATTTCCTCTTTCTAATGGGCTGGTGAGTGGACACTTGTTTATTTCCCCTTTGTGAATCATTAAGAAGTTTACAAGAATATAGTGTAAATGTAGTGGAATGATGCTTTGTTGATGTGACATGGTATTTCTCTCTGATACTATGTTAAAGGGGCGGTTCACCTTATTTTTTAGTTATACATTGTCCTATTCCTAGTTTTTTTGCAATTGATCTTCTTCATTATTTATTTAGTATAGTTTTTACATTATTTGCCTTTCTCTTCTACCTCTTTCCATCTTTTAAGTGGGGGTCTTGGACCCTGGCAGTCAAAAAAAAACTATTGCTCTGTAAGCTTACAATTGTATTATTATTGTTACTTATTGCTTATAATTTTATTCAGGCCCTTCCTATACATTTTCCACTCTCTCAATCAAACCATTGCCTGGTTGCTATGGTAAACAAAATCCTAGAGACCAGATGGCTGCTGAAATTCCAAACTGGAGAGCTGCTGAACAAAATGCTAAATAACTGAACAACTACAAACTCCCACAGTGCTTTCATGCTTAATCATAGGCCTTTTGTTGGTGGCTTCTACATTGTTTCACTTATTAGAAACACCATTTCACAGAACAGCAAGGCAGAGAAAAATACTGAATTCAATAGCAGATGTATTATATAAAACTGGCCGTACATTATAAGACCTGCTAGTTTGGTAAAGACTTATAGCACTTATTTTGCACCCCCAGCAACAATTGTCATGTTGTTTTGCTCCCCAACTCTTTTTACACCGGAATGTTGCTCACAAATAAAAAAAAAAATTTGTAGACTCCCATTTTGATTGGTTACCAGTCAATGACTAATTGGTGACTTGAAGGGGGCCATATGGAGCATAACTGGTCAATTTGTTTGCTTTTGGCTAACCAACTATGTTGAACAATTTTTTTTTAATTTCACGCAGCCTATCTATTTACCCAGTTTTACTTTTAAACTTATAGGTTCCTTTAAGTTTGACCACTGAAAATTAAATGCACATACCTTGTATTGGAAAGTTGCTTGGAAATATTAATTTTTTTCTCATTAGGCAAAATTTTATTTAAAAATTTTTTTTTATTTTTCTTTAAAGGAAAACTATACCCCTTAAACAATGTAGGTATCTATAAAAATATATTGCATAAAACGGCTCATATGCAAAAACCTGCTTCATGTAAATAAACCATTTTCATAATATTTTATAGCATTACCATTGGGTAATCCTAAATATAAAATTGCCATTTTAAAAAATAAGGGCAGCCCCCTAGGATTGTATGATTCACAGTGCACACAAACATACAAAACAAACTCTACTTGTTAGGTCACATGAGCCAATTAACAGACAGAGTTCTGTCTTTTGCTTCCACACTTCTTACTGTTAAGGTGGCCATTCACGGAGAGATCTGCTCGTTTGGCGATGTCGTCAAACAACTGGATCTCGGCCCAACGATCGGATCCTAGCGAATAGTAACGGGCGGTCGGATCGCGGGACTGCATCAACGAACAGATGCTGCCGTGATCCAACGGGATTTTTAGTCCCATCCGATCGAGATTTGCCCGACCAGATCTGGATCGGGGAAGCCTGTCGGGGGGGCCCCATACACGGCCCAATAAGTTGCAGACTCGGTCTGTCTGCAGATTTTATTGGCCCATGTATGGCCACCTTTACAGTTAGAGTTGTAGTAATTCTGGTCAGGTGATCTCTGAGGCAGCAAACAGACCATCACAAAATTGTTCAAGGCAAGAGATATTTACTTAAATATATATTCCAGTTTGATAAGATTATTTAATTTGATATAAACTATCTGTTGATCAAATATTCATTTTGGGGGTATAGCAAGAGGTGAGAGACAGTTAGTGAGAGCAGCAAGCTGGAATAAACAAGTGCTTAAAAACCTGTGAGCAGCATTTATTGATGCTTTTTGGGCAAGGTTCATTGTCCACATATATGTTTGCAGATCTTGTGCCTTCAGGCTTGTGAGGTGTGAATACTTCTTGTTTCTCATTTCACATACTGTATGTCACCTGTACTGAAGAAGATAATCCTTTAGGTGCTTGTCACATTTTAAGCAGCTCAGCTGGGCCCCTGTAACAGGACAGAACAGAACTATACATTGCTCACAAGCCTGCAGAATTACAAATGTACTACCTTTGTACCAACAGTGCCCCCCTTGCCTTTCTCCTGCGTTATAGTTGCACAGCGTGAAACACTGTTCTAACTGTCTCTTCTCTTCTGAAGCCCCTTTTTGCATTCAGTTATAAAGAAAAATTCTCTGTCAATGGCTGGAAAGTTTATGACCCAACAGCAGAATACAAAAGACAGGTAAGATCAAATAGAAAAAATGTTTTAATTGTTTTTTTTTTCTCACTATTTTTTGTCTTCATGCTATTTACAGTTACTCTTATTCGTTTGTTTTTAAACCAACCCAATTTGGGTTAATACTAGTTGACAAATTCTGTATTTTGTTGAGAACACTCTGCTAACATCTTGAAAAATGTCAGGGCTGCAAAGTTTCCATTCTTCAGGGCAAAAGACTAAAATGAAAGTTCTTTCCAGCTTCCTTGTTCTTACTAGCAACTGTGTGTGGAGGGGAAGGTCCATGGTTAAACCTTCTGTACAATGAAAGATGGCAACTGAGGGAATGATGGGGTTTGATTTCACAGAGCTGATTATTTTCCATTTAAACAGACTCCTGAGTGTAGGGCTAGAGAGCAGGCGGTAGTAATTGTTAAAAACAATTATCCATTAGAGCATTATATCTTTTTTTGAAAGAATATGAATACATGTTCAGCAGTTGCCCTATTAATTGTGTTAGTCTTAACCAGATGCCATAAGCCAAATGCTTTGACCAAGCACAAGTAGAGCTATTAACTGCAGTGTGTGCTATTCCTGCTCCCAGTTTCAATAAGGTACATAATTGGGCTTATTTATGACTTGCAACCGCAGTTGCTGTCATGCTAAAACTGCCACAGCTATTAAAGGGATACTGTCAAGGGAAAAAATGTTTTCCAAACACATCAGTTAATAGTGCTGCTCCAGCAGAATTCTGCACTGAAATCCATTTCTCAAAAGAGCAAAGAGATTTTTTTTATATTTAATTTTGAAATCTGACATGGGGATTTTATTGGAAATAAAACAATATACAAAATCAATCATTACAGAAAAAAAATCAAACAAAACTCATAGCATCAATTAATAAAGCATCAATCATGACCTTAACCCTTCACATGTCATTTCTCAATTTCCCATGTTTTGCTACCAACTACAGAACTACTTTGTTCAGAAAACACCCCAGTACTCCCCACCCCAGATGTTCCTGGGAAATGAAAGATATACCACTATTATCTTTTTTTTGTTGAAAGTGGAGTAAATTATTATGCAGGCTGAGAGGGGTTCCCAAACTTTTTCATTTGACTGTATATAAACATTGCATTTACATCACCAGCTCAGAAACTGATAACATTTACTGCAAACATTAATTATTTATGGACTGATGCTTTTTTATATTTTTTCTTGAAAGTATTCAGCCCCCCTGGCTTTCTTAACTTGAACCCTTGCCCCTAAACCCACTTCTTCACTGACTTCCATTAGTTCCCCTTCATCAAGTGACTCCCATTCTAAGTCCTGAGACTGCTGCTCCTGATGTTTCTTTCTTTTCTTTCTACTCTCCCCAGCAGGAACATTCTCCTTCTCCAGCTCCTCTGGTTCCTCCTCCATCAGTTCCCTCCATAAAACCTTCCCTAGCACCGAGAACCTGTTCTCACTCTCAATTGTCAGTTTCCCACTGGGCTCCTTTTTCTTTTTCCTTTCTCTACTTTCTAGTCCTCCCCTCCTCTGCCTTTATCCCTAATATAAACCTCCCTCCTTGGCCTCTCCTGCCCCTCCTGGGGCAACACAGAACCTTCTGTAGAAGTGCTTGGACTGGCCGTGTCCTGCACTGACTCACTCTCACCAAGCTCTGCTCATCAGCTCCTCTATATTGGGGCAATATTTCCTCATGTTCTTCCAAGCCTCGGGGCAGTTCTTATAGGCATGGTCTGACTCCAGACATAAATTGCACTGGAATCTGACATGGGGTGAGACATATTGTCAGTTTCCTAGCTGCCTCCAGTCATGTGACTTGTGCTCTGATAAACTTCAGTCACACTTTTCCACTCATTAAAGAAACTTCTACCCAAAAACGCTCCTTGCACTAAAGTGTTATGGTGCCCCACCATATATGTTTGGATGACTCTTCTGCTAGTGGGGCAATTGACATTGGGGATTCTTGGAGTTACTGCCACCTTGAAAGTGTGTCAAAACGCACAGCCAAAAAATCAGGTGCAGGTGTCCTGTTAATGCAGAGTCCTGGTAATGATGGCATTTACACAGCACAAATTGCACACTGCACCCTGCACTGTAAATGAGCCCTTGAAGATTTGCAGGCTCAGTGAGGCATTCCATTGTGTTATCATGAAGAGGCCAGAGCAGGAAGCCAGATTTCCTGCAGACAGCTGCTGCATGCGCGAGCTTAAGAGCAGCTTGTCAGCCAACTGGCTGAAAGCGAGAAGAAGGAAGCATGATTTTATAGTCACGCGCTGTGACTTTCTTGGTTTCTAGAGATTCTGGGTTAATTCAAGAGCAGTCATAGTAAATAGACAGAGCTTTGGGATCAGCATGTACCATATTGTTAATAACCCCAGCGTGCAGTTTCCAGTAGCTTCACAAAGGATGGGCAATTGCCTGAAAAGGCTTTTGCAAGAGGTAGTCAGGTAGTCGCTTTAAAACAGACAATTAACATAGCAGACAAAGGGAGGTAAGGAGGCCACTTTTCAAGCTACTACAACTAGTACCTGACAAAGAGCTTCCATCCTTTACTTTCCTCCTGGTAGGTGCCCTTGCTTCCACTCTGTTTCCACCAAAGCCTGTTCATTTACCGAAGGAATAAGATCCCATATTGCTTCAGTCCCTTTCTAAGGGCAGGATGGATGCCTTATATAAATAACAGGACAATGGAAACCTAATTTTCTCTGAGGTACCAAAATGTTTGACATCCCCCAGATAGATTGTTAAACTTGTTTTTCTCTGCTTCTGAAGAAGCTCCACGTCACCATCTTACCTGTTCCTCTCTGACCTGAGCATGTCTAAAATTATTCAGTGTTGCCGTACAGTGCAACATAAGAGGTAAGATGGCAGTGCGGCAGTTCTTAATGTCCCTAGGCTGGTGCAGAAAAAACGTAGCAATCTAATTTACCTCTCAGTTTTACTAGATACATCTAACATAATCATATGAAAGACCATAACTATTTGCCATTGATTGATTTTTAAGTTTGCATAGCCTCCATGCCTGTAAGCAATAACCCAGTCAAAAGAGCAAAATTAGATCATGTAATGAAACTGGATTACCAAATTACAGGTAAAGATGTTACTGAATAAAGAATCAAGTCCTGGTTTCTGTTTAATACTGCAAAACTGGTTTAGATAATATAGGCTTTTACCCTGCATCTCTTTCAGAACTTTGTATATATTATTATTTTACATTATTTTATTTTTAATTGTGCACTCAGGGTCTGCCAAATGAGAGCTGGAAGATTTCCAAGATTAATAACACCTATGAGCTGTGCGACACATACCCTGCAGTCTTTGTTGTACCAACCAGTGTGGTAGATGAGGATTTTTCAAGAGTTGCGGCTTTTAGAGCCAAAGGACGAATACCGGTAAGTAGCAATTAAACAAATGCACAATGTAGCCATTGTCAATCAGAAATAGTTAGGCTAAAGGCAGACAAAACGTTTTCTTTGCAAGTACGGAAAAATTTCATCCACTTGATGCCCTCAAGTGTTTTAAGCCCAAAATCTGCTTTGTGTTTACAGTGACAGGCAGATTCCATTCCTGTTACAGCTCAAAAAAGATGGGGTGGCATCCATCTCTGGTGGAGAAAACACTTCATCTGACATGAACCTTATATTTGCCTGGTTTTCCTCTTGGTGTTCCAGAAACTGTCAGTGAAGATGAGTGCTTACACTTTATGCTTTGTTTTCAGGTTTTGTCATGGATTCATCCAGAAAGCCAGGCAACGATAACCCGCTGCAGCCAGCCGCTTGTTGGACCAAATGACAAACGCTGTAAAGAGGATGAGAAATACTTGCAGACAATAATGGATGCCAATGCCCAGTCACACAAGCTTGTTATATTTGATGCCAGACAAAACAGTGTTGCTGACACTAACAAGGTAATGTGTGTGTGGTGGGGGTGGGTGTGGTTTGAGCTGACAAGTCGCCATGCGATGAAACACATGCAACGTGTCAGATGCCCTGAAGATACAAGTAGGAAAGGAGAAATCGCAGGTAAGAACTACATTTAGTAAGACTTTTTACTAAGCAAAGGTCCCAAAATTATTATTACCAGGCCAAAAAAGTCAGGGTGTCCACAAAAACAATATAAATTTTAGGGAAGTCATAAGAGCTACATTTAGCCGACTGTCGTATGAAGACGCAGCGTTTTCATCCGACATTCAGATAAATGTAGTTCTTACCTGTGATTTCCCCTTCGCTTCCTGCATCTCCAGGACATCCGACACGTTGCATTCGTTTCATCGTATGGCGACGTGTCAACTGGTATCTCATGGTTCTTTTTAAGACATTGATGTTTTGTCTGAAAAATCAGTCACACAACCAAAGAGTAAATGTTGAGATCAGCCTAAGTTAAAGAAGAATTCAACCCTAAAGTTAAAAAACTCCAACCCCCAGCCTAACATTTATTTACCCCTTAGTGCAGATTCAGATATCAGAGTTCATGGGCGCCATCTTCTTCTCTTCGGAATGAGACAGAGTTAGAGTTTTTTAAAAATTTGTCTTTTTCTTCTGATTCTTTCTATTTGTGAAATGGGGGTCACTGCTTTTTATTACTTGTCTTTTCTGTTCAGGCCTCTCCTACTAATATTGCAATATATAGAAATCATAATTTGGACCCTAGCAACCAGATTGCTGAAATTACAAACTTGAGAGCTGCTGAATAAAAAGCTAAATGACACAAAAACCACAAATAATAAAAAATGAAAACCAATTGCAAATTGTCTCAGAATATCACTCTCTGCATCATACTAAAAGTTGACTCAAAGGTAAACAACCCCTTTAAGGAGTTAGGGATAAGGTTGTGGCTATATTTATAAAAATAAACTGCAAGAGCAGGTGTTACTCTGTCTGAAATGCATGGAGATTCTGTTCTCAGCAGTGTATCTTTATAGCAGTAATAAATCTGTAGTTTAGGGTCTGCAAGTAGAAATTGATAACTCACCACACCAGGGAAGAGGCCCAGGTGCGCCACCCTGAGCCCTCAGCACGGGGAGCGGACAAACCGAAAAAAAACTTTTGGAGCAGGCACTCAATGAAGGCAATCTTCCACTAGGCTACTTTACAGCTCTGCCTTGGGCAGGCACTCCAAAGACTCCTCGGACGCAGTGTAAGATCAAACGGATAATCTTTATTCCACAAGTAACACCTGTCTTCCACCAGGCAGATAAATTCAAAGTGAAGAGTTTGTGTCCACAGCCTTGCGCGTTTCGTGATAAACACTTAATCATAGGCTATCTTTACAGAGCCATATGCACCAATCAAAACAATGCACCAATTAGAACAAAAGAGAGAACTTTACCCAGGGGCAGCAATCACTGTTCAGTTTAGATAGGAGTGGTTGGTTAGTGATTACCACCTTGACTCCAATTAGGAGCCATATTGGTACACCATAGAAGAGTAAAGTGTTGGTACACCCGAGATTAAAAGTGACACTGTGCCATATAAATACACAAATGATAGAAAAAGTTGAGTGCCTGCTCCAAAAGTTTTTTTTCTATCAGTGTATGGTGTCAGAAAGCTGCAGTGTGCTAAGAAATGTCTCTATTATCTATTCTTGCTACACTTTAGACCAAAGGAGGAGGATATGAGAACGAGAGTGCATACCCAAATGCAGAGCTAATCTTCCTGGAAATACATAACATTCATGTGATGCGGGAGTCCCTGCGCAAGTTGAAGGAAATAGTTTATCCAGCAATAGACGAGGCCCGCTGGCTGTCCAATGTCGATGGCACACACTGGTTAGAGTACATAAGGGTAAGTGTGACTCTCAACTATTTAACCACTTAACTCCATATATGAGCAGATCTGTCCTTATGATGGGATGGTGCTAGTCGGATTCATGCTCATAAAAGAGAGGGCTGTGATTTATTTATTTTTGCAATTATCCTGTTGCTTGACATTGAATTCTTGTGTATTTTTTTCTTGTCTCCCAGATGCTGCTTGCTGGATCAGTGAGAATAGCTGATAGGGTTGAATCCAGTAAAACATCAGTCGTGGTACATTGCAGTGATGGGTGGGATCGGACAGCTCAGTTGACCTCTTTGGCTATGCTAATGTTGGATAGCTACTACAGAACCATTAAAGGATTTGAGGTTCTGATAGAGAAAGAGTGGATCAGCTTTGGCCACAGATTTGCCATGGTAAGTTTGCAAGTATGTGGGTCTTGTCATCCAGAATGTGATTGGATAATGTATTTCTGTGAGAGATGTGTCTAAAGTCTGTTATTGGTATGGTCCAGTGAATGATATATTTAAGCAGTGTGATTTTCTTCTGGTCTGTGCAGAGAGTGGGTCATGGAGATGATAACCATGCAGATGCTGATCGATCCCCAATTTTCCTCCAGTTCATTGACTGTGTTTGGCAAATGACAAATCAGGTAAGCTGTTTACTGTAGCTCTCTTTAGAACATACAGTATACACGCAAGCCTTGGGGCTTTGTACTTTTTAAGGGCTTTGAGACTCTTCAGTTTTATTTCTCCTTTTGTAATTTTCTTTCTGCCCCACAAAATAATCCTTTGACAACCTCTAGAACACTGCATAATGTGCAAGCCAAGGCACAATTCTCTATTGGTTTATGGCATTTTTTTAAAGGCTTTATTTAAGCAATTAATTAATAAAAAAAAAAAGAGATAAGCAATGTTGTTACATAAAGTTACATAAGTACAGATTGATGAGGTAGCACAGTGCACAATGAAAAATTAAGCTCAATTCCAATTTACAATCTTTTTGAGGCGTTTATGTATGGATAGAAATGTTCTCTAGGGAATATCTCAAACCCAATCTTGAAGTATATATTTAGGAACAACAAATAGCCTCCTTAAAGCCACAAAATGTGCTAATACTTTAATCCCGATGACCTGGGTGTACATACCCCAGCTCCCCCGCTTCAAGGCTCACACACACTTTTTCAATGTATAAAGGTTTAGGGAAAAACTGCACTCGCCAAAGTAGACGAGTGGCCCGGGTGCATCGGCCGAACCCGTAGCTATAGGTGATGTGCATTCAAAACCAGAAAATTGGCAAGCGCTACGTAGTCCACTCGTAGGGTAAAAAACCATACGAATGGACTACAGAGTGCTTGCCAATTTTCTGGTTTTGAAAGCATGGTACACAGGTCATACAAGCATGAATTTGGGGTCAAGTTAAAGTCTAGGGATGGGCGAATTTGACCCGTTTCGTTTTGCCAAAAATTAGCCGCCGGCGAACTGTCGTCGACGCCCATTAAAGTCTATGGGCGTCAAAAAAAATGTTGCTGCGTGGTGACTTTTTTTTTTTTTTTGTCTCGCGCAGCCATACAAGTCTATGGGCGTCAATTCTGCGCCAAAACAAGGCGAAAGGATTCGCCCATCCCTATTAAAGTCACATTCACAGTTTGTTTAACCACATACTTAACTCAGTAGAGTGTGAGTGTTGGTGTTTATCGCTTCTAGTACCTTATGTGTAAGATTCTTCCCATGGTTGCCAGACACTTCTGTACTTTTGGGGGCAGTCTCTAGACAAGTAGGTACGTTTAATAAGCGGCAGTACTGTTGCTACTGATGGTGGTGTGTTAGACAGCCACCTGACCTTTCGTGCGTAATATAGAATGGTTGGAAACATAGCACTTTGATTGTTATGGGGGACCATGCCATTAATAATTGCCGTTAGGCAACCATCAGGGGTGGTTTATGGCATTTCTGAAGCTGTTTTGTTAATTATCCCTTGTCATTATTCTCAGTATTTGCTTATAGTAAAGATAGGCACAATAATAATGTTGTGGAAGCTGCTTCCCTCAAGCATTTGCATTGCAATACTAATTACAAGTTGGATACCACCTCTGCCGATATCTTTTCTTTTAATCACTTTACTGTACTTTTTTTTCTTTCTTCTGTCGGTATCCATGATAACACTAGGGGCACTTTCTTAGATTTGCTTTCAGTTCTGGCCACACACACGTCAATTTCCTGAACATTTACAGAAAAATTAACAGAAATTCGGTTTTTAATTTGGCATAGGTTTAACGTTTCACATTTTGTCCAGTTTCCTGCAGCTTTTGAGTTTAATGAGCTTTTTCTCATTACCATACTGGATCACCTGTACAGCTGTCTGTTTGGAACATTTTTGTACAACAGTGAACAGCAAAGAATGAAAGAGGTGAGTTCCGGCTTTAACCAAGCACTGTATTTATTTTCTGCCTTTAGCATTTTGTTTGCCTTTCTAATTGAAAAAGGCTTGTTTATTGTTTGCCACGACGAGAATATTGTATTGTAATACTATCTGTTACTGTAGGTCTTAGGAAATAATCCCTCATTTTAGCCACAAGATGGCACCCGTAGCATGTTGAGTTTTATTCAGTGTTTTTGTCCATGCTACCTCCTCCTCCTGAATCTCTGCATAGGGGAGGAGAGAAATGCTTCATAATGTGCTTTAGCCTTCTGGAAAGCTGGAAAGTTACTTCAGATATGGAGTATGCTCTGTTTTATCTCCAGCACCATTGCGATACTAGGAATTGATCCTTCACCAACTCTCCCTTCTTCCCTCTCTAGGAAATCCAAACAAAGACATTATCTCTGTGGTCTTACATTAATAGCCATGTGGATGAGTTTACCAACCCCTTTTATGTCGATTATGAACACCACGTGCTGTATCCAGTTGCCAGCCTTAGCCATTTAGAACTCTGGGTGAATTATTATGTTAGATGGAACCCTCGGACAAGACCTCAGGTGAGTTACACCATTTCTATGTCTCCAGAAACTCTTTGCTTGTCATTGGTCTCCCAGTAGTACAACATGGGCACATAGTGTCTGCATTGTAAATTTGCAACTCCTTTTAAAGGGGAACTATCATGAAAATGAAAACTTCATATAAACTTTATCATGCTGAAATAAGAAACTTTCTAAATACAATCTGAAATAATCAAGTTTTTATTCTCTATCCCTCTCTCAGCATCTGTTTCTCTTCATTCTGTCATCATGCAGGTAGTTTCAATATATCTTATAGGGGGGCTTCCTTTCCTAGCAGATGTATTAAAGCTCATTCTACTGGTTCCAGTACAAACAAAATAACTGCTTTTTGCACAAATCCTGCATGTAGAGAGACATGATGTCTGGTGATTTTAATATATAATACATCTTCTTGGCAAAAGGAGCCCCCTTATCAGATATATTGTCATTTAATACCTGACCCCCAACTGCTGCATGAAGAGTGAATGAAGAGAAACAGATGCTGAGAGAGGAATAGTGAAGATATTTCAGAAATTGTACACAATATTTAATTGATTGTATTTAGTAAGTTTCTTATTTCAGTATGCTGAAGCTTGTATTAATTTTATATATTACATTTCCCAATAGCTTTCCCTTTAATAAAGAATGCTATGCATTTGTTTCTTTAGACTACTACTTCTACTACTACTACTACTATTACTACTACTACTTGGACTGGGCTACTTGGTTATGAAATATGTTTGTGTTCTCCAATGTTACTTTTTGACATGCATGCGAATGGAACTACATTTAACATTTTAAAGACTCCCTGCTGTTAGTTTTTTTAGTTCATGTTGAAGTAAACATTGAGAGAACATTGGGAGGGGAACTGCAGAGACATAGAGAACTCGGCTTCTTAAGAAGCAATACTCAAACCAATCAAAACTGTAAGTCACTTTGTTCATGGTAACAGCAGTAATGCCATGTTAGTGGTAAGCTTTAATGGTATTATTCCCTAGTTATAGGGTAGGGTTTATTTTGTTGTCACTCGAATGTTCAGAATAGCAGAGGGGTGCAGGTTATTCAGCACCGCATTGTATCTGCATTCTTGTGTTTATTCCTGTTCATGGGAGTGTGCCATGTCCCTTGTTCTTACACGAAATGGTCTCATTCACTGAATCGAATGATACACAACCCTTCTGAAGCCCACTAATTGTTCCAGTGGTAGATTTGCTTGTTGATTATACAGAGCAGTTGAGCTGGCTCCATTTCTATTCACATGCCGACATATAACTAAATGATCAGAAGTGAGACCCTGAAAGTGGCCAGTGCCAGGGGATACTTGGGCCAGCAAGGCCTTAAGTTTGATAGTCCAGGTCTAAATGATTCTTTCTTGTTTGCAGTTATTAGTGGGGCCAAGATTACAGATATATCAGCAGCATTGTAATTCCATATCCTTTATTCGTCACATCCCAGTCTCTGCCCCAGTGGAACATAGACTCAGGGCCCTATCACCCCCACTTATCACATGTTAACCAAATGAGAATTAAAACAAAAGCTTTTCCCCAAACTCAGTTGGAATGAGAAGCTCATGGCTTATGCTGGCCATACACGCTTGAATTACCATCTTTGTCACGACCATTGACCATAAGAAAGATCTTTATTCCACACTACTAATGTTAAAGGATTTTCATTCATCCAGGTCATGGTATATCTAGTATAGGTAAATCTAAAAACAACTGGACTTGCTGAGTAATCTCATTCCAGCTCAGTTTGGGGAAAAGCCTTTGTTTTTATTCTCATTTGGTTAACATGTGATAAGTGGGGGAGATAGGGACCCTGAGTCTAGGTTCCACTGGGGCAGAGACTGGGATGTTAAAGGAGAACTTAAACCCTAAAAATGAATATAGCTAAAACTGCCATATTTTATATAATGACCTTATTGCACCAGCCCAAAGTTTCAGCTTCTCAATAGCCGTAATGAACCAGGACTTCAAACTTGTCACAGGGGGTCACCATCTTGGAAAGTGTCTGTGGGCTCTGAGCAGCTGATGAGAAGCTAAGCTTAGGGGTCGTCACTAATTATCAAGGAGAAAATTAGGTTGGTCTGTAATATAAGCTGATGCTACAAGGCTGATTATTCAATTCTGATGCTGTTTGCTCTGGTTTATGTGCTGCCACTTAGTAATTATCCATATTAATTACTAATCAGCCTTATATTGTGACATTTATATTCTATGTGTACTGTATATTGTGAGTGGGTCCCTTAGCTCAGTAAGTGACAGCAGCACAGAGTATGTGAAGTGCATCAGCAGAAAAGAAGATTGGGAGCTACTGGGGCATCTTTGGAGACACAGATCTTCCCTGCTAAAGGGCTGTGGTTGCCTTGGGCTGGTACAGAAGCCAAAACATCATGCACAACATTTCTAGTCTACTTCTTTAGTTAAGCTTTACTTCTCCTTTTAGAGCTGAATTGTCGGATATACAGGTACAAACAATAATAATACTTTATCTCTATCTGATGATTCGGCATTAATGTTACGACGGTCAAAGTTTTCAGTCCTGCCTGAGACGACAGATATCTCAGGATTTTTACCAATATCTGCCTCCTTGTCTCCCACCACACGCACTGATTATTGTACAAAAGATTTTTCCTATGATAACACTGATGCATGTATGACCACCTTTACCTGGGCCAATGGGCTTTCTGGGTTTTATTTTATTTTTTACAAAATAAGGAAAATGTAGTGAAATTTGCAGAGTCCCTTCGGTAAAGCTGTGTGTTTGTTCTAATGAGTCTAATGAGACTGCATAGCTAAAGTTCCCTGAAGATTTGCAGATACATGCTAATTGTCCCTGTTGCAGCCTTTCATATGGTTAAATAATGCTTTTTATTGGCTGCTTTCAGCTGGTCGGATTGTGTATTGTGAATGCACTGTGACATGCTGTGGCTGAGCTGAGAGATTAGCATTAATATCAGTGTGACCTGTCCATGGCCACTTGCTGTTGCACAGGGCTACCAGGCGCACACACTCCATCAGTAGAAAACAAGTGAATCACTTAACTATCTCCAGGCAAATGTGTGTCCTTGAGTGAATAATACAGTGAGCATTACATACTGAGGCACGTAATACAAGTAGTCTTTGTCTATGTCCTTGGAAATATGCCCTCCAGCCCCATTCTACTGATTCAACACAAGGAGCCATTGCTACTCCCATTCTGCTTCTTCAGGCCAAGAAGCCACTTGTTATGTTGTGTTTGTACTATCTGCAGTTAAATACAGGCTATGGGCCCATCGAGCGTACGCTGCATATTTTTGCTGAGAGAAGCGGATCCTCTCCATGATCCATCTCATTTGATTTGAACTAGATCCACCCGCATGTTCTCACACACACACACAGCAGAGCAGATTAGGAGCCTAAATCTGTGAAAGGAGTAAACTTTGGGTGGAAACCCACTCCTCCGCGTATGATTTAACACAAGCAGAAGAGGCTCCGATGAATGGCGCAGGAGCACAGTGTGGATCGGCTTCTCTCAGCCAGCATATTTTGGCAGCGGAGCTTACACTCTGTGTGCCCATGGCTTAGAGTTTTATGATTTGCAGATCATTTTCTTTTTATTTACATATTCCATAATGTTCCCACTATTCTGGAAACAGAGTTTTACTGTCAGTTGGGTTCTGGCAATATTTGTCTACTGAATCCTGACTGAATGTTGCTGCACTAATTCCCTTGTGTTTCCAACAAACCTCAGATGCCAATTCATCAGAACCTCAAGGATCTCCTGGCCCTTAGAGCGGAGCTTCAGAAGAAAGTGGAGGAGCTGCAACGCGAGGCCGCGACAAGGTCTGTCTCTTCATCCTCCGACCGGGGCTCCTCCCCTTCACATTCTGCCACCCCCGTACACACAGCTGTGTAACCACTGGGACTTGAACTTGTGTCAATGTGAGACCAGGACTGGGTGCCATCACCTGTTGGACAACCAGCTCTGGGCTGAAATGGCAGCACCCAAACACTTTCCCAGAGTTCTCCTTGTCCTGCCAGTGTAACCTGTAAGTCACTCACCTGCTGCAACGTGTCACCAACGTCTTATGCTGGAACATGTCCTGTCACAATCTCCGCATAGCTAGGAAACATTGTTTACATGCTTTTTATTATTTTAATGATTATGTTGTGATCTCCCCTCCTTGGGGGTTTACTTTATATCTGTTACCTTTTATAAGACTCTGAAAGTGATAATCTGTGAATTAACCTTCTATGTATGAAGACCTGCCTATCAGCAGTGTAAAGGGAACAAATTGTATTTATATTAGAAACCCCTACATATAGCGTATGGTTTAGTCCAGTGCAGAGGGGTGCTACCTCCCTATGAGTGGGTGGAGCTATTGAGGAGCAAATAGTCTTTAAAAGAGGTGTGTTTTCTGCCCATTTTCTTTAAACAACCAACAAAGAGATGCTCTTGTTAGCACAGTCCCCACCATATATGTGTGTCTGTGTATAATGTGTATGTCTGTGTGTAACATGTGTCTGTGTGTGTGTTGTCTGTGTATAACGTGTCTGTGTATAATGTGTGTGTCTGTGTATGATTTGTGTGTCTGTGTATAACGTGTGTGTGTTGTGTGTGTATAACGTGTGACTGTGTATAACGTGTGACTGTGTATAACGTGTGTCTGTCTGTGTATAATGTGTGTGTCTGTGTACAACGTGTGCGTGTATAACGTGTGTGTGTCTGTCTGTGTATAACGTATGTGTCTGTCTGTGTGTTTAACATGTGTGTGTGTCTGTCTGTGTATAATGTGTGTGTATAACGGGTGTGTGTGTGTGTGTGCTGCACTAGCAGTATGGGTAGGTTTATCTCTTCTCAGAGGCAGCCCATATCATAAAAATGTCACTTATATATATATATATATATATATATATATATATTTATATACATTTGTGCTTATTCCAACTGTGACCATGTTTGTGCTCCCACAGTGAGAGTATTTGGCACATTAGGGACCACATGTTTCATCCCTGGGTGGGAATATGGTGATGTGTTTGCTGAGGGCTCAACCATAGAAACATATTGTTTTATACCGTTTCACTGAAGGAAAGAATTACTGTATTTGTTTTAGTGGGCTGTGGGGTTTTAATGTTGTGCTGGCTGATAGGCAGCTGCACATAATATACTGTAAAACAGGCATGTCCAAAGTCAGGCCGGGGGCCAAATGCAGCCCGTTTTCAAATTTACACCAGCCCTCAGCCTCCATCATTAAATTAATAATAATTCGGCCCGACAGCAAAGTGCAATCAGGAATCACGTAGATGTAGCAGTAATATTTGGGCACATGAGTGAAATGATCTGCCACTTGGTCTATACTGCTGCCTGTGTGCTGAAGGTGTTAGCAATAGACACAGTAAACTAAAGAGAGCGGCGCGTCTATACGTGCCAGTACATGTCTATTGCTAACATCTTCAGCACACAGGCAGCAGTATAGACCAAGTGGCAGATCATTTCACTCATGTGCCCAAATATTACTGCTACATCTACGTGATTCCTTGTTTAAATGAGTTAAATGGTGTTAATGGTTGGCTGAATGGCCGGCCCCCACACATTTTCACCTCGCTAAATCTGGCCCTCATTGCAAAAAGTTTGGCCACCCCTGCTGTAAAGTCTTTTACTACAATGTACATCATACACGAGAAGGAGCCATTGTGTGACTGTAGCTGCCCATCAGTATCGCTCTCAGGTTATTGTATCTTATTTATTACATGCAGTGAGACGTTGTACATTAACTGGCCTGTACCATTGCCAGCGTCCAGCACCGCACTGAATACTTTGTCAAGATTGGGGCCCATCACAGCATGGAGTGTGCAACTGTGTGTTGTGTGAGTGCTGATTGGAATTTGTGTGGATTCAAAATCTTCACACATTGTGCAATTACATGTGTGCACAGTGTTAAGTATGAGGATTAATGGAGACTGTGCTACACTGAACAACATGGAGCCTCAATGTAAAGGCTACACACCTGTGCCTCAGACTCCATTGCTGTTGCTGGCAGCTCATATTGGATCCCTCTCTGGTTTCTGTGCAGTCAATGGAACAGCAAAACTTGTGCTGAATTAGTGGAAAACTATGTTGGCAATAACTATATAACTATATATGGGCCCCATGTTCTGCTTCTCATTGTCAATTCACTTTTTAGTGCAACAATGAGCAAAACCAGGGACGTTTCCTAAATAAAATAACAGTCTGGTCAGCACAAAGCTCACTTCATTAAAAAGAGAAGGCGTCCTGGCCCTTTAAGTCATGGTTTGTTACAGCTGGAATGTGTTCCAATGGGAGGATGGGGCAGAAGGGGGGTATGAAGTGTCCTTGCCATGTACCCTGGGATGTGGTGTTGGCATCTCAACCTCACCCTAATATTCACTGCTCAAAAGGACCAGTAACAGTTCCCTTTAGGGTAAGGTCACACTGGGTTGATTTGGGGAGATTTAGTCGCCTGGCGACTAATCGTCTCGTCTTTGTGGTGAGTTGGAAACTTCAGGCGACTTCAGAATACGAAGCGGCGCGTGTGCCATGCCGCAGGCGATTTTTCATTTTAGCTGGCACAAGACAGAGGTAAGGCATTTGGGCAGATTGGTCGCCGCAAAGACGAGGCGATTAGTCGTGTGACTTTACCCTTAAACTGCCATAATCACTGTGAAAATCTTCTTGTGAAAGATAAACAAAGAGAGGCTGAACTAGAGGTGGGAACATGATCTCTTGGTATATTCCATGTGCTGCGCATGTTTGTGATCCTGTAAGTGATGAGATGTCCCACCTGAATCCCAACCCTCCCTGTGAGCGACTGCTGAATCCAATTACTGTTCTGAGGTAAATATGTCATTAGTCAGGGGATGTTTTACTGTAATTCACTCACATTCCTTTGGCTCCTGCTACAGTTCCTTCTCTTTTCTAATGAGATTTTACTCATTAATTGCTATGAAATTGGTGCACTTAACCTTTTCCCTGCCAGCTGGGCAAAGTCGAAATCACCAACACAAAACAAAAGGCAGCAAGTGTGTATATTGTGATCTGTCATTCTAATGAATGGGGAAAATGTATTGCTAGGCAACAAGTCCCACAATCCATCAGTTCACAGTGGAACAAGATGAAGGAGGGGCGGGGGAAATGGTTTGTATGAGTATGATGGTTTCATTTTGTGGAATCCGTTATGTCTGGGGAAATATATGGAGAGATTTATTTATGGCAGTTTAGATCATGTTTTTTTTTTTCAACTTTTCTACATACGCCCAACTGAATGAGCTTGTTAGGGCAGAGACGCTGCAATTCGGGGAGATTAGTCGCCTGCTGACAAATCTCCTCTTCTTCGGGCGACTAATTTCCCCGATCTCCACCGGCTAGAATGAAAATTGCCGTCAGGATGGCGCTCGGATCGATTCAATTTCAGAAAAGTTTCCTTGTGATGTGACTTAGGAAAACAAAGCGCTCAGAGTGCCATCCCATTAGTGATTTAGATTCTAGCCAGCGGGAAGGCAGTTCGGGGAGATTAGTCGCCCGCAAGAAGATGAGATTTGTCGCCGGGCGCGTCTCTGCCCTTACGGTTTATCTTCCCTTTGTGTTCACTCTAGAGACAATTGTAGAGGGCTGGATTCATCCCTGTAACCCTTTCCCTGCCAGTGGCCAGAACTTGTTAGGCACAATTAACGTTTACTATCAGAACTGCCCTTTCCTAGCAACTTTGCAATTGGTTCTGGTTCCTAAATTATTTTCCTTCATCTCCTCCCACTTTTAAGCTTTTGAGAGAGGGTCACTGACCCCGGCAGCCGAAAACGATTACTCTTTGAGACTACAATTTTGTTAGTTTTTATTACCTATCTTTCTACTCAGACCCTCTTCATATTCCAGTCACTGCTTGGTATCTAGCGTAAATAAGGCCTTAGCAACCAGCTACTGAAATACCAAACTGGAGAGCTGCTGAGCAAAAAGCAAAATAACTAAAAAAAACTCTTAAAAAAAATGAAGATTAATTGCAAATTAGTCTTAGAATATCAATGAGTACATAATACTAAAAGCTACTTTAAAGGTGAAAAACTCCATTCAAACATGGAAGTGTAGGTGCCACATTGCTGGTAGGCTGTGTTTGCTGATGACGATGTAGAACTTGTGCTGTTGGCAGACTAAGGCCCATCTAAGTGTATTTTGTATTAATGCTCAGAAATCTGTGTAGTCTGCAGCATATGTAAGTAATCAACATTATTTATATGGGATTTGTTTGTAATGTGCTGTGGAATGTAAACAAAAATTTCTTCATCTGAAGCAAACTCCTTAGGGCAGAGACACCCTCAGAATCGGGGAGATAAGTCGCCCAGTGACAAATCTCCTCTTCTTCGGGCGACTAATCTCCCCGAACTGCCTTCCCACCGGCTACAATGTAAATCGCCGGCGGAATGGCAATCGGTGCGCTTTATTTTCCGAAGTTGCCTCACGCTGAAATGTCGGGCGACTTCAGAAAACGAATCGATCCGAGTGCCATCCCACTGGCGATTTAGACTCTAGTCGGCGGGAGGCAGTTTGTGGAAATTAGTCGCCCCGAAGAAGAGGCAATTTATCACTGGGCGACTAAATCTCTCCAAATCTGATTGTGTGTCTCTGCCCTAAAGTATTGTACCTTGCCAGTCTCACGTGTAGGGGTTTCTCTATGTGCCTTTATTTTAGCAACTGAGCTTAGTGACGTCTCCTTGTGACAAACAGCATGTCCCTCCCTCCTGGCCATTTATTCCATGGTGAGTGTCCCGTTATTAAGTATAGATATTAAGAGAATAGACACCAGTGCATGTCCGGCCGTTGGATATGTCCTATTCGCTGACACGTAGGTATATACTGCTCGGATGTAGAGATATTACTTGCCTGCTATACGGATGCTATTGTGCTTTTATTTTTGTACATGGAATGGAAGAGTATTTATAGCTGTTAGGTATCTGTGAGCACAAAGATGTTTATTCCAGTGTATATACTGTAAAGTGAATCTGTAGTGACTTCTTTTCTGACATTCAGGTATGTATCTGTTCAAAAGTGTTGAAATAAAAGCCTTTTTATTATACACCTTGTCACCTCTCATCCTTTTCTGTGCGGCCTTCGGGCAAGGCTTGGCAATGAAATGTGCAGCAGCTTCTCATTGGTGTTCGTAAGTGCCAATAGGATTAGGTCCTCAGGGATATGACTATAATGCAGACTTCCCCGTGCAAAAAAAAATAGTTGTTGGGTGGAGTTCCCCTTTAATTTGTACAACGTTTTAACAGCATTTGTTCAGTTTGTTTGCCAGGCCAGAGCTACACGGATACGTTCTCTATAGTGTCTCTTCAGTAAGTAAATTAAATCTCAAATTTCTTCATGGCTTACTGTGATTGGCTGTCCCACCTTATTATTATTAACATGTATTTGTACAGTGCCAACATATTAGAGAAGAGGCGCTTAAGGGGTGATATGATGACTATGTATAAATATATAAGGGGATCATATAATAATCTCTCTAATGCTTTATTTACCAGTAGGTATTTCCAGCTGATACAAGGTCACCCATTCCGATTAGAAGAAAAGAGGTTCCGCCTAAATATTCGGAAGGGTTTTTTACAGTGAGAGCTGTGAAGATGTGGAATTCTCTCCCTGAATCAGATGTACAGGCTGATACATTAGATAGCTTTAAGAAGGGGTTGGATAGCTTTTTAGCAAGTGAGGGAATACAGGGTTATGGGAGATAGCTCATAGTACAAGTTGATCCAGGGACCAGTCCCATTGTCATTTTGGAGTCAGAAAGAAATTGTTTTCCCCTCTGAGGCAAATTGGAGAGGCTTCAGATGGGGGTTTTTGCCTTCCTTCCTTACAGACGAGCGTTTTTACCTGCGCTCCCCTGCGTTCAGTTTTTCTGCGTTCAGCCGCAGGGGAGCGCAGGGATAGACGCATTACATTTTTTCCAATGGGGCTGTACTCACACAGGCGCGTGTAGGCGCCGAACGCAGGAAAAATGCAGCATGTTGCGTCTCAACCCGCGTTCGGCGCCTACACACGCCTGTGTGAGTACAGCCCGATTGGAAAAATGTAATGCATCTATTCCTGCGCTCCCCTGCGGCTGAACGCTGAAAAACGGAACGCAGGGGAGCGCAGGAAAAAACGCTTGTCAGTAAGAGCCTTAAGTCAACTGACTTAAAAAAAGTTAAAAGGTTGAACTTGATGGACGTGTGTCTTTTTTCAACTTTACTTACTATGTTACACAGTTGTCCTAATGCCAGTGTACACTGACAGCTGTCCCATAGGAAGCAAAAGTTCTATCAGCAGAAATACAAAACAAACCTACATGTATAGCCCATAGTAACAGCAGGGTATGGCTCTATTGTCACTGAGTCAGCAGGTTCCAATACAGAGAGAAAGATGGAGGTTTGAGCGCAGGACAGAGAGAAGAGCAAACTGCCCCATTCCTTACCATGGTTACCATAGTGTGTGTATAAGGAAAGTGAGAGAAAGCTTTGATTGTGGTTTTATTTAGTGAACATGATATTTCCACACAATTACCGACTGCAACACAATCACCCAAGTCCCAAGGTATTTCATTCTAAGCAAATGTGTTTTATCCCCCCTATTATCCCCCCCTAGCCTATTAGTGCAATAAGAGTCCAATGAAAAGAGGAAATCTCTAAGGATGATGCAACGGGGGGTGAACAGGGGACACAATTCTACAACAGGGAGACCTTCTTTATACAGTAACGGGGTTGTGATTTGTCACAATTTTTTTTTTTCTGCAACTGTCATCCAAAAACAAAAGCTGTGTAACAGGCGCCCTCTTTCTTTCCTTGGCCCATTCCAGAACTCCTCTAACCCCCCCCCCTCCTAAGACTTTATTTGCAATTGGTTTTAATTGTTATTTGTGGTTTTTGAGTTATTTAGCTTTTTATTCAGCAGTTCTCCAGTTTGCAATTTTAGCAGTCTGGTTGCTAGGGTCCAATTGACCCTAGCAACCATGCATTGACTTGAATAAGAGACTGGAATAGGAGAGGCCAGGATAGAAAGATGAGTAATAAAGATAATAAATGTGTAGCCTTACAGATCATTTGTTTTTAAGATGGGGTAAGCGACCCCCATTTGACAGCTGGAAAGAGTCAGAAGAAAAAGGTAAATAATTCAAAAACTGTAAAAAAAAAAAAAAATAATGAAGGTCAGTTGAAAAGTTGCTTAGAATTCTACAACAAAATAAAAGTTAACTTACAGGTGAATTATTAAGTCACTGTGATGAGGATCCATTTCATAATACAACTGGAACAAAATACTTCATTCAAGGCTGCCATGGAATCACAAAAAATGTATTTAAAGGGGAAGTAAAGTCTAAAATAGAACAAGGCTAGAAATGCTGTATTTTGTATACTAAATATAAACATAAACTTACTGCACCACAAGCCAAATCAAACAAATAATTTATGCTTTCTAAGTTGGCTACAGGGGGTCACCATCTTGTAACTTTGTTAAACATCTTTGCAAGACCAAAACTATGCACAAGCTCAGTGTGGTCTGGGCTGCTTAGGGATTGTGATAAATTATCAAAACAGCGCAAGTCAAATAATATCTGCCAGAAGCCAATACAGCAAGACAGATTAATAATCAGAATATGCAGACTGCACTGGGTCCTGTGTTGTCATGTAATCTAATGTGGATTTTATAGTTTTTGTATTGTTTAATACAAACATTCTCCAACTCTCCAGAACCAGTGGCTGCAGCAAAATAATAGAATCCCAGTTTATCTGTTTAAATCTGGCTCCATGTCCCTGCAGCTGGAGTTGGAAACATTAAGGGCAGAGACACATGCTGCTATTTCGGGAGATTAGTCCGGTGGGAAGGCATTTTGGGGAGATTAGTAGCCCGAAGAAGAAGCGATTTGTCGCTGGGCGACTAATCTCCCGAAATAGCAGCGTGTGCCTCTGCCCTAAAGGGGTTGTAAATCCAAAATAAAATCCAATACAAATCTCTACACAGTCGCTGACTGCTCTACAGGGAAACAAAAAAAGCTGCTTGAGTTCTGCATGGCTGGGAAGTAAGGCGGGGGCTCCCCCTGCTGTTCATAAGTATGATTGTTTCCCTGCTCAGCAGTTAGGGACCGTCTGACAATTCCTATCCACAGCAGTAAATGAAGGGAGAATTTCACTGCATACAGTCAGGTTTCTTATAAAAACGGTACACATTGTTTAATTAAAGTATATTGGAGATAGGTTTCTTTGTCATTAAAGAAAGTAAATAGTGGATTTTATTTTGTTTTGCCTTTACATGCCCTTTAAAGGGGAATAGATAGAACTTTTGGTATGGAGTGGTATTAGGGTGACAATCAAATGTAATGTTTTATAACTCTCTATTTAGTATTGTTATTGCTATTTGGTTGGTAGGGTCACTTGCCTTAGTAACCAGCAGTAAAAAAACATAATTCAAAATGAACAGTTGAATGGAGCTCATTGATCTGCACCTTGTCCCCTGTAACGACCCCAATGTGATGTGATGTGTTGTCCATGAAGAGGCGGTTTCTATAAACTGACAATTTGGGTGGCAGATGACTTCCAATATCAGAAAACAAGCTAATGTCTCATATTGTTTTAAAGTAGCGATGCACCAAATCCAGAATTCGGTTCAGGATTCTGCATTTTTCAGCAGGATTTGGAGGAATCCAAATCCTGCTGAAATGTGGATTTTATAGTTTTTGTATTGTTTAATACAAACATTCTCCAACTCTCCAGAACCAGGCTGAACTGAATGTGGATCGTAAAGATCTTGTGATTTTTCATCATCCCCACAAGGAAGGAAAACATTTTTTAGCTGCACGCTGCGTGCATTGTTCTGTTTCACCCCTTGTTTCCTTAATTACAGATGAAAATTAGGATTTGGTAATCTTTTGCGAAGGATTCGGGATTTAGCAGAACCCTAAAATAGTGGATTTGGTTCATCCCTAGTTAAAAGAGGTACAGTTTGTCAGGAGGAGAGGGCTATTAAATGCTATGGATACTCTTGCTTAGGAGCTGGGTACTTAGTATAACTATAGAAGGGAGCCATGCGATTCTTCAGCAGAATCTTGCAGATGATACAAGGGCACTGAATGCACTGAATCCAGGATTCGGTTTGGGATGTGGCCTTTTTCAGCAGGATTCGCCCGAATCCTTTTGCCAGGCCGAACTGAATCTGAATCCTAATTTGCATATGCAAATTAGGGACAGTGAGGGAAATTGCGTGACTTTTTGTAAAAAAATAAATAAAAAATTAATTTTTCCCCCCTTCCCACCCCTAATTTGCATATGCAAATTCAGATTCGGTATTCGGCCAAATTTTTCGCAAAGGAATTTGGCGGTTCGGCCGAATCCAAAATAGTGTATTTGGTGCATCCCTATTAGGAAGCAGCGGGATGCTATCAATAAGGTTAGTAGAAAGTTGATCCAGGGACTGGTCCGGATGGAGTTGTTAGCCCAGTATAAGACTGTTTATAAAATGGTATCAAGGCATCCGCTTTAGTAAAACCTCGTGGTTTGTGGGACACCATGATGCCAAAACAACATTCACAACACAACACAAACTAAATACCTACACTAACATGTAAACAAAGAACTCGTTAAAGCTGCAATCAACAACCTTTGGCTGATGAGTTCTACTGAGCTACAAAGCTTCAGTTCATTATTATTATTATTATTATTAATAACATGTATTTCTAATAAAGTACCAATATACTGTGCAATAAAAGGGTGTAAACAACAAGCATATAAAAGCATCTCTGTACACACTGTCACTGCCCAATAGAGAGTTAATTAGGGCCCAGCTCATTAGAGCTGACATTGCTAAAAGCTGAAGTTCAGTTAGAGCCCTAGGCTGAAAATACCAGTTTTTCTTTAGCCACAAAGCTTAGGAGCCTCAGTGGCCAGTTAATGAAACACATGCAGGCTTCTGAGACAGTGTACAACTGCCATAGACTTGTGCTGCCTCCCTGGACCGGACATCACACCTTTGCAGCTTCTTCTGTTAGTGGAGCCGCCGACTGAGATTCCAGAGCAGAATATTTCACTGCAAGACAACAATGCATATGGTTACCATCTGTAAGTGCCCTCTTATAGGCAACTAAACACCCCTTAAACTTCTAATATAATGAATTTGAAACACCAAATCCCCTTCTATTTGTCAGTCATTGGAAAACAGTTGCTGAGCACAGAAGCATCTCCTGACACCTCTTTGCTCAGTTCTATTGCTCAGCTGGTAATGACTGATAGGACTGAATTGTCAGGAAAACGTTTTCTGCTCAATTAACTATTTTTCTGACAGGTGTTGGCCAAACTGAGCAGCAGGGGGCACCACTGTTTATAATTCTATAGGTATGGGATCTGTTATCCGGAAACCTGTTATCCAGAAAGCTCAGAACTATGGAAAGGCCATGTTAGACTCTATTTTATACAAATAATGTAATTTTACAAATGATTTCCTTTTTCTCTGTAATAATAAAACAGTGCCTTGTACTTGATCCAAACTAAGATATAATGAATCCTTATTGGAAGCAAAACCAGCCTATTGGGTTTATTTAATGTTTACATGATTTTCTAGTAGACTTAAAGGGGTTGTTCACCTTTGAGATAAATATGATGTAGAGAGTGATATTCTGAGACAATTTGCGATTTGTTTTCATTTTTTATTATTTGTGTTTTTTTAATTATTTAGCTTTTTATTCAGCAGCTCTTCAATTTATATCTTAAGCAATCTGGTAACTAGGGTCCAAATTACCCTAGCAACCATGCACTGATTTGAATAAGAGACTGGAATAGGAGAGGCCTGAATAGAAGGATCAGTAATAAAAAGTAACATTAACAATACATTTGTAGCCTAACAGAGCATTTGTTTTTTAGGGCTCTTACAGGCTAGCGGTTTTACCTGCGCTCCCCTGCGTTGCGCTTTCTTCAGTTCAGCCGCAGGGGAGAAGACGCACTGAATTATTGTCAATGGGGCTGTACTTACACAGACGCATCTAAGCGCCATACGCAAGTTGGAACGCAGCATGTTGCATGTTACCTGCATTCAGCGCATACATGAGTCTGTCCATTGACAATAATTCAGTGCGTCTGAATTATGATCTAAATTACAGAAAGATCCGTTATCTAGAAAACCCCAGGTCCTGAGCATTCTGTATAAAAAGCCCCAAACCTGTACAGTATTAAGTGTCAAGTTGGCAATGATCTAGTTCTATAAAATATGACTTTGGCAAGTAAAGGAGCAAGAGGTTTGAGTAGGTAACAGTCTGGAAAACAGAAGGAACAATAAACAGATCAGCAATAAAGTGACATTTCTTACCTTGTGGCTCTTCACACATTACAGCCTCCATATTTTCCCCTTTCACATACTGAGCATTAAGACCTTCTGTGAAGCAAATAGAAATGAAAGGCACAATTATTGGGAGGGTTCTGTCAGGTTAGACTGCAGACATAAACACAGACACACGAGGCACATTTTACTAATGGGTGGGGGTCCCAGCAGCAGTGTGTCTGGGGGCAGCATTGTGCATAATACATTTACTGCTTCTTTCCACTACAAAACAGGTGAGTGCAGGAAGAATAGGGGGCTCAGCACTGGTGGCTCTCCGTCATTTAACAGACACGTCTGAAGTTCTAACTCTTTGTCCTAGAGCAAGAACTGTTTGTTCTTCATGGCTCATTGGGTATTTCTATTATAAGGATAAAGTGATGTTATGCAGGAGAGGGAAGCAGCCAGTGCTTTTCCTTATTCATCTCTGTTGTGTCTCTTGTGAATAAATATGGGAGCTGAGGGATAGAAGGTGCATTAGAACAATAAAAAACATGGGGTAATAGATACCAACATCAGACCCCACCGTAACCAATAGTCACATCATCTCTTCTCCCCTAATAAATCCATACCTGCCTTCACTTCCAGAGCAGCTTTTCACTGGAGAATTCAGTTTACCCCCCACCTCAAGAGGAGCTGCTTGAAAAAGCTGTATTAGCAGTTTAAATGTGAGTATATTTACTTCAATATGTCCAGAGGGTTTGTGAAAACACAAAATAATGATTTGTCCCCAAGGAGAGAACTGTCTTAAAAGAAAGGAGAGCTTCAGCCCATGGCAAATATTTCCAGACCAATGCGGGCTCTTAAAATTGTTGTCTGCTTCAGTTATGTGACATCTTTACTAGGATTTAACTTATTCCCCTTATCTTTCATTTATAGCCACAGGCAGATGTGCTGCCTCTCCTCCTGTCATCAGCACTTGACTCTCAAGGGACCTGAGTCTGTTCATCTCTGTTTCCAGCTAAACTGTCTCCATTCCCCTAGGAGGTGCTCAAGTACTGCCTGACTTATTGATAGGTAGAAGGATGGCTCCTGACAGTCAATAGTCCTATGGGCAATAAAGCATTTAACAGATGGGTATTCAATGTATTACTGCAGCCTAACATGTTCCTGAACACAAACAGGGGCCCTCCCTTTAAAAAAAATGTCAGCCTGATACGATCACTTCTATGTTTCCATATATATAAGCCATGGAGAACCTGTTAAATATATAGGTATGGGACCTGTTCTCTAGAAAGTTTGGGACCTGGGGTATTCCAGATACAGGATCTTTCTGTAATTTGGAAACCCATACCTTAAATCTATGGAAGATGGCCTTCCCTGTAATTTAGAGCTTTCTGGATACTGGGTTTCCCGATAACAGATGCCACAACTATATCATAAACAGTGCTTGAGCTTGATGAAAATACCATGGCATTACACCTTTATGACCTCTAATATCCTTATATGATACCAAGGACTATAGAATTCCCTCGAATACTAACACGAATTATAAAGTAGAGTCAGGGTGTTTAGCTTGGCATTGTATTTTAGTGACCCTGTTCTTTCTGATTTGCTTTAATTTTTGTAAAACCAACAAACAGGGATCAGATGCCAAATTACATAACTGTGCTTATGTCGGGTATTATAACATCACAACTGAGCTATTTCCCAACAGCTAAATAGCCGCTGTAAAAGCTCAACTATGTTATAAAGCATACATACACAAATGCATTTGCTTCCCCACCTTAAATGCACATAGAAAGGGTTAAAACAAGGCAAATGTGACAGATTATGATGTCAATGATTAATAAATGAAGTTGCACACTGCTATGGCAGGTGAAAGGAGAAACCCTCTTAATGCTCTTTTAATGGATGAATTGCTGATCCCTTCCATTCTGTTGCACCTCTGTTAGGAGTGTTCTGCTTCATTCATCTCCCCCATGGGAAAACGCTGTATTCACAGGGGAAGTAGCAAGGGGGTGAATCAACTCGCTTTCCTGTAACATTACTAAGAGACATAGCATCACCCTTGAAATAAGTCACAATAAACTATATCTGGCTCTGAGCAGCTGTTGAGAAGCTAAACTTAGGGGAAAATAAGGTTGGCCTGTAATAAAAGCTGAAGTTACAAGGCTGATGCTAATTGCACTGGTTTATGTGCTCCCATTTAGTAATTATCTGTATTAATTAGTATTTATCAGCCTTATACTGACATTTATATTCTATGTGCAGTGTCGGACTGGCCCGGCAGGACACTGGGAAAATACCCGGTGGTCCCCGACCCTTAATGGGCCCCCGCCGGGCCAGACCCTTCTCCAGATCTCCGGGAATATGTTTTTCTTAGGCATCGTGCAGCGCCATCTACGCATCCGCTTGGCACCAAACACCCAGGGGCGCCTTCACGCTGGTGCGTCTGGGTGGCGCCTTCATGTGCACGCACTCGGCACGTCACAATAGGGGGGGGGGGTCCCTGGACAGTAGTCCCCGTGGGCCCCACAGTCCGACCCCGTGGGCCCCGCAGTACTGTATATTGTGAGTGGGTCCCTAAGCTCATTAAGTGACAGCAGTACAGCATGTGCAGTGAATCAGCAGAAAAGAAGATGGGGAACTACTGGGGCATCTTCAGAGGCACAGATCTTCCCTACTAAAGGGCTCTGGTTGCCTTGGGCTGGTACAGAAGCCCAACACATAGGGGCAGATTTATCAAAGGTCGAAGTGAAAATCAAAGTAAAAAAATTATAATTTCAAGCTATTTTTGTGTACTTCGATTAGGGAATAGACCAAATTCGATTCAAATTTGAATACAGAAATGTATCATGTACTGTCTCTTTAAAACTTTGATGTCAACCATTCGCCATCTAAAACCTGCAGAATTGCTGTTTTAGCCTATGGGGGACTTCCTATTAGGAGTCAATTGGTGGACTATGAAAAATCTAAGGTTTTTTTTTTGGTTTTTTTTTAAATACCTGTACTTCGATTCGAACAATCGAACAGCCTATTCACAAAAAAAAATAGATTTCTTTAATAAATTTCGGTTGGTCTTTTTTTATTCAAATTTTGGGAGTTCAAAAAAACTCCCATTACTTCGAAATGATAAATATGCCCCCCAATGTACATTTCTAGCTACTTCTTTAGTTAAGTTAAGTTCTCATTTAAATCTGCTCAATAAACTAAAATACTGTAAAATGAAGTGTCATATCAGAAAGTACCAGCCACTAGGCATTTAGTTGTTAGAAGTGTAAGGCGTATATTTACCTTGTATACTGAAGCAGAACTTCTTCTTTTGGTATGAAATGTAGCTCGATACTGCACCAATTAATGCCATTCCCAAAGCACTTGCAATTCCAGCAATAGTCCCAGTCTCTGCTTGACTGCCTGTCATTAGAAGAGATGCTCTGTAAGTAAATGCAAAGCAAGAAACCCGGGGGAAACACATCTCCTGTAACAGGCACAGAACCCCAGAGATAGAGTGTATCCTCAGAGCCTGGGATTTGGGTTCAGGCAATATTTGGAAATAATTTTGGAAATAAGTAATAGACTGACTGATAGGACTGGGCAAACACACAGTCCCTAATAACACATGCCTGCTTAAAGGGTGTTATCTTTTATGTTGATGGGGAAAAAGAAAATCAGGTTTAAAGGGGTTGTTCACATTTGTGTTAACTTTAGTATGATGTAGAGAGTGATATTCTGAGATAATTTGCAATTTTTTATTATTTGTAGTTTTTGAGTTATTTTGCCTGCTATTCAGTAACTCTTCCACTTGCAGTTTCAGCAATCTGGTTGCCAGGGTCCAAATTACCCTAGCAACCATGCATTGATTTGAGTAAGAGACTGGAATATGAATAGGGTCTGTCTGAACAGAAATGTGAGTAATAAAAAGTAGTAATTGCAATAAGGCCCAGAGCATTTGATTTTTATATATGGGGTCAGTGACCCCCCCCCCCATTTAAAAGTTGAAAAGAGTCAGAAGAAGAAGAGGTAAATCATGAAAAACGTGTAAAAAAATAAATAATGAGGACCAATTGAAAAGTTAGATAACCTATAGATTCTATAACCTGCTAAATGTTAACTTAAAGATGAACCAGCCATTTAAATTCCTTTTTATAGCTGAAATATCTGTCAAGTGATACTATTAGAAATAATCGGATAAGCCCGATATTGCCCTCAAGGTGGAGGTCACCAAGCAGATCATTATGTATACACAGTGTGACATCATCAGTGAATATAACCAATGTATATAGAGTGTAGTGAGAATAAAAGTAGTGAAACACTTTAAGCACCACTTCAAGTAACAGTTCAGTGTGAAAATAAAAACTCTGTAAATAGATAGGCTGTGCAAAATAAAAAATGTTTCTAATATAGTTAGTTAGCCAAAAATGTAATGTATAAAGACTGGAGTGACTGGATGTCTAACATAATAGCCAGAACACTACTTCCTGCTTTTCAGCTCTATAACTCTGAGTTAGTCAGCGACTTGAAGGGGGGCCACATGGTACATTTCTGTTCAGTGAGTTTGCAATTGATCCTCAGCATTCAGCTCAGATTCAAAAGCAGCAGTTATGACCCATGTGCCCCCCCCCCCAAGTCACTGATTGATTACTGTCTGGTAACCAATCAGTGGAAACCAAGAGAGCTGAAAAGCAGGAAGTAGTGTTCTGACTATTATGTTACACATCCAGTCACTCCAGCCTTTACATTACATTTTTGGCTAACTAACTATATTGGAAACATTTTTTATTTTGCACAGCCTATTTATATACCCAGTTTTTATACTGAACAATCCCTTTATATTGTACATGATGTGATAGGGTGTCATAACCATCCCCCTGGCCCCAAACCCCTCCCAGTGGCTGCCAATTTGAAATAAACATTGATATTCCACTCGGGAAGTGACAAGCTGAACATGCATCAGTAGACTCACTGCTAGCTGTGTCACTAGCCAGCAAGTTAGGAAGACTTCTTTTTCTATTCTCTGGCCATTTATACAAGTTAAGACGTAGGAAAGTCATGTTCAACTGGGAAAAGACTAACCAAACATTTGTTACATACGTGACAAATATCAAAATTGTTACATTAAATTGATACATTCTTATTAACATTCTTTCAACACTACAATTACCTTCACATAGCATATACATTGTATCAAGATTATTACAGAGAGAAAAGAAAACATTTTTTAAAATTTAGATTATTTGGATAAAATGGAGTCTATGGGAGACAGCCATTCCGTAATTCGGAGATTTCTAGATAATGATAGTCCCATATGTGGTGCACTCCAGAATAATCATCATATGCCTGGGTGCTGTCTCAAACTTCACCCATAAAGATTCCAATGAAAGATGCACTCCAGGACTTCATAATGTGGTGAAATTAAATTAGAAACTTATTGTCACTGTCGCTAAGCCCATATTAAAGGAATTGTTCAGTATAAAAATAAAAACTAGGTAGATATACAGACTGTGCAAAATAAAAAAATGTTTCTCATATAGTTAGTAAACCAAAAATGTAATGTATAAAGACTGGAGAGACTGGGTGTGTGCCCCAAAACGTTGCACTGCATTAATAAAATTGCAAGGGCTTGCCCTGCTTAACCAAACTCCTGTGTGCCGGTGATCCTTCTACGTGTAACATAATAGCCAAAACACTACTTCCTGCTTTTCAGCTCTCTTGGTTTCCACTGATTGGTTACCAGGCAGTAACCAATCAGTGACTTGAGGGGGGGGGCACATGGGCCATAACTGTTTGCTTTTGAATCTGAGCTGAATTATTATTATTATTAACATGTATTTATATAGCGCCAACATATTGCGTAACACTGTAAAGTAAATGTGATCATACAACTACATCACATGGATTACATACATAGAATATATGGAGTAACAAACATCACAATCAATACAGGTACAAAAAGGTGAGGGAGGCCCTATGCATAGGCATACAGGGAAGGGAGTAATACACAAGGTGTGGGAGTGGGCAAGATCGAATTAAGTGGGTAAGAAATGTGGTATTGTATGTGGTGTTGCGTTTGGTAGTTAAGCAGAGTGAGGGTAGGCTTCTCGAAAGAAGTGCGTTTTCAGAGATTTCTTGAAAGCAGAAAGGTTGGGAGAAAGTCGGACAGACCGTGGGAGAGAGTTCCAGAGGAGGGGTGCAGCCCTTGCAAAGTCTTGAATGCGAGCATGTGAGGAGGTAATGAGAGAAGAGTTGAGTAGCAGGTCAGTAGAGGAGCGTAGTAAGCGATTGGGTGAATGCTGAGGATCAAATGCAAACTCATTTATGTACCATGTGGCCCCCCCTCAAGTCACTGACTAACTCAGAGTTAGAGAGCTGAAAAGAGGAAGTTGGATTCTGGCCATTATGTTAGACATCTGTTCACTCCAGACTTTATGGATTACATTTTTGGCTAACTATATTAGATACACAGCCTATCTATTTAGACAGTTTTTATTTTTACACTGAACTGTTCCTTTAACAAGAATCATGAAAATGGCAGCACTTTGTGCAGACAGTCTGTCTGTGGAACTGTTTTGCCTGTCCCCTACCTGCTGCTTCGAGCAGTTCCCCCACATTATATATATTGCAAATGAAGTGATTTAGCACCTCAAACCAATAAAAAAAACAACACATTTGAACAATCAAAGCTCTGCTTCCCCTTGCCTAAGATGTCACAGTAGAAGAAATCAAAATGTAGCTCTGCAACATCGATTGATTGTTTAAAAACAATTATTTTTATTTATCCACATTAAATAGTATGCAGAGTGTGTCGCATTTCCGTCTTTAATCATAGGCTAAGCTTATGATTACGGGCGGAAACGCCAGAAACATGTCAGGCTAAGCCCATGATTAAGAGCAGAAGCACCTGAAACACGTCAACCTAAGGGCGGAAAATCCCGAAACGCGCCAGGTGACACACTCTGCATGTTATTTTAATGTGGATAAATAAAAATAATTGTTTTTAAACAACCAATCGATGTTGCGCAGCTCCATTTCGATTTCTTCTATTTGATGCAGCATGAGACGCCAAGGGACTCCAGCACTCGTTGATTGTAATCACGGACCATGCAATTTGAACATTACAACTGGGCGGTGAGTTGGAGCAGTTACTATTTGCTTTAAGATGTCACAGTGTTGACCCAGGGGCCAAGAATCATACGCAGACTAACAGAAACCTGTCCAAAATGGACACCATCAGGGTCAGTCAAGGTCTCCTGAGGGCTCCATACACAGGACAATAGGCTGCTGACACGTTCTGGTCTATATACTTTTAAAATACACTGCATAAACATTAGGAAGTGCCAAGCTGAAAAGATTTCTGAATGGCTCAGTGTATATGATTTACAGGAGAAGTATAAGCAGCATTTCAGATTTGAAACTGCACTATGCAGGGTGTCTGGGGTGGGGTGGGAAAAAAAGCACAGAAAAATAACCACTTTGAAGGAAAGCCAATGACACAGTACTGGGATTATAAGGGGGACTCAACAAATCTCACCAAATCCAGAATCAGAGCTGTCATTATCTCCCTGACCTGCGGCTCTGCCTCCACCTCCACCACCACCTGAACAAAGAAAACATCATTAGTGTTTGAATGTAAAAAGTACATCTTGTTCTAGGAAATGTGCTAATCCTCCCACTGTGGTGATAATCCAGTCACAGAGATACAGTCCTGCAGACCCAGCGATGAACAGTGAGCAAATAGACAATGGCAAACGTACCAGGGACAGTAAATGTTCTCACTTGTTTCAATGTGCATGCTTGTTCCATATACTTATTCCAACAAGGAGAGGGCTATTCAATGCAAGGAGGCAAACATCATGTACACCAGGTCTGGACTGGGACTCAAAATAGGCTCTGGCATTTTAAAGGGATACTCTTGTTTCTCAAAAGAGCAAACAGTTTTTTTTATATTTAATTTTGAAATCAGGGGCTAGACATATTGTCAGTTTCCCAGCTGCCCCTAGTCATGTGACTTGTGCTCTGATAAACTTCAGTCACTCTTTACTGCTGCACTGCAAGTTGGGGTGATATCACCCTCCCCCCAGCAGCCTAACAACAAAACAATGGGAAGGTAACATAGCAGCTCCCTAACACACGATAACAGCTGCCTGGTAGATCTAAGAACAGTACTTAATTAGTAAAATCCAGGTCTCACTGCAATACATTCAGTTACATTGAGTAGGAGAAACAACAGCCTGCCAGAAAGCAGTTCCATCCTAAAGTGCTGGCTCTTTCTGAAAGCACATGACCTGAGATGGCTGCCTACACACCAATATTGCAACTAAATAAAAATGCACTTGCTGGTTCAGGAATTAAATTTTATATTGTAGAGTTAATTATTTGCAGCGTAAACAGTGTAATTTAGAAATAAAAACGACATCATAAAAATCATGACAGAATCCCTTTAATTTCAAAGAGGCCCAACAGCCCCCCACCAGCCCACTAAATAGTGACTGTCTATGGCATCGTACAGCAGCCCCTCTGCCATTTGCCAGAACACACAGATTGCCATTCCGGGCCTGATGTACACTATAAGCATAACCTGAGAGTAAATAGAAACTAATGTGCAAGGCTAAAGCTGACTACAGATCATGTACTAATATATCAGAATATACTAATATATCCATTCCATTCAGATTGATCAGTTGGGTATTACTGATATTTAGCTACACAGAGAGATGAGCAAACAGCAAGCCTAAAATATATTACATATAGGCTGACTCAAACCACTGGCAGCAGTGTGGCTGGAATGTTGATTCAGGTTGAAGACTAGTAGTTCCATTCAATCTCATTTTTCATTTTGGCCAATCAATGCAGGTGTAACTGCACAAAAGACTAATTTGCCAAATTAATTGTTTTGGAGGCCCACATACATGCAGACAATCATACAATTTAGTTGAAAACGGTCTATATAGGAAGCAAGCTTAAGGGATAACTTAGTTTAATAGCACAAGGCCATACCATAGGAACCAGCAGGAACCCAATGCAGGACTCTTCCATAGTGTGTGTGGGTGTGATAGGGACCCCTAAATTCCACTAGGGCAGGGACTGACATGAGTGACCTATAATCTTTGTAAAACTCTGCAGAATATGTAATCGTAATATAAAAAATAATAATAATAAGTGGGGGTTGCTTAAGCTGCATAGACCTGCTGGCTGTGGCCAACAAAAATTAAGACTCAAAAGTAAGAGTGAAGGGCACCAAGAAGAAAGAGATGCAAGTAGTGAAAGTTCAGGCACTGCCTCTGGATCACTGTACCTTTTTTCTTGTCCGGGTTATATCCATCATTGAAAATATCATCTAAATCTGAATCTGAAATGTCTGAAAATACAGATATTTAATTAAACAAAGGCTAATGATTAGGCTGAAACTTCTTTGAATAAGCCATCTCACTAGTAACCTATTGAGTGAAGACAATGGCCGGTGCCATATTTTGTATGGAGAAGTCATAAAAATAAATATGCAAACAAATGCTAAACATCATTATCCATTATTATTATTATTATTATTAATGGCAATCATTGTTTCTTTAGGTACAGGTAGAACCAGGCCAAGTCGTATTATTGCCCAATGCAAGATTGTATTACTTGCCTAGCATAGGTCATTATATTTTCTATATATATTATATTATCTATGCCTCTGCCCTCAGGTGGAGAACACTGGCAGATTAATACACTTTGTGAACAGGTCCATCAGTTCCCACTCTATGTCCATTCAATAGTCATTCAGTAGTATAACAAGAGGTAGGGACTGGTGACAGGTTGAGAGGAGCATCTGTTCTCCACCTGAAGGCAGAGGTTGTTGCTTTTTGCTTTCACAAGGCCAATAAATAGAAGATATGGGGTGAACATTTTCTCTTCTGTCTTAGATACTCCTGGGCTATGTAACAATGACTATGTTGTCCAACAGTTATCTTATGATGTGAGGGAGTTCCATACCAATGTTGGACTACAAAGCAAAAAGTGGTAAGAGCACAAAAAAAAAAAAACTTACTATAGTTTTCCTCATAGCAAGCCCCAATTAATTGCTTAAAGGGGTTGTAAACCATCCATAAACTGCCCACTGTACCTTCTAGTTCTCAATAAAAGTAGACCAAATACTTAATTACAGATGCAAGAGAATGCTGCTTACCAGGGCTATGTCAGTCAACATGCTTTTATTTTATAATCAGAATAGTGTCTCATTTTTAGCTCCATTATATTAAACTGGAATTAAACACGGTGCTGAAATACACAATCATTTTATGGAACACAAGGATAATAACATGATAACAAGAAACATGAAAACACTGGGATTTCAATCAGAACCCGCATGCTAAGGGTGAAAAAGAGTGGTTAGAACCCAAGAGCAAAAGAGCCTTGTAGTACAAACTGCACAGAGATATTAGAGCACCACAGCAGAAAACCAAAAGCCCCAGCTAAAATCTAATGTAAAACTATCCCATAATAAAACCCAAGGCATCTAATAAAAAGCACCATTCTAATCAATTACAAGTACAGTATATATTTATAGAAGAATAGGCATGGGGACATGTATTAAATATGCACATTTGAGGAACAAACCTGTATTTTCTATTATTTATAAAGATGTAAAAATAATATTTTCCCCATGCACATTATAGCAATGAAAGAGGCTTCACTTCCAATACAGAAGTAGAATAAAACCCACACGCCTTTATTTATTATTAAAAGGGCATGGTAAACCCCTGTATGCCACATATATTATTGGAGTAGGATTTGGCATAGCACAGTAGGGTGGCACCTTAATTTTCTCCTCTAGCATTTTAGATCCAAACCAAGACCAAGGCAATTTTGGAAAGATGGGTAAGAACTAAGGGTTTCTTTTTGGTTTAACATTTAACAACATGTAAACCCCCCTCAGTCACTTAGAAATCATTCTCCTCTAACCCACTCAGCCCCTTCCCTCAGGAATTTACTTTGGCTGTTGGCTCATGAGCATGCTCAGTTTTTCTCAGCTCAGATTACTAAACAAACCCACTAGTCTAACAGCCAATGAAGAGATAGCATTGCTGGTTCCCATAGAAACTGTAGCTGTCTGATCCTATTTTTTTCTCCTAACCACCTAAACCATTACAGTGCTCAATCCCAGCAGAATTTTTTATCAAAGTATGTTGTGCCTGTGTAACCTGCATTCTGCATTGCATGAACTTTACAGCATACATGTCCTGTTTGCACATGTCAGTGTATTAGGAAAATGTGATGGCGTTGGCAAATGGAGGGGGTATATGCATTACAAATGATGTGGGGAAGATATGTCAAACTTATATATGGTAAGAAAATGTAGGCTTTACATGTCCTTTAAGGGGGTTGTCTATTATGTTCTGTCAGAGCTTATACATAGTTTAGAGATAGGTTCCCTTAAACATGATTCAGTCTTCTAAGCAGTCCAATAATTCCTATACATACAAACAGAATAGAGCCTGCATTCAAATGAATGGATTAAAGATATCTCATCATGCAGCCTGACACAAAATAGCCCAGAAGAACCAGCACAGTATAGTTAGAGGCCAGTAAGCTAAAGAGGTGCATATAGTTGGCACTTGAGAGTTAGAAAGCAACTTCTTACCATGCTGTCTACCTCCTGAGGATTTACCACTATCCTTCGAACCTAAAGTCATAAAAATGCCAACCATATATTGTTTAAAACAGTTAAAAAAGTATCTCCAGAAAAACAAAAAATGTCTAAGAGCGTCATCAACTGTAGCCAAAATATTGTTGTTTTATACCTTTCCCTTCCTCTCAGTTCCATAGGTATAATGCGAAATTTGCTCAAATTCCAGCAACCTACTAATAACCAATTAGTAGGTAGCATTTGCTAGTCTCTGCAAGAGGCTTTGCATCTAATATTACATTACGTCCTAGGTTCCCTATCTCTGTTGCCTAGCGGTATCACTTCACTCTATTCCTGCTTTGCAACATCTGACTCTTTGAGCATTCATTCTGCCAGCTCTTTCCCTCTGTTCTTGCTGTCACCTCTCCTGCAGCTGGATACGTAGTACCATGATTGAGCTTTCTTGAAAATGAGACACAAGAGCACCCTAAGCATGATACAGTGTACTGGGCCGAAACATAAAAATAGCAGGTATTCCCTCTCCTATTAAAACATTCTGTTTATATTAATGCTATCTGCTCCTCATACGAAACTGCAGCAGCAGACTAACCACAGCTGAACACATGACATACAAAATATACAAAAACCTGAAGCACATGCATACCATCTTTCCTGTCGTTCTTTCCATCCAAGGCATCTGACAAGTCAAAGTCATTTGAATCTTTAACAGAAAAAAAACACATCAAATAAAAAGCAAATAGTGATGAACTGCATGAAGCAATTAGTCCCATTAAACTACAGGGCACTGCTTCGATGAAAACATACTGGCATGGGACTGATTTCTTCATACAGAGCTGTGCACTTGAACCCTCGAGGAAGGTGCAGCATGGAATCCAAATGATTTTGGGTATGTACACTGTTACATAATCATAATATATAAAGGACACATCTGTGTATAATGTATATGTGTGTGTGTGTCTCTCACTAAATCACTATTAATATTTCCTTTTAAACTTGTGGGAGGGTTGCACTGTTTTGTGCAACCATTTGCGCATGAAATCTATGATCTAGGTGAAAAGGAGAGCAAACTTATGCCAAGTCATTAAATAGATTACTTTATACCATGTAACTTTCAACATGTTATTTAAAAGCTTTACTTATCTATATTTAAATAGAATTCAAAAGTAAATAATATAATATCATAAGATATAGTAAGAATTTAAATAATGGGCTGCATTTCACTCCTGATCTGCATTACGTTATATACTGTACCTGGTTTCTTGGGGGGTTTCTTGGGACTCTTTGTGGTGGTGGAAAACCAAAGGTCTAAGAGAGCCATGGAAATATCAAATAAAAGAGTAAATCAGTGCAATTCCCAATTGATTAGCAGTAAACAGCTTTCTGCTTTTATAAGCTCTCATGGGGAAAATCCCTTGTGATACCAGCACTTCTTCCCATTAGAAAGAAATGGAAAATAACATTGACTTCAGCAACCAGATGAGGTTATCTTCAATGAATGTCTGATATCCAAAAAAGAACTGCAGCTAAGAGCTTTAAAAATGTCATTTCAAGTCAGAGCCCTGCTTTTATAAGGATCCTCACCCTTGGCTCCCCTTGATTTTCTCTTAGAATTATGGTACAGAATGTGATTCCTAGGATTTTGCCACCTGCATGATTTTCAGCTTGTTGGGCAAGCAGAAAAAGACTGGGCATTGGCCCTCCATGAAATGTAATCGACTCAACCTTGCTGGAGCACTTATTCCATGTTTCAATTGCAGGATTATCTATGGCAGTGCCCCTCACCCATAATTTGCCATACATGCTCAAATTACATGAGCAGATCTATCAAGTGTTTACTTCCCTTTAGGACTAATAAACCGGTAATTCGGGATTCTCTAAATCTGATAATCCCAGTTGTAGTAGTTTTTGTGAATTAATTGCACTGGGCAAATGAAAAAAATGTGTTTAGGGCTGGTGCATTCGAATTTTGAAAAAAAAAAAAAAAAAACATGGATTTGATTGAGTATAGGGGCAAACCCTTTAGCAGAGGATCTGGTCTACGGCTGAATTCCAAAAAACTACATTCAATACATCCATAATATTACTATCCTGAGAGGAATGCATATTCCCATCTCTCAACCCCCATTATAAAAATATGATTATATGTATGGAACAGCTTTATTTTATCTTTTCCTTTACCCTGGCAACCCAAGGAGAATTACCTGGCTGTTTTGGTGGTGGTTTTGTGACTCTTCTTGGTGACTTGGTTGTTGTCTTTACTGGAGTATCAAAAAAATCACTTAAATCCAGGTCACCTACACAAACCATAACATGGAAAATTATGTGTTAGAGCTCAGGTAGCTGTAGTCTCCACAATGACCAACTGCATCAATGGCACAATATCCATCCAAGCCTATCAATGCTGTGTTTGTAGAGCAGGTAGATTGGGTGGGCCCTTGTTTATTGAATAAATTAAACGTGACTGAACACAGCAGACACAGCAAAATAAAAAACACGGCATCTGCTGTATAATATAAAAATATTTTAACATGTACATGACAGGAAATAAATTGTGGAGTCAAATTAATACATTTGTCTTAAAGGGGAACAATCATGACAATCCATGATTAAAAACCAAATAAGATTAAAATGATCCCAGTAATTGGAAAGCATGTATAGCTTATATTTACTCAGAAAAAGCATTGTTGTCCACTGCTGTTTTAAAACTGCATTCAGGCTTCAGCAGAGTGGGCATGCCTTCCCCTAGCTATAAGTTCATCCAATCAACACCCACAATTCAGCCCCTCATCCTCCCTGTGCTACATGAGTCTGTTAGTAATGTATTTTAATATGGTGTCCAACTGTTCAGCCACTCTCGACTCCACTATTCCTCCTCCCCAACAAGTCATTGTACCTCTAGCCTGCACATCCCTTATTCTCTTTCCTGCTCCCTCACCCCTACATCTATTGCCGCAACCCTTCTGAGGTTAACCTTTTTTAGCTGTCAATCATACTCCATAAGTCACCTTCTTCAGTTTTTCAACTTTTCCACATGGGTCACATGTGTGAAATATCATCCTGGCTCTATCCCCATAATTTATCACCCACCCTCCGATCCCTCCGGGAAGGGAACATGAAGTTGTGTGGATACAAACTGAGGTTTGAGCTGTCTGACAGGGAGAACGCACTGTTAAATTTCTGGGGGGGGGGGACTTGGTCCTTGATGGAGTAGCAGCGTGCTATCAGAGCTCCTGCACACTAAGGTTCTATTTGCAGGAGATTGGCCCTAGAAAGACGCTTCCCTTGTGCTTAGTGCCAGCCCAACACAAGATGCCTCCCATGAAGCTCACAAGATGGCGCTGCCTCGTGTTCCAAGTCACAAGCCTCTACACCTGAGCCAACAGGCCTGGAGTGCACCCAAAAAGCACAGACACCCGAAACAACCACTGGCACAACGCTGTCGCTCCCCATACTCAAAGAAATGTTGGCAGAGTTCAGATCAGACGTCATATCTGACAGAAGCAGTAAGGGAACTCAAATAACAGCTCCGCTCCATTGGAGAGCGCACCAACCATCTGGAGGGTAAGATGTCGAACTGGTCACAGCGCAATAGTGGGCATAAGCCACGCGCTGGAGGATAAAGTCGATGGACTATAGGCAAAGCTGGCAGACCTGGAAGACCGCAGCAGGGGCAACAAATTGCTTCATAGAAATATCGGAGTCAATTAAACAAGACGGCATGGAAGAGTCCCTTCAAGGCTTCTTCTGGACACTGCTACCTTAAATAGAGTGCAACACAATGCCCCACAGATCCCGGAACCCTACCAAGACCTTAAAATATTTGCGGATCTTTCCACCCATACAATCCAACAGAGGAAAAAATTTCAACTGATCACTGCATCCTTATGTAGTCACATGTTTTTCTACAGGTGGGGATTCCCCACAAGCTCATTATCCTAAGGGCTATTCCACACGGGGAGATAGAGACGCGTTTGCGGTCGCGGCGACAAAGCGCCGCGACCGGCGCAGGCGACAGTTTTGTATGGGCGCCTATGTAAAAACGCCTGTGCTAACCACACGAGGCGATGCGCTTTTCAACAGTCGCCTGAAAATGCCTCGCCAGGCTTTTTCAGGCGACTGTTGAAAAGCGCATCGCCTCGTGTGGTTAGCACAGGCGTTTTTACATAGGCGCCCATACAAAACTGTCGCCTGCGCCGGTCGCGGTGCTTTGTCGCCGCGACCGCAAACGCGTTGCTATCTCCCCGTGTGGACTAGCCCTAAAAGGTTACAAGGCCCACTTTCAACAGCAACAGCCATGCTACAGGAACCTAGCCGCACCAAACACACCGAGATGCTCACCACTGCGAGTTGCCAAAAGTTGGCAAACCTCACCATCACGGAACCCGTAAGAACCCCACAACCAGTACTCCAGTAGGTCAACTGAACGAGACCGGTTTGAACATTGTATCCACATCTTTGGAAGAAAACTTGTTTACCCCCAGCCAAACCAGAACACTGAGATGTACAAAATCCACCCAAACGCATTTCTCCCCACTAACTACACATCCCATCAAAAGGCCATAAGTAGGGACTACGATGCTCCCCATATCAGTCCAATCAGCTGCCAGACAACTACCTGGGTAAAGGCCGGAGTGTCCCAGAATCAAAGGGAAACAGGTTACCTTAACCATTTTAAGATTTAATGTAGGCTCTGAAGGCACCTCAGATTTCTATGAATATCTTGACTACATCTGCTCAAGTGTTATTTGTATATATCATTATTTGTATATTATATATACTATGTGTGGGAGCCTAAGCAACCATAAAGGTCACCCCTCTATCTCAGCTAGCACCCCAAACTAGAAAACACTTTAAATGTATGGCACTTAACGTAAGGGGCCTAATTCCCCCTTACAAAGATCCAAACTCTAAAACCAGATCTAATATGGAGACTCCCTTTAGAAAAAAAGACCCGATGCAACTCCATACCCAACATACCCCACTGTATGAGTAACCTCCGAGCAGACCAAAACCACCGGAGTTGCTATCCTAGCTAAACATGATCTCAACCTAGTAGTCATTAAGGAGTGGTGAGACCCAAATGAAGAGTGGTGTGACCTTATATTGGTATGTAGTGTCAATAATGTCACATATACTATGTTGAATGTTCATGCCCCAAATGAAGGTCCAATTTCCTTTCCATATCCTGTTTTTTTAAGATTGAGCCTGATGAAACAAGGGTTACTCATAGTAGGGTGATTTTAACCTCCCCCCCAGACCCAGTTATAGATACCACTAACACTGCATACCTTACACAAGTCACTAAACCTTACTACAAAAGAAAACTAGCCAAAGCCACTAAGCTCAGGAAAATACTTCACACGGAATGACACATGGCGAACCCTGTACACATCAGCCAGGGACTACACCTACTACACCCCAACCTTCAAAGCATACTCCAGGATAGATATGTTTCTCACAGACGCTACTCTTCTACAACAGGTGTCAGGCTCAATCTCGTGGTCAGACCACAATTATTGAGAAGGCATAAAGAACTAAATCCTGGAGGTTAGTACTGGCATTCTTAACTGACCCAGACTTCCACAAAGTGATCCAGACAGCTATACAGGCTTTTTTGGGGAAATGATACCCCAAATATCACACAGGCCACTAAATTAGGACTACTAATCCAGCATAATGTCCCCCTCAAAAAGCAACGGGCGCACATCAAAAAAGACCCTTAGCAAGAAAAACCACACAACACAGAGGGCAAACCAAATACAAGACCTTAGAGAGCAACTGAAATGAATAGATATAGCCAAATGTGAAGCTTCCCTCTGATCCCTAAAACTGAAACACTACTATAAAAGTAACTGGGTCACAGACTATTTAGCCAAACAGGACAAAAAACAAAAAGCCAAAACCACAATAGTCAAACTCACCCAAAACAAAACAACCCTCTACAACCCAAGAGACATTGCCAATTCATTTGCAGACTATTACACATTCCTTTACAATCTGAAGGAGAATAGAACCATACCACAGCCCCTCCCTGGAACTATAAAGCAATTTTTAGACCCAGTAAACTTCCCCAAATTGACTGTAGAGCAACAGAACCTAATGAATGCACCCCTCTCTCTCACATAAATACAGGATGCAATCAAAGACCTGCCCCTGCTCAAAGAAGACCGGCCCTGATGGGCCACACCCCCTTGTGTGGCTCCCACATGAAAGTCTGCTTGTGTAAGATTTAAAAGGTATCACTACTGAGATTAACTGCCCCCTGCATACTCAGCCTGCCATATGCTCCCTGTGTGTGCCATACTCTGTCTGCCCTATGCTCCCTGTGTGTGCCATACTCTGCCTGCCCTATGCTCCCTGTGTGTGTCATACACTGTCTGCCCTTTGCTCCCTGTGTGTGCCATATTCTGCCTGCCCTATCCTCCCTGTGTGTCATGCTCTACTTGCCCTATGCTGCCTGTGTGTGCCATACTCTGCCTGTAGTAGTTTGGGGCTCCTAAGATGTTTCATGTGCTGGGGTGAGTGCAGTATTATCCACAGGGGAGGAGGAGGCATATGGATTTACGGGTATGTTTTAATTAAATTTTTCACATGATGAGTGATATCCCGGCAGTGAGCACCAACCATTTGTTTTTTTGGTGTGCTACTACCATTAATGTGGACATGGTCTTAAAAGTCCTTTTTGGTAACATGGGTGTGGTTTAAAAACAGGGAGTGATCAACACTGGCTTCCATTATTGGCCCTCCATCACTTAGTCCCAAAAAAATTCTGGCCCTCAGTACCACAAAAGTTCTGATCTATATTATATACAACTTACCTGAGTCTCGTGTGGGGTTTTTCGGTGGTTTAGGCTTTGGTTTAGCTGTGAATATAACAAAAACACATGGTTACAAAAATTGTATCACTGTTGAGAGAAATGTTACAGCTGGCGAATTACATAGATAAGATGTGGATGACATTAAGAAGAGCTAAATTAAGCAGATTCTGTTACAATAAAGAATAAATCATTTCTTTGTAAAACAAACACTGGAGCAGGAGCTGATGGAAAATGGTGCTATGTAACAGCCTCTAGACGCCTCCTATAGCCTTTGAGGAGTGTCTGGATTCTGGGTGGCGGTATTTTTGACCATTCGTCCATACAAAATCTCTCCTGTTCAGTTGAATTTAATGGCTGCCGAGCATGGACAGCCTGCTTCAAATCATCCCATTGATTTTCCATGATATTCAAGTCAGTGGACTGTGAAACCCATTCCAGAATATTGTACTTCTCCCTCTGCATGAATGCCTTCGTAGATTTCGAAGTGTGTCTTGTTGGAATATCCAACCCCTGTGTAATTTCAACTTTGTGATTCATGATTGAACATTATCCTGAAGAATTTGTTCATATTAAGTCGAATTTATCCGACCCTCAACTTTAACAAGGGCCCCAGTCCCTGAACAAGCCACACAGCCCCACAGCCCCACAGCATGATGGAACCTCCACCAAGTTTGACAGAAGGTAGCAGATGTTTTTCTTGGAATGCGGTGTTCTTCCGCCATGCAAAGCACTTTTTGTTATGACCAAATAACTACATTTTTGTCTCATCAGTCCAAAGCACTTTGTTACAAAATGACTGTGGCTTGCACAATCCTCCGCATGTGCCGCTCCGGTCATTTTCTTGGCCTGCCAGACCTGGGTTTTACAGCAACTGTGCCTGTGGCCTTCCATTTCCTGATTACATTCCTTACAGTTGAAATTGACAGTTTTAACATCTGAGATAGCTTTTTGTAGCATTCCCAGAAGAAAGGCAAACAGAAGCACAACTTGCAATTGGCCACCTTAAATACCTTTTCTCATGATTGCCTATGAAGTTCAAGGCTTAACGATCTAATCCAATTTGGTGTTGCCAGTAATCAGTATTGAACATTTGCATGCATTCAAACTAGCAAAATTTTTGCACAGCCAGTTTTTCACATTTGATTTAATTACATACAACTGAATACTGCTTCACTTGAAATCTTTGTTCAGAAAACACCCCAGTACTCAGATGTTCCTGGGAAATGAATGACATACTACTGTTATCTTGTTTGTTGAAAGTGGAGTAAATTATTATGCAGGCTGAGAGAGGTTCCCAAATGTTTTCATATGACTGTAAGTATATAAAAAACAAACCTCTAAAAAAACAACACTATTAAAGAAGAAGGAAAGGCTAAACTAAGTAAGTTTATCAGAAAGGTCTATATAAATACACCAGTAAACCCTCAAAGTAATGCTGCTCTGAGTCTGAGTCAAAAGAAACACAGCATTTCTTTCCTTCTATTGTGTACACATGGACACAGACTTCCTGTTTTCAGCATAAACCTAAAGGGATAGGGCTTGAGCATGCTCAGTTTGCTCCTCTCCCTCCTCACCTCCCTTCTCCTTCCTCCCTGTTGTAATCTGAGCCTAGAACTATGAGAGACTCAGGCAGGTAATGTCACACCAAGCTAATATAGCAGCTGTATCCTAACAATCACCTATAGCTTCTCTAGCTGTTTTCTCAGGTATGGTAAAGCACTCTACAGAATCAATATAGTTTTCTAGCTTGCATTATTGTGTATAATCTATTGGCAATTAACTGTCTCTGTAGGTTTCCTTCTCCTTTATGGCCTGTGTGATGTCAATAATTCAACTGTATATTAATAAAAGGGAATTACAATCTGATTAATGTATTCCTTTAATCACAAAATATGAGTTGGGCTGTAAGAGGATACATTTTACTTTGTCTAGTTAATGTTATGTGCGCCAGTACAGGTACTATGATAATTTCCATTACTTATAACTAAACGAGGAGCAGATAATTTCTAGGTACAATGAGCACATTATGTGGACAATTCTGTCATTCGAGTCTACCTAACAGACAACTCCTGTACTTCGAATTATGCCACTTTTTTCAGCCCTTTCCCCATTCCATTTGAAACTGAAGATTGACAAAATGATCTTAGACTTTGGTCTGTAAGTGCTTGCTTTTCTATAAAGAGCTGCTTAGCACAGCTAGGGACTTTTAAATTGTTGTAAAGTATATATTATTGAGGCTTAAATTGCTGCCTGTACTGTTTCAAAAAGGTAGTAAGTACACGTTGGTTAAGATCTATGTAGAGACTGCATGAAGACAATTTTTTAAAATATGAACTAGTTCATAGTTTGCAATGCAGCAAATAACTCTGGTTCAATGGACATACAATGTCTTCACTGGACACCTTCCATCTGTAAAGCCTGAGGAAGAGGGCTATCACATAAACAAAAATTAAGGTTTAGTACATTTTTTTTAATTACTACCCATTCACACTGGACTGGTCCTTTCTCTGTAGGTCAGACTGCTTCCTCAATTTGAAGAACTGCATATCACTCACCTACTAAATATGGTGCAATATGCTTTGTTGAAATGTCAGTAATATAAAAAAAAATGAAATACTACTTATATGTGGGTTTTAGTTGCCCTTCCATAAGCAACTGAACAGGTCAGTGCTGGAGTTATTTGTGTCAGCTGGAATATGAACACAAAAATTGGAGACACTGTACACTGTAGATAATGATCCAGTTTAAGAAACTGACAAAATATATAATCGTACGCTTTATGTGAAGTGGGGGCAGCTTTATATTTATACAAAGAAAGCATTATAATTTAGGAAAGACGATGACCTTACGGACCCTTATGAAGGTTTTCAGTCCTCCACAATCTCTGTATAAAGTGAAAACTCATTTTTCATCCCCTGATTTTAACTTTTTTTCTCTTTTAACACAATTTCTGTGGTCCCACCAATATATAATGCATCTCTCTTACTTTACATTTTCCTGGACTAAAAAACTGTACTAATGTAGTTACTCATGTTGCCTCTATCATTAACCCTCTCCAGCTGAATACAGACACGTTTTTAACACCATAAAGTGTTCTGGTGCCTTGAAAATGGAATTAGATAAAAGAAAATGATAATAAGGCTATGTAATACAGGTATAGGATCTATTATTAAAAATACTTGGACTTGGGATTTTCCATTTTTCTGTAATTTCGGTTCACCATACCTTAAGATGACTAAGAACATGTAAACCTTAAATAAACCCAATAGGGTTGTTTTGCCACCAATATGGATTCATGCAGTTTAGATACCATCAAGTGCAATCTACTTTTTTATTATTACAAAGAAAAAGGAAATCATTTTTTAAAATAATATTTTGCTTAAAATGCACTCTAAGGGGATGGCCTTCCCGTAATTTGGAGCTTTCTGGTTTCCTGATAAGAGATCCCATGCCTGTTCAAGGGAAAATGTTTGTACCAGTTTTTGTAACCCATAGCAACCAATAAGATGTTTGCTATTTAACATGTGGCCAGTAAATGTTACCTGGTGATTAGATGCTACAATGACTAGACCTGAAGCAAACGTTGTACCTTTTATTACATAAATCCATAGACCTGTTGCTGATGCTATATAAAACCAATGCACACAGAAGGACCTGTTTTATGTAAAGCTAATCACAAGCTTCATTGTTTAACATTATGTTTAGATTGAAGTCATTCTGTGCAAAACATGGTAGGTACCTGGTCACCAACCTTAGACCTACTCCAGTTAGGGTAGTTAATGTAACTTCACTAATTCTCATTTGGTTTCTTCTCCATCTGTGACATGCAGTTTCATATGCCATAAATATGCCATGAAAACAAACTTGTTGGGCAATTTCATGGCCATAACATTGTGTTTAGGTGCATTTTAGTAAGCTTGTCATAATATTATTAGACTCTAGTTTTACTTCTTACGTACAATGTACCTATTCCAAAGATTTGTAATACTTACGTTTCTCAGTTGGATCACCTAGCGCATCATACAAGTCAAAATCTTGCGCGTATGCTGGAAAACAAAGATAAAAAAGCAAGTTTAATTGTAGCAGATTTTGTCAGCCGAGCAAATCTTCAAGCTGCTAAAATAATGTTTTGCCACATGTTACTGCTGGTTTCTTACCACTGTTAGAGGGACAGCCCGTCTAAGAACTCATTTAGAGTTAATTAAACATAAAAACATTTGAAGTAAAATCTTCCATATTGACGGTTATTGGCAAAATAATCCTTATTATTGGTAAACTAATTAGACATGGCATGGGGGGGTGCAGTTTTCTTTTGAAAAGCAGATCAGTGATAAGGGGAACAAATGGGTAACCTTTTATTAAAAAGACATGTGATATATACCTGCTTTTATAATAATTCCATTTCATTTTTGTACAGCCTTTAAGCCCTATGTCACACAGGAAGACTGGTAGCTGCTTTTAGAAAGTTTCCAGAGAACATAATTACCTTCCAGTCACATGGCAAAATTGTAACCTATTTCTAGCCACCTACAAAGAGCGGTACATTCTCTGTGCGGCACTGTTATGATGCTCTAATGGCTTTGCCTTACTTGCAATTCGCATTTCAGATTTCAGTGAGTTTAATGCAAAATCAAAACATACAAAAAAAAAAATCAAAACACTGTCTACACCATACTAAAAGTTAATATTGATGTGTACTACTCCTTCAAGAAAATCAAGTCTAGCATGAAAAAATGCATGTCAGGGTTTGGCTCTCAAGTTAGCTCCATGTGACCTCATACAAATTAGAGAGCAAATTAGAGTATTTAATCAATTGTCCACTATTACAGTCAATCAGATATTGGTAGGATTTGGCTGCACACTGGCACAAATACACTGCACAGACCAAATAGGCCAGTTGGGAGGCAGAAGTGCAGATCCATACATTTCTATACTAACTAATGACCCCACTGAAATGCTGAACTGTATCACTGATCAGTCCAGTTTTTAAATTTGGAATAATTGGCCAAGTCACACCAGGTCATCTGTTGGCATTTAGTAGTGACTATAAAATATAAATACAAATATGTGGCACTGTTTTAAATTACATTTTATTATGGGGAGAGTCCAATGTTCCAGAGAAAATTTTCATATGTTAAATGCTGTTATAAAGGTTGGTACTAGAAATTCCATGGACTGGAAGTGAGAGGAAAGAGACCCACTTTATAAATGCCAGGAGAGGTCTCCAACCTTGCACAGATTTGTCCCATGCAAGCCCAGGGAGATCTCTGGTAGCAATATACAGAAACATAAGGGCTTATTTACAAGTGCATAATTGCAAGCATTTAAGGGTACCGTAATCAAAATGTACCTATAAATGTAGCTTGCATATCAATATACTGCTTCAGTCTGCTCATGTGACTGGAAGCTTTTGCCATGGTGTTTCACAATTTACAAAACATCCTTTCCCCTAATAACCAATAAATGATTATGCTTAAGGCAAAACTCATAAGACAATGGGATATAGGGAGATTTAGACCATTTTATCAGTCAATATGGGTGAGCAACAAATACTCAGGATTGATCACCATTCATTTCTATGCCAAATACCTGCAACTGCTGGAGCACTCACAGATATAATGTTAAGATATATATGTCTTTGAACTGTGAAGGGCAGACTAATTAAGAAAGGGTGCAAATATTTCCCTGTGTTTGGTTAAAGCTGATGGCTAATTTGAAACTCCTTAGCCAGAGACTGAATGGCACCTAAGGGGCAGACATTGGCTTGACTGTATGTATGCTAACTGATCCCATGGGAAGAAATGGGATCTAATATTTCAAGGGACAGGCTGACTCAGAGTTCACACTTGAGATGAGATAGAGTGCAAGCATACCAGCACATTCAGGCAAATGCCTGTAAACCAATCATAGTTGCAGAATCTCAGCATAAGCTTTCAGGGGACAACCCTTTTCTCCCTCCATTTTGCGGAAGTGCTCAACCCCCTTAACCGGGAGCTTCTACCCCTGTTTGGACACATGCTTGCACATAATTAGGGGCACATTTATCAATTTATTTATTTATTTAATTAACCCTCGAATTTAAATCCTTCGAATTCGAAGGATTTAGAGCAAATCCTGCGATCGATCAAAGCAAAAATCATTCGATCTAACGATAAAATTCTTTGAATTTCGATCAAAAGAAGGTTAAAAAAGTTATGGGGAAGGTCCCCATAGGCTAGTAAGTATGTATTTTTTAAAGAGACAGTACTTCGACTATCGAATGGTCGAATAGTCTAACAATTTTTACTTCGATTTATTCGAATCGAAGCTCGTAGTAACCTATTCGATGGTCGAAGTACCCAAAAAAATGCTTTGAAATTTGAAGTTTTTTTCATTCGAATCCTTAACTCGAGCTTAGTAAATGTGCCCCTTAGTGTAGGGGTCAGAACACTTACTAGGGTACTTTTTCTTAAAAAAATATTATTAAACCTTTTTGAGACCTGTCAAACACAGGGAAGTTGTAATTTTATGTGGGCTTTGGGGCAGCATAAAGTACAGATAGAATGGAGGACAAACATACAATATACAGTGAATCAGCCTATCTGTACTTTGCAAAGACACCCAGGCCCAACTTCAATTACACTTCCCTGTGCTTTAAGTAGTAGCTGAGAGCTAGGAAGTAGGCAGGGTGCACTTTTCATATGCAATATTAGTGCCGGGCACCTTTATGAAGGCATAATGAAACGTCCCAGTTTAAAGTTGCCCAGATTTTCAATACAAATCTTATTTAGCCACATAAATTATACACAAGTGTTTATTGGCACATAATGTGTTTAAATGCTACATAAAAAAAACTTTAAAACTACGCCTTTTCTCAAAACATAAAGTCACACTAAATTCCTACTCCCACGGAGCATTCTGTAGTTGCACACAAACAGCACTGGAACTGCAGCCTACTCACTCATACTCCAAGTACTTGAAGGACTCTCATTTATGTAAGCAGGACTGTAAGGTTCCTAAATTCCACTAGATTTTGGAGATTATATACTAATGAGGTACAGTCATAAAATTGGTTTATTTTTTTCTTAAATGTTATAATTTATATACTGTAAATGTTTAGGTTAATTACAGGAATAAAGTGGATGTATACTCTTCTGAGGCACCTACAGCACCTTATTCTTTGGGCTACACAGTATAGAAAAGTAAAAAAAATATTTATTCACATGCCATTTGTATGCAACGTTTTGGTCCCCCTTAAAGGAATTGTTTTATTTATTTATTTGTAAAAAAAAAATACCTGAATAAATAGATTGTATGTGCAAGGGGTGGAGTGATCGGATGTCTAACATAAAAGAACAAAACACTACTTCCTGCTTTGCAGCTCTCTTGGGGACATATTTACTAACCAACGACAATTCGCCAGCGTCTACTTCACACCCAGTACAACACTTCGCCAGTCGAAAAGACTATGCTAATTCACTAAAATGCATAGTTTCGTTGTGGGTGCCGAACTCTGGCGACTTTTCGGTAGCGTTACTTCAACATTGCGAGCATTTCTGTCTAGCGAAACTTTGCTAGGGATCTTGCACTCAGGTCAATTTGCATAGGGTGGGAAATTTAAAGTTGTATTTATGTTAAATGTTGGCGCATATACTTACAAATTACACTTTTTAAAACACACGTCCAGGGAACTTTAATAAAGACAATAGAGTTGTTATAATGCCCTACACATGAGCTCAGTGTAAAGTTAATGTTCCATATGTTCGAAAATATATGGAGGTTACCAAAAACCAAAACAAAAATTTAAGGTCTTTTGCAGCCAATCACTCTGAAATAAGGAAAAGACGCCAGCGTTTTTTGAACTTTGATGCATTTCCCACTCGCATAATATGATGTAAGTGACAGAAGAAAGATGTATGTACTCCATTGCACTTCGCCTGGTCTGACGAAAGCGGTAACGTTCAGTAAAATCCGCATTTTAGTGAATTTGCTGAGTAAAGTCCAGTAACGTCCGTTCACCAGAGCAAATTGTCACTTGGCGATAGAGTGTGAATGACCATTAGCGCTTGTATCTTTCGCTAGTGAATTGTCGCCTGCACCCATTAGTAAATTGTCGATGTCCCTGCGGGCGGTAACGTTAGCGAATTGACGCTAGCGTTAGCCACTTTGCCTTTTGGTAAATCTGACCCCAAGTTTTCACTGGATTGGTCTGTAGCCGCTGATGCAGTATACTTAACAAAGGCTCATTAGATCTAATGTGGCAGGTAATTGATCAGGCAAGTAAAGAACTGCACAGGATATAAACAAATTAGTTTAATCAGCTTCAAATAAAGGTGCAGGTCACCACATCACCAAGGTATAATTTATCTGCATACTCAGTATAGGGGTGTAAACTAAAAAAACTGTACCTGGACTGGATAAAGAAACCAGGAGTGGAAATTTACCACATCAAACCACCAATCTTACCAATTAGTACAGAGGACTTAAAGTAAGAAAATGGCTTCTGTTTTGTCAAATTTCAAGAAAAAAAACACGTTTTGAAAAAGATTTTTTTAGTACAAGATTCTGCTCAAGAAGTGCTATTAGCGGAAAAAAAGTCTCCCATGTCACAGAATCAAATACATTTGCAATTGTTTTATTGTTATTTGTTAATGTAATTGTTACTTAAGGGGTTGTTCGTCTTACAACACTTTTTCAGTGTAGTTGTTTTAAGATAGTTCACCAGAAATAAAGCCTTTCTATTTGTGACTGTTTTTCTAATACAGGTATTGGATCCATTATAAGGAAACCCTAAGTACCGAATTATGGAAAGGCCGTCTCCTATCAACTTTTATTCCAATAATCAAAACTTTTCAAAATGAGTTCCCTTTTCTCTGTTATAAAAAAAACTACATTATACATAATCCAAACAGATATAATTAATCCCTATTAGAAGTAGAACCAGTCTATTGAGTTTATTTAATATATGATTTTCTAGTAGACTTAAAGGAGTGGTTCACCTTTAGGATAACTTTTAGTATGTTATAGAATGGCCAAACTAAGCAACTTTTTAATTAGACTTCTTTATTTATTTTTATCGTTTTTTATAATTATTTGCCTTTTTCTGACTTTTTCTTTGCCTTTTTTGCAGATTTCAAATGGCCCCATCTAAAAACAAATGTTCTGTAGGGTTACTAAGTTACCTTTACTTTTTTCTCTTTCCTTTTAACAGTTGTTATAATTGATACAACAGTTGCGATTACACAGATACGGCTGAGAAATGTGTCAACTGATGTAGCAAACTGTAACATTTCTGAAATTGCCCCAGGCCTACTGAGCTGCCAACATAGAGAAAAAGAAGAAAAATTGATGCACATTCCCTGGTCCCCTGTCATATCAGTAATCTATGCAGATGCATGTATTTACAAACACAGTGGTTTTTTCGTTACAAAATTATGATCATAAGATTGATAACCTTTGAAGGCTAATGTCAGGGGAGGACTAAGCCCTATGACTAAAACCAATGCCCAGGTCGTGAGACCTTATTTCAGGTAATGCTCTTATGCTGGGATGCTTTAGCATTTGATATTATGACCAGTGGCAAATAGTTAGGGTCCGCCATTTGGGTTTTACCTTGACATGGTATGGTGGCTTATCAATCTTATGATCATAATTTTGTAACGAAAAAAACCCTGTTTTGTAAATACATGCATCTGCATAGATTACTTATATGACGGGACCAGGGAATGTGCATTGATCAATTTTTCTTCTTTTTCTCTGTTTGGAGTTAATTTGGCCAGATCAGTAGCACTTCCATTGTATTTTAGTACATTTTTATTAAGCCATGGAGTGCTCCCATAACCTTTCCTTTCTACTGAGCTGCCAGACTGAAACATCAGACAGGAACATTACACCTTAAAATTCAATTTTGGAAAAACTGTAAAAATATCAAATTTGAAGAGCAGCTGAAAAAGGTCTTTATTTCAGGTAAACAATCTGAAAACATAAGAGTTTAGAAGATGAAAAACCCCATTGGGGTCACCATGAAGGCTCACAAATGGGGCTTAAACAATGGTTTTTATGCACTAATTAAAAATAAAATGTAAGTTCTTCCTGGCAAATCAAATGTTGTGCCAAATATAAAAAATATGATAGTGCTTGTTAGGGTTGAAAAAGCTCCTGGTAAGGAAACCATCTGCTGTCACTTCTATTAGAGTCCTGCAGCGGGTACCCGCAAAAAACCTGCGGTACCCTGCGGGTTGCAGGTATAAGTTCCGGATGCGGGTATAGACACGGGTCGGCGGTTCTGCGGGTCACGGGTCGGCCCGCGGGTCTTCTCAATAGCAATATTTCCTCCTTTTTTCTGGTCATGTCTACTTCCGATGACATCACTTTCGGTTTACGACAGCACTTCCTGTTTTACTCCTTTTTTTCTGATCACGTCTACGTCCGACGATGTCGGGTCCAAGCGGGTAAGAATGTGGGTTGCTGCTCCGGGTTGTGGATTGCAGGTTGCGGGTACTGGTCCCAAAAAATGGACCCGCACAGGACTCTAACTTGTATCACAGCAGCAGCAAAGAAACAGAGTATTAACCTTACTCTTCTTTTAGCAGAACTAAAAGAGGAAAGTAATTAATTCATTTTTTACAGCCTTTGCTCACAGGAAAATTTCCCCATATTCAATACTATGCTTGCATGTTATTTGGTTCCCTTTGCAGGAATGAGCCAGTGACCATATAAGGGCTGCATAGGGAAACTATACCTTTAATTTGCATTTTCCTTTGTATCTGTTTAATGAAAACATTGAATGTATAATGAAGTCCCTCTTGCTTTTAGCCTTTAACAACTTTCTTTACCATCTCCAAAATATTGCTCTTGTGGTTCTTCCATCCTAAAAATAAATCCAACAGACAGAAATCAAGGAGCTTGGTCTGCCTACAATGGGGGTATGATCAATCAATAAGGGCCTTAATTGGACATTTTTGTAGCCGGACCTGCCTCTATACCATACATCTATGCTAGTATAGGGGAATTATTTAGACAGAGGCTTCTCAATGGGATGTTTAACCTTTTACATTAGGACCCAGGCAAAGTTGTTTGTCCAGCACAAGCCCTCTTCATGTTGATAAAGTATACTGTTCCTTTAAAACTAGTCTTTGAATTTGTCTAGAGCATATGTCACAAGGTGCCTTGCCAAAAAGGTGAGTGTGGTATGACAGGTGACACTGGGTATATGGTTACAAATGAATATGCCATTCGTGCTTACTTCACACAATACAGAGTGTATGTTACCTTATCCATTTGTGATATACTGCATCATTAAGGACCACAGCCCTAAAAGAAAATTTCAACTTATTTAAAAGACAACACATGCAGGGCCTTTATTTGTCCCATTTTTAATTTATGGTTTAAAAGTATTTATTTATTTATTTATTACATTACTAGTACACAATAGCAGTCAATGCTGTTTAACAAGCTGAGGGAAGCAAAGTTCCTTTTACTCAGCATACAGGAACCCATGCCACACTTGCCATAGAAAACTGTTGTCTATGGGGCTAATTTATTATTTTTTCACATTTGTTTTCCTCAGTTGTGATGCGGCAGGTTAAATGTTAATTTGAGTTGAAAAAAAAAACAAAGTTCTTTAAATTCAAGCCCTCCAAATGAAACCAAGGGTACATACAGACACACACTTGCCCCTCCCCCCCCATACACTTACATAAACTGTATATACCCATATCTATATTAATTGTAGATTTTAGTATCACAATGGCCTTGAATATTATGCTTGTCCAAGAAATCATACAAGCCCCTTTTAAAGGCATCAGCCATCACAAGAACATTTTGTCAGGGTATTCCACTACTTCACTCTCCTCACTTTGAAGAACCATCTATGTTGCTTCTAATGAAAGTTCTTTTCATCTAGTCTGAAGGGGTGGCCTCTGGTGCGGTGATCCTTTTTAAAGGAAAAACTATACCAGCAAAATGAACACTTAAAGGAATACTGTCATGGGGCAAAAAAAATTTCACGCATCAGTTTCGAAAAAGAGCAAACAGATTCTTCTATATATAATTTTGAAATCTGACATGGGGCTAGACATATTGTCAGCTTTCCTGCTGCCCCCAATCATGTGATTTGTGCTCTGATAAACTTCAGTCACTCTTTACTGCTGTACTGTAAGTTGGAGTTATATCACCCCCCCCCCCCCCAGAAGCCTAACAACAGAACAATGGGAAGGTAACCAGATAACAGCTCCCTAATACAAGATAACAGCTGCCCGGTAGATATAAGAACAGCACTTAATAGTAAAAATCCAGGTCCCATTGTGACACATACAGTTACTTTGAGTAGGAGAAACAGGGCAGATCTTTTTTCCCTTAAAGAAAAATTTATCCCCCCTGAACAATGTAAGTCTCTATAAATAATATATTGCATAAAACAGCTCATATGTAAAACCCTGCTTCATATAAATAAACCATTATTATAATAATATACTTTTTTTAGTAGTATAGGCAGTCCCCAGGCTATGTATGAGATAGGGTCTGTTCTTAAAGGAGACGGAAAGGTTAAAATTAAATAAGCTTTATCAGAAAAGTCTATATAAATACACCAGTAAACCCTCAAAGTAATGCTGCTCTGAGTCCTGAGTCAAAAGAAACACTGCATTTCTTTGCCCCGGGCGTGAGCATGCTCAGTTTGCTCCTCTTCCCCCCCCCCTTTTCTGCTGTAATCTGAGCCCAGAGTTATGAGTGAGCAAGGAGAGACTCAGGCAGGAAGTGATGTCACACCAAGCTAATATTACAGCTGCTTTCCTTAATAAACAGAAAGTTTTAAGAGCGTTTTACTCAGGTATGGTAAAGCATTCTACAGAATAAATATAGCATTCTAGCTTGCACTATTGCAGCTAATCTATTGGCAATAAAATGCCTCCGTAGCTTTTCTTCACCTTTAAGACTTTTCAAATCCTGCCACAGAATAATTAATGTCACTTGGGAAGGACTAGGAATGAACATTTTCTTTCAGCCATTATAAATAGAATAGAACTGGTTATATATGCCCAGATTTAAGGTGGCCATTCACAGGCCGATAAAAGCTGCTGACAGAGTTGGTAGCTTATGGGCCAGTGTGTAGGGACCTCCGAGGGGCTTTCCCGATCGATATCTGGCTGAAAGTCTGCCAGATGTAGATTGGGCAGGGTTAAAAACCGTGTGGCGCATCTATTCGTTGATGCAGTCCCGCGATCAGAACGCCTGTATTGGATACATTTTGATCCGATCGTTGGGCCCTAGTCCCCACGATCGGATCAGACTGATACTGCCCACCTCAATGTGGGCATATCGGGGAGAAATCCACTCATTTGGCGAAATCATTTATGGCCACATTTAGTTAGGAAGCTTGGACCATTTTAACCTTATATATTACATTATCGTGGTGTGTTGTTATACCTTAAAGCAATGTCATAAATCCAATTAAAGTAAAAAAAAAAAAAACAAAAACTATTATTCAGTTAAGTTCAGAATGATATAAAGTGGTCATAGCCCAGAAAACCCCCAGTCCAAGGGTTAAACATCATTTGGTAAACCAAATCAAAAACAAAAAATTGAGAATTACCTACTGTGAAAAAGTAGCCCAAATATTTTTTTTAAAGTAAAAAATCTTTATTAGGACATACATTAGCCCAGTGATCCCCAACCAGTAGCTCGCGAGCAACATGTTGCTCCCCAACCCCTTGGATGTTGCTCTCAGTGGCCTCAAAGCAGGTGCTTATTTTTTAATTCCTGGCTTGGAAGCAAGTTTTGGTTGCATGAAAACCAGATGTACTGCCAACCAGAACCTCATGTAGGCTGTCAGTCCACATAGTGGCTACCAATAGCCAATCACAGCCCTTATTTGGCAGCACCCAGGAACATTTTTCATGCTTGTGTTGCTCCCCAACACTTTTTACATCTGAATGTTGCTCACGGGTGAAAAAGGTTGGGGACCCCTGCATTAGCCTAACGTATTTCATACAAGGGTGGGCACTTACTCACAGGCCCATTTCAACCTTACTGCATTAACATCTGGGCATATACGTCACAATCCACAAGCAGGTGGGGAGATACCATATTGCAATCCAGTCTGGTTGTATTTGGCAATCCCTGTGCCAAACAAATGTATAGCAATGCTATCTGCAAAGAGTTATGTTCTATTCCAGGTCTGCATGGCTCGCCTCCAGGTACTTCCATTTCCAGAGCACCCAAGTTTCCACACTCAAAGCAAACATCACACATACAGGCTCCTGATGATATTGACAATAATGTGGTCAATTGTGATAGGGACTTGAATTGTAAACTCCACTGGGTCATGGACTGGTGTGAATACCATATAATCTCTGTAAAGCATTGGAATATGTTTCTGCTATTTAAAGATAATAAAATATAGTTATAATATTCTTCCACAGTATACATTTGTATGGCTCATAGGCCAGGGTATAGCCATTTTTAGGGTAAGTATTCACAAATGTTATTTTGTGTTGTTGTCATGTAATAAGTTTCTCTGAACAGCATCTACCAATTCAACTGCATCCCCATCGGTATTGGTCCATAGATAGGACTGTGGCAATTACTAGATGTATTGTTTTTTGTAGAAAGTGTTATGGCTCATGCAGCATTTATATAGCATATATCAAGACTCTGCTTCAATCGATACGATTAGGCAGGTTTAAAAATCCAATGGATGAGGAACGCATCGGCTCCTGTTGTGATCTGATTTTTTGGTCCCTGGGGGCCAAATGATCGGCTCAGCCGATATTGCCGACCTCAAGGTAGCCATATCAAGGAAAAATGTGCTGCTTTGGTGACCTCAGTGATGTTCAGTCAGTTCTGACATGTAATTGGCTGGTCCAGTGCATCACTAGCTGCATTATTCCCTTGAATGATAGGTTGTGTTGAGAACATACAGTACACGTTATATTAAAATGGTACAGGTATGGGACCTGCTATCCAGAATGCTTTGGACCTGGGGCTTTCCGGATAATCAATCTGTACTGTTGCTCTGCACTGGTACAACTGGTGTGTTTACTATAGAAACACAATAATGATGTGCGGGTCAGGTAAAACTGACCCGCACTCGCCCTCCGACAACCTGCGCCCGCCTGCATTCAATTTACGGGTTCCTTAAATCCCTTTCAGACACTTTCATTTTTTGGTGTTACTGTTCCTTTAAGTCTACTAGAAATTCATGTAAACAATAAGGATTAAGCAATAAGGATTAATTATATCTTAGTTGGGATCAAGTACAAGGTACTGTTTTGTTATTACAGAAAAAAGGAAATCAATTTTAAAAATTTGTATTATTTGGATAAAATGGAGTCTATGAGAGTCGGCCTTTCCATAATTCAGGGCTTTCAGGATAACGGGTTTCCTTTGGATACCTGTATTATCAACCCAATGTGAGATGTAGCGCAAGACAATGAATCAGGATTACTTTATTGATTGAAAAAAGGATGAAAAAGTTGCCAGGGGGACTGGTGTACACAGATTTACTGGAGGTTTTACTAGTACAAGTGATGAAGACATGAGTGTCCTCAGGGAAGGTAACACCTTGGGAACTGCACCGTAGAGTTTGCATAGAATTTTCAAGGCTGACAACCATAAGCTTTCCCTGCCAAACCACACATTATCTGAAAATAGCCATTTCCAAGAAATGCAAGTGGTAAATGCAAGTGGTGTCTGTGTAAGCAAAAGTACAAAACAAAAGCATTCCTAAATTTTGTATTACAAAATTTAGGAAATGTATATCAAAGTTTACAAACATGAATGCCACAGCTGTCTGATTAATTTGAAATCACATTTGCATTTGAAATGATGTAATTGTAAACAGGAACCCCTAAATAGGCATTGGCTACATTATGTATTATAAAAGCATCAAATAGTAAGATGACCACCAAAAACCAGAGGTCTCATGTAGGACCCGAAAGTGCAGTGGCCTCAGTCTTTGTGCAAAAAAGAATGTCATTCATTAAAGGTACTTACATCAAACACTGTAAGAAAATCAAGCAGAAGTGAGCCAACAGAAACTGAGGAGTTATTGTGCTATGACCACTCCTGAAGGTGCATATTTAGCGTTTCTGCATCTAAATCTCATTAAGGGAGAGGCAAAATACCTGCTTTTCTCTTCTTATTTTAACTTTCTCAAATATGTAAGTGCAACCAATTTAGTGAGAGAGAGCATATGTCATTTGTGGTCCAAAAACAAAGTGTCTGCATGTAATCAAATAAACCTGGATGTAGGATAAATTAGGAAGAAAGCAAGAAAATTAAAAGTGTGCCAGGAACTGAAGCCCAGATCTTCATCTGGAGTGTTGAAAGGTAAATTGAGAAATCCAGGATCTCCATTCGATGTTGCATAACAAATCTTATTTTTTCCTCAACACTTGCACTTCATCAACTGCTGAATAGATGCAGGCTGGACATCATCAGCGTGAAGACAGAATATATCAAATATTGATTTTGTATATTAAATACCCTTTAAACTTGTTCTTAACTTCCCTCCTACAAATGGCCTTTTCAATGCTGGGGATCTAGGCAAATGCTCTTTCTGCCCTTCCCCAAAACCGGCCATAGAATGTGCTATATACATCCTAACAAAAGAACAAAGCATTTATTATCCAAATCATCTATATTACCCTAACAATAGCTATAGAGTGATACAGATGTAATCCAACTGTTATTAAGGGACTAAGGATTAGCCAATTCTTTTGCAGAGGATCATTTGATACAAAAAACTTCCGACAGTACAGAATGCCTACACACTAGTGAACAATACCTTTTTGTTATTTTACTTTTCACAAATTCCCAAAATATCATACTTTGGTTCTTTAGTAGAATGTAAATGGTTTACTGGATAACTGTTTGTGATGATAGTTGTTATTTACAGTTCATGGATAATAATGTTAAACTATAAATACTTGACAATCTAAAAGTTCTGTGACTGAGGTCTCCAAAGGCCACTAAAGGGGATTTACAGCTTAAGCCGCCCACTATTATGCCACAATGCATATACTGTACAAATGTGCTGTAAAGGCAAAATTAAATATTGACATGGGCACTTTTTGATACTTCCTGACTTGATGGTGCTTCTGCCCAGCTGATCATATGCCAAAAGAAGTTGGCAAATTGAGCTTGCTCCTGTTGCTGAGGTAAAGTATAACCATAATGGCATACAGGGCGTTTTTCCTGTTGCTGCTGTCAAGCGAAAAACAAAATGGCTTACTGCTCAATATTATTTAATAAAAACCGTCCTGGCTGACACACAGAGCGGTGTCAGGCAAATTTCGTCAAAGTGCTTGTTGAGTCGTTTATCAAGGGAGTTTATAATTAAATAAGATTAGGAGCAGGCGTAGAGGGGCACTGGAGGTAGTCAAATAACCCCATGTACCACTTCACCCATTACACTGGGTGGCAGTTGTGGACAAAACAGAGCTTGTGCCATTACCCAAAGGTGCCTCCTCTGGGGCAGATTGTGGTGTGAAAATGCATACTTTAGCATTTCCCCTGCAAAATCCACCTTGTTTTGTGCTTTGACAGACCGCCTCTCATACACAAAATGGGAGCGGAAGTCAGTTAATCGCCTTTTACTCCGCCTACCGCCAAATGTGAAGTGATTACAACCCTTCTTCTCCAATTAGGCGGATCCTCTAAAACACAAAAATGGGGGTTCAGGCCAAGACACAATTTTTTGGGGTCCCACAGTGCAGAAGAAAAGAATGTCCATTGCGTCCCACACACTGCAACCACGGGATAGTTTAGTAAGACATTTTTAGCAATATCTAGCTGTTACTCTCAGCATCAATTGTCAAGAGGAACATCTGAAAGCTTTTTTTCTGTATAACACAGGCATATACAGTAGCCACATGAACAGGGCTCTTGACTTACAACTGTAACACCTAAATGTCACATTACATTCAGCAAATCATAACTGCCACTTTCTGTTTCTCTCATGCCCCTTTTAAATATTCACCAAAACACAGTTTAGAATGCCTAATACACATTAACATTGGCCATAGATAAATTAGTCCAAATTGCTGTTGATAAACTGCAGCAGTTCTGGGACATATAGTTGGCAGCACACAGTCACAACACGTAGCATACACAAAAGCATCTGACAATATTTAGCAGTCGTGTTCTAGGACTGTCCCTCAAGTCATTTGTACTACATACTAATAGATTTCATACCGGCCATTGTCCTGCTGCAGTACAGCTACTGTATCCCCTAAAGCAAACACAAATTGGTACTTGCCTTTCCAGCCCATAGCTAAGAAGGCCAGGGTCAAGACGAGGGGTGAGCTCCATTTGGCCATGTTGTAGGGGGGGAACCAAAGTAAGAACGTCGCCGGCCTGCTGCTTTCCACTCTGAGGGACAACTCCCTGCATCGGCCTCAGCGATGAGACTACAAGAGGGCGGAGAGAGCAGATTTGTAGTGTTAAGGGTAGGGGGTGCTCTCTGTGAAACCCGCCCACTATGCTGGCGTTGCAAAGCCCCTTCACACTGTGACTTGCGCTACAGTGACCCGACCTTCCCGTGATGCACTTCGCCCGCCTTACAGCGCGTAGTAGCAGCGCCTGGTCTTTTGGGATGGGCGCATGAATCCACTTATGCGCAGACGGTATTGGTTGTACTGACCCTGTTCCTTTTTGTGTAGAGATTTCCAAAGTGAGGGGATGGGATATTGGGGGGGAGGGGAGGAAAGCAAAGTGCAAAGGGGAAAAGATGGCATGGGGTGGGAATGGGATAGGGTGACAGGTGAGCAGTAGCATTATATCTGTGAAATGTGTAATGGTACCAAGTTTTTGCTGTGCTGCCATGTAAAGTTAGCACCACACTGGCAAATTGTATCACCACCCTGCGAATAACGTTGCTAAACCATAGTTTTAATAAATGATTCATCCACAAATGGCTAATAATATACAAGTAGACTTTTGTTGTGTCTTTGTCTTGTAGTTCCACCTGCGTTGCGCCTGTGTGGGTACAGCACAATAGAGAAATACAGACTGCGATCCACTCTGTGGTGGAACACGGGAAAACTGACTGCAGGGGAATGCCCTGGCGAAATGGCCATTAGTAAGAGCCCTGAAGGTGGCCATAGACATAATATGCACATTGAAGTGGGCGATATCAGGCTGATTCGATCATGGGCCCCAATGATTGGATCATAATGCAGGAGAACCGGGCAGTCAGATCGCGGGATTGCATACACAGAGATCCGACAGTATTTTTTAACCCGCCCAATCGAGATATCGATCGGTAAAGCCCGTCGGATGGCCCCACACACATAGTTACATAGTTACATAGTTAAATTGGGTTGAAAAAAGACAAAGTCCATCAAGTTCAACCCCTCCAAATGAAAACCCAGCATCCCTACACACACCCCTCCCTACTTTTAATTAAAATTCTATATACCCATACCTATATTAACTATAGAGTTTAGTATCACAATAGCCTTTAATATTATGTCTGTCCAAAAAATCATCCAAGCCATTCTTAAAGGCATTAACTGAATCAGCCATCACAACATCACCCGGCAGTGCATTCCACAACCTCACTGTCCTGACTGTGAAGAACCCTCTACGTTGCTTCAAATGAAAGTTCTTTTCTTCTAGTCTAAAGGGGTGGCCTCTGGTACGGTGATCCACTTTATGGGTAAAAAGGTCCCCTGCCATTTGTCTATAATGTCCTCTAATGTACTTGTAAAGTGTAATCATGTCCCCTCGCAAGCGCCTTTTTTCCAGAGAAAACAACCCCAACCTTGACAGTCTACCCTCATAATTTAAGTCTTCCGTCCCTCTAACCAATTTAGTTGCACGTCTCTGCACTCTCTCCAGCTCATTTATATCCCTCTTAAGGACTGGAGTCCAAAACTGAACTGCATACTCCAGATGAGGCCTTACCAGGGACCTATAAAGAGGCATAATTATGTTTTCATCCCTTGAGTTAATGCCCTTTTTTATGCAAGACAGAACTTTATTTGCTTTAGTAGCCACAGAATGACACTGCCCAGAATTAGACAACGTGTTATCTACAAAGACCCCTAGATCCTTTTCATTTAAGGAAACTCCCAACACATTGCCATTTAGTGTATAACTTGCATTTATATTATTTTTGCCAAAGTGCATAACCTTGCATTTATCAACATTGAACCTCATTTTCCAGTTTGCTGCCCAGTTTTCCAGTTTAGACAGATCACTTTGCAAAGTGGCAGCATCCTGCATGGAACCTATAGTTCTGCACAATTTAGTATCATCTGCAAAAATAGAAACAGTACTTTCAATGCCCACCTCCAGGTCATTAATAAACAAGTTGAAAAGCAAGGGACCTAGTACAGAGCCCTGCGGTACTCCACTAACAACACTGGTCCAATTAGAAAATGTTCCATTTACCACCACTCTTTGTAGTCTATCTTTTAGCCAGTTCGCTATCCAGGTACAAATACTATGTTCCAGGCCAACATTCCTTAATTTAACCAGTAACCTTTTGTGTGGCACTGTATCAAATGCTTTAGCAAAGTCTAAGTAAATCACATCCACTGCCAATAGACTGCCGATTAGGCAGCTTTTATTTGCCCGTCTATGGGGGCCTTAAGCCATGCGCAGTGAAGACTTGTTTGACAATGATTATCTGATTGTCCACAGAATGATTTCATTGTCTCAGAACTAACATTTTGAAACCTGTCTGATACACTATTGGGATGATGTTGCTAGAACAATAGTACATTTTACAATTGTTTGAACCCCCTTAATGTAATTATAAGTAGATGATTTTACTAGATCCAGGTCCAGATTTGTGGGAAGGCCTGGACCTAGGGAGGCATGCTGCCCAACCACACCCGCATTGGTTCGGAAGTACTGGGGATTCGCAGTAGATACCATAATTTTGAAACTTTTATGTGCACCAATCCCCAATACTCCGGACTAGTGATGTGCGAGCCGACCCGATACCTGCGGGTTCGGGTCGACCTCGCACTGCGGGTTGAGCTCTTCTCCTGCTCTCCCCGCCCGCCAACTTCAGGGTTCCGGCTTTATAGTCTTGATGTCCCGTCTGCTCGGGACATCAAGGGCGGGGCGGCGCGGGTATATAAAAGGACTCCAGAAGTGCGGGTGTGGGCAGGCACGGGCTGGTGCAGGGCAAGTTAGGGTCAGGTGCGGGTCAGGAAAACCCTGACCCGCACATCACTAGTCCGGACCCAATGCTGAAAATTTGCACATGTGCACAAAAGGGCCCTCACTAGATCATGCTAGGAAACTGTACAGAGCAGACAATTGTAGGGAGAATTGTGTCTCCTTTGCCTTTTTTTCCATGGTTGCATTTATTCTCCTGGAAGGGGCTGTGAACACTTATAATAGTGTATAGGTTGCGAGCAGGGGGCATGTAAAGTAAGGCACAATGGTATCAGTAAAGGCTGTAGGGTTCATGTATGAGTAGCAAAGTGCAGTAAGTAGTTCAGTGCCAGAGTTAGGGGGAGGCAGAAGAGGCATGTGCCTTGAGTGCAATGGTTGCACTGGGTACCTCTTCTACCTTTGCTTCCCTAGATAAGAAACTGGAGTATCTCTAATGCCGGCAATGATTTTCCTGAACTATTACCTCCTGCACACACACACAGTCATGCATCGGAGGGAACACACACAGTTGAGGACAGTTTGTTTAGGGTGCTCACCTAACATGGCCCAGTTGCTTTGTTTTTTGGTTTTTTTTTACAAGAAATGCTGTTTTTCCACCCATAAATCACACAACATTGTAGACACGCCACAACTTACAGCTGCAGCTTGGCATCCCCTTTGATAAATCACATGCAAGCTGTGGTGTATGATTTTCTTGATGCATATACAGTATATGCATATGGTGACAGAGAACACATCACCAAAAACACTTCTGGACGCTAACATTCAATTCCGTGGCTGCTAGTCGATTAAAGAGATACAGTACTGTCTGGGTGCACATTATTTTTCAAAATGAACAGTTAATAGTGCGTCTCAATCATAATCCTGTGCTTCACAAAACAAAAACTGGTACTATGTTAGCCAGTGGCAGATATAACTAATAAAAAACACAATTCTGTTTAACCCTTGTCTGTACAGCGCTTTTGTATCAGACTCTGCCATGGTTTTCCCTGTTTGCCCACAGCAGAAAGTTCCAGAACCATGAAAGGGTCATTGGTAAAAACCATTCCCCGGCAGGGGTAGCAGTCCCAGGGTTCCTGCCTCTCAAAACATGATAACATTAAATAAAAAACAGGCGCATTTTAGAATTGCTAGGCAGGGGGGCTGAATCTACAAAGAATCTTTGGGCTACCGCTTCACAGCAGAAACGGGTGGGAAGCTCTGTGGGTGAAGGGGTGGGTTCTCGACTGTGATTTTGTGGCTGGGATAGAATCTTAACCTCCATTTAAATCTAAAACTAATTGAATACGGCTACTTTGGTTGTTTATCTTTGGGCTACCGCTTCACAGCAGAAACGGGCGGGAAGCTCTGTGGGTGAAGGGGTGGGTTCTCGACGGTGATTTTGTGGCTGGGATAGAATCTTTACCTCCATTCAAATCTAAAACTAATTGAATACGGCTACTTTGGTTGCTTACTTTGGAAAAGGGGAGGGGGCGCTTGAGGGTGAAGGGGTGGTGCACCAGACATGATTGCGCTTTGTGTTAATCCCTATCTCAGTCTATGGCTTATAACTGAACTCTGCTGCCTACCAGCACTCGCATGCCAGGGTTGGCAGTTTATGTATTTAATTTACCTGATTTAATTCAGGGTTAATCGACATACAGCCATAATACACTGGCTTCTCTCTCTTTGGCTATGGGAGGGTGTGCTTGAGGGTGAAGGGGTGGTGGATATTTTAAAGCCTAAAAGCCATCATACAAGGTTTACCCCGACTTATGGCTGATTAAATGATTGTATGTGACTTACCAGTATTTACATTTGTAGGCTCGTGGGTTACTCTTTGACATCCCAAACACCCACTGTATGCTGTGTACTTTTTTGACCATTTGAATTCGGGTTCTTTGCCTCCCTGTCCCTAACCTTATTTTAAACGCTCCTCTGGACTTACGGTTTTAATTTATTTATTAAAAGTTACGTTTTATTGCTCCTTGAGTCCTCGGATTTAAAGATGGGGTGGTGCAACTTTAAGGGTTAATCTTTTTCTCTTTTGTGCTACTATTTATCCATATAACCCTGCACACCATTTGTCTGTTTCTCTTTGATTTAGGGGTGGTGCTCCCTTATTCAGGCTTACTTACATTTAAATAAAAACCACTGGTGCTGCTGAATGAGATTCTTCCTGTCCTGCTTGGCCCCCACTGGATGCAGTCTACAGAGCCATTACTAGGATAGTTTTTCCATTTCAGCTGGGGCTTGAATGTGGATAGAATCAAGAGGTCAGGGAGCCCTGTAAAGAATGAAAAGGTGTTCCAGACATGCCCACCCTGCTGAGGAATTTCTTTGTAACTGCATCCTCTTGACATTGACAAGTAAAAAGAAGGAGTCTGCTGGCAGCTCCCTGTCCCCCTTGTTTCTACTCCCACTCTAGCGAATGCTGGGGTCGGACAAGTGTGGCAGCTCCAACATTTACAACTGGAACACCCCTAGATTTTACCTGGATGTTACAAAGAGGGTGCAACTGTTCATTCTTCCCTCAGGGGACTATACTCATGCCAGCAAAAGCCAACTGAACCTGTCCAGACCAATTTGGCAGCTTATTTGCCTATGTATGGACCCCTCTGACATAACTGCCTGACAAAAGGACAGATATCTATTGGGAATGTTAAAAGATCTCAGTGGACTGTATCAGCTTCCGCAAGGTCTCTGGAGGCCCACAGAATGATCAAATCATTGCTCAGAGAGCCAAACAATTGTATTAGCTTGACCTGACCTAGCTCATGTAGAGCCACTCATTCGCAAAGAATATTTAAAATAAAACTGATCCTGCAGTGACAAATGAGCTTTCTACATCTCTACTAACACTTTTTATTTGCAAACTGCTCCAGTTCTCTCAGATTTGAAGGACTCCTTCTTTCAATGGCAGTATCTGTCTTTAGCTCTCTCTACAATCATTTCTAATAATAATCTGCACTAATTTCTGGACACTCCAGAACAGTCCAGAATTTTATTTCCAATCTTGGATTCATTTTAAGTGTGTTTTGGGTAATTGTTCTGCTAAAAGACCCATGATCTGTGACAGAGACCCAGCTTTCTGACTCAGGGTGTATTAGTGAGCTCCAAAATTCATGGTTTAAGTTGAACCTGTTGTAGTGAACGTCAGTTTTAAGTTGTCTGGCAGTTGATGGACATTCCTGTATCACAATTCGAACAATTGTTTTCTGCAATCTTTAATCAGTTTTTCACTTTAGCCCACAATCAGGTAGATTTGCTACAGTATTGGGGGGTGGGGTTTGTAGGAGCACTTCAGGGCTAAGTAAAATTTACAAAGCAAGTACAACTGATCTGCCCAGAATTCTTACAAACCAGAAGAAGTTGATCAATGCACATTCCCTGGTCCCCCGTTTCACTAGTAATAAAACAATGGTTTTATATTACAATATTATGATCATAAAATTGATACGCCACCATACCCCACCAAGATAAACCCCATATTGTGCTCCTGACTATTAACCTATGGTTTGATTTTTTTCATAGGTTGTCACCTCCCTGCGTACTAGCATATCTTGGGATAATTATCTCCTGACCAAGGTACTGGTCTAACTGGGCTTGATGCTACAGTGACATGGATATCAAACTTATTGATTGCATTGTGTATGGTATAGGTAGCAACACAGGTCTCTGGAGATGGACTTGTAGCATTGGGATTGTCAGGGCTTCCTACAATTTTTTGTCTCAACTCCTCAGATAGTTCTTGAATTTCCTTTTTCTATGTTCAGTGTGATGCACCCAGACAATTCACAATAAATCACATCCACTGCCACCCCAATGTCTAGCTTTCTGCTCACCTTCTCATGAAGGCAATTCAGTTTGTCTGGCAAGATCTTTTGCACATAAAAGCATGTTGGTACAAACTCATAGTATTGTTATTTGCAATGTATTTAAGTAGCTTATTAATTATAACCCCCAAACAAAAGCTATACCACCACCAATGACAAGCTAACTGGCCTATATTCTTCCAGCTAAGAAAGGGATCAATTTTTAAACAATGGCACCACATTAGCAATTTGCCAATCAAACCATGAGAGTTTGAGTTTTCCTGCATTTTAAAGGCAAATCCTGATTTTAAGTTCCCTCATTTTTACATTTCATTTTTTCAGTCCCCTGGAAATAAAATTGGTGTTGATTGTTTTATAAACAATCACTGCAATTCCTTTTTCGTTCTCTATTTTAGCTTGTCTGAACCATAATGATTTTGATTTGCTATGTCTTCCCTTGCTTACTAGATGAATATACTGACAGGTGAATTTGTCAAGCACCATATACTAAATATAATACAGTGCAGATATGCACTTATGCTGTCAAAGTTTGGACGTTTATAATATACATTTATAATATAGTTACTCACTTATTCAGTTGTTTCTGCAACATAATCTCAAAGTAGACAGTGTAATCATTACTGTTTTCTAAATGTTCACCCACACTAGGACTAGAGCTAAATAGCATCTTTTCTAGTATATTTTCTGAACTACCCCATATATAAAGTTGTCATTTAGCATTTTAACAAGCCCCTTTACTGCAGTCAATGTCTGGATAATTGCAGTCACCAACTGTTTGATGTAGTTGTGTTTCTTCCATTTGTGAAAGTAGATGAGGTTCATTAGCCTCCTAATCCTATTCCTAGGTGCTTTGTAACAAGCACTGATTTTCTTAGTCCAGCCGAATTCTCTACCTATAAGGCTTCCACCTGACCAGTAATGACAAGTACCATACATAGGAACAATAGAAACATCAATATCTGTATGATTATTCAGGCAACTATCAACTGACAAGTGTTGGTTTGATTGTCAGGCAATTTCACTGTTAAGATGGCTATACAGATTTAAAGGGATACTGTCATGATTTTTATGGTGTAGTTTTTATTTCTAAATTACACTGTTTACTTTGCGAATAATTCACTCTACCATGTAAATTTTAATTCCTGAACCAACAAGTATACTGTATATATTTTTACCTGTAATATTGGTGTGCAGGCAGCCATCTCAGGTAATTTTGCCTGGTCCTGTGCTTTCAGAAAGAGACAGTGCTGCACTATGGAACTGTTTTCTGGCAGTCTATTGTATCTCCTACTCAATGTAACTGAAGGAGTCGCAGTGGAACATGGATTTTTACTATTGAGTGCTGTCAGGGGTGCCTCGCTAATGAGGCGAGTTGAGGCTGTCGCCTCAGGCGGCAGCACCCCACTAGGTACCAGGGGCAGCAAAAATGCTGCTCCTGGTACTTTAAGAGCGAATTTCTGGGGGAGGGGGGGCAGCAGCAACTGCTGTTCTTATATCTACCAAGGAGCAATTATCTTGTGTCAGGGAGTTGTTATCTGGTTACCTTCCCATTGTTCCATTGTTAGGCTGCTGAGGGGTGGAGGAAGGAGGTTAATATCACTCCAAATTGCAGTGCAGCAGTAATGAGTAATGAGAGCACAAGTCACATTACTGGGGGCACCAGTGAAACTGGCTAGCCCCATGTCAGATTTTAAAATTAAACATAAAAAAAAAATCTGTTTGCTCTTTTGAAAAACAATTTCAGTGCAGAATTCTGCTGAAGCAGCACTATTAACTGATGCATTTTGAATAAAATACATTTTCCCATGACGGAATCCCTTTAAGCTGCCAATTCAGCCCCTTTAAACACATGAACTAAAGTTGCCATGTTTGGATCACATCATGTACAAGAGCTGGACAAGCAGTAAATCTGTTCCTTTCTAAAGTAAAAACACATTTTATTGCAATACTTTAAACATAATTATAGAAGTGCATAGTAGGACAGGGAGAACATCAGATTTAATGAGCTTTTTGGCTAAACAACACCACTTCTACAGAAACCTTCTTAATTGATCCAGACATGCCAATTTGAGTTCATCTGTTTGAAGTTTCTTGTACTAGTTGGTAAAAATTACCGGCAAACAGGGACCCTATGCAAGCGGGGAAACACCTGCGTGTTTATTGAGTAGTAACGTTTCGGGGGCACGCCCCTTCATCAGACATACACAATTGTGGGAGTGCAAACTTTAAAGGCAAAGCAATTAACATAATTCAATAGACACTAACCAATGTAAATTATAATTCTCTACCAAAAAGAAAAAATCAAAAAATAATTTAAAAAACTAAGTCCATCAACCAGAGTGATCCCAATCCCGAAACAGGGAGAGGAGAAAAAAATCAAGTGCAAATTCCAAAAGGATCTTAAGTCCCATAGTCCAATAGTAGTTACATCCAACTAACCTGTGAAATAAACAGTTGAAACAAATGTATTGCACCAAAAGGCATGGAACTCTAACTTATCTTAATGCTACAAAGCCACAATGTTGCAGTTTTCTTTACCTTTCCCTTGTCAAGTAATGTTTAAATTTTCATATCTGCAACGTAAAGGGAAAGAATAACATATTAACCATTAATTAATTGAACCAGACAGTGCTTCCTTCTTAACTGGGATGATTGGTTACAGCTGGCTCTTGTGAACCAGCCTGAACTACACAAAAGTGAAATTGCTGTTTTGTAAGCTTTGTTAGTTCTAATATTAGCTGGTTCCTTCTTTCAGATGGAAGTTTCCAGTTATCTATGCTGCCAGTTGTTTAGCCCACTTTGGACTCAGAAGAACAGACTTTGGAGTTTGTTTAGTTACAAAACTCCAAAGAATTAAGAGGGGTTCCCAAACGTTTTCATATGACTGTAAATAGAGGATGAAGGACTGTATATAGAATATAAAGGATGAATAAATGTGTTCTCTTTTTGTCTACATCCTTTAAGATCAAGCGTATTAATGCCAAACTTGTCCTAACTCTGGAACCTTTTTCAATTCCAGTTGATATTCTCCAATACATTTGGCTAATGGTCTGAAATTCTTTCTTACGTATTGTGCACCAAAGATTATATTGATAAACAGATAAATATACATATTAGCAAGTAGACAACATAAGAAGCTCTACAACTGCCATAACTAGTGATGTCAAATTTCTGTCTGATAACAAAACAAAACAGAATTCTCAATGATCTTTGTAATACCTTTTATCTATTCCTTCCCCACATACTTTCAAATTAACCACTGGTTATAAAGAGATTGCATTTTACAAAATCCTCAGGACTGAAATAACCCCCCACTTAAATGGATACTGTCATGGGAAAAAAAATGTTTTTCAAAATGAATCAGTTAATAGTGCTGATCCAGCAGAATTTTGCACTGAAATCCATTTCTCAAAAGAGCAAACAGATTTTTTTATATTCCATTTTGAAATTTGACACGGGGCTAGACATATTGTCAATTTCCCAGCTGCCCCAAGTCATGTGACTGGTGCTCTGATAAACTTCAATCACTCTTTACTGCTGTACTGCAAGTTGGAGTGATATCACCCCCCTCCCTTTTTCCCCCAGCAGCCAAACAAAAGAACAATGGGAAGGTAACCAGATAGCAGCTCCCTAACACAAGATAACAGCTGCCTGGTAGATATAAGAACAGCACTCAATAGTAAAAACCCATGTCCCACTGAGACACATTCAGTTACATTGAGTAGGAAAAACAGCAGCCTGCCAAAAAGCATTTCTCTCCTAAAGTGCAGGCACAAGTCACATGACCAGGGGCAGCTGGGAAATTGACAAAATGTCTAGCCCCATGTGAGATTTCAAAATTGAATATAAAAAAATCTGTTTGCTCTTTTGAGAAATGAATTTCAGTGTAGAATTCTGTTGGAGCAGCACTATTAACTGATTCATTTTGAAAAAATGTTTTTTCCCATGACAGTATCCCTTTAACACAGGCACTTAAAGCCATGCTCAATACGTCAGACATGCCCCAAGATTTTACAATGGCTCGCATAATACTATTACCAAAACCCGGAAAAGACCTCACTAATGTAGCCTCATACAGACCTATCTCTCTGTTAAATACGGATTACAAAGTTCTGAGCAAGTTATTTGCAGACAGGCTCAAACAGCTTCTACCCAAACTTATCTCCCCAGAGCAAACTGGTTTTGTTCAGGGCAGATATTCCACACAGAACATCAGAAACTTTATAGCTGCAGTACTCAAATATAGGGATTTTCCAAACCACACAGCGGCGGCAATTAGTCTCGATGCAGAAAAGGCTTTCGTCCGAGTTACATGGCCATACCTACTTAGAACACTGACACACCAAAACTTTGGTCCTGGCTTTATCAATTTTATTAAAACAATATACAAGGCCCCGCAAGCTATCATCTCCACACAAGGATCGAATTCTAACCCAATTACTATATACAAAGGTACTAAGCAAGGCTGCCCTTTGTCGCCACTGCTGTTCAACCTGGCACTAGACCCGCTGTTATGCAACTTAAACCAGTTACAATATTTTAATGGGATAAAAATAGGCACAGCAGAAATGAAACTGTCTGCATATGCAGACGATATCATGCTCTTTGTAGCCAACCCAACTACTGCAATCCCACATATAATAGATGTGATACAAGATTTCGGGACCATATCAGGATTCAGAGCTAACTTAGACAAATCCAAACTATTGTGGCTGGGAGTCCCCCGGATGACAAAACAAAAGCAACAGCTACTATGTTTCAACAAACCAACTCATACTTAAAATACCAGCAAATATAGCACAGCTATACACACTGAACATAACAGAAACCATAGAAAAAGCCCTACAAGACTTCCAGAGCTGGGAAAACCTGCCAATTAATTACATAGGTAGGGTTAACCTTTTCAAAATGGTCATCTCCCCGAGAATACACTATAAAGTGCAAGTGCTACCGATCTTATTAAAATCTACAGATGTCAATAAACTTAACAAAAGACTACAAGCCGTCATATGGAAACATAAAAAACCCAGAATAGCACTAAAACATCTAAATTAGCCCAACCTAAAGATAATGGAGGACTTAACCTGCCGCTAATAAAATACTATAACCTAGCTATCTTAACACGCATCGCCACAGATTGGATTAATCAAACAAACTCATACACCGATGTACACAGAGACCAAAACTTTGCGCCGACCCTCTCCCTCTCCAATTTATTGCATGGCTTACCTTCAGACATCCCTCCCCATTGCCAGACAAATCCACTGATCTATAATACAATCAAAGCCTGGCAATTGATCAGAACCAAATTATTTGGCACATACAAATTCTCACTTTTTCTCCCTCTATTGAATAATAAGCAGTTTCAGGATGCCGAAGCGGACCCCGGCTTCCAAATTTGGCACTCTAAAGGCCTAACAACGATCGGGTAACTCCTTAATCCGACTACCAACACGATAGTTAAATTTCCAGACATTCAATCTAAATATGGACTCCCTAATAGCCACATCTTTTGCATACAAGTTAAAAGCTATGTGGAGCGGGTACTTCGGAGCATAAAGCCACAATTAGGGATGTAGCGAACGTCGGAAAAAAAGTTCGCGAACATATTCGCGAACTTGCGTCAAAAATGCGAACGGTTCGCGAACGTCGCGAACCCCATAGACTTCAATGGGAAGGCGAATTTTAAAAGCTAGAAAAGACATTTCTGGCCAGAAAAATGATTTTAAAGTTGTTTAAAGGGTGCAACGACCTGGACAGTGGCATGTCAGAGGGGGATCAAGGGCAAAAATGTTTCTAAAAAATCCATTGTTGACACAGCGCTGCGTTTTGTGCTGTAAAGGGCAGAAATCACACTACATTTCTAAACCTGTGTAATAAAATGCTTTAAAACGTCCGGCGTCTACATGCCAATCAAGTCGTGTAAAGGTTACAGCCTGTTCACACGCAAAGACGAAACGCGGTGCTTACTGCAACGCAAAAAGACGCAAAGAGCTTTAATGAATGATACCGTCAAGTGAGCAAATAATAGTTTTTAATTACTAGTTGCTTGTCACCTCCAGGATGTTCGTCCTGTTGGTGGCAATATTTCTGTAGTGGTGTGTTTAGCAGTCACCGTGCTTGTGCGCACGTGCACGGTCAGGCAGAGGTAATTCAATGTACAGTGAAGTGAACCAAAAAACACTGATTCTGCAGTGTGGGCCCAGTTTTGGTCTACTTTATTGATCACCTGCGGTGACCATAAAAGATGCGATTTTGCCACTGTTGCAGAACCCTGAAAAATTAGGCATGTGTACTTTCCTGAAAAATTGTTTTTTTTGTCGCAGCCACTGAACCAGAAGTCCAGAAACAATATGCCATATAAATGCTGAAAATATTAATTTTTTTTTGTGGCAGCCACTGCAGCACAGAGGCCAGAAAAAATATGCCATATAAATGCAAACAATATTAATTTTTTTTTGTCGCAGCCACTGCAGCACAGAGGCCAGAAAAAAATATGCCATATAAATGCAAACAATATTCATTTTTTTTTGTCGCAGCCACTGCAGCACAGAGTCCAGGAAAAATATGCCATATAAATGCTAACAATATAAAAAAAATTTTGTCGCAGACACTGAAGCACAGAGGCCAGAAAAAATATGCCATATAAATGCTGAAAATATTCAATTTTTTTGGTCGCAGCCACTGAAGCACAGAGGCCAGAAAAAATATGCCATATAAATGCTTAAAATATTCTGTTTTTTTGGTCGCAGCCACTGCAGCACAGAGGCCAGAAAAAATATGCCATATAAATGCAAACAATATTAATTTTTTTTTGTCGCAGCCACTGCAGCACAGAGGCCAGGAAAAATATGCCATATAAATGCTAACAATATAAAAAAAATTTTGTCGCAGACACTGAAGCACAGAGGCCAGAAAAAATATGCCATATAAATGCTGAAAATATTCAATTTTTTTGGTCGCAGCCACTGAAGCACAGAGGCCAGAAAAAATATGCCATATAAATGCTGAAAATATTCAGTTTTTTTTGGTCGCAGCCACTGAAGCACAGAGGCCAGAAAAAATATGCCATATAAATGCTGAAAATATTCATTTTTTTGTCACAGCCACTGAAGCACAGAGGCCAGAAAAAATATGCCATATAAATGCTGAAAATATTCTGTTTTTTTGGTCGCAGCCACTGAAGCACAGAGGCCAGAAAAAATATGCCATATAAATGCTGAAAATATTCATTTATTTTTGTCGCAGCCACTGAAGCACAGAGGCCGAAACAATATGCCATATAAATGCTGAAAATATTAATTTTTTTGTCACAGCCACTGAAGCACAGAGGCCAGAAAAAATATGCCATATAAATGCTGAAAATATTCTGGTTTTTTTGGTCGCAGCCACTGAAGCACAGAGGCCAGAAAAAATATGCCATATAAATGCTGAAAATATTCATTTATTTTTGTCGCAGCCACTGAAGCACAGAGGCCGAAACAATATGCCATATAAATGCTGAAAATATTAATTTTTTTGTCACAGCCACTGAAGCACAGAGGCCAGAAAAAATATGCCATATAAATGCTGAAAATATTCTGGTTTTTTTGGTCGCAGCCACTGAAGCACAGAGGCCAGAAAAAATATGCCATATAAATGCTGAAAATATTCTGTTTTTTTTGGTCGCAGCCACTGAAGCACAGAGGCCAGAAAAAATATGCCATATAAATGCTGAAAATATTCATTTTTTGTCACAGCCACTGAAGCACAGAGGCCAGAAAAAATATGCCATATAAATGCTGAAAATATTCTGTTTTTTTTGGTCGCAGCCACTGCAGCACAGAGGCCAGAAAAAATATGCCATATAAATGCTGAAAATATTCATTTTTTTGTCACAGCCACTGAAGCACAGAGGCCAGAAAAAATATGCCATATAAATGCTGAAAATATTCTGTTTTTTTTGGTCGCAGCCACTGAAGCACAGAGGCCAGAAAAAATATGCCATATAAATGCTGAAAATATTCATTTATTTTTGTCGCAGCCACTGAAGCACAGAGGCCGAAACAATATGCCATATAAATGCTGAAAATATTCATTTTTTTGTCACAGCCACTGAAGCACAGAGGCCAGAAAAAATATGCCATATAAATGCTGAAAATATTCTGGTTTTTTTGGTCGCAGCCACTGAAGCACAGAGGCCAGAAAAAATATGCCATATAAATGCTGAAAATATTCTGTTTTTTTTGGTCGCAGCCACTGAAGCACAGAGGCCAGAAAAAATATGCCATATAAATGCTGAAAATATTCATTTTTTTGTCACAGCCACTGAAGCACAGAGGCCAGAAAAAATATGCCATATAAATGCTGAAAATATTCTGTTTTTTTTGGTCGCAGCCACTGCAGCACAGAGGCCAGAAAAAATATGCCATATAAATGCTGAAAATATTCATTTTTTTTGTCACAGCCACTGAAGCACAGAGGCCAGAAAAAATATGCCATATAAATGCTGAAAATATTCTGTTTTTTTTGGTCGCAGCCACTGAAGCACAGAGGCCAGAAAAAATATGCCATATAAATGCTGAAAATATTCATTTTTTTGTCACAGCCACTGAAGCACAGAGGCCAGAAAAAATATGCCATATAAATGCTGAAAATATTCTGTTTTTTTTGGTCGCAGCCACTGAAGCACAGAGGCCAGAAAAAATATGCCATATAAATGCTGAAAATATTCATTTTTTTTGTCACAGCCACTGAAGCACAGAGGCCAGAAAAAATATGCCATATAAATGCTGAAAATATTCTGTTTTTTTTGGTCGCAGCCACTGAAGCACAGAGGCCAGAAAAAATATGCCATATAAATGCTGAAAATATTCATTTTTTTTGTCACAGCCACTGAAGCACAGAGGCCAGAAAAAATATGCCATATAAATGCTGAAAATATTCTGTTTTTTTTTGGTCGCAGCCACTGAAGCACAGAGGCCAGAAAAAATATGCCATATAAATGCTGAAAATATTCATTTTTTTTGTCACAGCCACTGAAGCACAGAGGCCAGAAAAAATATGCCATATAAATGCTGAAAATATTCTGTTTTTTTTGGTCGCAGCCACTGAAGCACAGAGGCCAGAAAAACTCAGGATTTACCTGGATTCAAATTAAACCAGTAGGGTTTGCACCCTAGTTTGTAACGGTGGTGGAGGGAGGAGGACGCTAAAGGACAGCTGTATGTGGAGTCATGAGGCGTGCAGAGAAGGACAGCTGCATGGGGAGTCAGAATCAGAAACTCAGAACAAGTCTTCCCTCCGAGATCCACCCCTCATTCATTTTAATAAAGGTCAGGTAATCCACACTTTTGTGACCTAGGCGAGTTCTCTTCTCAGTTACAATCCCTCCTGCTGCACTGAAGGTCCTTTCTGAGAGGACACTTGAGGCGGGGCAAGACAAGAGGTTCATGGCAAATTGTGACAGCTCTGGCCACAGATCAAGCCTGCGCACCCAGTAGTCCAGGGGTTCATCACTCCACAGAGTGTCGATATCTGCAGTTAATGCCAGGTAGTCCGCTACCTGCCGGTCGAGGCGTTCTTTGAGGGTGGATCCAGAAGGGTTCTGCCGCTGCCTTGGACAAAAAAACATTTGCATGTCTGACGTTACAGACTGGCCAAAGTGCTTTGTCCTTGCAGGTGTGCTCGTGGCAGGATTACTGGCACCTCTGCCCCTGGAATGTTGATGAGTTCCTGAAGTGACATCACCCTTAAAAGCATTGTACAACATGTTTTGCAGGCTGGTTTGTAAATGCAGCATCCTTTCAGACTTGTGGTATGTTGGTAACATTTCTGCCACTTTATGCTTGTACCGAGGGTCTAGTAGAGTCGCGACCCAGTACAGGTCCTTCTCCTTAAGCCTCTTGATACGGGGGTCCTTCAACAGGCATGACAGCATGAAAGACCCCATTCTCACAAGGTTGGATGCAGAGGTATCCATCTCCGCTTCCTCGTTATCAAGGACTGCATCATCCACGGTCTCCTCCCCCCAGCCACGTACAAGACCAGGGGTCCCCAAAAGGTCACCACTAGCCCCCTGGGAAGCCTGCTCCTGTTGGTCCTCCTCCTCCACAAAGCCACCTTCCTCCTCTGACTCCACTTCTGACACCTCTCCCTGCGTTGCAGCAGGTGCCTGGGTTCATTCTGGTGATTCCGACCAGAAATCGTGCGCTTCCTGCTCCTCGTCACGCTGGTCTACAGCCTCATCTGTCACTCGTCGCACGGCACGCTCCAGGAAGAAAGCAAAGGGTATTAGGTCGCTGATGGTGCCTTCGGTGCGACTGACCATAATTGTAACCTCTTCAAAAGGGCGCATGAGCCTGCAGGCATCGCGCATAAGCACCCAGTAACGGGGGAAAAAAATCCCCAGCTCTGCAGATCCAGTCCTACCACCCAGTTCAAACAGGTATTCGTTGACGGCTCTTTGTTGTTGCAGCAGACGTTCCAACATGAGGAGCGTTGAATTCCAGCGAGTCTGGCTGTCGCAAATCAAACGCCTGACTGGCATGTTGTACCGCTGCTGAATGTCAGCAAGGCGTGCCATGGCTGTATAGGAACGTCTGAAATGGGCCGACACCTTCCTGGACTGCCTGAGAACGTCCTGGAATCCTGGGTACTTTGAGACAAAACGTTGTACTATTAAATTCAGAACATGTGCCATGCAGGGCACATGTGTTAAATTGCCCAGTCTCAGTGCTGCCAACAGATTGCTTCCATTGTCACACACCACTTTTCCGATCTTCAGTTGGTGTGGGGTCAGCCACCGATCGGCCTGTGACTGCAGAGATGACAGGAGTACAGATCCGGTATGGTTTTTGCTTTCCAGGCACGTCATCCCCAAGACAGCATGACAACGGCGTACCTGGCACGTCGAATAGCCTAGGGGGAGCTGGGGGTGCACAGGTGTGGAGGAGGAGGACTCAGCAGCAGAGGACAAAGAAGAGGAAGAAGACGAGGTAGAGAGCGAAGGAGGAGTAGAGGTGGTGGCAGAACCGCGTGCAATCCGTGGCGGTGACACCAACTCCACTGTCGTTGTTGAGCCACACATTTCCTGCTTCCCAGCCATGACCAAGTTCACCCAGTGGGCAGTGTAGGTGACATACCTGCCCTGACCATGCTTGGAGGACCATGCGTCAGTAGTCATATGGACCTTTGGCCCAACACTAAGTGACAGAGATGCGGTGACTTGGCTCTGCACATGGTGGTACAGGTGTGGTATTCCCTTTTTTGAAAAAAAATTGCGGCTGGGTACCTTCCACTGCGGTGTCCCAATTGCTACAAATTTGCGGAAGGCCTCAGAGTCCACCAGCTGGTATGGTAAAAGCTGGCGGGCTAAGAGTGCAGACAAGCCAGCTGTCAGACGCCGGGCAAGGGGGTGACTCGCAGACATTGGCTTCTTACGCTCAAACATGGCCCTCACAGAAACTTGGCTGGGGGCAGATGACTGGGAATGGGAACTGGTGGTCAAGGTGGAAGGCGGAGTGGAGGGTGGTTCAGACGGGTCAAGGACAGCAGAGGTAGAGCAGTAAGATGCTGGACCAGAAGGAGGGTGGCTTTTAGTTTGCCTGTTGCCTTTGAGGTGTTGCTCCCAAAGTGCTTTGTGCTTGCCGTTCATGTGCCTTCGCATAGAAGTTGTACCTATGTGGCTGTTGGGCTTCCCAAGACTCAGTTTCTGACTGCACTCATTGCAAATTACAACGCTTTTGTCAGAGGCACACACATTAAAAAAATCCCACACTGCTGACCTTTTTGAAGCTGGCAATCTGGCGGTAACAGTAGAAGTTGGCGGCGTTGGCGGCAATGGCGGGTGCGTTGGCCGGCTGACCACAGGTGCCGATACATGTTGTTGCCCTACTGTTCCCTGCGAGCTGTCCTCCCTGCTTCTTCTAAGTCTTATTCTCCTCCTGCCTCTCTGACTCTCCGTCTCTCCATCTGAACTATCCTCCTCTTGCTCTCTTCTACTGGGCACCCACAAAACATCAATCTCCTCATCATCATTCTCCTCAGATGCATCAATTTCTTCTAACAGCTCACAGAAGGAAGCAGCAGCGGGGACCTCCTCGTCATCACTCATTATGTCCATCTCTGTTGTGTTCTCTGCCAGAATTAAATCTGGTGTAACGTCCTCATCTCCTTCATCTTCTTCTGCCAATAATGGTTGCGCATCACTCAGTTCAAGAAACTCATGTGAAAATAACTCCTCTGACTCCAGTGAAGAAGGGGCGCCGGTGGTGGAGGAAGTGTTACGTGGGGTGCCCATAGCAGTGGAGGATGAGGAGGATGTTGTGGTAAAGTTAGAAACGGTAGAGGATGGGGTGTGCTGTGTAAGCCAGTCAACTACCTCTTCAGCATTTTGGGAGTTCAGGGTCATTGCCTTTTTAAAACTGGGCAATTTCCTAGGGCCACAGGATAGCATAGCAGCACGGCCCCTAGTGCCTCTGCGTGGCGGCCTGCCTTTGCCTGGCATTATTTTTAAAACAAAAACAACAACAACTCAGGTGGTGTTTCTGGAGACGGTATTATTATTGATATTTAGACAGAATGTGAACAAGCTCACACAGCTAGATGGCAGTGGTTTGAAAATGAAGAACACACTGGGCAAATAATGCCTACAAGGTCAACGTATACACTACAGCAGTGGTGGATACGGAATATATTATTGCTGCTTGAAAAACGTCACTCAGGTGGTGTTTCTGGAGACGGTATTATTATTGATATTTAGACAGAATGTGAAAAAGCTCACACAGCTAAGTGGCAGTGGTTTGAAAATGAAGAACACACTGGGCAAAAAATGCCTGCAAGGTCAACGTATACACTACAGCAGTGGTGGATACGGAATATATTATTGCTGCTTGAAAAACGTCACTCAGGTGGTGTTTCTGGAGACGGTATTATTATTGATATTTAGACAGAATGTGAAAAAGCTCACACAGCTAAGTGGCAGTGGTTTGAAAATGAAGAACACACTGGGCAAATAATGCCTGCAAGGTCAACGTATACACTACAGCAGTGGTGGATACGGTATATATTATTGCTGCTTGAAAAACGTCACTCAGGTGGTGTTTCTGGAGACGGTATTATTATTGATATTTAGACAGAATGTGAAAAAGCTCACACAGCTAAGTGGCAGTGGTTTGAAAATGAAGAACACACTGGGCAAATAATGCCTGCAAGGTCAACGTATACACTACAGCAGTGGTGGATACGGAATATATTATTGCTGCTTGAAAAACGTCACTCAGGTGGTGTTTCTGGAGACGGTATTATTATTGATATTTAGACAGAATGTGAAAAAGCTCACACAGCTAAGTGGCAGTGGTTTGAAAATGAAGAACCCACTGGGCAAATAATGCCTGCAAGGTCAACGTATACACTACAGCAGTGGTGGATAAGGAATATATTATTGCTGCTTGAAAAACGTCACTCAGGTGGTGTTTCTGGAGACGGTATTATTATTGATATTTAGACAGAATGTGAAAAAGCTCACACAGCTAGATGGCCACTGGGCAAATAATGCCTGCAAGTGCACTACTATTGGTGCGCTACTATGAAGAACAGCAAACAGCACTGGACACCTTAAAGAACAGTAAGATAAGTAAAATAAAAAAAAAATTATATGTATATTAAAAAAAAAAAATATTCTCGGGTTGGTGCTGCTGAACTACTAGGAGCAGCACAGTAGCACACCAGTCCCAATCCCCAACACTGCTAGACTAATAGCACTTGGCTGTTAAAGTAGCAAAGTAAAACAACAAAAAAGAAAATAAAAGCAGTCCTTACAAGGACTATTGGGTTATTACAGCAGTCAGCAGATGAGATCAGAAGAGATCAGTGCCCACAGCAGGCAGCTACATACAGAGCACTGCAGTAGAAGGTAGATTACTAGCCAGCAAAGCTACCCTAAAATGTCCCTCAAATCCCTGCAGACTTCTGTCCCTCCAATACAGAGCAGTATCAAGTAGATTACTAGCCAGCAAACTTACTATCAACTGTCCCTCAAAGAAATCAGTGAAATCAGTAACAGCTCTCTCCCTACACTAGCTCTTGCAAGCACACACAGGCAGAATGAAAAAACGCTGCAGGGCTTCAGTTTATATATGGAAGGGGAGTGGTCCAGGGGGTGTGGGGGTGGTCCAGGAGGGAGAGCTTCCTGATTGGCTGCCATGTATCTGCTGGTCTGGGGTGAGAGGTCAAAAAAAAGCGCCAGGTAAGGCGAACCCAAAATGGCGAACGTCGCGCGACGTTCGCGAACATTCGGCGAGCGCGAACAGCCGATGTTCGCGTGAACAAGTTCGCCGGCGAACAGTCCGCGACATCCCTAGCCACAATTGGCGAGGAATCCAGTAGATATTCTGATAAAAGCAAATAAGCGACAACTCCTCACGGCATCTGCAGTATACGCCATTATTAGACCCACTATAGATTATAACTTACACGTAGAGGGCATATCGAGATGGTTAAGTATCATACCAAATATCAGGTCTGGACTGAGAATTAAAATAGGCCCTGGCATTTCAGGTACACAGAGGCCCAATCAGCCCACACAGAGGCCCAAACAGCCCCCACCAGCCCACTAAATACTGACTTTCTATGGCACCTTATAGCAGCCCCTCTGGCATTTGCCAGAACCCACAGATTGCCAGACCGGGCCTGCCAAATATCACGGCAACACAGATCACTGCAGCATAAGCAAAACGTACAAAAAATTTACAGGATGCCATGCACTTTGGACGCACAAAACAATTTGTGGATCTGCGGCTAATGCAACATATTCAATGAGAGAGCTTTTTATATTATGTACATATTTACAGTACCATAATGCATACATTCTGCATGGCTATTTGATTTATCACTTCTGTAATATTTGTCTGTTTTGTTTCTTGTTATTTTTATGAAAAAAAATCATTATGAATAATAAAACAGTTTATACAAAAAATAAAGAGATTGCAAGGAACCGTTTTTTAACTGTGGCCATTTGCAACCACCACAGATTTTAGTAAGAAAGCAGTCCTTGAAACATGAATTTCTTTCCTAAAATACTTTACTATCCCATAAAGACATATTCCTGAAACATGTCTCAGGTGGAATAATCATTATATGTCGATATATGACGCTTCAGTACAGTAAATGGAAGTGCACTCTGATAATGGTTTTACAAAAGAAATTGACTTATATTTGTCCTTTTACTCTATTTACTTCCAGAGTACCTCAGAACAAATTATTCAATTCCAACCCACAAATTAACGGTACTATAAAAAGTCAACATGATCACCATCCCAAATAAAAGTCTAATTATCAGTAAAAATAATATGTAAATACTGCACACTCCAAGGGTTCATCATTTTAATAGATATGGCACTTCTATCAATTCTGTAGACTTAGTCCATGAAGCTAAAGATAGAAAGAATGTTACAATGCTAACTAAACAACTGATTCTAAGCCTCAATACCTCATATTTAACATTTCCAGACCTATACTGTGTCCTTCTGAAGAAAAAACAAGCACACTTACCCAGTCAGCTTAACGAGGACCCGGAAGATGGATGCCGTGAAGCCCGCTGCCAGAATCTGCGCCGAGGGGAAGTATAAAGTGTGGGGCATTTCCCCTAGGAGGCAGTTAGCCTGGAGGTAGGGGAGTTCAGGGTTTTTTCTACAGGGTTTCCTTCTACTTTAAGAGGGAATCTGTTTAACCTCAATTGAAATCCTTAGCATGGCTGCCTGTTAAGCAAATGATAGCATATAAAATCCTTCTGCAAACATTTAAAGGAGGCATATGAAAAAAACAGGAATGTCTCAGTGCAATTTACTGTTTTAGATATAGAATGAATGTTCTTGAAAAAGTTGTGTTTCTGGTTACTTTACTGTAAATTTCTGCAAAATCCCTAGTTGTCCCACCCATCTGTTCCCCTTCCTTCTCTCTGAATTCTTTGGCTGTACAGGTGAGCCGGCAGCACTCTGCACTGTAAGATAGGAACTAATCAGCAGCTAGGCTGACCTGATAGGGAACTGAAGCCTGTCTTTGCTTGTGTGACTGCAGGGCTGTGATTGGCTATCCCATTCCTACTGTGTTTCTGGCAGGGACCGTTAGGATTTCACTTCTGGAGGAGCCCTCCACTACTCGGATGCTGCCAGGACTTAGTGTGAGAAGACCAAGGAGTGAATTTTGGGTGAGCAAGGGAACTGTACGTGCAACAGGAATGGAGCGTGGTCACAGGACAGGCCGAGTCAAAACCAAAGTCAGGAAGTGCAGTATTAAATCGAAAGACAAAGCGTAGTCAGGGTCACAAGACAGGTCAGAACACCAAAGTAGCGGGTTCTAGACATGATCGAAGAGAATGATTAAAGTACAGGCTAGGGTCAGAAGACAAGGCCGGAACAGGGACAGGCAGAGTCAAAAACAGAAGATACACCCTAGAAACGCACCCAGGAACTACTAGAAATAGACGTACATTGTGCACCAGCCTACACGCTGGTGCACGTCAAACAAGGAAGCGCACGTGTAAAGGAAGCAGAGTACACTTGGCATGCCGGATTCAAGACTGTAGGCGTCCCCGGGAGCAGCATGTCGGGGGTCCCTGCCACCCTGCTAGACCACTAGGGACAGGTAGCTTCCTTACAGACACCATCCACTGCCGCATTTCTTCTTAAACATTCTATTTTTCTGTTCTTTACCTCTGGAGTCCCATCTCTGAATCCCTTCGTAAGGGGTGCTTTCTCAATCTCTTCAAGAAAAAACTAAGAGTAATTTTGCAACTTTGAGCGACTTCGGAAAATGAAGCGGTGTGTGTGCTTTAGCGCAGGCGACTTTTCATTACAGCGGACAGGAAGGCACGCAAAGGCAGTTCGGGAGATTGTCGCCCAGGAGAAGTGGAGATTAGTCGCCAGGCGACTAAATCCCCCCAAATCTGCCTGTGTGTCACAAGCCTAAAGGAGAACTAAAGAAGTAGGCTACAATGTTGTACATTATGTTTTGGGCTTCAGTACCAGCCCAACCACAGGCCATTAGCAGTAAAGACCTGTGCCTCTGAAGATGCCTCAAGTAGCCCCACATCTTCCTTTCTGCTGATTCACTGCACAAGCTCTGTGCTGCTGTCACTTGCTGAGCTTAGGGGCCAACTCAAAATATACAGTATACCTAGAATATAAATGTCACAATATAAAAAGTTGACACCAAATGTACTACATCTATACGTGTGTATATATTTTTTCAACAATTTTGGCTAATTTGACCAGTGCCAGGGGAAGGCAGCAGAATCAGAACATGGGCAATAGGACCCTAGACACAAATCTCTGTGCTGGATTAAATATTGCTCTAAAATCATGCATTTGTACACAATGTTGACATCAAAAAACACTAACATTTATGGAGCACACAGAAAAGTTGTAAGCATGTAATTAGAATGTGCACAAAATATTGTTTGGCTGGATACAAGTAAACACAGGGGTTATCCCTGGATGGCATTCAACCCATGTGCTAAAATTCTTTTGTATTGTTAAATATGTGGGGGTGCCATCCTCATATACTCCTGTAGCAATGAGGTTTACCCATTTTGAGAGGCCAGGTGTGCATTTTTGGATGCACCGAATCCACTATTTTGGATTCGGCCGAACCCCCGAATCCATCATAAATTAATTGGCCGAATACCGAAACTAATCCTAATTTGCATATGCAAATAAGAAGTGGAAAGAGGAAAACATTTTTTACTTCCTTGTTTTGTGATAAAAAGTCACAGGATTTGCCTCCCTGCCCCTAACTTGCAAATGCAAATTAGGATTCAGTTCGTCCAGGTTGTAGGATTCTCTGAATCCTGCTGAAAAAGGTTGAATCCTGGATTCAGTGCATCCCTAGTGCATTTTGTTATACTTTGGAATAGGGTTGCCACCTTTTGCTGCCATATGGGGTCAGGGGTCGGATAGGTAACATCTCACAGGGTGGGTTGGTGATGTCATCTGGCAATACGGATGACATCACAGGACAATGCTTTGACATGGTTATTATTAGCCATTCGTAACGTCAACAAATTTGAAAAACCAGGTAGGCAGTTTTGACCTGGAAAGCCCTTCCAAAATCTGGGCTGTTGGGGTCAAAACCAGAGAAGTGGCAGCTCTACTTTGAAATTACCCATGTCAGGCTAATCCAACCAATCTGCTCCTGGGCAAAAAAAAATTGTGGAACCAAATCTACAGCTCTACACATCCCAATCGATATTTGAATAGAGTTGCCACTTTTTCTGAAAAAAATACTGTCATTCCTACATTTTGCATCTGTTTGCTCTATTAATAACATTACCATCAAGCATCATTTTTACCAGTAAAATGCCTGCAAGTCAGTAACCCTGTATACAGTATGGTCTCAAATCAGATATTGGTCAGGAAGAGGTTATTGTCAGCCCAACTATAAGCTAAAAAAACAGTGCTGTGTAGATTTGAAGTATAAGCACTAAATATATATCTACTAAAACACTGTTTGTGCACATGGTATGTAAAGAATGTAATAGAATTTTTTTTCCTTTGAAATTATTAGGTGATGGTTTCATTATACCTGTAGAGAGCATGCCAAATTAAAATACTACACAACAATATTACTAGATAATTTAAATATCTAATAGATAATCATAAAGTAATTTGCACACAAACCATTATGTGGGTGATATAATTGTATAATTGAATTCACAAACTGAAATGGATAATTGCTGCGACTGAACAGTCTGTGTACTGTGAAACATATTCAAGAAAAGAAAAAAGACACAAATCCTCCATTCACAGACTGGTTTCTAGCAAAAGGTCTTCCTTTTAATCATGCAATTCAACATTGTTAATGAAATGTCCACAGTCTGTATTTCTAGTCGTATACAAATTGTAATCATGTTAAATTTAAGAGAAAGTTCCCCATTTTTAGGTGTTACCTTCCCTTTATGTTTCTTCAGAAAAATATTGCAGCATACATTTAAAGGAGACATATAGGATAAATGAAAAACACGCTAATTTTGTAGGCAGTTATAAGTAAAATATGGTGTTGCTTTTACATGGTACTAAAAATTAATATTATCTTTAACAATAGCCCCTTTATTGGAGCTCCCTAACGATGGTCTCTGGTCCCTGACGGTGTTGCAAATGAGGGGTGGGTGTGTTCTAACGGTCCCTGCAAAAAGTACAGTAGGAGGGGGACAGCCAATCACAGTCCTGCAGTCACACAAGCACAGACAGGCTTCAGTTCCCTATCAAGTCCTGCTAGCTGCTGATTGGTTCCTGTCCTACAGTGCAGTGAGCTGAGAGCTGCCAGCTCCCCTGCACAGCCTGGGAATTCAGGGAGCAGGAAGGGAAGGGAAATCAGCCGGAAACACTAGTTTTTTAAGCACAATTCTTCTAAATCTAAATGAGTATAATGCACTGGTACATTCTTATTTTTTACACAAAATGTCTCCTTTAGGTGTAGTTTATATTCACGTTTTTTCTTCAAATGCTTGTAAAAATACATGTGCGTTGCAAAACTAGTAGAGCTTACCAGAAACTGGATGGGTTTCTGTATTGACCTCTACATTGACTAGACCTGCTCAAGATACAGATGAAGTGTCAGTTATCCCAAAATTAAACTAGTTACAAACATGACAGCTTGTGTTATCTTGCATCATCTCACTGCAGTGTCAGGGGGAGAAAGGCCGTCTAAGATTGTAGTTCTGTTTTCAGACAGCAGGCGGTGCCAGAAAAGAAACATGAACTTGCACATTAGGGGGTCAGCTTTAGTTTGATACTAAGTTTCTCCTACCTTACCTCTTTGGTTTTTTTTTCTGAAGTGTGGAAGAGTGATTAAGATGACATAACAGTAAATAGAACAATACCTTCTGCTGTAGACTAATTACACACTAGGTTGTTTCTAAGCCTGTTCTTCGCTCACATCTGCTCTTTTCTGCACTTGGAAGCACTGTGTCTGCCTGTGTGCAGACACATAAAGTAGAATTTGGGGCAAAAATTTGTACTTGTGAGTTTCATAAAATCTGCTGCATGTGTCTCCTCCCAGGCCTACACAGTGTCTCCAGGTACAGACACAGAGGAGAGCTGATCGGCCCCAGATTTACAATAACTGCACCCTATGCCAGCCTCTGTACACTGTCTACAACCCCCTACACATGCCATGTTATTTCTTACGCACACGTAAGGCCCTCCTCGCTTCCACATACGCAATTATTCCTCCTCAGACTCGTAAATTGGCCTACAAAATACTTAAATGCTGCTCACTCATTACTCAATGCTCCAGCTGGGAGCAACATTCCACCACTAAAATCTTGCTGCCTTAGGAGCAGGGCTTTGTAGCCGTCTCACAGCCTGGAGCTGATATAAACAGAAGTATTTTCTTGCCCTGCACTTATATGCAGGCTGAGAAACAGCCCAGTGTGGCATGAGCCTTAGGTCATTTGTAAAATCTGAAAAAGGAATCTGGATGGCTTGGAGGGAATACTGAAATGAAATATTTTCTTGAGAAATACAACAGCGTGAGCTCAATTAGTTTATTTGTAACATTTCTCAGACTTCTACTACATCATAATAATTTTTATTTCATGATAAATTTTACATCCAAAGCTAGGGAACAGTCAAGGTAAAGGCGTGTGCTCCCACATATATAAATGTGTTCCTAGGGTTTTGGGAGGAGACAATAGTGTCTGTCTAGCAAGACTATCTCCATGAATAACTTTGCCTAATTTGCTAAGTCGCATATCTAGGTAATCTTAAAAAATATAGACTTCTGCCAGCATTGTCCCTCTATGTGACTTTGACAAAGCCAGTTTGCAAAATGAATGTCAGGCACCTGAATTTGTGTGTTTTTTCCCTTGCTCTCTTCACACATTTTCCTCAGTAGTTTAAATAATTCCAAGACCCCTGCAAGGAATAAGTTATAACTAGTTATATTGTTGTGTAGTATTTTAATTTGGCATACTCTCTACAGGTATAATGAAACCATCACCTAATAATCAGTAGTTTAAATAACTCCAAGACCCCTGCAAGGAATAAGTTATATTTTAGTTGAAATAAAGTAAGGTACTGTTTTATTATTACAAAAAAAGAATAAATAATGTTTAAAAATTAGAATTATTTGCTTAAAAGAACTAAGGGTAGAATATGCACAGAGAAATCTACACAGTGTGGCCGGCACCCAATCCTGCTTCTGAGGCATCCATTTGCACAATGAACTCTTTTTGAAAATCTGGTCTTATCAACCCCGGTTGCCGACAGGGCCAATTTTCAAGTTCTATAAAAGCCTTTTCAGACTTGGCCAACCATTTACATTGCTGGGCTCTGTAAGATCCGTAAGGGAAGATGCAATGGAAGCAAAATTAGGCGCAAATCTACAATAGTAGTCTACTATCACCAGGAAGTCTCTCATTTGTTTCTTGGTGATGGGTTGTGGCTTTATATTTCCCCCACTTTTTTATTTGAGGCTGTACTACACCTCTTCTAATTACATAGAATAAGTATTTGGCTTCTTCCATTTCTATAGAACATATATATATATATATATACCCCTTTTCCAATATGAACAGTCTTACCAGGATTTTCCTGAAGTCTCTGAGGTACTGTGAGGAGGTTCCCTCTCCTAGGTAGCATTCAGTAGCTATGTACCTCTTTACAAGTTCCACCATCTGGGTCATATCCTGGGGTTCCGCCTGTCCAACCCATCACTAGATATCTTGTGGAAGAGCTTTCCAGTACCGTTTTACAAAGATCCTTTCCACCACTTGATCGGCCATGTAACTGTTGACATCAGGTTGCAGCCACTTTTTGGTTAGACTCAGAAGGTTGTGCATTTGCACAAATGCAGATTGCCTTTGTTGTAAACCCAGTCATTGAATCGTTTGGCATACACCGCCAACGTGACCCTGAGGTGGGCCATGATTTCATCTTAAACTTATTATAGTTATTAGAGTCCTGTTCTCTTAGGTCATAGTACACCTTTTGAGGTTCACCTGTCAAGTAAGGTGCTATCACCTCAGCCCATTCCCTTGGGGGTAACTTTTGTTGCCAGACAGCCAGGTATGCCTGAACATTGTCTGCTGGAGTCAGCGTTTGCAGAGATCTTTGCACTGCCTTGTGGATATTTATTGGTGCCTGCACCAGGGTCGCACTACAATGTAATTTCTTAGCAAGTGCTTGCATCTCCTGCTGCAAATGCAGGTTAGCACACTGGGTAACTTTACTGGCTTCTGCTTGGGCATGCAGCAGCTGATACACACAACATTAGAAAAACATTTCTATGAACTGAGACACATGGTCAGTCAAATTAGATGGCAAATACATACAAGTAATGGTAATTTGCCCAGCTGGTAATGTACAGTTTTCTTACTATTTACATAAACATAAAAGTGGACATGGACTTTAAAATGAATTATAAATGGACTGAACACCCCTACACTAATAATGTAATGGAGGTGTTTTTTTTTACAGTGAATATAAGGATTTGTTTGGCTCACTTGTGCAACCTGATGATGGGAGGTGTAGACACCCCTGAAACGTTGTTCTATACTTTGTGTGGTAAATCTGGCTAAATAAAGAAATAATTCTAAAGCAAGAAGTGGTGAATTGCTATGATTTTCCTTTGAGTACCACCACCATGTATATCAGCACCAAAGAAGTGTGAGCAGTGCTCCCTGCATATCTGTATTTGTGGGTTAAAAGGGGACTATAAGGACAAAGTAGGGTAAAACCTTGCCGGTGAACCACCATATATTCAGGACAAGGAACCAGCTGTGGGAGCCTAGGGAAAATCTGAGGTGTATTGGGGAGAGAAGCCAGAAGCCCAGCGTTTCAGTTGCCACCAGAGGATGCCCCTCTTCAGAATTTCCCCAAGGGAATCAGTAACGTAACTAGAGGGGGGCGGGCCCTGGCACGGGACATGCAGCAGGGCCCCCTGCCTACCCCGTACCCCCAGAATTACTGAAGAAGTCAGTGGCGCGCAAGCTGCCGAGGGTCCCTGGGGGGGTGCGGGCCCTGGCCCAATCGCACCCCCTACTCCCTCGGTAGTTACGCCACTGAAGGGAATCGACCAATTGCAGTAGCCCATGGCAGGGGCCCTGTGGAGAAAAGCCATCAGCCGACCCCTCAGTTCCCTCTGGTGGCTGCTCGTCTCTGAAGGTCAACCTCTTCATTAGCATAGAAGCCAAATGTCACACTGAGGAACATACATAGCACAGTTACATAGCAGATAACAGATACGCTCTGTAGAATAAGATGGTGTTTCACAAGGCTTATCTGTTATCCCCTATGTAACCTGTGCCTTTTCTCCTTTTTCCAGCTTAAATGGAAGCCCACTTGGATGCTCAGCAGATTGTTGATTTAAACTTCCATGTGTATGTGTAGTGTGCCGGGAGAATTACTCTTTCTGTGTATACACGCCATATAACTTGGCCACCTACACAAGGAGCACCCTCCTGGTATGAGTAGCCATTGTTTCCCTCAACAGGAGAGCAAACTCTATAACCAGTACCTCTGGTGTGGGAAGCAACATTTTGGGGGTAACAGGTACCTTTTAAAGATGTGGCTGTGTGCTGGCTGTTGAGAAACAGCAGCCCTATGTCAGGATAATAATGAAACAAGCCATTGTTTTTATGGGTCTGTACTTGCAGTTTAACTTATCATAAGCAGTGATGCTAGCAGGATAAATTATTTGCTCATTTCATATGTATTTATTGCTTTAATAAACCCATTTCCTCTGGTGATCTCATAGACGGCTTAAGCACAGTTAATAATGTCTAAGATACAGAGCAGGCATTCAGTAAGGGGGTTAAAAATGGACATAGAACCTATCTAGTTATGAATCACTGTGAGTAGTAGTATCCACAAACCCGACCAGGCCTCTCTTCTGTATTTGTGGTTATGGATGGCTGTGAGTTCTATGAGAGTTTAGTTACAACAGTCTTTTATGGGAAAACATGTAGAATATGCCGCTAAGGTATCTTATTTGCAGCTTCTGCAGTAATGTAACTCACACAGTTCTTATACTTAAAAAAGGTCAAAACCGTCTTTCACTATGCAAGCATATTGTTTGCTAGGCATGGAAATAGTATCATTGCTACAGAAAGCCACTCCACTCTCTCTTTCTAAATAAAGACCAAGCCTTGCAGATTCTGCTGTAATGCTACTGAGCTGCTGATTAACAGGAATGCACAATAAAATCCTGCAACATGTGTTGTACCCGCACGGTCCTTGCCATGTAGTACAGAGGCTTGCAGATAATCAAATGCAAATGCCTTTTTTAGCATAGTAATTCAGCAGGGACATTTCTGTGAAATATGCACAATTTCCGACCAGGGGCATGAAGGGAGATGATATCAAAAGAGGAATTTGTAAACATGCGTTTCCAAGATTGCATCCATAAAGCATGGGCAGACAGCATTGCAATTAGACAACAGGAATATATTGTTTGTCTGCCCTTTGGCTAATTCATTATGGCTGCTGAAGACGATGTTTGCAGCATGCTAATTGAAAGCAAGGTTGTTTACAAGTGTAAGAAGCAGTATATAATAAAGCTTGCTTCAATGCAGCACAGCGCTGTTTGTTCCTTGTGTGCTGAAGTAATCACTTTATTAAATACCTGTGTCAGCTCCAGAATAAACAGCACATTTTCATCTTTGTATCTATACATAGGGAGTTATCCAGTATATCAAAGTATTGTGATCTCTAAAGGGTTCAAACATACTGATAGCTAGGGATGTAGCGAACGTCGGAAAAAAAGTTCGCGAACATATTCGCGAACTTGCGCAAAAAATGCGAGCGGTTCGCGAACGGTTCGCGAACCCCATAGACTTCAATGGGAAGGCGAACTTTAACATCTAAAAAAAAAATTTCTGGCCAGAAAAATGATTTTAAAGTTGTTTAAAGGGTGCAACGACCTGGACAGTGGCATGCCAGAGAGGGATCAAGGGCAAAAATGTATCTGAAAAATCTGCCTGTGTGTGCTTGGAAGAGATAGTGTAGGGGGAGAGCTGTTAGTGATTTCAGGGACAGATGATAGTAAGTTTGCTGGCTAGTAATCTGCTTGATACTGCTCTGTATTGGAGGGACAGAAGTCTGCAGGGATTTGAGGGACATTTTAGCTTAGGTAGCTTTGCTGGCTAGTAATCTACTGTTCTCTTTAAACAACTGCCATACGTTGACCTTGTAGGCATTGTTTGCCCAGTTTTTTTGGACGCAGCCACTGAAGCACAGTTGCCAGAAAAAATATGCCATATAAATGCTGAAAATAGTCATTTTTCGCCATACGTTGACCTTGTAGACATTGTTTGCCCAGTTTTTTTGGTTGCAGCCACTGAAGCACAGTTGCCAGAAAAAATATGCCATATAAATGCTGAAAATAGTCATTTTTCGCCATACGTTGACCTTGTAGACATTGTTTGCCCAGTTTTTTTGGTTGCAGCCACTGAAGCACAGTTGCCAGAAAAAATATGCCATATAAATGCTGAAAATAGTCATTTTTTGCCATACGTTGACCTTGTAGGCATTGTTTGCCCAGTTTTTTTGGTCGCAGCCACTGAAGCACAGTTGCCAGAAAAAATATGCCATATAAATGCTGAAAATAGTCATTTTTTGCCATATACGTTGAGTCAACGTATGGCAAAAAATGACTATTTTCAGCATTTATATGGCATATTTTTTCTGGCCTCTGTGCTTCAGTGGCTGCGGCCAAAAAAACTGGGCAAACAATGCCTACAAGGTCAACGTATACACTACTACAGCGGTGGATACGGATTACGTAAAATATATTATGGCTGCTTGAAAAAAGTCACTCCGGTGTTTTTTCTGGAGACGGTAATATTATGGATATTTAGACAGAATGTGAACAAGGTCACACAGCTAGATGGCGGGTTGAAGAAAACACTGTGCAAATAATGCCTACAAGGTCAACGTATACACTACTACAGCGGTGGATACGGATTACGTAAAATATATTATGGCTGCTTGAAAAAAGTCACTCCGGTGTTTTTTCTGGAGACGGTAATATTATGGATATTTAGACAGAATGTGAACAAGGTCACACAGCTAGATGGCGGGTTGAAGAAAACACTGTGCAAATAATGCCTACAAGGTCAACGTATACACTACTACAGCGGTGGATACGGATTACGTAAAATATATTATGGCTGCTTGAAAAAAGTCACTCCGGTGTTTTTTCTGGAGACGGTAATATTATGGATATTTAGACAGAATGTGAACAAGGTCACACAGCTAGATGGCGGGTTGAAGAAAACACTGTGCAAATAATGCCTACAAGGTCAACGTATACACTACTACAGCGGTGGATACGGATTACGTAAAATATATTATGGCTGCTTGAAAAAAGTCACTCCGGTGTTTTTTCTGGAGACGGTAATATTATGGATATTTAGACAGAATGTGAACAAGGTCACACAGCTAGATGGCGGGTTGAAGAAAACAGTGTGCAAATAATGCCTACAGGGCAAATAATGCCTAAAAGGTCAACTTATACACTACTACAGCGGTAGTAAAATAAAAAAAAGTAAAATAAAAAAAAAATGAATATTAAAAAAAAAAAATTAAAGTTGGTGCTGCTGAACTACTAGGAGCAGCAGATTAGCACACCAGTCCCACTCCCCAACACTGCTAGACTAATAGCACTGGGCTCTTATAGTAGTAGTAGTAGTAGTAGTAGTAAAACAACAAAAAAATAAATAAAAGCAGTCCTTACAAGGACTACTGTTATTGCAGCAGTCAGCAGATGAGATCAGAAGCAGGACAGCTGCCCACTGCAGCTACATACAGAGCACTGCAGTAGAAGGTAGATTACTAGCCAGCAAAGCTACCTAAGCTTAAATGTCCCTCAAACCCCTGCAGACTTCTGTCCCTCCAATAACAGAGCAGTATCAAAACGATTACTAGCCAGCAAACTTTCAACTGTCCCTGAAATCACTAACAGGCAGCAGCTCTCTCCCTACACTATCTCTTCAGCACACACAGGCAGAGTGAAAAAACGCTGCAGGGCTTCGGTTTTTATAGGGAAGGGGAGTGGTCCAGGGGAGAGCTTCCTGATTGGCTGCCATGTACCTGCTGGTCTGGGGTGAGAGGGCAAAAAAAAGCGCCAACAATGGCGAACCCAAAATGGCGAACGTCGCGCGACGTTCGCGAACTTCCGGCGAGCGCGAACACCCGATGTTCGCGCGAACAAGTTCGCCGGCGAACAGTTCGCGACATCTCTACTGATAGCATTAACAGCACATCATTTTCTATACCATAGGTGAGCATATTGTGAGGAATAACATAGGGGGACCCTTTTCTGGGCAGGGCATCACTAAGCGAATTCCATATTGTGGTGCCTAATGCCACGATCATTTATGTATTGTATTTGTTCCAAGCATACACAGCGTCGGACTGGGGGGCCCAGGGCTCATCAGGCCTGCAGCCTCAGGAACCCCCCACACTGTCCCCCAGGCTCCCCCAGCCACAAAGTCGACTCCCCCCAGGCGCGAGTGTAACTTTTTTTAGTGCTTGACTTTGCAAGTGCTGCCGATGTCTTAAAGGCTGGTTAGGATATGGAGTGCAGGGACCTGGTCTGGGCCGGCGGGGCTCCCGCAGGCCCAGTCCGACCCATAGCATACAGCAAGTATATACGGTGCTGAAACTGAGCTCACACAAATGAAGATCATAGAAACTACCATAGGGGCATTCTGTGGAGATGTTAAGTACATCCAAACAGTGCCATGGTGGCAAAGGGTCTTTATATTTTATGTGCACCATCTCAGTAGCAAGAAAACATGTTGCTCACTCTAGCACTCTCAGTTGAAGTTGTCATAATGACCCTTTATGGATGCAAAAGTAATAAATATATAACACTTGTTTCATCATTAGGTGATAGTAATTACTCCAGCAGGGTTACAAAGGCCATGGAGGATATTGGCACAGACATAGTACAGAGCCCCTCAAGTTCCTTATGCTCAGTGTTACTAGAAAATATCATAAGCTGACCTTACATTATACTACATCTCACTGAACAAATTTCAGAAATGTTCATGGGCCCCAGATCACCTGCACCTGGAACTTTTGCACTGAATCTACCCAGTAATGCACCGTATTGTACCCAGTAGAGTATAAAAAAAAGTATATCGGGCCTACAGTATATTTTTAATTGCTCAGAATCTTGGCAAAAATGGATACTGATACACAACACAGAGCAAGCAGGGGCAAATTACCAAAAACTATGGGGATAATTCACGATGACAGCTTTATTACAGTTTGAAATTATTCAATGTATAAAAATACTAAGAAGATTCACTTGTATTCAGGCACACATTTATCATCACCATCCGGATTAAAGACACAAAACATAAGTGATGAATTGCACCTCATGAAGAACACCCCACACTCATAGAGGCTTCTGGACTGGTCAGGGTGCTGCATAGTTGTTATTCACCACACAAACAGAATAGAAATATGGGTCAACTGCATTACACAGTTCATGTATGCTGGAAAAAACGTGCAACAGTGAGGCAAACTTGTCTTAATCATGGCAAAGTTTATCGTTTGATTCTTGTGCAAATTGCAAACATTTTTTTGCTTTTTTACCCATACTTTCTCAGCAAGCAAGGAATCTCCATGATCACAATATCCAAGGGGCTGGTGAGCAACATGTTGTACTCCAGTTGGGGACCACTGCTCTATGCCATTAGACTTATTAAAGTTATGTAGTCTGTTTACAAGAGAGGTTTCACATTCATGTTATGTCTTAATGAATGTTTTGCATAACATTTTCTCTTAAACAATGTATTATGTACAATGTTAAACTGGCCTTCCTGAGTACAATAGGATCTCCTGGTTATCCCTGACCCTATTGTGCCCCAGCCATGTCTATCTAAATGTTAGCAGAGTGAGCCCTCCACATCAAATTCTCTGGTGGCCCTTAGAGACCAAACATTATGTGAACAAAGTCATATTTATCATTTTAGTTGCTTCATACCTTGACTTCCCTCATGTCATGAAATGACTAACAGCCAACAACTGAATTGCTTTAACATTCCATGATTAATCAGAATAATTTTACATTAAAGGAAAATATAAAGTTACTATACAGTTACTTACAAAGTACCGTAAGCAAATACCTATGACAGGCAAAATATATAAGCTCATGTGCAGCATCATAGCTCCTTCCATTTTGTGAGTCTTACACTTCCTATTGGTATTCCTACTGATATTTATATAATATCCCCAAGCAACAATATGCACTAATGGGTAACTGAGCATTAAAGCAATGCTTATTATCCTTTAGGATATGAGGTTTGAATGTGCGTCTATTGAAATGGTATGTGAGTGGCATTGTGGACTGCTATAGTGAGCAAAATGTTTTCTGTGCCTAAGATCTTGTGAGGTTGTGCACATAAAATACAAGGTCCATTTGTCACCATTTGAATGTACTGCACATCTTCACGGTATGTACCTGTTGTAGTTCCCTTTCTTCTCCTTTTGTCAACTTAGATTCAGCATCTTGTATATCTGCTGTATGCCTGGAACAAATGCAATACATAAATAATCATGCAATTGGCACCATAATATGGCATTTATTTTTTCAATGTTTTTCCTGCTGCTTAAGCACAAAAAATGCAGCATGTCGCCTTTAAAAAAAAGCAATTAAATGCATATGCAATAAAACACAACTCTGAACGCTCATGAGTAATACCTAGGTAGGTAGAATAACATCAGGGTTGGACTGGAGCATTGGGGTCTCCCCGGGGCTGCAAAACAAAGGGCCCTCCTGACAGTCCCCGGGGGCCCCCTGCCGATCTATAAAAGTGTGTGCATGCACGTAAAACGTGGCGTGTCGTGCATGTGCAATGCACATGGCGCTCCAGTATGAGCAATAGAATCTGCACCGCAGGCATGTGCAAAACGATGCTGCGCAACAACTGACCATCAACTTGGGGGCCCACGAGGGCCGGGGCCCACCGGGTTTTTTCCCCATGGCCGGATTTACATAGTGGGCGCACCTAGGCCCACTACCATTCGTCGCCCCTGTCCTCTCCAGGCTTGGGCCTAGGTGGCCTTTCCACAAATCCGGGCCTGTTTTTCCCGGTGCCCCGCCGGCCCAATCCAAACCCTGAATAACATTGAATCAATTAAGGTATGTGCTTAGGACTCTTACGCAGTGATTTTGTGATCTCTGAATGCAAGTCAAGCTCAAGATAATGCAACATGCTATGTCTAATCAAAAGCAAATTGAGTAAGAAGCATCTCAGAACGCTCATGAGTACAGGCAGGCAGAATATAATGGAATCAATTAGCACATGTGTTTAGGTGCACTCAAGCCAGCGTCTCAAACGCATGTTAAACACATTAAAGGCAGAAAAAAATGCCCATGTGTAAGAGCCTGTAGATACACTCAAACCTGCATCTCAAATGCACATTAATATCACTCAAAAATGCCCAAATGTAAAATCCCTAAAAGGTTGGTAAGCTGAAAAATTTCTTCTGTCCATAAAAACAACAGCCTGCACTGAGCGAGAAAAATAAAGGCACAATGATTCTTAATGGCAAGTTGCCTTTAATTAAGGGAAAATTAAAATTGCTCCCCATAACCAAGAACCATATAGATGTGAAATATGTGTGAAGTGTGTGTTACCTAATCATTTCATGGTGACTGCCTAGAATAAGGGTTTTACTTAGTTCAGCAACTGACCAGCAGAGATATGTCCTATATACTGTTTGAAGTATATTGAACTGTTTTCAATCAGTGTGACATTTATTGAAACTGAACTGACTGTTTACTGCTCAGAAAATGTTACTTTAAATCAATTTTTTTTTTGGATTTTCATACAGCTTACATTAGAGCAACCATTGTCTGAATTCCCATGCCAATCTGAAATCTAAATTTGAGAAATAATAAAAATACTAATAAAATAATACAAAATACAGATATGTTCAGGACATGAGGTTTTCCGGATAAGGGGTATTTCCATAATTTGGATCAAAATTTTTAAGTCTGCTAAAAAATAATTGAATGGAGATCTAAAGCTTAACCAAAGAAGTATGCTAGAAATGTTGTACATTGTGTTTTGGGTTTCTATACCAGCCCAAGGCAACCACAACCATTTAGCAGAGAAGATCTGTGCCTCTGAAGATGCCCCAGTAGCCCCCCATCTTCTTTTCTGCTGATTCACCTTGCTCTGGGCTGATGTCAGGTACTGAGTTTAGGGACTGACTCAAAATATACAGTACACATAGAATATAAATGTCACAATATAAGGCTGATAAGTAATTAATACAGATAATTACTACATGGCAGCACAGAAACCAGTGCAACTAGCATCATAATTTAATAATCAGCCTTGTAGTATTAGTTAAAATTACAGGACAACCTCCTTTTGTGTTTGCTAATTAATGATGATCCCTAAGCTTAGTTTCTCAACAGCTGCTCAGAGCGCACTGAGCATGTGAGTGTCGCAGACACTTTCAAAGATGGTGAGCTCCTGTGATAAGTTTGAAGTCCTGTATCATTGCTGCTATTAAGAAGCTGAAACGTTGGGCTGGTACAATAAGTTCTGTATAAAAAATGGCATTTTTAGCCACATTCATTTATCGGGTTTAGTTCTCCTTTAAACATTTATTAAACCCAATACGATGGTTTTGCCTCAAGTAAAGATTAACTATATCTTAGGGTCAAGTACAAGGTACTGTTTTATTATTACAGAGAAAAATGAAATCATGTTTCAACATTTTAATTATTTGCTATTGAGTCTATGGCCTTCCCATAATTCAGACCCTTTTGCATAATGCACTTGATTATTTCCCAACTGATCCTCCAAAAAGCTTTTTATCAGTCTCTTCAACAGTTTAGTAGAGTAGCCATCTCTACATTCGTATCATATAAAATGAAAGAAATCTGGAGAGCCTTCCAGTGTGAATTAATGTAGTCTTATTAAAGCACTACATGTTTCAGACCACATGGGTCCATCCTCTGGACCCGTTTGGTCCGAAACATGTAGTGCTTCAATAAAACGACATTAATTCACACTGGAAGGCTCTCCAGATTTCTTTCATTTTATACTTTCTGCATAATGGGTTTCCGGTTAATGGATCCCCTACTTGATCAACTTGATTGGCGCATTTAAACATATTTGTTAATAAGTTTATGATGAACACTCATGTGATAATAAAAGATTAACTTATGTGTTTCCGCCATAAAATGCTTATGTGTATGACTCCTAATACCAGGTTGCAACATGAGCATATTTTTACCCAGTCGTGCATTGGTGGGCCAAAGTGTACTAATTTGAGCATTCAAGTACCAGTCAAACAATGGGATCACATCTGAATGCACTGATTATAGACTGATAATATAAAATTGATTATATAAAATAATACAAATACCATATTTAAAACAGTCAGGACACATTTCAGGATAAATTAAGTTTTCTTTATTACCTCCAATTTAAGAGCTAATTATACATAGAAGAGATTGCTGGAAAGGTAAATGCTTGTCTACTGTTGCTCCTCCAGTATACAGCAGTGCCAAACCCCATTTGCAAAGTAAAACTAGTTACTAAGGGCACAAGGTGCATCTTGCAGGTAATAAAGTACATTGTGGGCAAAACCTAAACTTAGAGTGGCCACAGACATTACAATTACGATTTTTCCTGGAAAATATCTTTGCAAGAAGCATCATTCGTTTCAATACACACGTATAGAACTGAATCGTCAGATATAGAGATAGAAACAATAGAATTCTACCTGTATCTGATGATTCAGCATTGGCTGATATCTGGGTGCCCGATCAAAATGTTCTGGCTGGCCCAATCAATGAGCCAACCTATATCCAATTTTTTTTTACAATATCGGTCTTCTCGTCTCCCGCCATACACGCATTGAATATCGTACGAAAATTTGTTTTGTACGATATTATCTGTGCCTCTATGGCCACCTTTAGGGGCAGTTTTACTAAAGGGCGAAGTGGCTAACGCTGCAGGGACATCACCAATTCACTAACAGGTGCCAGTTTGCTATCAAACGGGACTGTCGATATCGTTCATTCGCACTCTATCGGCAGGCGACGTTTTGCTCTGGTAAATGACCGTTACCAGGTGGAGTGCTTAAAAGAAGCAAGATCACATCATATTCTGGGTGCCGAAAATGCATTAATGTTCCAAAATCACTGGCGACTTTTCCTTTTGAAGCGGAATTGCCTGCAAATGTCCTGACTTTTTTTGGCTGACAAACTTTTTTTGGGTTACCGGTTTTCTCCACACATTTCATAACATATGGAACATTCATTTTACAGTGGGCTCATGTGTATGGCATTATATTAACTCTCTTTTCTTTATTAAGGTTCCCTGGACATGTATAAGAAAAAGTGGTAACTTCAAACAACATTTAGAATAAAGACCAACAAACAACTTTAAATAACCCGCCGTATGCAAACTGACCATAAGCGCAAGATCACTAATGAATTTTCAATAGGCACAAACGAACGCTATTGCATCTTCGCTATGAAATACTTGCACTGCCAAAGTAATGCTAGCGAAAAGACGCCAGTGTTTGGCACCCAGGGCACAACTTCGCATATTAGTGAATTAGCGTAGTAGTAGGGAATTTGGGCTTGGCAAAGTTGCTGTCGACAATTCGCCCTTTAGAAAATCTTCCCCATAGTCTTTAAACTCCTAAATTATGGGTTTTTTTGTTTTTGCATTTTGAGCGATGGGAGAATTGCTTTTCTATCTACTGTATGGCTTTTGGGGGGGGACAGTGTCTGGCTTGCCATTTATCTGCAGATGAATACATGGGTTTCTATTGTCCCAACTAACTGCTAATGCTGCTGAAGATCACTTACTAAATATGTAGGCTTGGTCTCAGCTCAGTAACAATAGGTTAAGCCTCTCTTACTGAAGTATGCTGCCCTTCATTTGAATATTCACAGGGGTAATTGTAGAAGTGAATGGTGCAGTTTGTTATGGAATTTCTTCACAATTAGAGCAATGTTTTTGGCATCTTTGTCTTACAAATTCTTGTGGCAAAAATACAGAAAAAAAACCTGTACACACAATAATCAGTGAGTTATTCAGCAAAATGCATTTCCCTGTAACAATGTTATTGGCCCGGCCTACACAATCAATTGTACCTCTCTGCTGGAATGATTTCACTTGTGTTATTTTCTCAGTACTGGCATTTTGTAAATGTCCTCCATTGTACAGGACTGCAGAATGTGTTGGAGTTTCATACAAAGCACACACCTCCCAATTAGAAACTGTTTTTCTTTTGATTAGTATTCACCTTAAATATAATCTGAACTATGTATGTCCAGCTTCTAAGTCATTTTTAATACTTTCCAAATATTAGGAGTCACAATGTTGTGTATGTCAGCAATGGTTTTTCATGGGGATTAATATTATTGCTTGAAAATAGAAGTAAAGATGTAATTGATATTTATGCCAGTTTGTCATGCTTGCAGGGATTTCCACTGAATATGATAGAAAGAGACCCACAACAATTTCCCTACTTTTTGTTTTTCCCCAGTATACAGAAAGCCTACTGTATATCACTCTTGATAAGAAAGGCATATTCTTCCCTAAAATACATTAGAGCTTGAAGTATGAGGACATATAATGTGAGCTGAACATTTATTCACTGCATATTTTCTTTACTCAATAAGTGGCAGCTATCACATTGCTAGTTTCAGCATTATATACAGTATATATGGTGACTTTGCTACTGCTGCCTTTAAGGAATGGCTCTGTTAAAGGAAGTTGTATGGCAGTTCCTACTCAAATATACAAATCAAAATACATAAAAAAAGAATGATAAACATAATGGTAATAAGATCGAGCCAGCCATTGTTCTACATGGCATAGAGAATCCATTTAGCAATTTTTAGTTTTGCCTTTAGATTCCCCTTTATAATAATAATAATAATAATAATAATAAATCCTGCCTGTCTGTGCCTCATATGCTTGTGACATAATTTTGAGCACCAATTTATTCATTAGAGAAAAGAAACAAGATACAGTTGATGGTACTTTCATGGCAGGTAAGAAAGAGAGAGACATGGTTCATTTTAAAATCACTGTACAGGATGGAAGCGGATGGTAAGCAGGGGTGATTCGCTAATGAGGTGAGTTGAGGCTGTCGCCTCTGGTGGCAGCACCCCACTAGGTACCAGGGGCAGCAAAAATGCTGCTCCTGGTACTTTAAGAGTGAATTTCCAGGGGAGGGGGGGCAGCAGCAACTGCTGCTGCCTCAGGCAGCGGAGGGGCCAGGATCGCCCCTGATGGTAAGTACTGGTCTCCTGTAGTTAGGGGTGTTTTATGGGACACCTACATGGTCACTAGTGATAAGCGATTTTTTTTTCGCCAGGCATGGTTTCAAGGTAAATTCCACATTTCACCATCTGCAAATTTTTTTTGTGAAAAAATTTTACCTACAAAAAAGTCACTATAAGAAAAAAACGCCCATTTACTTTAATGCATTTGGACAAAAAAGTGGTCAAATTAAAAAAGTTGCTGAGACGAAATAATGTCCTTGTACTTTAATGCATTTGGAGTCAGAAAAAAATGTTGCGCGTAAAAATTTGTCACACGTAAAAAAAATGTAAACACTCATTGACTTTTGCAAATTTTTCAACAAGTGAAAGCGCTCATCGCTAGTGGTCACCCAACAGCTCATCCCTAATAAATACTGTGCCAGGAAGTATGGGTTCTGGTGTTCCATTCCGGGATAGGGTGCACAGCTTGTGCCTGCTTTTTTTTTCACTGTTTGTAAATTAATCATCTTCTTTAAAGCTTTAAGAATGAGGGGGCCCTAACTAAAATTATTTTGCAGTGGGCTTGTGTAATTACTTCTTTTGCCACTTTTGTTACATTCAGAGCTAAATCACACAACTTTAAAGCTAAAAAAAACCCCTATTTTTTTGCTTCCAGAGCCCGATGTAACCACCCTCCTGCTAGATATTTCAATGCTGTCATTTCTGTGACACATTAAAGTAGAAAAGCATGCCTTCAGTGAAGATTACATTTCTACAGTCAGTCTATGGTTATGTTTCATGCTGAGAGCACACGAGCATGTGCCGATTTCAGTCTCCACCAGTACTGAAGCCTTAATCATTGCCACTCAACAATAAGCAAGTCCATGGTTCACGCTTATAGCACTGACACAGCCAATACATGCAGTCACTTTGCCTGTTCTCTGCCTCTGAAGATTTAAGAAGCTGCATTTCTTATCCTTCCATTAGAAAATGCAACCTCTCCGCATAGCAATAGCTAGAGAGGGGAGCTAAATCAAAGCCTTCGTTCCCACTTAGAAAGAACGTTAGTAAATGTGAGCCAGCTGCCTGTCTTTAGAGAAGAGTTATTTTGAAGTGACTTCTTTGGGAAAAAAAGACAAGAAAAAAGTGTGTTGAAGATGTTATTTGAGAGCAGGGATGCTATTAAAATCTTTATGATATCTTGGGCCAGCCATCTTTGTTTCATAGAACAATATATTTGGCTTGATCTCTGGTTCCTGCATGGTGCAAAGCAGTAAAGGGTTATACTGCCTGTACCTCAGTGGCCACCAGAACAGAAGCAATAAATTCAAGCTACACATTTTGAATACTGAATGAGATTTTTACCACTTAGCTGTATTTCATTCACAGCAAGAGGACACTTGAAGTCATCTTTAAGCGGTTAAGCATTTTTTCCCTTCACTATTACAATATAAATAGTATTACCTGCTATCATTCAGTTGGCATGACAAGTTTCATTTTCCTTTTTTAAGTCTACTAACAGAAGGCACTGCAATGTATTTCAGACAATCACTACTTTAATAAACGTGATAGCCTTTACACACTAGTCACAATTCATTAAAAGATCCTTCTATTCTACTCATAACATGTTAAATGATGGGGATGCCTCCCACAAAACAGTTGATAAGGGGGCCCAGACTGAAGACTATTTAGGAGGAGAATTGATATACAGTAAAGGCTCACGGAAGACCAGCCTATAGGGCAATGTGTAGGATTTAGGCCTATGGCACGCTAGACTTTTTCCCCTCTATGTAAATATTCTGGCAAAGAAAAGGCTGAGTTTTGCATTTTATTGGTGCAAGAATGCATACATCAGAATTTCCAAGCTGGAATGGAGTGGCCTTTTTCTGTTTGTTCTTTTAAGTGCCCTTGGACTATACCAGGGAAATTGAATTACTAACTTGTTTTTAGGTAAGGGGTCATGTTGGCATGATCAGACTGAGATTCAAAATATGTCAGAGGACCACATTTCATCATAGGCCCAATAAAAATTGCCACTCTATTTCAGGTTACAGGAGCCCCTGTGGCATTTACTTGAATATACAGTTTGTCAGTCCTGCCCTGCATGTTGGTTGAAAGGTAAAACACCTATTTGGGCAATATATGGCATTTTACAGCTGTTGGTAGATTTATCTTGGTGTTTTTAAACAAGGACAACACTAAGACATAGGGGCAAATTCACTAAGCGTCCGAAAAATCCGAAGTTGCGCTCAGGGAGGTGAAAGGCAGCGAAGTTGCGCTAGCGTTAATTCGTCAAGCAAAGCGAAGTTACGTTTAATTATGCCTAATTTGCATACGGCCACAAGTTAAAGTACAATGGACGTATATGTAGCAGCAAATACTGTACATTACACTACACAAGCCTGGGAAAGCTTATTTTGCCCTATACATGTCACCACTGTATAGTTTAGGTGCCAAATGTAGGGGGAAAGGAGGGTTGCACCAAAAAAATTTACCATCTTTTTCAGCCTATCACTCAGTAAAAGACGCCAGCGTTTTTTGGGACTTTTTTTTAAACAAGCCCTATCTACTCTATTGCACTTCGCTTGGTCTGAGGTGGAGAACGCAAGTCTGGCACAAGAGGTAAAGTTCAGTAAAATGCGCAAGTTAGTGAATTAGCGTAGTTATGTCCCTTCGCCATACCGCAACTTCGCCTGGCGTAAGCGTATGAAGTAGCGCTAGAGTAGGTCCACTTCTCTAGCGAATTTATGCCAACGCCCGTTAATAAATTGGCAAAGTATGAAATGACATCACGCTGTTGAATTTTCACTAGCGTTAGCCACTTCGCCCTTTAGTAAATTTGCCCCATAGTTACTGTTGGCTAAATCTAGATTTAAATCTACATATAGATGAATCTATGAACAGTAAGTCTACAGTATGTAAATGTTAATCTAAAAGAGAGTATAGCAGCATAATCATGTTATGGTTAAAAATGTTTCACTGGTTTGTAATAGTAGAGGAATTAGCAACAGGAAGATAATGAGCTATTGCCTCATTATACATCTCAGGGTGGTTTGCCACTTGAAATATTGCATCTTGTTTGTTATTTACAGGAAGGCAGGCATTGATTAAAGGGTACATTCTGCACCCAGCTGGCAATACTTGTTCTAGTTGTGCCTTTTTAATATATAGTGAGGCCAGATGTGAAAGCTGATCTGACTGCAGAACACCTATAACATGCCCCATAGTTAAGCCCACCAAGAGGTGAAACTCATGCTCTTCATTCTCTGGTACAATCGCTATGAATCTTATGAATGTTATTTTCTGTAGGCCATGTGCCATATTTGTAGCCTTGAGTCTTCTATGGGCAAGATCTAATTGGCAACCTTAAAGCTCAAGTGTTGCAACTATGTTAGGTTGCTTTGTTCTTTATTCTGCTATTCACGCTAGTGACTGCAACTGTGCTACATTAGAGGGACAACTGCTATTAATGGAAGACCACTGTCTAGCCATTCATCTTGAAGTAGATTCAACATTCTATTGCAGAGGTCTGCAGTCTGACCTCTTATCATCCACAGCACAGCTGTCCGTTCTGCAGTTAATTTCTAGCTTTGTCTGGACTATATTTCCCATCATCCCTGGCTTGCCAAAAGCTGTTGTTGGGAATAGCTGGCTGGGCCATCCATCTTTATGTAGATTTGACATTTTACTGCAGAGATCTGCACTGTGACCTCTTAATCTATCTCCCATAGAACAGATGTCCATCCTGCAGTTAGTTACATGTATCTGAACTATTATTGCTAGCATTTTCTGACTGCCAAAAACTGAGGATTGTAGTTTAACAAAGGTTCGACCTGCTTTTTTAATGCTGTCCAGGGAAAGAAGGCAAGAGGAAGTAGTAACTGGCTATATTTAATGCTGCTTAGCTAAACAAGGAAATACCAACCATTTAGGTGTTGGGTTTTAAATATTCAGCTAATTCATTCTGCGCAAGACGTATTTGCCAGCTGTACATTGTGCTCTTCTCAGGAAATTGATACAGTACTCACAGATACAATTATTCTGGACTTCTGCAATGTCAGACAGTCTCTTGTCAGGACAAGATAAATAAGATAAACTAGTATCACAAAAGGCAGTGTGTATTGTTTCTGTCTGAGATCTATGTGGCTAGCACGTAAACACATAGTTCCTAGTGCTACAAACCCCAGGCAATTCTTCCACAGCTACATTTATATTTAAATAAAGAGTCCATCATCTGTGGACATGATAGCAAGGATGTGAAATAATTCTTCCAGCCATAAATGCTACTGAATATGACTACTGGGTCATATTTACAGTAGGTAACCTTATAAAAAAGGTGCTTCATTCCCATGCATCACATTTTGTATTCTCTAAATAAGACACTCATTACCTCCTTTACAGTCAATATTTATATCTAATGTGTATGTGTGCTGACATGGGTATGCCCTTCTATAGTACAATGCTGTAGAATATGTTGTTGCTTTATAAATACATTATTATTTTATAATACCACCTTTCATTAGTTCTTCTGTACATTATATGTATTATACTCCCGACTTCAGAGGGACACATTTTGTTCTATATTTTAGTTGTAACATCACTAATATAGTTTGACACACATTGGCAACTTTTATAATGTTGTTATTTTGAGACAAATGTATGATTTTTGGGGCAACGTCATGGGCCTCAAACTGGCAAAACACAAAAACAGTCAATATAAAGATATATATTTATAGAAGATTCATAAGATGATTAGGCTAATAACTAACCATGCAGTTCTCTGTCTGTTTTGAACTACAGCCCCCAGTGTCCTTTGAAAGTGAAAGTCACAGGTGGGAGTAATAATAATGAATATACCTATATTAGAAGGTTACTGCAATGCGCACTCAGTGGCCCAGCTGTGTATTCTATATATATATTTTTAACATCTTCTAGCCTAAGGTACTGGGAATTGTAGGTTGAAGGTTGCAGGCTGAACATCATAAACCAATTATCTAAACTACAGCTTCAGGCTAAGAAGTTTGCCAAAAATCTACCTCCTAATGATAATATAATGTTAAAAGTCACATATGAATCCAGTTATCTATATTAAAGCCTATTGTGACCAAGGATTCTATTCCCTTAAAGGAATTGTTCAGTGTAAAAATAAAAACTGGTTAAACAGATAGGCTGTGCAAAATAAAAAATGTTTTGAATATAGTTAGTTATCCAAAAATGTAATGTATAAAGGCTGGAGTGACTGGATGTCTAACATAATAGCCAGAACACTACTTCCTGTTTTAAATCTGCATATCTCCAGTGTTTTGGAATGCATTCAGATGCAGCTGGACAGCATGCTGAATTCTCCCGTCCTAGGCCCTGGCCTTTGTGGCCTTTCCACCAATCTGGGCATGATGATTGGGGGGTGCAGCTACCTCTTCTGCCTACCCCTAGACCGGACTCACCTGGCACTCGACTTACGCGTATGTGAGCATGTCGTCACTGTGCGTGACATCACTGCGCATTTGCTTACACCCGTGACGAGGGAAGTGGGGACAACTGGCCAGCTGGGTTGCCTAGGGCCGGCCTGGCCCACCTCTGACTGCACTGCTATGACATGAATGTCAGCACTTTAGAGTTTATACAGTACAGAAATGGTTTAAACTACGTAGGTCCTTTTCTTTGTGTACACATTAAATCTTTTAATAGCACCTACTCTATAAATACTAAAAACTGCAATGGCAGAAAGCTAAGGTTCCCCCCTCAACCCGAACAGTTTGTATTTACTTAAAGAACTAAACCCCCCATATAATAAAACCCACTAGCCCCTACCATCCATAGTCCCCCCTCCCTGCTCCTTCCCACACAGGTGATAACTCCAGTAATTGCCCCTACCCCTCGTTGCAGAGTAAACGCAGTGGAGCTCATGGGCGCCATCTTCTTCTCTTCTGTAATCTTCGGACATTAAGCTGAAGGGAAGGAAGAATACCTGAATATTATCGAAGAGAAGAAGATGGCTTCCGTGAGCTCCGCTGTGCTAACTCTGCAACGAGGGGTACATATGCACACAAAAGCCATGAATATCTTGTAATGATACCCTTATAAACAGTGAGTGATGTCATCAGTTATAAACAGTGAGTAGTGATGTCATTTGTGTCACATGACTCACTAAAACTCGTGTATTATAATAAATAAATATCAGGATATTAGAAGTAACCTTGGAGTTCCATGGCCTGTTCAAAAACACTCAGCCTTTTGCTTTTATATGGTCATGTAACTCCTCTGTGATTTATGATATCCTTAGGGCTAGTCCACACGGGGAGATAGCCACGCGTTTGCGGTCGCGGCGACAAAGCGCCGCGCCAGTCGCCGCGACCGGCGCAGGCGACAGTTTTGTATGGGCGCCTATGTAAAAACGCCTGTGCTAACCACACGAGGCGATGCGCTTTTCAACAGTCGCCTGAAAATGCCTCGCCAGGCTTTTTCAGGCGACTGTTGAAAAGCGCATCGCCTCGTGTGGTTAGCACAGGCGTTTTTACATAGGCGCCCATACAAAACTGTCGCCTGCGCCGGTCGCGGCGACTGGCGCGGCGCTTTGTCGCCGCGACCGCAAACGCGTGGCTATCTCCCCGTGTGGAATAGCCCTTATATTTTACAATATGGGGTACTTTATTTACACTATTTATATATATATATAAATCCCAAAGAACTATACAAAGCTACCAGACTATGCAAGAATCTGCCAGGTGTAACAAAGGACCGTAAAGGCCTTATTTGTTTAAGATTTCTATTTGCATGAATTCTCCTTTCCATAGATTTTCTACAGCAACTCTCTTCACTTTTCCTTTTTTTCCCCCCCAGGCGGGTGTTCTTTTTGAATGAATGACGTCGACGGCCGCCTCAGCCAATCAAGACGCCCCCGGGCACGGCGAATTATTCATGAGTCCTAGACCCAATGACCGGAGCGGGAGGTTGTTTTAAACAGGGGGGAGAGGCGTGCGGCCAATCAGGAAGCTCTCGTAGTAAGCTAGCGCGAGGCAGCGAGCCAGGCTTTTAGCTCAGAGCGGCGTGCGCACGGGGGGACACCACACTTAGCGAACAATACAGGTAACGTCCTACAGCTTCTGTCTGCCTTTCTGGCACCCCCTCCTTTTTCCTAAACTTTCCGCTTGGTCCCGCCGGCCTTATCTCTTCCTATTCCGTTGGTTTCCCTCTGTCGTATTGTGTATGTGTGTCTATACCTGTGCCGCTTGCTTCACTTTCCCTTTCAGTAATATATATATATGCGTGTGTGTGCCGTCTGCACATTCGCTTCAGTGTATAGATATGTATGTGATTGTTAGTATTTTGCCATTGCTTCGTACGTTCCATTGCTAGAACCCGTTGGGAGAACTACAACTCCCATCATCCCTTTATCCGCAGAGCTGACGCGCTGTGCTGGGACTTGTAGTCGTGTAAAAAAGATGGGCTACTGTCGCTGATGCCTGTGTGTTTGGGGCATTGCAATAGCTCTGCAATAACATGGCTGTCCCTGTCATCCTCTGCCTTGTTGTTTCTCTGTCTTAGGAGGAAGAAGAGGGAGGAGGGGTGGGGAGGGTAAATCCCCCCACTTCTATTTACCCCGTTTTTTAGGTATAACGTTTATTTAGTAGCCCTCAGTTAGTGCCCTGTATGTTCCTCTGCAGCTTTGCTCTGCGCCTCCCATTAATAACACTGGGAAAAACCTGCGCTCGTTTGATCCCCGCTCTTTAAACTGCTCCCGCGGGCCAGGGGAAGTATTATAAACCCCCCAAAATACCTCAACTCTTGCCCCGACTCTTCCCTGTCCAGTGCTGTCGGTTTTTTCCTACTTTCCCTCGTCGTTTCTCCGTTTTTCTACTTTTTATACCGCGCCCCCTACCCCGTGTCTCCCTCCCTTTGACTGTAATGGCTGAACGCGGCTCTTTGTTAAACAGGGTATTGCGCTAAGTCTCGGCGTGTAGGGATGGGGGGGCACCGTAAATCGCCTCCCCGCCGCTCCGTGCCGCCTCGTTCGTGAATATAAACGTCAGATTCGGTGAGAGGAGAGTCTGCTCTTTCCAGCCGTGCCTTTTGTGTCTTTATCCCGCTCTCCGCTGCTGAAAGAGGCGAGTCCGTATGCGCGGGGAAGGAATGCAGTGAGTGTATAGCAGTGTCTATGCACACAGAGAGAAGCCATTTTAGTGAATGGAGAGCCCATTGCAAACAACAGCTTGGGCTTCTCTATATACTCCATAGCAAGGCTATATACTCATACACGAACCGCCGGCACCGCAGATTAATCCCAAATTCCCCCACAAACCTCCAGCCCACATTCAAATCACAACTAAAGGGTTTCTGAGGGCTGCATTTTAGGGGGACTTTCTTTCATGAAGAAGCATTTCACAAAATGGAAGATGAATTATTGGTGTCTTGTTGACCCGCCGTCTTTTCTTTTTCCCTCGCAGTGCAGCTCTATGCAGGGGCTGTGCCTGCAACTCCAGCCAGCAATAGGGGCACATTTATTCACACACGCTTTTTAGCAGTTTTTTCTTCTCCTTTCTCATAATAATGACCTTGGCTGTGGGGAAACATGAAGATGGCAGGGCTTTGTGTTTTGTTTTTTTTATGCTTCCATGTTTTGAAGTTATAACATGCCTTACTTCACCTTTATTTTATTATTTTTATGTTATCACATACTTCACCTTTATCATTTTTATAATTTTTTTTTATTTTATCACACTTAACCTTTATTCATTTTATCTTTTTTTTAATGTTATGTTATTTTATAACTAATTCTTTTTATGTTTTGCACTTTTTTTAAAAAAAAAATAAATATAAATTTTTTATTTTTCATGCTTTGTTTTTACCTGACATTTCAGTCTTTATGTGGGGGCGGGTTATTTTAGTTAAAGAATTCTATTTTGCTAATTATTTATTTATTTATTTTTTTATATTTAGACGTTTGTCCTGCCATAATTGGCTCAGTGGTGAAAGCCAAAGAGGAGAAATTGCTGATTTTTAACCAGTAGTTGCAAAGATTTCAAAGTCCTCTAAATACAGAAGGCCAGTTGAGATCCCATGGATCCCCAGCATAAACCTAACTAGCCCATAGTAAAGTACAGTTGAAGGTTTAAACCTAAAATCTGTTACAATTGCCTAGTACCGTGGGTCAGGTTTGTTTATGCTGGGGATAGTTGTGACACCTGACTAGTGTATATAAATATCTTTTTATAATGCAATAGGTTTATAAACAATATTTCAAAGGGGTGGTTCACCTTCTGAACACTTTTTATTTTTTTATTTTTTTTCAGTTGTTACCCAGAATGACTCTCTTCAGTTACTTTCCATTATTTATTTTTTACTGTGTTTCCAAAATCTAAGATTAACGTTCCGGTCCTGTCTCTGGTGTTTTGAGTCTGACAGCTCAGTAATTCAGGTGCAGACTCTAAACTGTTAAAATTTGGCAGCATTTAGTTGATCCATTTCTCAGCAGCATCTCTGGAGCATTAGCAACTATTGTATCAATTCTAACAGTTGCCTGTAATGAAACCCAGAGATTCTGCTCAGCAGGGACAAAGAAAACAAATGGATCAACTAAATGGTATCAATTTAGAAATGTTTAGTGGTTGGCAACCCCCCCCCCCAAGCTTCTTTAGAAGTTGAAAAAACTCACTTTACACTTCAATATTAGAAAAATTTTGACACATAGAAAATAGAAAGTAATTGGAAAAAGTTATTTCTGGTGATCTATCCGGAAAACAATTAGTTGTTTGAAGGTGAACAACCCCTTTTAAGGAATAGTTGGTTAGTTGCCACACTTTTTTTTTTTTTTACATGGGTCTTAATTTTTTTTTGTTCATTTTTGCAGCCTGTGTTTAGAGTGGTGGTGTGTGTAATGGCACAACAAAGTCCAGCTTATGTAGCCAACATCTTCAATGCTGAGCGCAGTCTACACAAAGTGTAGGGGGTAAGGGGATTCTGAAAGTTGTAGTTCAGCATTTGAACTGCTAAGGGTTAATTGTACAGAGTCTACAGACCCCTTTAACATTTTTCCTCCAGTGTTAATCGTTGTTTGAAACTTCTGTGCGATGTCCGTAAAACACTAATGCGTGTATCTTGTTTTTTTTTTTTGTTAAGAGTAAAGATGGCTAAACGTGACCCTAAGAAGCCGAAAGGCAAGATGTCTGCTTACGCATATTTTGTGCAGACATGCCGCGAAGAACACAAAAAGAAAAATCCTGAAATCCCTGTCAACTTTGCAGAGTTTTCCAAGAAATGCTCTGAGAGATGGAGGGTATGTTGTCTGATAATAATGGGTTGTGTTCATCTTTAAGATAATCCATGCCTATTAAAACAAATGGCTTTTGTATTATGCAGTCCATGTCGGGTAAAGAGAAGTCAAAGTTTGAAGACCTGGCGAAGGCAGACAAAGTGCGGTATGACAGAGAAATGAAAGATTTTGGACCTGTAAAGAAAGGCAAGAGGAATAAAGACCCAAATGCCCCTAAAAGGCCACCGTAAGTACCAAGTTTGCTGGGTGGTTGTAGTTTGTTGTTTTTGTTTGTATAAGCTGCTAATTGTGACTTACCCCCCCCCCCCCCCCCCCCCCCCCACAGATCTGGCTTTTTCCTTTTCTGCTCAGAATTCCGTCCAAAAATAAAATCTACAAACCCTGGTATTTCCATTGGTGATATTGCAAAGAAACTGGGTGAAATGTGGAATAACCTAAGTGATGGTGAGAAGCAGCCATACAACAATAAGGCAGCTAAACTTAAGGAAAAGTATGAAAAGGTAATACTGAATTGAACATTTTTACTTATAGTATGCATTCCCCGGAAACTGCTTTTTTTAATTTTTTTTTAATTTGCTACTTTTAAAGGATGTTGCTGACTACAAATCTAAAGGAAAGTTTGATGGTGCTAAAGGAGCCCCAAAATTAGCACGGAAAAAAGAGGAAGATTATGACGACGACGAAGAAGAGGAGGAGGATGAAGAGGACGAAGAAGAAGATGATGAATAAAGTTGTACATTCTGTCCATGTGAATACCATAGAGTAGGGGAACCGCAGTCAATGACTCCATCTTAAATAAGGTGGTCAACTTGCCCTCATTAGGTTTAATTGCAAAAATTTGATGTAAACTGTTTCATAATGTTGCTCTTGGAATTGTAACTGGTTTACATTAAGTAGCAGTGCGTGGTAACATGAGCAATATGAAACTGTCAAATCTGTACATATTTCTAAACTTTTTTTTAAAGAAAAGGCACTCTAGTGTTCTCCTCACTCTGTGCACTTTCCTGTTAGTGTAACAAAGCATTTAAAAATGTTTCAAGCATTTTTTATTTAAGGTGTTACTTAATGGTTATTGATTAGAAAATCCTGGGTTATGGATTGTACATATGGATCTGTAAACTAGACAAATTCCTATGGTGCATATTTCTTGGAGCTCTTGGTACCTCAGGGACTACAAACTCCCCTGGACTAGGATCCCCCTTTTCAAGGGGCTGCCCTTCTAGCCCAAAGCATGCACACAAAATCAATTTACACTACATTTGGCGTCTATTTAGCTTAAAGTTGTCTTTCTGTATATAGTGAGATTAGCATTCTGCCATTAGTTGTTGAGGGGTTCAGCTGGCATGAGAAACATTTATGGGTTTATTTTTTAGTTAAGTGCGGTAGTTTTTAAACAGACTGTAGACACTACTTTACTGACTGAAGTGAAGAGCGAGTGAGTACGGTATCTGCGAGTTCAAAAACGTTCTGTACTTAAAATTTGCATTTTTTTTATGTTTAGAATGCTGAAATGTTTTTGAAGCAAAATAAAACAGTATTACATTTTTTAAGACTGTTCTTGAGAAACGTTCTGCATGCTCCACTTATTTCCAGGATCCAAGTTTGAACAAATGTATTCATCAGGTTTGATTTTATGCCTGTGCTGTCTGCTAAAAATGTTGGTGGGAGGGTTTTATACTATTAACAAGAATCTATAAAGTGCCAATTTATCCCATAGCACTATGCAAAGAAGGGTGATCATTGAATATAAATTATATGCAGAAGATCTGATCCAAAGGGTGTGGCTCTAAAAATCCAATTTCAGTTAAAATGTTAAAGCTGTGGGTTAAGGTTTCACTTCATTGTATAGTAGTAGTAGTTAAAGTCACTCGCTTCACTGTTGTACAGTCTTAAATATTCCATAAGCTGTTAATTGAAAGGCAATCAACCAGTTTTTTGTGAAATGTTCTTAATTTTAAATTAATTCCACACTTAAACTGGCACTTCTCAACCCAACCCCCCCCCACAAGAAAGGGGAAGAAAAGATGACCGTATTCTAATCCACATGCACTGCAGGAAGTCATTTCCATCCTTACAATCTTCCAAGTTAAAGGGTAAGGAAACCTTAACCAGTGTTCCCCCAACCAGTAACTTGTAAGCAACATTTTGCTCACCAACCCCCTTAGCTGTTGTTCCCAGTGGCATTGAAGCAGGTGCTTCTTTGCGAGTTCCAGGTCTGGAAACAAGTTTTGGCTGCGTAAAACCCAGGTGTACTGCCAAATAGCGCTCTATAGGCTGTCCGTCCACATAGGGATTACCAAATAATTCTAGAATGTATGGCCCGCTCGCACACCCTGGCCTTCTGTAATTCTCGCCTGGTTCATGGTGATGGAGGGATCGGCACCCTCCCATACTTGACAAAGGGGTACAACTCTGAAACGTTGCACAAACTGCAAATAAACATGCAAGGGTTTATCCGTGCCAGTGACTTCTTGGAATTATCAAATAAAACATGGCTCTTGTTTGGCATCTCCAGGAACTTATTCATGCTTGTGTTGCTTTTTGACTATTTACATTTGTCTGTTGCACACAAGTTAAAAAAAACAAAAAACATTAAAAACATTTGCAGTCTTTTTTTTTTTTTTCAGCTAAAGGTTTTTATTAAACTGCCAATTTAATGAATTTTTTTTTTAACTGCCACTGACAGGTTGGTTCCTGTAACTGTACAATCAGTCAGAGCCATCAAAAAGGAAAGTGTGAAGTGTTCAGCTATTGCTCTGCTCCGGAAAGAGATTAGAAGCCTCTAATGCCCTTTTATAATTTCTTTATATAGCACCAACAAATTCTGCAGCACTTTACATTAATTTATAATGGCCAAGGTTTTTACAAAAAATTTAAGTGTTTACACAGAAGAATAGTGTTAGAGGACCATTTTCTCATCTACTTCCTAAGCAAAACAGCATCAGAAACACTTGTCCTTCTAAAGGTAAATCTTTTGAGTGTACTGTTGTAGGAATTGACCAGCAGGTGGTGCAAACTTAGCTCTGAAATGGAAAGATACATCATTTGAATCACAAAACTGCTTAGCAAAGCACCCTTACCAATTTGACTTATTTTTTAAGGTTTACTTATTCTTTAATCACTGGGCTGATCTAGTCTTACGCCGTATTTTGAACGTCTTATTGCAATACACAATGTTGTTTTAGGGCTATGACACATGGTTCTACATGTAACTAGCTACTTGTGGCTACAAAACACCAGCAAATACCCTGCAATAGACAATTCTGAGACTTGTCTCTTAGCAGAGACAATTAATGGTATTGTCTATTTTGTAGCCAGAAGTAGCTCTGTCATTGCCCTTATAGAGCTCATTATCTCTTGGTAAATTAAGCTAATTCAACTACACTACACACTTACAAAAACTCACACATTTTGCACTAACACACATTTACACTTGCACACATCAGGGGGCTTTCACACATTCACAGCACACACACATAACACGCAGTTTACCCAGTATACACACGCACACATGCATTTCCATAATTTTCTGGATTTTTTAAGTCTCAATGTCTTTTTTTTTTTACCTGAAATTATTATCTATTGCCTTTGTGAATGGCATATTTGTTTACTGCATTGTACAATAGCTTTTGTATGTTATATAAAATTGTTGGTGCATTTTAGCTATTTTATTGCATTTTCAGTTCTGCGTAGATGTTCACTCGTTTCTGTCCATGAAACCTATTTGGCCAATCCAAAATAATCAGACTGCTGATAACACTAGTCAAAACAAAAATTGTTGATTTTTAAGGTTTTATTGGATTTTGTTACTTGATTTTGCCTATGGAAATTTTGATCTCTATATATCAATTTGTGCACCTCTTAGCACCACATAGTTTGGTAAATCATATTTAGGATGTTTTTTGTTAGTATATAATGGAGTAAAATGCAAGATTTGTGCCAATTTTCAGATATTTCATAAAAACTGCTATGTTCAGCATGGCTTTGCAGTTTGGTAGTTTGCATTAGAAAGACATATTTACTCATTTTGGATTCGTCAGAATGTGTACTTAACAAAAATATAGGATTTTCTTGGGTCTCCATTAGACCAAATTTTCCAGTTGTTTTTGGTTTTGGAATATAACGTATGCTGTATTCAGCTTTGACAATTCGGTAATTTACTGCTCAGAGTTTTTGATTTATAGATGTCCGAAATCTCAATGAAACTATACATATCTGGTATTGGCACGTTCGAGACATTTGAGGCTTTCAAAATCAGTTGAATATTTGTGCATAAAATACATCTGTCTGGTATAAAGCCTTATAACCTGAAAAATTTGCATTTTTGGAGTTCTAAATCTTGTTCCAGAAGTGGAAATATACAAAAACTCAGCCAGATTTAGAAAGCTCAGGGTCTCCCGAAAAAAAAAAAAAGTATAGTTTTCCTAGGTAAATTAACCCCCCCCCCCCAAGGAAATGTCCCTAAAATGAGAAAGCACTAAGGTGGTTATGTAATAAAAGGTACTAAGTTTACCCAGGGGCAGCAACTCATAGCAACCAATCAGCAGGAAGCATTTACAGGTCACCTATTTATATGCAAACATCTTATTGGTTGCTAGAGGTTACTGCTCCTGGGCAAACTTAGCGCCTTATATTACATAGGGGGGTAAATGTCAAAAAAGGTCTGACATTGAGTGCAAATGAGATGCAAAATTCTGCGTGCACTTAAAGGGTTAAAAAGTATCTGTCACTCCAAAATAGTTTCCCCCACTGAAGGTTCAGGCTGAAGAAGCCTGTGCTCCAGTTGTGGTAAACAATAGTTTCTTTATGTTTTTTTTTATTTTTTTCAAATACCAATGTATATGTGCCAGGACATTAGTAACTATGATCAATATATTGCTCACCAAGAGCTATTCATATTCCAGCCTCTTTTTCAAGTCAACTCATGGTTGCTAGGTCAATTAGGATCTATCAGATTGCTAAAATTGCAAAATGCTGAGTTGCTGAATAAAAAGCTAAATAACTGAAACCCACAAATTAGGACAAATGAAAACCAATTGCAAATTGTCTCAGAACACCACTCCCTACACCATACTAAAAATGAACTCAACGGTGTATAGGTCCTTTGAAAACAAGTAATTAAGTAAATGCTGTAACAGGAAAAGAACAGTTCTACATATGCTGGGTAATGCTTTCAAGAAACAATTCATGCTGCCAGTCTGATATTTGGAATGCAAATGATCAAGCTCATATGTTATGAACCAACATAAAAATAATTGGGTCTGTTGTTTTTATGGGTCTGTTGTTTTCACTTATCTCTCACTGCACCTTGTTGAGCAAGTGGCCACAGCTAATCCATTGGATGCCTCAACCCATGAAATTGCTTAGCTTGTGTATTTGCACAATATACAGTCTCCACTGGGATTATCCTTTTTTGAAACTTATGGTGAGTTTACTGGGTCCCTTGAACCTGCTCTAATAAATTACAAGCAAGTACATGGATTGACACAAGGGAACCCTGGAATTACTGTCAGCCTTGACCTGCAGGTAATATTTAGGGTTCCCTTACTGAGTTACATCAGAAGCTGCTGACTTGTGTCAGTTAAATTAGTACTTCATACTGGAAGGGATGCCAAAATGGACGCAACTTTGTGTCCTTATTGGTGCATTTAGTGGACACACTTTATTATGCACCTGCAATTATGCTGGAATTCTGTGAAAAAAATGGATGTGGGTAAACAATATGGTGCTTTACATCTGAACAATGCACTTTGCACAAATGTCAATTAATGAGCCTTCTGGTCTTGAACAAATGCATTAAAACGGGGCATGATGGATAAAGATAGCATCATGGATTACATTCTCATGTGTTGTCTAAAGGTGGCCATAGATGTAGAGATCCGGATGGCTCCACACATGGGCCAATGAGCTGCCGACTCGGTCTGTCGGCAGCTTTTATCGGCCGATGTATGGGGCCTTAAGAAAATCCTTTGTTCCAATAAATAACTTCACAAACTTTTTTCTCTTTAGCACTGTATGTTCAAAAGGCTTGCAGTTATTGTACAATATATGAAGACACTTTTTCTTAGTTAAGCGTCATTAAGCTTGTATCCCGTTGGAACGGATCAGTCTGCAGAGCACACATTCATGGAAAGCTAACTATTTACTGCCATACACAGAATATTAATGTTATTCTGCCACCTTCAGGTGCTGAATGAAACTGCAACAACTTTTTTTACAGTTCTGTTTTAAGTTTAATTTTGATGGTACTACACAAGTATTTGTAGGCATAGTGCCACAGTGAATCCAAAACATGATCAAGGTGAAACCCCCCCCCAAGCCTGGCTTTGCATTCACTCATTCACATTCATTTTTCTGTTGGTCTGCAGAAAAAAGAGCTGGCAACTCTCCTGGTGATCTGGGGAAAAGTGTAGCATTTTGATCACTGTCACAAGTTGCATGTGCCATGTTTATAAAGTAAATCAAGTTATTTATCCACCCATTATTTCATTAACAACTGAAACCAAGGCTCACTGACTGCCTCCTAGCAATCTCCAACTGGATGAACCAGCTCCACCTCAAACTAAACCTAATAAAAACGGAAATAATCATCTTTCCACCTAAACCTGGTTCTACTCCCCCATTTACTACTGTATCTCAATTGATAGCATGCTCATTAACCCTGTCAACTCAGTTCACTGTCTGGAGGTAATCTTTGACTCCTCTCTTTCTCGGATCATATTAACACCACTGTCAAAACATGTTACTTTTTCTTAAGCAATATTGCTAAAACCCGTCCCTTTCTTTCTCATCCTACGGCCAAGATGTGCATGCATGCTCTCATCCTATCCCGACTAGATTACTGTAACCTCTAACTAACTGGCCTCCCTAACGCCCATTTCTCTCCTCTACAGTCTGTATTAAATACTGCTGCGAGAATTCTCCTCCCATCATGCAAAAGGGTACAAGCCTCTCCCCTGCTGAAGTCCTTATCATGGCTTCCAATAAAACAAAGAAAAACTTCCAAACTTCTCCTCATAACTCCTCATTACAAACTCCTCCTCATGTACAGTGCTTTAACCTCAAGGAGAGCTATACAAATAAAAATATATATACATACAAATCTTTGTTTGGCTACATATTATAAAATACTGGTAAAACAATTGTTCCACACCTAAATATACTGTATACATTATCTTATAGAAATACTGGAATAAGATCTATTATTTGGATAAGTGGACTTTCTGAAATCTGGATCTCCATACTTTAAATCTTCTTAAAATCATTTAAGTGTAAAATTAAGTCCACAAAGGCCTTCTCCCCTTTGTAGATATACAATAGCAATTTTTCAGTGGCACACTCTCTAGGGGATAGCACTAATCTTAGTGTAATTAGCAGTCAGGTTTTCAGATACAATTTCATCTGTTAAACACCTGTCCTCCTCTGCAGCAAAGCAGCACGACAACAGAGGGGGAAGAAAACAAATACTGAAGAAATCTCACAAAAAGGTTCAAAGAACAGGATAATACTACACTGGAGACATAACAGAGGGCAGAAAATGCCATATACAGTTGTTTTTAGAATAATAGCAGTACGACATCACTAACCTGATCAATCACTGTTTTTGGTAGAAATTATATTTCTACATGGCAAATAATTTACAAGTAGGCGTAGTAGAGTAAAAGAAAACCAACAGTCATGACATGCATACTGCTAATTCTGTGTAATGGATCATTTATTAAGGCTTGTTCAAAATAATAGCAGTGTTCTAAATAATAACAGCTTGTTCCAAATAATAGCAGTCTGGAGTTTAATTAGTGAGGTCATGGGAAAAAACAGGTGTCAATTATGGCCTTAATTTAAGGAAGGAAGGAAGGCAGCAAATGCATGATTAAAAAGTTGGTTGGAGAGGGGAAACATATAAGGGTAAGATCACAGTGGGCGTTTTGGGGAGATTTAGTCGCCTGGCGACTAATCGCCTCGTCTTTGCGGTGACCAATCTCCCCAAACGCCTTCCCTCACTCTGCGCTGGCTAAAATGAAAAATCACCGTTGCTAATCACACGCGGCGATTCGTTTTCCAAAGTCGCCCGAAGTTTCCTCATGAGAACTAGTGTAACCTTACCCTTAAGAAGTGCAGAAAATGATATGCTGCTCAGCTAAAAATGGCAACCAACAACTGAAAGACACCTGAAGAAAATGGAAAACGACCATTCGAATGGATAGAAGACTAACCAAAATGGCTCAGCCAAGGAACAGCTTGTGAAAGATCAAAGGAGGTCTAACATAACCTGTGAGTACTGTTACAATTAGATGACACCTTTGTGAAGCCAAGCTATCTGCAAGAAGTCCCATTGTTGAAAAAAAGACATGCTGAAGAGGTTACAATTTGTTAAAGAACACATTGACCTAAAGAGAAATGGTGCAACATTTTGTGGACTGATAAAAGCAAGATTGTTCTTTTTGGGCATAGGGGCCGCAGACAGTTTGTCAGACGACCCCAAACACTGATTTCAAGCCACAGTACACTGTGAAGACAGTAAAGCAAGGTGTCACACGCACCATATGGGGGTGTTTCTCATACTACTATGAGCCCATTTATCACATACCAGGAATCATAGATCAGTTTCAATACATCAAAATACTTGAAGGGGTCATGTTGCCTTATTCCAAAGAGTGAATGCCCTTAAAATGGGTGTTTCAACAAGACAATGACCCCAAACACACCAGTAAACCCTCAGTTCCAGACCAACAAGATTGACGTTCTGTAACCAGCCCAATCCCTGGACCTTAATCCAATATAAAACTTGAGGGGCAACTTTAAAAATGCTGTTTCTGAGGCAAAACCAAGAAATGCAGGAGAATTGTGGAATGTAACAGGGGCCAGAAGTTTCAGTGAAGAATTCAATTTTTGAAATGTATGTACTAGCCCTTTAAGAATTCTAATTCGACTATTCACCACCTTAAACCGAATTGCTGTTTAAGCCTATGGACATCCTGGGATGAATTTGAGTTGTTTGCAGCCTTCCTGAAAATCATGTTTTTTTGGAGAAAAAACTCGAATTCGATTCGAGTTTGCCGGTCAATCCCATTCACCCAAATTTTAAATGCAGACACTGCTGTTATTTTTGGAACAACCTAATATTCCCTTATCTTCACTTTCTGTAAAGATATAACACAAATTTGATCAATTTTATTTCATGGTTTGATTTGGAATAGAATGTGCAGTGTTCCCAATGCATTTGCATGTATGGAAATAAAAACTATTATAAGGATTTTAAGATATATTCACTTTTTTATACACCCTGCTATTATTCCGATTACAACTGTAATATGAATATGAATAAAATAAATACTAGTAGTGTCACACAGCAGGTTTTCTCTGCTGGTGGAGAAAAGGCTTAACAATACTGTACCCATCCTATACAAAGTTCAAGGAATGACTAGCACAAAGGAAGCAAAAAAAAAAAAAGACACTCAGATGAGATATTAAAGGGGACCTGTCAAATAGAAAAAAAAAAAAGAAATAGATTATTTTCTTTGTGTTTGTCAAGCAAAATACATTTTACTTACAATATATAAATTATGTAAATCTTGTTTTTTCAGACTTGGAATTACACAGTCACAGAAAGCAGATAGGGGCCATTTTGTGGACACTGTTAATAAGGAAAGCTTTGCATGATGCCAACATCTTATTATGTTTATTTGCCAGAATGGGACCTAATATTCATGCACTGGCTACATAATTAGATTGTGAGCAGGAAGGGCGACTGTGAGGAGTGCATTGATAGAAAGATTCGGCAGGCAGATGCGACAGGAGATTTGGCAGGGAGCAGATCTAGGCCGGCCAGAAAAAACCCGGTGGACCCCCGGCTCTTGTGGGTCCCGTCGACCCAGTCCGCCCCTGTCTGAAACTGTCTGCCTTAGGCATAGAGGTGTGGCAGGCAATATTCAATTGACAGCTAAGATTTTTAAATACCTTTATAATGGGTATGTATGTGTTATTAAAAAATGTGGGTTTCATGTTTGATTAGAAAATGACTTTTGGGTGACGGGTACCCTTTAAGCAGAAACATTTCCCCATGCATTGCATAGTAGAAACTTGCAAAATGCATATGTAGGGGTCTGGTAAATTAGCCCCCTTAATAATATTGGCAGGCAAATCCCCAGTGGTATAGACACCTAAATGGGTCCTAACAGTGGACCTATTTCATTATTCTGTTTTATGCTATGCCCCTGATGTTCTCAATAGTGACCAGTGAGTAGATGGCACTATGCTAAAGTATAAAACCCTTTGTAGCCATGCTCTCAGGGACCATTCTGTGCTAGCTCTAGCCTGCGCAGGCAGACAGAGCTCTTGTGGAACCTAAATAAGTCAGGCCTAGTAAGGATTAGGTTACTCACCTTAAGGGCTAGTCCACACGGGGAGATAGCGACGCGTTTGCGGTCGCGGCGACAAAGCGCCGCGACAGTCGCCGCGACCGGCGCAGGCGACAGTTTTGTATGGGCGCCTATGTAAAAACGCCTGTGCTAACCACACGAGGCGATGCGCTTTTCAACAGTCGCCTGAAAAAGCCTGGCGAGGCATTTTCAGGCGACTGTTGAAAAGCGCATCGCCTCGTGTGGTTAGCACAGGCGTTTTTACATAGGCGCCCATACAAAACTGTCGCCTGCGCCGGTCGCGGCGACTGTCGCGGCGCTTTGTCGCCGCGACCGCAAACGCGTCGCTATCTCCCCGTGTGGAATAGCCCTAAGAGGTCACTCTAGGAGTGACAGATAGATAGGTTATCTAGTCAAGCAGCTTGAGGCTCCTACGAGGAGAGTCAGAGGGATTAAGATCCCGTGTACTTATTTCCCAGAAGTAGGGACTAAGTGAACAGACCTAGGGATGTAGTGATTCCCCTGGGTTCCCCTTAGGGAAAATGCTGAAAGCTTAGTGTACCTTCATTGCTGCGGCATATGTTCTCTTCCCTGTGGGGATTAACACTGACCAAAGGTGCTGTGAGTATATGCCTATCCACTGTTAATGTATGATCCTGCTTGCTCTTATGTACACTCCATTGAAGATTGTATTGTTCAATAAATCTGCTCATGGTTAAGTTATAACCTCTGTCGCCCAATTATTATACCCTTCTTCAAGTTACAGTTGCACTACACCCTGCATCCACACTGTTTGTTTGGGCTCACTCCCTAAGATTTAAGGTCTCATCCGGGGCTCATAGATAAAGAACGGGGTACTCCATTTACTAAAGTGCTACACATATATGGGGCATGTTTATTATAGGCTAGGTGTAGGCTAGGGGAAGACCATTTTCCTCTAACATTTTATCACCAGTGAGAAGATTATAGTTTACCAAAGTCAATGTGAGTTCATTGTTTGACGTGGTCCTCAATATCATGAATCAAAAGATAACGGTAGCTTCTGTATTACACTCCCCTCTGTTTTGGCTTCAAAGTTGAATAGACTAACTAAGAAGTTCAAAAAGTGAATATAGTGCAGAATATTAGTGTATAAATGGAATTTTTTTTTTTTTAAAGTGACAGCATGCGATAAGTGCTTCTGGTGGATCCTCCTCCAACAATGCAGTGAGTCAACATCAAGAATTAGAATACACACCTGACTATAAGGGTCCTTAGAGCTCAAAGTATATGACCAAACATCACACAAGTCAAATACAACAGGATTTTAAAGGCAGAATTTCCCTTTTTAGGGCTTCCCTGGGTTTGTGCGAATAGAGACAAAGACAGAACTTGGTCCATTAATTGTCTCATGTGACATAACTTGTATGGTTTGTGTGATTTGTTTGAGTGCATCGAGAACTGTAGGATCCCAGGATACCCAATGGCACATACTACTAAAAAAGTATATTATTATGAAAATGGTTTATTTACATGAAGCGGGGTTTACATATAAGCTGTTTCATGCAATATATTTTATAGAGACTTACATTGTTCAGGGATATAGTTTTCCTTTAATGGTGGTTTACTGGAGTGCAGACAAATTACTCAGTAAAGCCCAGACCTTATTAAATTTTTTGAATTTTGATATGGCAACAAACAAATAACTAGAACTTGAACACAAGGGGTTTGTGCGAGCAAATGGTAAACTGAAATAAGGTCTTAATAATGGGGTATGGGGTTATATGACATCTCCATGACAGGAGGAGCCGTCTCACTTCTCATATAGAGCGGTTAAACAAATGGATTGTCTGCAGTGGATTTGCAATAATAGCCTTTCATCAGAAAGCTTCTCATTTGCTTCCTCCACCACGGCATCTATTTCTTCTATTATTACTTTCCCCAGTAACCCCTCCTTTCCTATGCTTTAGAGCCAATATCCTGAGTATATTTAGTTTTAATTATGAATTAACCTGACACAGATTCTATGCAAGGGAATATCATCAGCGATGTGGGTTAACCTGGGAATCTGGCCCAGACGGAACTTGAGTTTGAACTTGACTTTACATGTAAACCCTGTGTCATCCTTACAAAGTCACTTTAAAAGGGTGGTTTATTAATTCTGCATAAAGACAATCAGAAAAAGTAAACATTACTTGTGCTGAATGTAACTGGATGTTTTTATTTCCACTGGGAAAACCCATCTTACAACTAGTATGTACAGCTGGCGTCTGTATCAGCCATTAACTGTTTCTGTAATTGGATTCAGAGCTTTGGCCACAAATTGCTATACCGAGTCTTGCATTATTTTAGAGGTGCATAAAGCAAATTAAATGGCATGTGCACAGCTTGATATATCCCATTACTACACATCAACAGATACAATCTTTTCTGATGAACAAACACAAATCACATGCTGGTGTGCTATGCTCAATCGGAGTAACCAGTGGAGGAGTTTATTAGATAATTAATACTTTTTGTTATGTGCCTCTCTTTCCCTTGGTTGGCACTTTAACCACTTCACAGTCAGACACAGCTGGCTACAGCCTCATGAGCAAACCAGCATTTTAATGGTAATTATTTGGATCTGTCAAACAGAAATATCAAATGGTAAATGTACAATGGTTTCCCCTTTACTTTTATTTGCCATCATCTAAGAAGGTGTTACTGACTAAAGCTGGCCAAAGACGCAAAGATCCGATCGTACAAATCAACATACTATTGGCCTTCCCGATTTCCCGATCTGCCACTAACCATTCTGATCAAATAAAGTACAAAAGAACAGATCAGCCGATGGTCTGCCCCTGACAGTAATCGTACGAAAGTTATGCCCTACCAAAGCTAGTGACCGTCTCCCTCTGAAAATCGTACGATCGGCAATACATGCAGAGATATTACCCGCAGCCGACAGAAATCTTTTAACCTGCACCATCGACCAAACGACTGATCTCCGCCGGATGAAAAATGTTGGGACTCTCCACAAACGGTCTGAAAATTGTACGAATCCTCGATTCGTACGATCAGATCTTTGCTTCTTTGCCCAGCTTAATATTTAGCCTTGTCTAAGCTGCCATTGTCTCTTGCTGGCCACACCATTCCTTATGACCCTCCTGTTTTTTCCAAGACCCCGTACAAGAGGCTATATCAGCGTGAATGTGTTCTGAAGTCAGAAGAAGGTTTAGTATTCCAAAATTAAATAATCCATAGTGGCTAGGTTTTCTAATAACAGACCATTCTATTAGTGCCAGGCCAAGTTACATGGGCACCCCAGGCAATCAGTGCACTCCCCTGCCACCTCCCATGCATTGCATGCAATCACATACACGCCCCAACAAGTGGCAGAAGGGAGATAGGGAATTGTTAAAATTGCCGCCATTTGTGATGCTCCAGAGCCTGAACTAGGGGAGTGTAGGCAGAAAAGGTACTTGACCAGTGTCCTCCACACTGTTGCAAGCCTCTTCTGCCTACCGCCTACGTCCCCCCTAGCAGAATTTACAGTAAATATAGTGTTTATCCATTAACTATTCACACTTTCCTAAAGGTAGACACCCTCATATTTTCTTACTGCAAACACACAAAAAGGCAAACTGGGGATGAGTGTGCCAATATACTGTATTTGCCTAATTGCTAAAGGATCTTTTTTAGCAGCACCAACATCTTAGGCCTTAGGGCAATGAATGACACACCAGGAGATTAATCTCCCATAATAAATCTTTGCTACAGCAGGTGACTAATATTCTGCAAATGCTTTCCCGCTGGCAATAGTGTAAATTGCAGCACTTCATTTTTTTTAGAAGTTGCCTTAAGTTTCCTTGTGATGATGCCTAGCTTAGCTGTATGAATGTGCAGTGTAGTCAAATTTGAATCTGAATGCTTTCCAGAGCATTTCATGCCATAAAAGTACCCACTCCTGCACTACTGGCAATTTCTTCTGAATTGGAGCAGGAGGTGATCACAGTGTGTCTATAGCCTTAGGGGAATACTATAAAGGAAACATTCACATTTTAATAAGAGTGATATTCTAAGACAATTTGAAGGTTATCCTCATTGTTACAGAATCCATGATGAACAGAAATAAAAAAAACATCTATAGCCTCACAACAAATCTGATTTCTGGGTGACTGATCCTATTAACCTATTCTGATAACCTGTTGGTTCCATCCTTCTGCAAGTATCCTTGTCGCAACTTGAGTCCAACGTACTTGGTGACTGCTCAAAGTTATAAAATAAGGGGAAAGTCGGGACTGCTCTGATTTTAAAAATAAAAATCAATGTTAGAGTGAGATTTTTGCATAGAATTGTGTATGTTTTATTAAATGAGACAACAGCATTTCATAGAGACATTGTAGTCCTTACTATGCTGCACCTGCAGACACCACCTGTTAGGGTTCATTGTTTAGGAGGGGAGGCATCTGATGAATGCATAGACAGGCACGCTTTGACATTAGAGAGCCACAATTTAATTGCCTTGGTTTATGCAAGCTTATAATTAGTGATACAGTTCAAAGGAACTAATTGACTGAAATAAGCACAGACTTTGTGTTCTGTGTAAAAGACTTAACTTTGGCAGCGTACATATCGCAAATAATTGTAAACCATTACTGTATTATTGCCCATGAGGTACTCGTTACAAACTTACTTATCCATGCTATCCTCTTGCTTGCAAAAATATAGTTTTAGGCCAGACTTTAAAGCTCCATAACCAAAGAAAGACTCTTTCCAGATGCTGATACAGAACATAGTGGAGAGGCACAGTTTCATGTTAACAGAACAATAAGACCTTCTTCTCTCAACAAAAATGTGTTATTATCAGACAGAGCAGTTTTCTCCAAGGACAAAAGCTGACTTTTGTAAGTTAACCAAGTTGTCTCTTTAAAGGGGAAGTAAAATCTAAAATAGAATAAGGCAAGAAAAGCTGTATTTTCTATACTAAACATAAACATGAACTCACTGCACCACAAGATTAATTAAACAAATGATTTATGCTTTCAAAGTTGGCCACAGGGGGTCACCATCTTGTAACTCTGCTAAACATCTTTGCAAGACCAAGACTGTGCACATGCTCAGTGTGGTCTGGGCTGCTTTGGGATCTTCATCAATTATCAAAACAGCACAAGTCAAATAATATCTGCCAGAAGCCGATACAGCAAGACTGATTAATAATCAGAATAGTCTGAAGTCTGAAGTGAGTGAATGGTTTTATAGACCATGGGGGTTATGTAATAAAAGGCACTAAGTTTGCCAAGGAGAAGTAACCCATAGCAACCAATTAGCAGGTAGCATTTTCTGGTCACCTGTTTAAAAGCAAACATCTCATTGGTTGCTGTGGGTTACTGCTCCTGGGAAAATTGAGTGACTTTTATTATATATAGGGGCATATCACACTAGGTCGATCTTCTTACACAAAGGATTTTATTTGTTGACTGTAAATTGACTGATTATTATCAGGGTCTTGATTATTCTGGACCACATTACAGGTCAACAGGCTGCCTGTGTGGACACCTCTACTAAGATGCAGCTTTCTGTAAATTATATGATGATACACAATTGTAATAGTCTCAGAAATACAAATTTGTGCCCAATCTGCCTGGCTGTAAGTGGTAATGAATAAACAGTTCAAATACACTCACAATACTTTGAATAACTTGTGAACTATAGGCTCGGCGTGTGTCCCAGTCACGTGACCCAGCGTGATATCCTAAGGCTGTAAGTGTTTTCCAGACTTGATTTGGTTCAAGTCTCTCTTTGATATCCAGCGTCTTTGATGTCCAGCATATACCGAACAACCGCAAGACAGGGTTGATAAAGCACATATCAAAGCAGTCATATACACCATATGGCAACAAGGTTCTTATTGGCAGACCTAATTTATTCAAAGAGCAATGGTACATGCAGTAATTTCCGGCAATTTGATGCAACATTTTAGTGATGAAAAAGATGGCAGAGAAAGCACCCAAAATAGCTCTATGTATGTGTTTGATGTCTTCAAGCATACAGAAATTAGTTGGACATCACTTGCTGCTGCTAATGCTTCCCTACTTATCACCACTTTTGCTAGTATTTCAATTATTTGAAATCCGAAAAAAGAACACTCCAACTGCGCTGTGTTACTTCAGTCCCCTGTTTGTTGTTAGGTGCTTCCGTATAGGAGTGCTGGTTACAAATAAAGTAACATGAATCAAATTGAGAAGTGTGTAAACCGCACCTCCATTAAAAACGTATCCTTTATTATGAATATTAGATCAAAGACCCCATCATTGCCTGACACGTTTCAGTATGAAATAATAAAGGATACGTTTTTTTAAGGAGGCTTACACTCTTCTCAATTTAATTATTTGGGTTCAGGGTGTGGCAGTGAAAATAAAAATTGCTTGCACGTTAGTGGCACATCTTGAACAGAATCGGTTACTGTGCATTTGGTTCTGCATATATATATATATATATATATATATATATATATATATATATATCCCTATATAACATAATAAAGATCATTTTTATGGTGGCCCACAATCTGAAGAACACAGACCGTGTCGTAAACAAATTCAAAAACGAGTGCATAATACCAAGACTATAAGTGACATTAAAACGGCTGAGCTTGCTGTGCAGAATTAGCAATGTGAATTTATCTGTGTATATATTTATAGAAATTATAACATCAATATAAAGTTTATCGATTTCGCTTAAATCTTATGATGGCTGCATATTGGCCAATATCGTGGCCAGTTTAGGAGTTATCAATAAGGCTGACCTTACTGATACTCACAGTCTCTGCCTGTCAACAACCTAAGTGCTTATGGATGTGGCCCTGGACAAATGGCTTTTAGGGCCCACTCAGGTGATCAATTTATATCACTGACTAGGTAACGCGTTAGCCCGTTGAGAAAGTTACAGGGAAGAATTTTTGATATGAAGCATAACAAAAGTGGTGTAAAGGTGATACCTTTATTGACTAACTAAGATGATAATCACAGCAAGCTTTCAGAACATTGCAATTCCTTCTTTAAAGCTGATTACCTTCAGCTTCAGCTTTGAAGAAGGAACTGCAATGCTCTGAAAGCTTGCTGTGATTATCATCTTAGTTAGCCAATAAGGTATCACCTTTACACCACTTTTGTTATGCTTCATATCAAAAATTCTTCCCTGTAACTATCACTGACTGCTACTTCTTCTAAAGCAAGGCACTGTAGGGCATTCAACCCTTACTGTTACTCATTATTGTTTATATAGAGCAGTGATCCCCAACCAGTAGCTCATAAGCAACATGTTGCTCTCCAACCCCTTGGATGTTGCTCCCAGTGGCCTCAAAGCAGGTGCTTATTTTTTGAATTCCTGACTTAAAGGCAAGTTTTGGATTCATAAAAACCAGGTGTACTGCCAAACAGAGCCTTAATGTAGGTTGACAATCCACATAGGGGCTACCAAATGGGCAATCACAGCCCTTATTTGGCACCCCAAGAACATTTTTCATGCTAGTATTGCTCCCCTACTCCTTTTACTTCTGAATGTTGCTCAAGGGTTCAAAAGGATGGGGATCCCTGATATCGAGCAATTGTCGTCCTCAAAAGAGTATACAAAGCAATGTGTAAATCTATGTAAGTTATTCTATTATACATCTTATTACCCATGCTTCATTATAGAGAGCAGCTCTTATAATACAGCGATGCAGAATATATTGGTAATAAATTCTAATACTAATACTGTACTCTTACAAGCTGCAGGCATTGTGGTATTCTAAAAATATATGTAAACAAATAAATGCTGTAGAGAAAACAGTGTTTAGTCATCTTACATGTAATGTCTAAGCTAACCACTTGATGGTGGTATGGCACCACTCTTATATATTATGTAATAAGCTGTTGTACTGTTGTAGCTTTGCATATAAGTTATATACCATGGTGTTTTCACCTTATTATTATCTGAAGAGCATAAATACCACATGGCTCAGTTTAGTGTACATAAAGTATGATATCTGTTCTTCAGCATGTAACAACATACATTTAGTTTGTTTTCATATTAACTTGTTCTTCATAAACTACACATGTAGCCTTTTTATTTGCAGAAATGTCTGCAAATAACTCTATTGTCTGTTTCTGTTGACATAAAATATAAAATATATTAGCACAAATTAATGTAATGAGACTGTCATGGAAGGCTCTAACATTACCTAGGAGACTCTGAGTAGCTGGAAAGAGAGCTGGGCAAGGTTTATCTTCGAATAAGAAGGTATGTGGTGGCAACTCTGGATACAGGTGACATTTACAGACAATGGGTGATATGTATAATTGCAAAGTTGAGTAAATCTGGGGAAAATTATTCTCAATAGCTAGTAAAATAGAAGGCACAAGGTTTACAAAGGTTCAGTTATCCATAGTAACCAATCAGATGTTTGTTTTCAAGCATGTGACCTTCTTTATACATTTGCATTCACTTAATTGTCTCAAATGATTAATTAAAATACATTGCCATATATTTTCTTTGCAAAGTCTTAACTGTCTTTATTGTATTTATTGTTATTATGTGGGGCATCAATGCTTGATCTAATGAGGAAACCTCATCACCAGGCTGTAATGAAAATTGCCCTCTAGTGGCCAAATTAATTAGAGGAATTGTTATAATGCTTGCTTGGATTTACAAAACAATATCTATTGCCCTATATACTCTGTTCTGTCTTCTCCAGTAGATTTGCAGACAATAAGTCTGTCCTACATAGAACAAGTGCATTCTCATGATCACAACATACCTATTATTTTTATATTAATTCTAATATGTCTCTAAATGCTTTATTCTTATATCTGTGATTGTAAATATCACTAGTAGCAATTTTATAAAAAGTATAAGCTTGCATTTGTATATAGTGCTTAAATCTATATACCATCCAGGCATTACATCCCAAAATACATTTCTTGCCCCTAGAGGGTAAATGTTCATCTTTTTGGATTATTCAGCATTTTTATTTTGTCCTAGAAAGAGTACAGAGGACATTATTATATTTTTTTCTGCAGTCACAGGTCTCCAGTTTACTGAACTGCTGTGTCACAACCTCAGATTAATTACGTGATTGATCCTGATTTTTTTCCCCCTTGATGTATTGAACGCAGACAGAAAAGGAATATATACATCCATTCATAGTGCAAGGCAGCATTTTCTATCAGGAGCAAAGGTGATGTCCTTGGCCTGCTGCATGAACACACGATACCCATAGCACTTCCAACTAGTGACTTATCAGTCACATTACTCCACAACTGAGGGGATTTAATTAACTATTACCGGATAAACCGTCCCAAGAATGTTATTTCCTGTTATCTCTGCTACATAGATATTCACTATTTAACCAGTACCAGCATGAGAAGTCTAATAAATATCTACTTACTACAGTTATTGTGATCAATACATTTTAATCCATATTTTTTTCCATTGTCGCCATATGCACAACGGTTGTAACAAAATAATCTGTTTATAATGCAAACTGTCAATAATGGTTTACTAAGGCAGGATCCTCTGCCTTAGTGGGAATCTGTTCTTTTAGATACTACTGGAAGTTCATTGATGAGATCAGTTAGGGTGTTACTTGGAATGAACACTTATTTTCTATATCTAGTAGAAGTAAATCTAGACCCACTTGGACTTGCTGCAGGCACAGTTGCTCTAGATTTACTTCTGCTAGAAATACAATGTCCTGGAGGAATGAAAATTGTTTGCTATCTTATCCATTCTTGGAACAATGAATGAATCACTGATATTAGAATGTTTTCCTATATCTGTAGCCTTATTATAAATCAAGGGCTTGTCTGACCAAATGTTGGACCTCCAAGTGGGGCTTTAACAGAAAAAGCCCGACAACCACACACAGTAAAATAAAAATAAAATGTTTTGGTTATGTGGTAATGTTAATTAGATGCAGTTAGTTAAATCAACTTTCTTTAAAAAAAAAAGGTAAACATAGTGTTGATCAGAAGTAGGGATGTAGCGAACGGCGGAAAAAATGTTCGCGAACATATTCGCGAACTTGCGTCAAAAATGCGAACGGTTCGCGAACGTCGCGAACCCCATAGACTTCAATGGGAAGGCGAATTTTAAAAGCTAGAAAAGACATTTCTGGCCAGAAAAATGATTTTAAAGTTGTTTAAAGGGTGCAACGACCTGGACAGTGGCATGCCAGAGGGGGATCAAGGGCAAAAATGTATCTGAAAAATACATTGTTGACACAGCGCTGCGTTTGGTGCTGTAAAGGGCAGAAATCACACTACGTCACTCAGGTGATGTTTCTGGACACGGAATGTGAAAAAGCTCACACAGCTAGGTGGCACTTGGTTAAAGACTAGGCAAACAATGCCTGCAAGGGCAACGTATACAGTAGTGGATACGGAATATATTATTGCTGCTGTAAAAACATCACTCAGGTGATGTTTACGGACACGGAATTATTATTGTTATTTAGACAGAATGTGAAAAAGCTCACACAGCTAGATGGCACTTGCATACCTCCCAACTGTCCCTCTTTTGACCACTCAACCCCCTGTCCCTCTTTTGTACTGGAAAGTCCCTCTTTTCTCTGCACTGAACAGCCAGAAAAAAAACAGTTTCTAACTTAATTAGCTTTTGGCAGAGAGCTCAGAACAGCTAACAGGTGCAAATAAGATACTTTGTAACAATTTTGACTCTGGTTGGTGCTGGTGGTGGTGAACTACTAGGAGGAGCAGCACACCAGTCCCTCTTTTCTCTGAACTGAACAGCCAGAAAAAAAACAGTTTCTAACTTAATTAGCTTTTGGCAGAGAGCTCAGAACAGCTAACAGGTGCAAATAAGATACTTTGTAACAATTTTGACTCTGGTTGGTGCTGGTAGTGGTGAACTACTAGGAGGAGCAGCACACCAGTCCCACTCCCCAACACAGCTAGACTAATAGCACTGGGCTCTTATAGTAGCAAAGTAAAAAAACAAAAAAGAAAATAAAAGCAGTCCTTACAAGGACTATTGGGTTACAGGCAGCAGTCAGCAGATGAGAGATCAGCAGCAGTGCCCACAGCAGCTACATACAGAGCACTGCAGTAGAAGGTAGATTACTAGCCAGCAAAGCTACCTAACCTAAAATGTCCCTCAAATCCCTGCAGAGTTCTGTCCCTACAATACAGAGCAGTATCAAGTAGATTACTAGCCAGCAAAGTTACTATCAACTGTCCCTCAAATCACTCAACAGCTCTCTCCCTACACTAGCTCTTCCAAGCACACACAGGCAGAATGAAAAAACGCTGCAGGGCTTCAGTTTATGTATGGAAGGGGAGTGGTCCAGGGGGTGTGGGGGTGGTCCAGGAGGGAGAGCTTCCTGATTGGCTGCCATGTATCTGCTGGTCTGGGATGAGAGGGCAAAAATAAGCACCAGCTAAGGCGAACCCAAATTGGCGAACGTCGCGCGACGTTCGCGAACATTCGGCGGACGCGAACAGTCGATGTTCGCGCGAATTAGTTCGCGGGCGAACAGTCCGCGACATCCCTAATCAGAAGTAGCGAGGAAGCAGACCCTGGTGTTGCAGGGGGCTCAGGAGTGTACATTTGAATTTGCTGTGGGGCTCAGGCACATCTAGTTACACCATTGGTGTCCATTTTGGGAGTCTAGGTCTATCACTGCTTACTAAGGGGCAGATTTATCAAGGGTCGAATTTCGAATTGAAAAAACTTCAAAATTGGAATTCAAAAAGACCAACTGAAAAAAGTTTTTTTGGGTCGAATAGGTCCATTTTCGATCAAATAGGTCCGTATTCGGCCGAATTTAAGACGTTCGAATTGAAATAATAGAGCATTTGATCAAATTCGATTCGATTCCCCAAAAAAACTTAGATTTTTCAAAGTCCAGCAATAGACTCCAAATAGGTTCTAGGAGGTCTCCCATAGGCTAAAACTGCAATTTGTCAGGTTTTAGATGGCGAATGGTCAAAGTCGAATTTTTAAAGAGACAGTACGGGGCATATTTATCAAGGGTCGAATTTCGACTTGAAAAAAACGTCAAAATTCGAATTAAAAAAGACCAACTTAAATTAAGTCAAAGTTTTTTTTTTTGGTCGAATAGCGCATTCAATCAAATTGTATTCGAAGTTTTCCTCAATTTTGACTCCAAACTGGAGCAATTCAGCAGGTTTTAGATGGCGAACTGGATTATTAAAGAGACAGTACATGATAAATTTAGATATTTGAATTTTTTAATTTTTTTCAAATTCAAATCGAGTTTGGACTACAAAGTTTACTTACCCATGTGCGCAGTCCTCAGTACCGAAAGTGTGTGCGCATGTGCGCATACGCACCTGAGGGGGATGGGGGGAGCAGACATACTGCGGGGTATGGCTTAGGGGCGTCTGAAACAGAAATCTGTCCCTGGATAGTTCACCCGAAATAACAACTTTCTATTTTATATGTGTGACCGTTTTTCTAATATTGAAGTGTAAAATGTCAAGTGTCACCTTCTAAAGCAGCTCTGGGAGGTGGGGGGTTGCCGACCCTGTAAACAGTTCTAAATTGATACATTTAGTTGATACATTTCTTATCTTTGTCCCTGCTGAGCAGAACCCCTGAGTTTAATTAAGGGCAAGGCCAGACGTGGCGTTTTTGCAGCGTTTTTACGTTGTGTTTTTAAAAAAGAACAGCCAGGTGTAAATACGCATAAACTGCACTTCCACTGAAACCAATGGAAAACACACTATGGCAATTCACACAGGGCGCTTGCAAGCTGAAATCCGCCACAGGACGCCAGTATTGGCGTTTTTTAGCAGAAACGCCAATGTGTCAAGAAACTACCAAATCAATAGACTCTATGGGATCTGCACGTTTGAAACCACACTTTGCGTAAATACACAGCGTATTTTAAATATGGCGTCCAAATTCTCAATGAGAACAATGAAAACAATGAGAGTGCATGTTGGGAAAAGAATCCTACGTGCTGAAAAACGCATGAAGAACGCATGTTGACGGTCGCATGTGGTTTCAGTGGCGTATTTACGCCTGGCTGTTCTTCTTTAAAAACGAAAAATCAAGAATTGATACAATATTTGTTAATACTGCAGAGATGCTGCTGAGAAATGTATCAACTAATTGTATCAACTAAATGTACCAAATTGGAACAGTTTAGAGTCTGTACCTGAATGAATGAGCTGCCAGACTCAAACACCAGCAACAGGAACACTAAACTTTAAACTTTGAAAAAACTGTAAAAAATAACTAATGGAGTATTTGAAAAAAAAGTCTTTATTTTTGGGTAGCAATCTGAAAACAATTGAACTGAAAAAAGTGTTTGGAAGGTGAACAGCCCCTTTAAGGAAGACCCCAGTAAATTAGAATTTTTTTTTTTTTTTAGAACATATTTTTTTTGGAACATATTGCACTGTTACAGTCCAGCATGCAGGCCCAGCAACAAGAGCATTATATGGTGTACTGCAGTCATGGGCCGGGACGATTCAGCACTGAGCATCTCACTGAGGCAGCCCAGCTAATGCCACCTCTATTGGAATTTTGGCTCTTTAAGTTACCAGGAGCAGCTTTTTGTCAGCCCTGGTAACTTGCACACTACTGCCAGCTGAAATGAGTTTTGCAGCTGCCTCATGGCAGCAGAGCCCCGGTAGAGGGCACCGTGGCAGAGGGGGCCCCAAGTGCTGCAGATGTACTCCAATTCACAGGTCCCAGAGTAGGTGGGGCTTGTGCAGGAGTGGATGACGTGTGTGTGTGTGTGTGTGTGTGTGCATCATGGGTGGGGTGTAGGCATTAGGGGGTGTGATTGTGGAATGTCAAGGGCAATTTTTAAACTGGATGATGCTCTGCTAATAGCCTTTATATGGCTTTCTTTTTTATTTCATACTGTTATGTCAGGGGCAGTATTCACCTTTCCCCCCATTTACATTCCTTTCCCTATTTATTGACATCAACCCTTCTACCCATGTATACTAACTGTAGGTATCCATAGGTATATACAGTATACCAATTGCACATTTTGTGTGCCAATTTGAGAGTAAAAATCTATTCCTACAAAGGTATTTGCAACAACACATCCTCCTTAGACTTGTGTACTTGCTCAGAGCACCAATGCACCTGCCCAGCCTCTTCTGATGAAGTGTCCTGGAATTATCACTGGCCTGGACATGGCAGTAGTTTCAAGGTTCAACTAGCACACCTCGTGCAAATGACACTGGAATTCTGAAAAACACTGCTTTCTGGGGGGGGGGGGAAACCTAGCATCTAGAAAGTGTACTTTGTGTCATGGATTGCTTCCATAAACATTCATCCATACATTTTATGAAAGATAGCAGCCTGGTTTGCATCCTCTCTTGTCTGTTTCATCTTCCATCCAGGATTCTTAGCCATTATAGTCTATCCCTATCATCATCCTCATTATTATCACTATCTTGATGTTGGCTCAGCCATCTCTTTTCATGCCATCATCCATATTTCATCTGATGAATGCTACTTTTCTTGCCTAAACCCTTGACTTAAGTTTACATTACACATACAGTACGAAGGTAAATACTTTTTATATGGTGTTTACTAAATATTGATAGAACTAGCAATTTGTAGTACTTGGAACTGCAATGACTATTTACAGTGTATGCAATAAATTGATTTGTAAAGTAAGTTGCAGAGTTCCTTTATTTCTGAATTACTCTGAATAGCCCATATGTGTAATTTGGTTTAGAATCTACCTTCTGAAATGAATGTTTGGTTATTAAAGCAATGTATTAGTGTTGTTAGGTACAATGGTACTTGTTTACTTACTTCTGTATATAGGGAAACAGCACTTGCTCAATTTATCATCTATGTAGGAAAATTAGGAAGCAGCTTTTTCAAGGTAAGTCGATATGATAAAAGCATGTAAATGTGTAGGCAACTCTTAAAAAAAGGATAGAGGTTTTTAGGGTAGGTCAGAAATGGCGTATACCCTAGTCCTCCAGTCTCAGAGGGCCCCTAGGGTGAGATATATAAGAATACAAATGACATACAAAATTACTGTACATGCCTCAGTGGTGTGTTTCATAAGTGTTGGAAGGTATGATAGTATATGTTTTTCATTTTTGTGGCATATTCAGTGTTTACATCAGGGATACCCAACCCTCAGCCCCCAGCTGTTTTCAGTCTGCAACTCCTTGCATCTAAATGAGAATCCGCTGCCATTGCCCATGGAATAAAAAAGCTACAAGTAATTACCAATGCTAACTACTGGTGATTTGTTTTCATAACAAATTTTGCTTGTAGATGTTATGCATGTAGGAATACTGTATAACTGAGGGTTTTATGTATGGTTCATTATAATATTTGTTATAACATGTTTTTAAGCAACATTTAATCAGTTTATCACATAGGGGCATATTTACTAAGGTTTGAATTTTCCCTTTACCTAACTTCACCAAAGTTCACAACAAACCACATTAGGCAGGCACCAATCCGGAACATCCAACGAAAATAGATTCCATGAGCCAAAAATTGTATATTAAAAATATGATACTTTATTTTACATCACATCTTAAAAATAATCTTTACTCCATATTCCTAGCCCCATGTATTAGTCTTTGTGCTCCATGCACTATGTCCAGCCTAGTTGGTGTGCTCATAGCTAATGACATTCCTGACTGCAGTTTTTAAATTACAGTTTTTGAATTATTTTTTTATTTATTTTTTGTACTCCTTCCTACCACTATTCAATATCAATAACTCTATTTCTCAAAGATTAATCAATCAGCCTTATAAGAACAGAAAAACACACTTCACAATATTGGTGAAAAGAAGGGTGTGGCCCTTCAATAACCAGTTGGGGTGAACCCAAAAACTCCCCAAAATACAGACCCAATAAATCAAAACTTCAATATAATCTGGACAGATGCCTTTTAAAGGTTCCAGCTCTCTGTGACAAAAATAAGATTTTCCACTTATGACCCACCCTAAATTCTGGAAGGAAACCCAGTATCTGGGCAGGCAGCAGTAGTTGCTAAAATGACTTCTGCTGGGTTTCTACCAACCTGTATACAGGAGTGCCAGCAAGTTCCCAGTGGTTGCCCTCTCTCACAAACATTGGGACACCACCTTTTTAAATCGCTTTTGCATTACCAAGTTCTATGTGGGGGTCCACCCAACTCTGACCATAAACCTCACTAAAAAGAAACCTCAACTCTCCAATATGTCTGTTACAAATATGACATTTCCTATATCAGAAAAGTGCATACCATAATTCTTGTAAAAGCTTAAATTAACCCTTTTTCTTGCACATCCAATTGCTACCTTATTCGTAGCACGTTGCCTGTTAATTTTGGGGATCTCTGAACACAAAATCTTTGAATTTGTCCATTATTGTTCAATTGTGGACAGTAATGTTTTTGATTTTATTAGTCTCGCTAATTTATCCTTATAGCTTTTCTAGGATCTGAACCCCAATGTTTATTCAAGGGATATATGGGACATGTGTATATATATATGTATATATATATGTATGTATATATATATATATATATATATATATATATATATATATATATATATATATATATATATATTCACTTGCTGTTGCTACTTTGATTATATTATTATTCTCACTCACTTTTTGCAGCTCCCTAGCATTAATGGTGCCTTTATCCTTTACACCTGTAAACGCCTGAGACAAGTCATGCCCCTGTAATGTATCCACTACTGGCTAAACTGCTAAATTATGTGATGCAGCAACAGGGGTGCCCCACTAGATACCAGGGGCAGCAGACTTGGTACTGGTACTTTAAGAGTGAATTTCCGGGGGAGGGGGGGGCAGCAGCAACTGCTGCTGCCTCAGGCAGCTGAGGGGCCAGGATCGCCCCTGTGCAGCAATGAAGTTCTGGCAACTGTAGGTGTCAGGTTCCTCTGTTCACCCAATACAGACTGTGATTGCTACATAATGCATCCTGCTTGTTGCTGACTTGTGAAGCCATGATCTGATTTTGCAGAGACTGATCTCTGAGAATAAACTGGAAAGGAAAAGACCACCCTAAGACCCAAAGAAAGTGTCCAGCTGATAATAAAGATCCACAAAATTTGCTGTGGGGTGCAGCTCTGCTCATGCTGCCAAGTTAGCATGAATTGCCATAGTACAGACTGTGCACATTTAGTACTTGTTCCAGGTGCATTTGTATCTAACGCCATGGAGGTAAGTTTGTTAACTTCACTGCAAGTTTGGTTGCAGATCTGTTATTGCTGTAATTGCTAGCTGCCTTGGAAATTGTATATAAGTTTCATGTTGCACTACCATATGGTGCAGCCATGGGTAAAGTGGTTTGCTACATGCTCTGCAGGCTGGGGTTTGGGTGCAGAGCAGTGGTTACAGGGATGATGTGCTGAGACTGGGGTATGAGCTGCTATGGAAGGATGAATTTTATGCTTACCCTTATCTGCTCAACACATCCCTAATCTTTCTTCTTGCTCCCAGACACAAAGCACCCTTGTGTTTTTTACTCTTCAAAAGAGTGTTAAGAAAATTGCCTTCTTGCATATATTATAGATTTGTCCTTTTGATCTTTACAGAGAAAACTTATGATATGAAACATATCAGAAGTGGTATAAATGTGATCCCTTTTCTGACTAAGTAAAATGGTAATCACAACGAGCACTCTAAAGCTGACTACTTCTGCTCCTGAAATGTAATGAGGTTGGTAACACTGTCCTTCTGCTTACCTTTTTTACCATATTGCAACCGTAGCCCCCTCCCAATTTTTTCGCACAGTGCCCAGTTTCATTATCTATGATTCCCTGGCCCCTCCTGCAACTCTCCCCCCACTAGCCCTCCCCCAGCCCCCTTTACAATGTGTGCAGGCTTCTCAATCCGAAGCATTTATGATGCCTCGGCAGCAGTAGCTAAGCTCCATCTATTAACTCTCAGCACTTTGACTTTTAGTACTCCCTGCAGCCTGCAGATGGATCTATGAAACCAGTGGCAGCACCCTGTCTCCTTAAAGCCGATGTAAATCACCTAGGCAGTAATTTGAATTGGAGCTTCTATGGTTTTTGACTGCTGTTGAGCTGCATTAAATAGTTCCACCTGGTACTGCGTGGGTTAAAACATCTGGCCATATTGTGAAAGGGGCACATGTGATTGACACTCCGCTCATCAAGATGTTTCAATCTGGGAGGGGGTATGGCACCTCATCTTGTGTCTGTTAGGGGATCCCTATTTAGGGTGAACCCAGTCTAAAGTACAGTTTTCATCTGAGTAGACTGGTGGGCACAGTCCTGCCTATCTCCCTTTGCCAGGGGGCAGAGAAATGATGGAGGTGAATAGCACTTGCTTGGATTGCAGGACACCTGGTACCATACGAACAGAGCAGGATGCACAGGACAGCGCATCTCAGGGACTCACCTCTGCCCTGGCGGTGGTTCTTATATTCACCATTGTTGTGGATGTCCTGGGCAATATATTGGTCATTTTGTCTGTCCTGAGGAACAAGAAGCTGCAGAATGCTGGTGGGTATGAAACTTTTGCAGGGGGGACTAGTCTCCCTATGTAACTGGCAGTCATTTGTAACAACTATCTAACATTCCTATAGTGAGATCTGCTTTGTACATAGCATACCATTCTGCATGCTCAGACAGTGGCACAGAATAAGATCATGTTTGTACAGCAGCATAACGCTGGGAAGGTATTAATGTCATTGCGGAGGCTGGGACATATTTTTGCTACAATAGAAATATCAGTGATACAACATGAAAATCATTTCCAAATGTATCAACTCTGCTTGTGATTGTCATTGTATAAAAATGGGAAGGAATCTTTTGAATGGGAATAAGTTGGGTCCAAAATATTGCTACTAATGGATTAGATACTGCCATGCCGTGCCCGATTATTATAAGATTTATGGTAAAAAAGTAAAAGAAAACCTTTTAGTAGTGTGATTAAGTGTGATTGTGTCATATGGCTATTTATAATACAGGCTGAACTATCAACCATATCTTGATGAGCCCCTTGAGCCTAAAGATCATAACTGGGGATACAGCAAAATACATGGTTACCATACTGCTAAAGTTACATGATGTGAACAGCTCTTTTTTCTGAATCTATTATCAAGAAACCCATTATCTAGAAAGCTCTGAAATACAAGAATGTCATCTTCCAATTTAAGCCAGCAGTTCTCATGTTTTGTCCGATTTCCTTTTTTCTCTGTAATAATAGCAAAGTACCTCGCCTAGCCCTCCCGTCCCTTATTATTTACAGTTATTATGTCTTTGACTCTAAGCACATGTGATTCTCCTGCCCACCTTACTACTGTAGCTAATTCATGAGACCCATTATGACTCACTTGGCATTTTTTCACTCTTTGATTCCAGGATGTATGTAAGACATGATATTTCCATTATATGCTCTTTTTCAATTCATGGAAGCTGGATGTAGCCATAGCATTATGTAATAAGCCTGGATGCTGATTTTATCATACCCTGTATGCTATCAGTATGTGTGCCTCATTTGTTCAATGTATGTTCACATCCTACAGTTTTTGCACACAAGAGGTGCTTTATATGATGCAGGTTAGAGCAGTTATGTAGCAGTTGTGGATTTACAGGTGTAATAATGTTGCTGGCCAGGTTCCAAGGTAAGGGCCCAATACAGAGTCACAAGCAGCTGTGTAGATAAAGCCGTGATGACAGTGACACTACCTTTACAACCAAGTTTTTGTGCTAAGGAAATTACCTTCATGCTACCATTTACAACCTTGTAAAGACCGTTCATCCAATAATGACTGCACTATATGTGTGTTTGTCAAGATAAACAGTACACCTTTGTATTAAAGGAACAGTAACATCAAAAAATGAAAGTGTTTTAAAGTGTTTTAAAGCAGTGGTAAAACTGACGTTTTTGCTTCAGAAACACTATTATTGTTTATATAAATTAATTACTGTGTAGCAAACGGGGGCAGCCATTCAAAGGAGAAAAGGCTCAGGTTACACAGCAGATAGCAGATAAGCTCTGTAGAACATAATGGTGTTATCTGTTATCCAGTATTTATCCTGTGCCATATAGCCTTTTTTCAATTTCTGCCATTGCTACACAGCAGCTTGTTTATATGTAGGGATGGGCAAATTTTTTTGCCTTGTTTCGCTGCGGAAATAACGCCCATAGACTTTTATGACGTCATGTGTCAAAAAAAAGACGCACGTCAAAAACATTTCGCTGCACGTCAAACTTTTTTATATTGACTTTAACGTGCATTGGCGACATTTCGCCGGCGGCTAATTTTTGGTGAAACAATATGGGTCAAATTTGCCCATCCCTATTTATATGAACTATAGTTTTACCAGTGCAGGGCAACAGTACATGCACTTTAATTTTTTGGTGTTATTGTTCCTTTAAGGATACATGATGATGTAATTGTACACAAAGTTTTTCAAGATTTTCAATTTTAGTGCTTCTCCTAATTTATTCTGATTGATGTTATTTATCACAAACTGTTGCTTTCTGATAAATTTAGCCAAACAGAATTTAATAGAAAGATGTCATTATTTCCCGTGGCTCTGATTATTTAAAAACTATTTTGGGAGACCATTTAGAAAGCTAATTTTCACGTGTGATTTAGACTAGAATAGATTTCACTGATGCATATTAGTAGTAGTCGCTCCATAATTAATCATAGCCCTGGGACAATTCAACTGTCGTGGAGACATTTATTGTCAAGCGGAACATTGAGGGAAAAAAGTAAAATCACAACTGTAGGACTTTACTTCTAGCCCTGTGTCAGTTACCTGCAGGGTGCATAGGTATCTTACATCAGTAATGTCAGCCCCAGTTGGGTCTGAGTACTAAGGGGTAGACAGACACTACAGCCTCCTAGGGTGCAACTATTTTCAGTAAAGGGAAGTTGGGGTGGAGGGACAAATACCAGCTCTTTGTCTCTCCAAAACCTTTCTGGATCTACCACCTAGTCTTCCAGACAGAGTTAATAGCATGATAGGGCCATGGGGAGCCTCAGCTACCCACCTTTAGCGGGTGAGTGGTCCTTAGTGAACTACATTATTTAAGAAGAGCTAATTTTTAAGAAGCCAGAGAGTAATGCTGTCCACTAATACTTTTTACCCAAACTATATGATCATCATTGTGTGTGTACCCCCTGGTTGAAAGATATGGCCAATTATCTTGTGATGCCATCACACCAAATTTCATCAGTCCGAATGGAAAACTGGATTGACAGAGAAACCCAATTAGCATGTAAATGTGCTCATCAGAATACCATGAACAGTGTTTTCTTTGCTCCTCCTCTGCCTGATGGGTTTATCAGTGAGATCTGTACAGTAGAACATCCAACTTGCACTAACTGACTGACCTGAAGAACAATTAGTCACATAAATCTTTAATTGGCATGTGTGTGTTTCCAGCTTAACTCTGTAGCGTAAGGTTGACCAGAAAGCATTTCTTATTAGCTATTGAAAAACAGATGATTGTAAAGGACTACATTTTGGTATATATGTTGCTCTCTCTTTGGAAGCAACTGAAATTCTTGCCACTCTCATAGTCTGGTGCACAAGGCAATTGATTCAACACATATAACAGCCTGCAAATGTATTTGTTTTCCTTTGTAAAATTATTGCAAAAAAAAGCTTGCATGCAGGGATGGACATATGGACAGGGCCACAGAGACTCGGGCCTTCTCTTATTCAGATCATCCACTTTTTAATGTACCGTATATACTCGAGTATAAGCCGTCCCGAGTATAAGCTGAGGTACCTAATTTTACCTCCAAAAACTGGGAAAGCTTATTGACTCGAGTATAAGCCTAGGGTGAGAAATGCAGCAGCTTCTGGTAAGTTTCAATCAAAAAATTGAGGGTTTCTGCTCCCATTGGAGGTGCTGGCGTCTCGTTTTTGGATGCTGACGACCATTCTTGGATGCCGGCGACTATTCTTGGAGACTATTCTTGGACGCCGGCGACTATTCTTGGATGCCGTCGACTATTCTTAGACACCAGTGACCGTTTTTACGCTTGACCCGAGTATAAGCCGAGGTAGAGTTTTTCAGCATATTTTGGGGGCTGAAAAACTTGGCTTATACTCGAGTATATACGGTAAAATACTGTTCACCCTCTGGTAATCAGCAAGGCCTCCCGATATTGTGTTGTGCCAACACCTGCCTCCCACCCACAGAATCAAACCGTTGACTGACTGCAGACTACAGCTTTAGGAAATACCATATTTACACACAGGGCTCCTATCCTCACTGCTTATATGAGTTTTCATATTTTCTGTGACTCCCAAGTTCTCATTACAGATGAATATTACTGTGCAGTCACTTTGGGAGCTGCGGTTGTGAACATTTTTCAAAGAGATAAATTGAGTTTCAGCTATGAAAAGGAAACATACTTAGTCTACTTGAGATCTCCTAATTTTCTTCAGTGTAATGAGTGAAGAACAACATGGCGTCCTCCTAACATTGCAAATCTTTAATATGCACACTGCTTTACGCTCTCCTAATTTCTGTAAATAATAACATCATTCACTGCTGCTGACGGGCTGTGTGGAAAAGGATTACAAGTGCATGAAGATGATTTCCTTACAGGTAAATAAGCATTTGTGCTGATGATTATTTGTTGGAAACATGAAAGCTAGAACAGAAAAGAGAACTGCATTTATTATGATATACAAGATTGCATTTGTAAAATTTATGGGATTTCATTCTATGATATAAATGTGCAGATTGTGTTTACTATGTACGTAATCAAACAGGATAGAGGACGTAGTCACATATGGCTGGAAAACACTGCCTATAGAGTTGACAGCTCTGTCAGCTCCAAAACCATATATAGTGGGTGGGGCGATGAAATTGGTGTGGTAGCCCGATGACATTGGTGTGGTAGCCCGATGACTTTGGGGATGGGCAACATATAGAATATAGCACTGTAAAAAATTCAATAGAATATTTGAAATATAATATAGCACTGTGAACTGTTTCTTGCGGCAATAAATGGAAATTACATAATTACAGTACATGGCAGAGTATGTGACTATCATCCAAAATCATTTGCGTTTATATCTGTGCCCATCTCCTCTATATACTATTACTTATAGTGTATTGGTATAGTATAGTATAATAAAGTAACACAAAGGGATGCACATCAATTCCCATAGCAAATGCTACCATGAATATTTCCCTGAAGCTACCTGCTAATATTAGGCACTATTAATGACTTGCCATTGTCTTCTGTATCTCTTTCCACTCATCTGAAGGGTGAAGTTCAGATAAATCTCACTGATTAATGCTTAGTTTAGTTTAATCTAGTGTTCCCACATTTTGTTTTTTCTTGTGAAGCCCATAGAGCCATGATGAATGCTCAGCTCAAGATATGGGGTACACCATTATCCTTTTGCAACAATGGCAGGTACTTGTGAGGAATGAATACATAAGGCAATGGATGAATTGGCACATTGGACATTTTTCCTTTGCATTTAAAAGCTACCGCATTAGGCTTTTTCTCTAGGAGCACCTATCACAAATCAAATCTGTAGGTCTCTATTTAGGCCAAACATTATCATTTCATCCAGGGGCACTTATGCAATTTAAAAGGCTACCCCTGGTAGCTTAAAATACAGTATATTTATATGCTTTTTTTCAACATAGAACTCAAGTTGAAATGACACTCTGAATTTTTTTTTACCAGCATATACATGGGGCTGCTTTGCTCTGCCTTGGCGAAAAAGCAATTGATATGGTGATCTGAAATTGAAATGTAGGGGTACACCAGGTATTGCAATGAGAGCAGCTGCTGTGTTTTGAGATGGCAAGATAGGCTCATGCATTTTGTAATTGGAAAGGCACTTATTTATCTTTGGACTGTTATACCACAGCACCAAACTTGGGGGCAGATTTGCTAAAGGGCGAAGTGACTAACGCTGGCGAAAATTCACCAGCGCGACGTCATTCAGGCACTTTGTAGATTTACTAATGGGCGCAGGCGTAATTTCGCTAGCGAAAGAGACAGACGCTAGAGATCATTCGCACTCTATCGCCAATCGAATTTTAGCTCAGGTAAATAGAATTAACTCTGCAAATTCACTAAGATGCGGATTTTACTGAACATGACCTCTTTGACCAGACTTGCCTTCGCCAGCTCAGACCAGGCAAAGTGCAATGGAGTGCATAGATCTTCCTCAATTTTTAGTGGAAAGTTTTCTAAGTCTTCAAAAAACGCTGGCGTCTTTTCCTTTTTTCAGAGTGATAGCCTGCAAACGAGCGGGTTCCCCCCTCCATTTTCTAACATATGGAACATAAACTATACAGTGGGCTCATGTATAGGGCATTATAACAACTCTATTTTCTTTATTAAGGTTCCCTGGACTTGTGTAATGTAATGAATATGCTGCAATATATACGTCCATGTAACTTTATAATTTCATGCCGAATGCAAATTAGGCAACCATGCGCATCTTTGCTTATATTGCCGAAGTAACGATAGCGAAAATTTGCCAGCATTTGGCGCCCTGGATGCAACTTCGCATTTAAGTGAATTATCGTTGATCTATTGAATTTAAGCCTGGCGAGTGTTGCGATGGCTGCGAATCCGTCGCTGGCGAATTTTCTCCTTTTAGGGAATTTGCCACAAACTCTCTGTACTGTATGCCTGTTAAAGGTCACCTGCATACTATGAATATAGCCCTTATACTTGCTTTTGATGTTGACTTATTCGTTTGCTGGAGATCAAGGTGGCACAGTTTCTATTTACAGCAACCACAGCTGTAAAATGCCTTCTTTTTATCTCATATGACACATTTCCATATCTGAGCAATATTTCAGGTGTACAGACTTTTATCAAGCTCAACTGCTCAGGCAATAAAACCTTGTATATCTAAAGATACTATGCCCTCCAGTGGAGAACTGCATAATTGCATTATTTAACCCTCTCATAGTTAGTGTCCTTCTCAAGAATCACTTGCTTCTCTTTTGTGCCTATACTCAATGTTTGCTCCATGTTGACATTGTCATTGGCTCTTTCACAGAGCAATTTGTTTCTATTAGGGTATAAGATTCTGTTTTTGCCCATGGGGCCCTCCTGAATTCTGGGTCCCTGGTGTGGTCACTACCCTGCATGACTTATACTTATCCCTTATTGGGGATTCGGACCACATATGTTGTTGTTTACCAGTATAGCTGAACATCTGGTTTTGCACATGTATTGCTGTACATTCCATAGGCTCCTCAATGTGTAGAAGGTGAAGGAGGTTTAATAAGACAGAGGCAAATCGCAATAAAAGAAAATCCAGTCCACTGAAACATAGCTCTAGTCCAAATAAACTTTACACTGGTCAATGCTGCCAACGTGACCACATTTATCCTGGGTAAATACTTTTTAAATAACTCAGAAATGTCAGCTTCCCATGTGTACATGACCTCACATCATTGTAAAGGAATTAGATGAACTGATTTGAGGGCCGTGGCATACGCTAGTATTCCAGTAAACTGAGAAAAATCTCACATTCTGCCTAAAGACACAAGTTCCATATAGAAGCTGAATGTAAGAGTAACAATACTACTAGTACTGTTGATGCAGCAAAGAATCCTATTAGATCCCTTCAGCATGATATGCCTGGAGTCTCTGTAAATCTGCAAGAGGTAATTGAGCTTTTCCCTCTTTTATCTGCGAAATATGAATTTAGCTTATGCATGCAATTTAGGTCATGGATTAAAAAATGTCCATTTTACTGAATGCTATAGGTGTACCCTTCATTTCACAGACTAGTGAGGCACAAAGCTACCTACAAAAATATATGGCAGCATTTAGTAACACGTTAGTAACAGCAATTAATGACAAGTGAGCATCCTGTCTTGTGCTTTCGTTTTTGCAATCTAATATACATTAGTTTACACCATTCCTGCAGAATATATACTATTACACACTAATATTAATGTATACTATTACATACTATTACACAGAAGTGTGTAAATTCAGGTTTATTTGCAATCGCAATGCAAAGCAAAATCTGGATGCAATATTGAGTGTTCCTTGGTGCTGTTCCAAATACCTACTGTGCCCAGTGATGCAAAGGAACCCTGAAATGACTGTAAACTAGGACAAGGCAGAAGTTACATGTGTCAGTAGGCGCTATTAACTTGTGCTAATGTTTTTATTATATGGGGAAGATTATTAAAGTGTGAAATTAGAGCTCACTGCAGTAAAATTCCAGCACACTCTATTCATTTTTGTGGGGTTTTTAAAGGCATACCAATCAATGAGTTCATCTCTTGCTAAATATGCCTTTAAAAATGCCATAGGAATCAATAGAGAGTGGCAGGATTTTACTGTGGTGAACTTTATGTCTAACTTTTATTAGTCTGCCCCTAAAGGTGGTTATACAAGATCCTCCCCCACCAATATCTGGCCGACCATTCAGCCTAACATTCTTTGAACCATTAACATCATTTAACTCATTTAAACAAGGAATCGTATAGCCGTAGCAGTAATATTTGGGCACATTAGTTAAATGATCTGCCAATTGGTGTATACTTCTGCCTGTGTGCTGAAGGTGTTAGCAATAGACACATATTGGCACGGAGTGACGCGCCGCTCTCGCATACTTCTCGCATACACATTCTTGCAGCTATGAGTGGGAGCTGTTGTTTTTAATTGTAAAATTGTGCTTTTATTGTACGTACCTGTCCACCATAAAACCTTCTAACATTCCAGTATTATGCCCCATGTTCACCATTGAACTAACCTCCAAAAGGCAAAATTCCTGGTTCATTCAGAATAAAATTATATCTACCCCAGTGCACCTAAAACGACTAAATATATCTGCAACAAAAGTCCTCAAGATACTAACTGGGGGAAGGTAATGTAACATTTGGAACTGCAACAATCCTGCTTACAGAGGCCATAAGATAACCAGGGAATCAAGCCAAAATTTCAAAATAGCTTCAAAAACCTGTGATTAGTCTCTGTTTATTCTCACTAATGTAAATAAGAGGAGTTTGTTAAGAACAATTTTTTATAAATGTATAATGAGATCTTAACTTGTAAGGGTTCAATCATGGGTGGAGTCCTCATCCTGCAGGTCAAACTTTTTTTTCCATTGGAAAGGCCAAAAAAAAAACACATCATCCTGTTGACAGCTATAGGATTTATGTTTGTGGCAGTACAATTAGCTCTTTTGGACGAACAGAGGCTTATAGAAAGATAGCACTGTAGCTCTCTGCACCCTAAGGCAAAGTGTCCAGCAGTAGATAGTCTTATGATAAGAATCTGTCTTTGCCAATTGCCAAAAAAGCCAAAATGTTATGCATAAAACAAAATGGCTTGCATAATAAGTTAGATAATCAAATTATCTATGTATTCTACCCCGTTTTAACAAATTAAAATCTGAAAATTTCCAACTAGCTTCTTAAAACCACTTCAACCAAACGCCCGTGCACATTTTTACCGTATTTATCAATTAATGTAATTGAAAAACTCTGGTGCAGGGCTAAATAAAATTGTGAAAAAAATCTGGATTGTACGATTTTTTTCAGATTTGATGGTGAAAACTATGAATGAATTGGATTATTGAACAAAACCTAATGCAGATCATGATATCTCCTAGTTGTAAATGGGACATCTGCCATTGACTTCTACATGACCTTGGAGTGGTCATGGAGTTCTTTTTTACTCAGACTTTTAGCAGCATTGGGTTTTAATAAAACACAAAAAAAAAATGTTTCTACAAAAAATGTTGGTTACTAGAAAAAAAATCAAGTTTAGTAAATAATCCAATAAATGTCCTTTATATTATTGGAAATCTAATGCAATTTAGGGATTTCAACTTTTTTGCACCTCCGTCCCATCACAGCTCCATCTTCCTGAAAATATACACATTTGCACTCCAAGCTCTTGTGTACCTACATTTCTGAAGGCCACATAGGCTAAGATCTGAAGGTTGCTTCTTAATCTGTATCTGTCATGTCTTGTGACTGAGACATGTTGGGGTGAATGTTATTTAATAATTTAGATTATTTTTAAAGGTTGCCAAGTCATGGCTTAGGGTGATATCTCAAATCAACTGCTTCTGCTCCATATTCATTCAAATTAATAGCCTCAGACTAGGATGCACAAAAGAAAACCTTAGATTAAAGGTCCACAAAAACACAGTTCTCTCTCGACTCCCTTTTCTGTATCTTTTAGGGATACAGCGAATCCATAATTTTTGGATTCTGGCCGAATATAAATAAAATTTGGCAGAACACCAAACTGAATTAAACTGCCTAATGTGTATTTTAATATATGAGGAAAAATCCTCCAAAATTAGCTTAAACTGACCTTTTGTCAGTCTATGTCACCTATGAATAAGTGCGATGTAAGTATTATTGGTATGAAGTTCTATTTCTCAAGATGTATCATGGAGATGGGTAACTGATTCCTTGCCCATGTATGCTGCTTCTTCATGTCTTTCGTCTGGTAAAGCCACCACCTTGGTGACTGGCTTGTAATATGTTGTATTCTGGCTCATTAGTATTTTATTTGGTGAGTTTGCAGAGCACAGAAAGATTATTATTATTAACAATAATAATAACAATTGTTTATTATTATTATTATTATTATTATTATGGGATGCAGCATAGCTAATTGAGTTGTCTATGATTTAACCTTCATGTTTTTTTGATCTGTCAAATACAACCTGCTTTTGTAATGCTTCAGTAACTTTGTTGGATATCACAAGGATCGTCTTAATGATTCATTTATATTTGTCTTAGGTCCACTTTTTGATGTTTTTCATTTGTCCTTTTTTTCTCCAAAAAAGTTATGCCTTCACAGTTTCCTAGTGGGTGGAGAACGGCTGATCAGTTTTATGGTCGATGTTTAATATCAGCTAAGTGCCATGATGTCTTCGTGGTTAGGACTGCAGTTTTGTCGAGGCTCCTGAGTTTGGTCCTGATCTGGGTATAGTACATTTTTTGTAAGTTTCCTCCCACACAGTAATGTGCCAGCATGTAAACTTGCAACTGATGAAATTGACCCTAGTGTGTTATTTGAATGTGATCTGTAAGCTTCAGTGGGACAAGGGCTGGTGTGAATGATGAGAAGTCTCTGTAATGTGTTGTAAATGTGTCAAAGCTATAAAAGGATAATATTAGTTCTCTTTGGCATATGCATGGCTTTTCAAAGTAGAAGCAAGTGCAGTCTGCCAGTACTAGCTTCTGCATAGTCAGTAAATAATTTGATGTACAGCAGTACTTTACAGAGCTAGTTCATGTTAGCCTCGGTCAAGTGGAGCTTACAATCTAAGTTACAGTGGTGAAACTATAGAGGAAGTAGATCCCTCTGCTTCTTCTATATTTGTAGAAATGTTAGTAACCAGACGCCTGACCCGCTCCTGTCCCCACTCCCCAGCTGCTTACATACTTAAAATTTAGTGTCACAAACTAGTGAGGAAAGCAGGGAGGGCGGCTATGTACTTGGTGGTGTGGGTTGCTATAGAAGTGCTTGCCGGGCCACCCCCCCAAAGATTTTTCGGAACGGGGTCCAGCGTGAGGTAGATATGCCACTGCTTGGTTGCCAATCATATTCACTCAACAATCAGGTCAATTTCATCAAGAGCCTATAAACTTGCCTGTATGTTTTAGGAGCATGGGAAGAAACCCAAGGAAACACAGGGAAAATATGTAGACTTATTGTAGAGAGCATTTGGTTAAGAACCACATTCAGTATCCGGTGCTACATGGCAGCAATTGTAGGGACTGAGCCACCAATTATATACTGTATGGTAATTGCCTCTCTTTGTTATTTGCACTTTTACTAGACAAAAATGTTGTCGAACAACTCCTGTTTCTTGTTCTTCTCCCTTTGTACTTGCTGAAAGGTGGAGATTGTTATTGCAGTGTTCTCACTTGGTTCATTTAATTAGAAAAAGTGGTATAAACCATTTAGATGATCCAATAATAGCCAAAAATAAACATTTTATAACAATGTTGCTTCATCTCAATTTTGTAGGTGTATGTTGTCCAGCATTTTACAACATATAATCAGGGGTTAAAAGATGCTGTGGTGGGGAGTGTAGTCCAGTTAGTGGCTATCCATCTCTGGTTACTCGTACAAAATCTATCTAAATTAGCTGGATATCACAGAGGAAATGACAGAGTATGACCAATTTATAGGGTAAACATGATAAATATAAATGTAGTTTTTTACTGACAAAAAGCAGATCTATAACTTAAAGAAGTGTCTTCTGCATTCAGTTGTTGAAACATTTACAAAGAATATATGGTATGGTACTAGAGTGAACTGCAACATTTATAGGCCCACTACATTACCTTGTTCTTGCAAACAGGAGCAAAAGACACACAAAACTGTCATTTCTGTATGGCCCTTTCTCAACGTTTTCCCTATTAGTGCCACTTGATGCATTTCCATTTCTATTTAATAGTAGTAAGCACTGGATATGTATGTTGAGCTGGAATAAGGGGTCAATTCACTAACTTCGAGTGAAGGATTCGAAGGTAAAAAAACTTCGAATTTCGAAGTTTTTTTTGGGCTACTTCGACCATCGAATGGGCTACTTCGACCTTCGACTACGACTTTGAATCGAAGGATTCAAAGTAAAAATCGTTTGACTATTCGACCATTGTCGAAGTACTGTCTCTTTAAAAAAAACTTCGACCCCCTAGTTCGCCATCTAAAAGCTACCGAAGTCAATGTTAGCCTATGGGGAAGGTCCCCATAGGCTTGGCTAATTTTTTTTGATCGAAGGATATTCCTTCGATCGTTGGATTAAAATCCTTCGAATCGTTCGATTCGAAGGATTTTATCGTTCGATCGAAGGAATTATCCTTCGATCATTCGATCGAACTATCTGCGCTAAATCCTTCGACTTCGAAATTCGAAGTCGAAGGATTTTAATTCCTAGTCGAATATCGAGGGTTAATTAACCCTCGATATTCGACCCATAGTGAATCGGCCCCTAAATGTCTGCTAATGCACAAATGTTAAAGTGAATTTGAGATGGTTGAAATGCATGTAAGCACAAAATACACTCGTTATGGACATAAGGCTTATCATTTTTATAAAATTTAGAATGTGGTGAAAAGGTCATTATTTGCTGACAGTGTAATGACACCAAATTTGAAATACAAAAACAGAAACAAACAGGCCTTATTACATGCCTCCATTAGGTGTGTATTAAATGCGACATGCATTCCTTCTATTTATGGAACCATGTCAGATGCTTGGAAACATTCCACCAGCTGATGCTGATGATATTTGTTCTTTTAATAAACCCTTTTATGCCAATGCATATTTGAATGATCCAAAATGAGTTGTTAGGTCGAGATATTGCGTCAGAAGACAAAATGTTCATTTACTTAGTAAAGGCTTATATTTACCTTGAGCTGAGGAGGAATAAAACATTAGCAAGAACCAGATTTATAACCCAATTAAAGTAGTTTGCTTTATATATACTGTAAATCAGTGCGGCACATTTCAGGCAGGCTGTACAGACAGATACGCTCAATCCAGTTACTAGTCAGAGGTAAAGGTAATAAGATAAGATAGCAGATCAAGAAAGGACCTTTACTGAGCTGCATTTATATAATATAAATTGTAATAGCTCTATAATGATCTACACTTTACTTATACACTTTATGAAACAGTGCTGTAATGTTAGGTTATCATCTAATGTTCCCTTAAAGCAGTGATCCCCAACCAGTAGCTCGTGAGCAACATGTTGCTCTCCAACCCCTTGGATGTTGCTCTCAGTAGCCTCAAAGCAGGGGCTTATTTTTGAATTCCTGGCTTGGAGGCAAGTTTTGGTTGTATAAAAACCAGGTGCACTGCCAAACATAGACTCAATGTAGGATGACAATCCACATAGAGACTACCAAATGGCCAATTACAGCCCTTATATGACACCCCAAGAACATTTTTCATGCTAGCGTTGCTCCCCAACTCCTTTTTACTTCTGAATGTTGCTCACGGGTTCAAAAGGTTGGGGATCCCTGCCTTAAAGACTGGCAAGATAAGCTGGTTCTGAGCTAGAGACTAAAAACTATTATATTTCAACAGAACTGGATGCTTAATAAGTGTGTATGTAGAGCACCAAAAGTGTGGCAGAACTTTGGAAACACAGATGTCTCTCAGATGATTTTATACTATTTTTATGTGCAAATTTTCTGTCCGAACTGGCAATCATTCATCTTCCAGGATCAAAGAATTAAACTGTAAGTCTATAAGCCCCTTGACCAACCAAATATGCCCAGATGATCAGACCAAACTCCATGACATCTGAGCTCTGTTTGCAGGCTGTGATTTGGTCCTGGAATTTAACATGATGTAAAGAGTACACAGGCACACTGCATTGAACCAGAAATATGATGCAGGCTAAGATTAAAAAAGACACCTCCATATTTATGTGTGTTTGTTACTTGTTTGAGCTATACAGCTTTGCAGTACAATACAATTCATGTCACCTAAGTTAAAGGAATTGTTCAGTGTAAAAATAAAAACTGGGGTAAATAGATAGGCTGTGCAAAATAAATGATGTTTCTAATATAGTTAGTTAGCCAAAAATGTAATGTATAAAGGCTGGAGTGACTGGATGTCTAACATAATAGCCAGAACACTACTTCCTGCTTTGCAGCTCCCTTGGCTTCCACTGATTGGTTACCAGGCAGTAACCAATCAATGACTTGAGGGGGGGGGGGGCACATGGGTCATAACAGTTTGCTTTTAAATCTGAGCTGCATGCTGAGGATCAACTACAAACTCACTGAAAAGTTATGTCCCATGTGGCTCCACTTAAAGTCACTGACTAACTCAGAGTTAGAGAGTAGTAGTGCACAACCTATGTTTTTACCCAGTTTTTTTTACACTGAACTGTTCCTTTAAAGGTTGGCCATAAACATCACAATACATTGATTATAGTAAACTTGGTTTGTACCAGTGCCCATTTAGCTGGTACAAACCACAGAGGATTCCGCCATTATTGTAAATATTTTTACAGCTGTTGCTTTGCTTTTTATTTATACATTTACATTACCCCGCAGTAATTTCTACTTCCTGAAATAGCTTCTTCAGCCTCTTCCTAATCTACAGAACTGTAATTCTTCAGTATTAAAGATCTTAACTGCATCTTGGCCAAGTGGATTTAGTTAATGAAATGAATATTTATGTGAGTTCTAGTTTGTTTATTGATTTTCCTTTGTGGATAAACTGTCAGTGACATAACATAACTGACATAGCTAGATTTACAAGTAAAGTGTGTTATCCTATAAAGGGTTTCCTTATAACATCAAAAAACTTGTTACATAACATTTAAGAAGGCATCTTACATGCATCCTATATATGATTGTCTAAAGTCTTACATAATTCTAATCAATTAGGACTAAAGCACCTTCTAGTGCATTCAAGGAAATGTCTAATGATACGATAGCTTTTGAAAGTCATTAATGGTTTAACCGCAAGTGTTGCGCAGCATCAGCCATAGTTCAGAGAAAGAAGAAAGTGTTTATCTTTCTGGTAATGTATTGGCTGATTCTGATTCATGTAAAAAGATGATTCATGTAAAAAAGCAAGGTTTTAAGATTCAAAAAGCTAACAAATAAAGAAACAAATAAATAAATAAATAACAAGCACTCCAAAATGGGTTAAGGTATAAAGATCCAAATTATGGAAAGATTCATTATCCGGAAAACCCCAGGTCCTGAGCTTTCTGAATAACAGGTATCATACCTATATTATAATATATATGTGTGTGTGTGTGTGTGTGTGTGTGTGTGTGTGTGTGTGTGTGTGTGTGTGTGTGTGTGTGTGTGTGTGTGTGTGTGTGTGTGTGTGTGTGTGTGTGTGTGTGTGTGTGTGTGTGTGTGTGTGTGTGTGTGTGTGTGTGTGTGTGTGTGTGTGTGTGTGTGTGTGTGTGTGTGTGTGTATACTTCAATTTGAAGTCTACAATACTTTGTATACATGAGATAGGAGGACGAGCACCATAATATTCATAAATAACACATGCTTTAATTTCAGTGAGGTGGTGAAACGATAGAATGTGTTATTCCCAAATATTGGAGTGTTGGTCCTCCTATCTGATTACTGGCTCATGTTGGCTTGACAGTAAGTCAATATACAAATAAAGTGAGAGAGTAATGCATCATTCCCCAAAGTGGGTCAATAAAGCATGCAAAGAGGTGTCACATACAATTTTCACTGGAATATTCCTCCAAACAAACAAATATTAACATTAACAGATGTCTGTTTTTCCACAACATATTACTGAGCTGTCATTTTGATGTGTTAAATGATGAATGAGTTTTTTATAGATGAAATGCATAATTCAGTGTCTCTTTTTGAATGGTGGGTTTATAGAGAACTAATGAGGTTGTGAACTGAAGAAACAAGTGAGAAATAAATGTAATGAATGTACATACTAGTTGGCATTCTTTAGATTTTTAACTGTTTACATTTTAGAATGTTAAATAAAATGATGTTTCTGTAAAGCATCTCCCAATATATTAATATTTATATTTAATGCTATTTGTGATAATGGCATATCAAACTTTTCACAGATAATATTTTGGTAATGTAAGTTTGAATATAATAAGCTACCCTTCCCTGTTATAAAGGAGAACTAAACCCCCCTACCTAAAGCACCCCTAGCATAATAGAAAGAGAGAAGATGTCTTCAGCAGCAGAAAAAAGCTGAAACAGAATACTGATCAGGTTATGTGGTGAAGGTGATATAAAACCAATTTCTAGTTCCATGAGGAAAATGTCCAGTGTCACAGACATTTTTGAGGCAGCATTCTGCTAGTTCAAGTGATTATTCTCAACAGGAGTTCTTGTTCACTCTGACAATTTTATAGTTAATTTTTCCCTGCTATTTTCCCTGTTATTTAAACTATAGAAGCATAGGGTTCTATAAATGCAACAATGTTTTGAGGATTCCATGTGCATCTTTGAATAGTGTGGTCCATTTTAAATTGCAAAAAAAGAGGCAAGCTGCCACATGTTTTGCACTTTGTTCCCTGCCTAGCTGTAGCGCTGTATTTATGTGGGGCAGACTGGATGATGTCACAATCGGCACTCTAAATCCAGAACAAGTGCTAGGCTCCTTGGTCACGGCTCTGCTTTCACCTGTAGCAGCCGCCTTTCACTTCGGAAGGAGCTATCCGCCAATCGGATGCCGCCAGGTCTTAATAAGAGAGGAGCCAAGCAAGAGTTCTGGACTGGCAAAGGGGCACAATTGTTTACCAAGGATTAGGATGGAAGGCCACACAACTCAGGAGGAAAAAATGGAATAGCGTAGTCTGGGTCGGTACAGGTTGAGTTCAAGCAAGGTCAGACAGGCAATGATCAGGAATGCAGAGTTAAGAATAGTCAGGCAGGTAGCAAAGGTCAAAACCAGGATATACAATAGAATTCACGTAGAATAAGCACCCAGGAACTAAACAAGTTAGACCTAACAATGGACAAGCATTTTCCATTCAAAGCCTGTTTAAATACTTTTAAATCTCACAAAAGCTATTCGGTAGGTTTTAGGTGGCAAATAGTCGAATTTGAGTTCTTAGGGCTCTTACAGACGAACGTTTGAAGCTGCGCTCCCCTGCATTCTGTTTTTATGCGTTCAGCCGCAGGGGAGCGCAGGAGTAGACGCATTCAGTTATTTTTTAATGGGGCTGTACTCACACAGGCGCATGTAGGCGCATGTAGGCGCCGAACGCAGGTTGAGACGCAACATGCTGTATTTTTCCTGCGTTCGGCACCTACATGCGCCTGTGTGAGTACAGCCCCATTGAAATAAATGCGTCTACTCCTGCGCTCCCCTGTGGCAAAACGCATAAAAACAGAACGCAGGGGAGCACAGCTTCAAACGCTCGTCTGTAAGAGCCCTAAATGGGTCAGAGTATGATAAATCTCGAAAATCAAATATTTTTTTTTTTAAAAACTCCAACTGAATTTGAATAACTCCTTTGTCGAATTTGACAGTTTTGACCATAAAAAAAAACCTTGAAAATTTTTAATTTTACTTGTTTATATATGTATATATATATAGTTCCTTCCTATACATATCTTATTGTCTTTTCTTCTTTTGAAAAACCCGTAGCTGGTGCGGCATGTAAATGTACATGCATCTTATTTTAACACTTATATCCTTGTAAGTAAAATATACAGAACATAATTCTGTTCATTGGTGTGTGCTAATGTAGTTATCTTTCCCACAGCAGGGGTGGTATCTGGAATTAACAGGGGAGCAGACATTATACACTTGCATTAAAGGGGTGGAAGAACACACTTGCATTTAAATGTAATTTACTGCTTTAATACATAATCATTAATCACTGAGAACTGCATAAACTGCATTAAATATAATGTTTAATAATAATAAGGGGATTTTATTTCAGGCAGTGAATCAGCTTCATGAAGAGCTAGTAATGATTCATTTCTTTTAATAAATCCAATATATAAGTGAATGAAAAGCCATATTTTATTCAGCTATTTTTGTTCCCAGAATCCTAAAAAACACTATGAAATTTAAGGTTAAACAAAATCATTTCAAATAATTGCCTGTGATTTTTTTTTAAGGACCTTAAGATTTTTTTTAAGGACCTTTAGTAAAAGTATCTTTTCACTTCTAGTGTCATAGAAAACACCAAGCATGTGCCATTTTTTCCAGTGAATCTCTTAAGAATGGTTCCTTGTTCTACTGCATGAAAAGAAAGGGCAAAATTATTTAGACATAGAAGCGCGAGTGAAAATTACCATGAAAATACACTTTAACACACATGTTTCCTGTTGTGTTAACGTAGAGGAAAAACTGTTAAAGTAAATGCAGTTTGGCACATGATTTCAGTATGAATGGTCATGCTTCTGTACATTATTGGGCCAATATATTTTTAATGCAACCCTCATAATGATAGCTTTGGTTCCTGAATACAATTTTTTGAACTCATTAGAATTTGGGTTATGTTACGAAACGTGAGTACAGGAATAGGACCTGTTATCCAGAATGCTCGGCACCTGAGGTGCTCTGAAAAATGGATCTATCTGTAATTTGAATCTGCATACCTTAAGGGGCAAGTTCAAGGTGAATTTTTCGAATGAATTTTTCGAATTTCGAACTATTTTTTGTGTACTTTGACTAGTCCAAATTCAATTTGAATTTGAAAAAAATTTAAAAATTAGAATCTAAATTTATCATGTACTGTCTCTTTAAAAATTCGACTTCGACCATTCGCCATCTAAAACCTTCCTAATTGCTGTTTTAGCCTATGGGGGACATCCTAGAATCTATTGGAGTCAATTGGTGGACTTATTTTTGGGGAAAAATTAGAATCGAATTTGATCAAATGCGCTATTCTTTCGATTTGTTCGATTCGAATTCTTCTGAATACGGACCTATTCGATCGAAAATGGACCTATTCGACCAGAAAAACAATTTGACTTAATTTCGGTTGGTCTTTTTGAATTCGAATTTCGAAGTTTTTTCAATTCGAAATTCAACCCTTGATAAATATGCCCCTAAGTCTGCTAAAGAAAACATGTAAACATTAAGGGGCAGATTTAACAAGGGTCGAATTTATAGTTCATGGGAGTTATTTAAAACTCCTATAAACTCCCATGAACTTTAAATTCGACCAATGAAATTTATTAAAAAAAAAATCGAAGTAGGGTAAATAGGATTGACCTGCAAACTTGTTGTTTACGGAGAAAAAACTGGAATGTCAGGAAGGCTGCAAACAACTCCAAATCGATCCCAGTACCCAGGACCAGGGCCGGAACTAGGGGTAGGCAGAGTAGGCACGTGCCTAGGGCGCAAAACTGGTTGGCGCCAGGCACGTACCTGCTCTGTCGCCCACCACATGTCCGGTCCTGTCTCTCCCTGGCTGCCGGTGGAATTTTTGTGTGTAAATGCGCTCCTGCGCAGTTTCGCGCATGCACAATTGAGCACGCTATCAGCCAGCGCTGTGGCCGGCCAGGTTGCCTAGGGCGCCTGGCCGGGTTGGCCTGGCTCTGCCCAGGACATCTTCCATAGGCTAAAACAGCAATTCGCCAGGTTTAAGGTGGCAAATAGTCAAAATTTCTTAAAGGGCCAGTGTATGATAAATCTTGAAAATCGAATCAGAATGTAAAAAAAAAACACGACTAGAATTGTAACAATTCCCATATTGAATTTGACAGTTTTGGCCATAAAAAAACTCGACAATTTTGAATTTGATATTCAAAAATTTGAATTCAAAACTTCTAATTTTCACTTCGACCCTTGATAAATCTGCCCCTAAATAAACCAAATAGGCTGGTCTTGCCTCCAATAAGGATTAATTATATCTTAGTTTGAATCAAGTACAAGGTACTGTTTTATTGTTACAGTGAAAAGGGACATTTTGAAATTTTGGATTATTTAGACAAAACTGAGCATATAGGAGACCCTTCTGGATAAAGGGTATCTGGATAATGGATCCCATACCTGTACTGCAAACTAAAGTTGGTATAAAAGTGTCACGTTCCACAGCAGGCCTAGTGACTGGTCACTTGTTTGAGAATGCACATTTAGTTGTGGCCTGCATCCTTTCTGCTCTGTCCTACTTCTGAATGATACACGGGTTAGGCAATGGGTAGGTGCAAGTGGGGGGACACCTACGCGTCAGATACTTATGTCTACTCATAGCCTGTACTGAGGGGGAACAATTATGACAGCATAGGTGTTTTTATTTAATTCATTTGGAACATATCAATGCATATTGGCCTTTACCAACCTTACTGTATATCACCTTGTAGGCCCTCTTCCCCCCAACTCAAAATAGTTACTGCTTGCTCCGACTCCCCCCTGCTTGAATAGGGTATTTGGCCAGCTTGGCTTGGCTCTGATTATGTGACACTTGGAGGCCCATTTATCAACATTCAGATTTTAGTGGTTTTAGAGGTTTTACAAACCACGAAAAAACTCATTCTCTCTAAAACCACGAGTGCCAAATTATTCAAACAATGTAATATAAAAAGCACAAACGAATAAAAATAAGGAAAACCGGAAATTCGTCTCTTAAAGTACCAGGAGCGGCATTGTTGCTGCCCCTGGTATGTAGTGATGTGCTGCCGCCTGAGGTGACAGTCTCAAGTCGCCTCATTGGCGAAGCGCCCCAGCAACTCTGCACTACCAAGGCCAACAAATTTCGCAAAAATGCCTTTTCCTTTACTAAAGTGTTCTACATGCAGCAATTCATGGCAATCACTGAAAAAAGGTATTCCATCAATAAGGTTAAGTTGCAGCATGTAAAGTGTGACTGCAATGTGAGTAAAGGGATAGGCAATTTTGGGACATTTGTCACCTGTTGTATCGCAGATTTCCGGTAGGAGACAAATCTCCTTGTGTGTCTTTGCCCCTAGGGATCAAGAGAATGCTCTCTAAACATACAGCTTTCTTTTTCTTAGCTATTGCTCAAACTCATGCCTGTTTAATATACTGGCTGTCCTCTCCCTTCGATTGTTATGGAGCGAGAATCTTATCCCTGGCTGCTTCATTTCACACTGTAAAATATCTTACACTTACATGACACTGTCAGTCAAATCCGACTCTGACGCCTGAATGAAGAGAGACACATTGCTGAGATAGTAAAGATTAACCAAAGAATTTCAGAAACAGTGTAGAATAATTAATTGATAATTAGGAACTTCTTATTTTCCATGAGATGCAGCGTAAATTAAATCTTTATTATTTTGTAATAGTTCTCGTTTAACTGATGCAGATGCAGTAACCACTGATACATTCTAAGGGTGCTTACACACGGACGAGTGTTCATTTATTCCTGCGCAGTTTTTTTATGCATTTCACCACACAGGAAAGCATGAGTTAATGGCGCCCATTCTTCTCTATGTTGCCTGTGTTCACAGCACCACACTAAAGCACTGACCACAGGTAACTCACCTACGTGGGTCAGCACAGTGGAACACAGGAACACATTAAAAAAGCTACATAAAATAAATCCCTTGTGTAAGTGCCTTCAAAAAATCAAAAACCTGTTGCTCGCGGATTTATTGATGTCAATTTCCTACTTGATCTCAATAAACCTCTGCAGTATAAATGATTGTAATCCATAATAAGATTAGAATTATTTTTAGGTATTGCAGTAAGAAAAAAATACAATATATAATAAATACAATTTATTTGCATCTTTCGAATGGTTACTAACTGTTTGTTTGGGGGTTCAGAGAGCGCTGCATTTTTGCCCATTAAAATAATATTTATATTTAATTACGTTTTTGTAATTGAAACTAAATTAAATATAAATATTATTTTAATGGTCAAATATATTTAGTTTCTAGTTACAAAGGTGAACATCCTATTTCCGTTTTTAATGATCATTATGAGGTGCACATTAGGGAAAAGAACAAATCCATAAGAAACTACAGCAATGTATTAAAGTTTATTGTCTTCTGTTCTTGTATTTTACTTTGCAGAGAAAATTATTACCAAGTACATACTATGGGTCTAATATATTAACAGAGACTAATTAAAAATATGCATTTAAAAAACAGCTCAACCTTTAATTTCCCCCCTAAAATGCAGCATTATTCCAAGAATATCATCACAAAATGTTGTTTCTGCAGTTATAATAATTGATAATATACAGATACGAAACTTGAGATAAACTGTAAGGGGCCTATTTATTACCCTTAAATTTCTTTGGTTGGTTCTTACATTTTTAGCAAAAAAAAATCTCAAATTGTTCAAGATTTATTATGCTCTGAAGCTGCTAAAAATCCAAATCGGAAAATACTCCAGCTAAAACCTGTCAAAATCATGTAGAATGGGAGATGTCCTAATCGGATAAATTGGAACTGTTGAGGTGACAATTCGACAATTTACGGTTTACTAAAATTCTACTTTTTCTCACAATAATTTAAAAAAAACATTCAACCACATTTCCAAACCTGAATATCTTTAATTTACCAATAGAACATCTCTAAAAAAATTGGTGCAGAAAAAACAATATTGTGGGTCAAACTTTTTCGATTTGATGCTCGAATCATGTCACTTTTTCAATTTTTCGCCTAAAAAAAGAGACTTTCTTGGGTTATCTAATGAAAACCAGCCCAATACTCTCAAAGATCTTGGGTTTTATTGGGAATGTGTATACTGTTCGCGAGACTGAAAAGGTTTCCTCTGGGTGGTCTGGTTTCCTTCTATACTTCATCTGGCTTCTCAAGCCACTGACCTTAGTTTGTGTGTTTTTGTGCGTGTGGTAGGGAAATTAAACTGGAAGCTCATTGCAAATAAAGAATAATATTCTTCTTAACTCCTTAGCTGTCAGCATTTTGTTTAACATTTGTACATGCTGGATGCCCAGCACATTGTCGACATTTATTGCTTCTTTAATTTGGAGCATTTGTCTGAGAGCACCGTTTGTCTTGGTAAACTATAACTGAGGTATATGACCCCCGCTGACTATTTTTCATGTTTTGCAAAAGCCCATAAAACTAAAACATCCAAGTCAAAATGGGAAATACTTCTGTGTATAGAAAACAACCAAAGTTTTTACAAAGTTTGCAAAAATTGACTCATATTTGGCATTTTCTAGCAGCTCATCTCCCACATACAAACAACACATCAATTTTAATTTTTTTTTAAATACTCTCATATAATATATTTATATACGGAACCTCTGCCCCCTATAATGCATTCAGACAACTGCTAAAGTAAATGGTACAAACCTAAAAAATAACTTAATATCATATTAAGTGCTAACACAAATTAAATAGAAAGCAATGAGAGGATAAGGCTAAGGGTGTACCAAACCAGACTCAGCTCTATAAAAAATGTATTTTCTAATTCAAATCCAGATATAAGTGTGATAAAATATGTGACAAGTTTTTCTCTTTGACATTAATCTGCACTAATATGTCATTAGTAATTGTATGCAAAGAAGCACTTTGCCTTAAACAATTATCTGTTACTTTGAGGATGGCAATTTTGTTCTAGGACACATCAAAATGTTATTATTTTTGGTTTATGAATTCTTTAACATTTTGTTCTGCAGCTCTTCACAATGTAATTTAAATATCAGCATGGACAACTGAAAACTAATATGAAGGGGTCTGGACAACAAGGGAAGCAATACAACATATCCAATAAATTACAAATCCAGCTTCAGGATAAATATGCTTTCTGGCTGCTGGGTTCACCGACTGCCAAACCAGATGGCATTTTAAATTACAGAATAGAGCAGGGGTTCCCAACCTTTTTATACCCGTGACCCACATTCAGATTTAAAAAGAGTTGGGGAGCAACACAAGCATAAAAAATGTTCCTGGGTGGTGCAAAATAATGACTGCAATTGGATATTGATTGCCCCTATGTGGACTGGCAGCTTACAGGAGGCTCTGATTGGCATGACACCTGGTTTTTATGCAACCAAAACTTGCCTTCAAACCAGGAATTGAAAAAATAAGTATATGCTTTGAGGCCACTGGGAGCAACATCCAAGGGGTTGGTGAACAACATGTTGCTGGTGAGCTACTGGTTGGGGAGCACTGGAATAGAGGATGGTATACTTAAAAAGGCTGATATTTTTTTCAAAAAAATTGCAACATAAAATAATTTAGATCAACTGTAGTTTGTCTCGGAATTTACATCATATTAAAGATTCATTTTAAGGGGAATTTCCCCTTTATCTGTTTAGCCCCACAGGGCCCTCATATGCTGGCTGCCTAGGGCAAATGCCCTTTCTGCCCGGCTTGCTGTCCTAGCTGCAGATCACAGTTATCTTCTGTTTTTACAGCTATGGCTTCCTTGAAACATTTTTTAGCTCCTGATGGTTTGTTTGGGATAACTTTATACATCTAAGTACATTTTCTGAATTTTAGAACATCTGCTAATACAATAAAATGGACAGAATACATATGTTTTTATTCTTTCTGTGAGAGGAAAAAAGAGATTAACATTTGGTATTTTTCAATTAGAGGTAAAGGCATAGGGGCACTGTGATAGCGGATTCCCACAGTAGTTCACACAGTGCTTTTCCTTCCCCTTTATTTTCACTTCAAATTCTTAGCTTCTTTAAATGCAATATAACCTTTTATGGTTAGAGGGGACCATATAGGCCTGGTTTAATAATATTCTTTACTAATTTATTGTTTTGCTGTACAGTGCCCTCAAGGAGAGCTTTACAAATAAAAATATACATAGATACCAATATACATACATACTAATAACATAAGGGGCAGTATTTTTTGTGGAACATGATAAATTTACTGCAAATTAAATAATCACACAGAAAACACTTTCATCTCACTACAACTACAATTCATGGGGTACTTTAATATATAAAGGGGAAATAGTTCATAATAAAGGGATGACCATGCAAATAGGCCTGTAGAGGACCACATTCAGGTTCAGGTGGCCTCCTTGTTGAAGATATATGTATGGGATCTTTTATCTAGAAACCTGTTATCCAGAAAGTTACGAATTATGGAAAGGTCGTCTCCCATAGACTCCATATTATCCAAATAATCCAAATTTTTAAACTGATTTCCTTTTTCTCTGTAATAACAAAACAGTACCTTGTACTTGATCCCAACTAAGATATGACTAATCCTTATTGAAAGCAGAACCAGCCAATTTAATGTTTACATGATTTTCTAGTAGACTTAAGGTATGAAGATCCAAATGATGGAAAGATCTGTTATCTGGAAAGCCCCAGGTCCCAAGCATTCTGGGAAATAGATCCCATACCTGTATTTACAATTTGGTAAATTTTAAGAACAAGTTTTAAGAATCTCATAAATAATAAAGAAGAAGCTGTCCAGAATTTCAAATAATATTGTTTATGGTCCAAATAATAAGGGAACACTAAAGAAAGCCTTATCCACAATTTTCTACCTGCCACCCCTAGTATTCCATAGGCCGAGTTCTTCCCATTATTTTGAGTCAGCAGCAGTGACAGGTAATAAAAGCCATTTGACCACTGCAGTGTAACACTCCTTTTGTGTCATGAGCCTTTGACATGTGAAGATCAGAAAAGAGGAGGGAGAGAAGTGTTTGACAGATGTGAAATATGTCAAGGACCAGGGGACACAGCTCTAGCTACAGGAAGGAAAGGTAAGCATTTCTTCTTAGAGATGTGGTAGGGATTCTCTAATTCTCTAACCAGTAGTATACTAATCAAAACAAATTGCTTGAATGGTCACTTGAATAGATATATATTTGATATCTATATGTAGAAATGTTAGCAATATTAATTACTGAAGAAAGGGTTCCTCCCAAGAGCACCTAAAACCATCTGTAATTGGTCGTGACGGGTCTAATTGCAATACTGTTTTCCCATCACAAGATTGTGTTCTTCTGAGAAATGAGCAAGGGAAAATTGTTGGCATATGAACACACATTTATCCTTTGCTCTTCAACTTCAGCTATGAAACAGTAGCACAGACCCATCACACCCAGTAATAAAGAGAAATCCATAGAACACTGGGGTTACCAGACCGATGTGATACTGATTGTGTTGGTGTGTGTATTACCCCATGAATCTGCAAATTTGCTCACTCATGATTTGACTTGATTTAAAATCCTTATTCTTATTCCCATTGCTTAACGAATTTGCAGGAGAGGGATCACTTTGTTCTACCAACTTCTTAGGCTGCTCAGAAATAATCCCAGGGGAGCCCTTAAGAAAGAGAAGAATTGCAAATCTTGGTGACATTTATTTGAAACATTTAACCTTGAGCCACTCATTGATTTCTGATACTACACTACAGTAAATGCACCATTGCCATCATTTCTTTCTTTTTATGTAGTGCCTTCACATCTAGCACACAGAGGCTGCCTCCAGTCTTCTACAATGCAAAACCTCTTGGGCATTTGTTTTTAATTTCTGGGTATTAAAATCCATTTAGAATGAAACATGAAGCTTTATTTTCTCATCTATGTGTATTCCAAGGTAAATTGAGCTACTAACCTGTATTTTTTACTTGGATGCAGTTACAAAAAAATGTCTACCCTTTTTGTTTGAGCAAAAATATCAATTGCGTATTTAATTTTCATAGCTTTCAGCAATTTACTACCAGTGTAATGGTTTTCAAATATAAATACTTGCAAATTGTTTATACTTCCTTAAATGTGAGTTTCCTGTTGCCATCCATTGTGTAGTTCTGCAGACATGCTGGTGCTTTATAAATATATAATAATAGTTATATAATTATATTACCGATATGGGACATGTTATCCAGAATGCTTGGGACCTTGGGTTTTCTGGATAAGGGATCTTTCTGTAATTTGGATCTTCATACCTTAAGTCTACCAAAAAATCCTGTAAACATTAAATATTATTTATTGGTTCTGCTTCCAATAAGGATTAATTATATCTTAGTCGGGATAAAGTAGAATGTACTGTTTTATTATTACAGGGAAAAGGGAAATCATTTTGAAAAATTTGGATTATTTGATTATAATGGAGTCTCTGAGAGACAGCCTTTCTGTAATTCAGAGCTATCTGGATAACAGTTTTCCGGATAACGGATCCATTACCTGTATTTATTTTTTCCCTCTTATTTTAAAATATCACAGTAAAAATAGAACAAGTACCACTGCAAAACACTTTAAATTAATTTGACTTTTCATAAATGGAAACATAATTTCCCCTTCAGGAAAAAATCCATTTTAATTTGAGTTTAGACCGAAAGATTTGACCATTAATAAACCTGTCCAGAGTTTAGTATATGGCATGAAAGGGACATGGAATATGGTCAGTCATCTGTTTGACTGGAGACCTGAATTTTGAACAACGTATATTTTCCTTTCAATGATACTTATGAACTTATGAACTTGACATTTTTCTGCAGCATTGCTTGGCTGTTGGCCTCCTCTCAGCTCTTTGGTACAGTAGAAAGCTTTTACTTTACTTTTTCTTTTATAAAAATTATGTAAGTAAAGTAAAAAGTACCCACCACCAGATACTGTTTTTTTGGGAAAAAGTTCATGCTGATGAGAGAGATTAAAATTCTGCTTATGCAGATTCCAAATAAATATATATATATGGTCTGCTCTACTCCTTATGATTTAAATTACTAATCAAATGAAAATTGGTTCGGGACCATATGTCTCCGAACTATGCAAGTGAACTTGAAATGCAGTTCACCCGATAAGAAGAGTGACCTGGGTGTAAAACCCCAGGTCCGTCGTCTTCAGGAACAATTGATACAAATTTTGTGGTAGATTATTAATATCATCTTATAAAGCACTCACCGAGGATGACAGCTGGCCCGGGTGCTGTGCCCTGAATCCGTAGCTTGAGGTGAGGATGCGACCAAACAAAACGAGCACACACTCCAGGAGCCAGTCTCAGTAAAATCGTAGTTTATTCCATTTCGCTAAAACTTACAAGGCCTAACGCGTTTCCTATCCACCGATACGCAATCATAGGCACAACTGAGAAACAACCGTTACAAAAATTTTAATGCATTAAAAAGTGAGGTTGGGATTCACCCTGTAGAGGGTTTTACCCTATATTCCAAAATTAGGTTAAAACATAGTTAATTTGGAGTATAAACTGCAATATAGTAGAAGAGCAGAGATAGAAAGTTCTTCGGTTAGATTCAATTAGTTGTTAGTATACACGGATTCAGATCTAAATATCTAATATAATATAAAATTGTAAAAACTCACATCAATTTAGTTAAATATAAATTATCTTGTAATCAGGGTCAGACTGGCCCGGCGGGACACCGGGAAAACACGGTGGGCCCCGACCCTCTTGGGCCTCCGCCGGGCCAGACCCCCTTGCACGATATTTAGATTGTGTAAAAAAAAAAAACTGCGGTGCCGAGTGGCATTTGCGTATGCGTGCAGATCGATGCTATTTTCGTATGTGCAGCCCACGGCACCTTCATTCATACACTCCGAACCAACGCAGTGAGGGAGCCGGAGGGTGCCCTAGTCAGTGGTCCTTGGGCTCCCCAGTCCGACCCTGCTTGTAATACCAGTGGAAAAACATTTATGCCCGCTGCATAGGATGATGATGAAAATTATAGAGACGCGCCGAATCCAGGATTCGGTTCGGGATTTGGCCAGGATTCTGCCTTTTTCAGCAGGATTCGGATTCGGCCGAATCCTTCTGTCCGGCCGAACCGAATCCAAATCCTAATTTGCATAAGCAAATTAGGGGCGGGGAGGGAAATTGCGTGACTTTTTGTCGAAAACAAGGAAGTAAAAAATGTTTTCCCCTTCCCACCCCTAATTGCATATGCAAATTATGGTTCGGATTCGGTTCGGTATTCGGCCGAATCCTTCGTGAAGGATTCGGGGGTTTGACCGAATCCAAAAAAGTGGAATCGGTGCATCCCTAGAAAATTATGAATTATAAAAATTATAAATTAGAAAAATTGCATACCCAATTATACAATTCATATACATAAATACATTTTGTCAATTAATCCATAAATAGAGTACATTTTTTTATTTAAATTCACATTAGTGTTAACACCTGAGTTTATTCGTGTATGCAATTCATTAGAGTAATAAACTTAATAAATCAACTGGAGCTAATATTATAAGAGGCACATTTCTTTCTATTTTCGTTATTTTATCATTAAATCAACTCACCTACCGATGTGGATCAAATGCCAGACCTCCTAAGTTAAATAAATTCATGAATATCCCTATTAGTTAAGCTTGCAATAAATTGATTCCTCTATATGTTCAGTGAGTTGTCAAGCTTGTAAAGCAAATTAAATATTGCCTGATTGAAGCCAAAATATAAACAGAGCTCTCATAATATTATTATAACTCTTATCAACAGTTCACGGCTTCTTAAGGTGATTTAAGCTGACAACCAAAGTACTTATCTATATACTGGAATTTCACTATCACCAGAAAATGTGTGGTCAAAGGGGATTGACATTAGTTTGCCTAACACCGTAATTTTCAAACACAGCACGAAACATGAATGAAATGAAGGGTTAACCCTTTTGGCTTTCTAGTGTCTAAGGTAAAGATCCAATACGCCTCTCTGTGCAGCAACCTCGATGTTTTATCACCACCTTTTGGTAAAGGAAGGATCTTCTCTATTCCTTGGATCTTTAACTATTTAATTTTGCCATCACTACACTCGAGAAAATGCCTGGACACAACAGTACTGGAGCTACTGGAAACAATGTGATTGCTGTGTTCTCGCATCCAACATTTCAAATTCCAGGATGCATGCAGATTCCCCCATGAACAACTCTTACTTGGATGGATCTTGTTCTCAGGTTAGCCTTGGCCCCTACTACCCTGGCCTTGAGGGCAGAGCCACCTGTTTGGCTGTAAGAGCAGATATTTTGTTTTACTGTGCTGTGAAGAGATATCTCTATGCTCTCCCATTGGTAACTTTTTTTCAAATCTATAAAAACCCTGTGAGCTCTTTATTCAGAGTTCTGACTCTTTGTGAGCTAAAATCCACAGAGCTTGTGTCAAATAAACGTTGCCTTTCACCTCAAGTGGTCTTGGGTTCATAAAGAGAAGGGGATATTAGGATAAGCTACCTAAACCCTGCCCAGGCTTTGCCTTTAGCACTTGATTGTCCTGATTAAAGGCTAAAGGTGCTAATAGCACCAACTTCAAATCACAGAGCTCACATGCTAGGGGGCTCTGTACTAAATCGATAAAATCTACAAGGCTCCCTAGAACCTTGCATCCATGGCTCTACCTAGTTTAAATATTCTCAATGCCATGCAAGTTACAGGTGTTCCAGGAGACACTTAAGTGCCTCCCACATCCCATCCTTTCTACTAAGGGACATGGCTGATGGGGAGATTCCGAATCCTGCTGAAAAAGGCCGAATCCCGAACCGAATCCTGGATTCAGTGCATCCCTAATTGCAACAGCATTATATAGTCTGGAATTCAAGAGTTAACCCTTCTATGCTTAGCATGTAACTGCTATCCAGGAAATAACATTACAGAAAAGGTATCTCGGAAACAGTTATGGCACCTGACATTGCCATGAAACCATTTGACCATGATAACACTCTTCTAGTGAAAAGTAACACTATATATATAATTAATTTTTTAATTAAATATTCTTCATCAGACAGTTGTTACATTACAAAATTGTATTATTGTGCATAGCACAATTTTTAAGACCTTTTATTATATACACTGTGTGCTTGGGTAAACAATATGATGAAAATGTCTTTCTACTGGCCACTAAATTGTTTCAACGGTGTACAAAAGCTTTACTAAATGAAACCCCTCATATTATATTTCCCCAAAAATGTCATGGTAGGAATAATGGAGCATAAAACAAATGTTTATATATGAATGTTACCTGGTGTTAATTTTGGCTGGATAGCTGCAAGGCAAACCTGATTTTAATTGACATGAGTGTTTGTGGCTTATGTAAGCACTGCCATAATGGATATTGTAAATACTTGATGATTTTTTGATGAATAAATATCTGCTTAGCATGGGTGAAGTTGTACAATAAAATTAGTCAATTTGCTGAGTTTATTTTCATGGTGATCTGTAAGGTGTAACTCCTTTTTTTATTTTTGACTAGGGGCTAGTTTACAATAGTTAAATGGATATTGGTCCATCTTTAAAACTAAACAATATCAAGTGGTTGTAGATTTATGGATCCCCCTGGATGGGTGAATGTTAAATATGAGTTCTGGAATCTTGAGTGCTTGTTGCTGCCTAAAAAGCACCAGCTAGCTTGTCACATGTCCAAATAATGTACGTAGTAAAAACTTGATCCTTGGACAGATCTTAAGTGCAAAGAAGCAAGGAATCCCCTAATGAAGGATCCCATAATTCTGGTAATGCTGATTGCTAGAGGAGTGATTGAAGAAGCCAATATCAGCTAGTAATGTGCACCACCCTCACTCAGGTGGACTTGTGAGCTGGTGGGGACTTGGATTTCCCATAGCTACAGATCTGTCAAGGATTCATTTGCTTGACTTTATGGTAACTATAGGAAATGTGGACTTTCTAAGCAACTGAAATGAGCAGACAAATCTCAGACCTGAGAAATACCTATTCAGAGAGAACATACTGGTGTTATGGTCTGATGCTGGTGTTAGTAAAGAAAGGTTTGAGAACCTATGAAATAGGAAACTTTTTCTTTTTAATCAATGGATATTTAAGAAGAACCAGATTAGCTCCTGAATTATTTTTCAGAATTAAACAGGTCAAATCAATGAAAGTAGCTATTGTAAGAAACAAGCAAAGGCTTAGCTTGTTTAACAGTTTTAAAGGTCATAATGGAAATTGGAGATTAAAACCAAATTGCCACTCATTTCTAACATAATAATAAGAACTATTGTTCAAAGTGATGCTAAAAAGCTCTAATTTCTGACGGTAGATGGCTCTGCAGAACATTACTGCTCACATAAGACCTAAATATTTGCATAAGTGCAGCAGTGAATTCCTGGCCTCTGTCCATCTCTTGGAATAGGTTATGCAGACAAAAGAGTGGAAAATGGTTATACCTTTAGTAATATTTGAACACAAAAGGATTTTTAGGAAAAACAATTAATTTTAATAGCAGTCTGTGTCTGCCACGAGTTTTAGATTAATTATATCCCTTAATATGGAATAAAGTTTTACTGCCAGTTCCTATAGCTTAACAAAAGATTAGGACTTCCATCAAATAAAAGTGGATGCTGAATAAAAATGTCAACAGTTAGGATGTTTGGTGTTTATTCTATTCATTCTAATGCGTGTGATTGGCTGATCTTTGATAGCTCGCTCCCTCTATGAAACCAGTTAAATGCACATGTCTGGAAATTGCCATTTTAACTGACATAATAAATTTTAACTGTTACTTAATGTGAGTGAGACACATGGATGCAATATCTTTCGAAGCGATGTCTGTTCATGGTGACATCATGTCTTGTTTTAGGGTATGGCCCATCTCCTGGGCTCCAAGGGCTGCTTTGGAAAAATGCACAAGACATGCAGGTATTACATTTTAGAAATTTTTAAGCATATACAGCATGTCTGTCCGCCCAGCTGCCCTCTAGCTGACAGTGAAATACCACTCACAGAATGGGATCTGTTGTTCAGAATGTTTGGGAGCTGGGTTTTTTTTTATATAAGGTGTATTTCCATAATTTGGATCTCCATACCTTTAGTCTACTAAAAAATCATATTAAACATTAATTAAACCCAAAACAGATTAATTATATCTTAAGCCCTTGTAAAAGTTTGCCCTCACAGGTCTTATAACCAGTCAATATTTCTTTACTGTGGGGAGACTAATTATCTCTTAGTTGGGATTAAGTACAAGGTACTGTTTTATTATTACAGAAAAAAGGAAATCATTTTTAAAAATGTAAATTATTTACATAGTTACATAGTTAAGTTGGGTTGAAAAAAGACCATCAAGTTTAACCCCTCAATATGAAACCCAGCATCCATACATACTTAAACTCACACTGACCCCTCCATGATATACTAATTGTAGATTACAATATACTATGATATATCTTAAAAGCATTAATAGAATCAGCCATCACAACAACATCTGACAATACATTCCACAACCTCACTGTCCTCACTGTGAAGAGCCACCTAAATGGCTTCCTCTAGTCTAAAGGGATGGCCTCTGGTGCGTGATCCTCTTTATAGGTAGAAACATCTACTGCTATTTGTTTATAATGTCCTCTAATGTATTTGTAAAGTGTAATCATGTCCCCTCGCAAGCGTCTTTTCTCCAGAGAAAACAACCCCAACCTTGACAGTCTACCCTCATAATTTAATGAGAAAACCAGTTTAGCTGTACGTCTCTGCACTCTCTCCAGCTCATTTATATCCCTCTTAAGGACTGGAGTCCAAAACTGCACTGCATACCACAGATGAGGCCTTATCAGGGACCTATAAAGAGGCATAATTATGTTTTCATCCCTTAAGTTTATGCCCTTTTTTATACAAGACAGAACTTGCTTTAGTAGCCACAGAATGCCATTGGCCAGAATTACCGTATAAACTTGGAAAGCTTATTGACTCGAGTATAAGCCTAGGGTGAGAAATGCAGCAGCTTCTGGTAAGTTTCTGCTCCCATTGGAGGTGCCGGCGTCTCGTTTTTGGATGCCGGCGACCATTCTTGGATGCCGGCGAATATTCTTAGAGACTATTCTTGGATGCCGGCGACTATTCTTAGGCGCCGGCGACTATTCTTAGACGTCGGCAACTATTCTTAGACGCCTGCGACCGTTTTTGCACTTGACCCGCGTATAAGCCGAGGTAGAGTTTTTCAGCATATTTTGGGGGCTGAAAAACTCAGCTTATACTCGAGTATATACGGTAGACAACTTCTACATCTACAAAAACACCAACATCCTTCTCAGTTAAGGAAACCCTCAACACACTGCCATTTAGGGGCATATTTATTTTGCTTTGTAAAAAACAGCAGGATAATACACCACACATCTCCAGACTTAAAAAAAATGGCACAAACCTTTTAATGAATTTAATGCATCCTGCATGGCAACATTTAGTATCATCAGCAAAAAAAGCAACAGTACTTTCACCACCTCTAGGTCATTAATAAACAAGTTGAAAAGCAAAGGACAGTACAGAGCCCTGCGGTAGTCCACTAACAACACTGGTCCAATTAGAAAATATTCCATTAAGCAACACTCTTTGTAATCTATTTTTAAATTAAAATAGAGTCTATGGAAGATGGGCTTCCTGTGATTCCGAATTTTTTTTCCAGCATTTGACATTAAAACAGCATTAGCTAAACTGTGTACCTTTAATGAATGGTGTCAATAAGTGCAACATTTGTGCCCATTTTATTGCATTTGTGAATTACTCTTTGTTACCTTAGAGTAATTTTCTATGTAAAATTGTTTGTTATGAGCAGAGGTATGCTTCCCAGATTATGACCCCTGGAACAGTGATGCGCATGTACTTACAACTCCTGGTACCTTCCAAAAACCTGTTCTACTGAAAGTGCAGCAACAAAGCAAAAGGCTTAGCGAGACAGAGGGTGCTTATGACCTGAGAGACAATTAGTTACTATTTATGAATAAAGGATAAAAACAGAGTGAGAAGATTGATTGGGAGTAATTCTGGTCACTTGACTAAATTGGTTCAGGCGGGGGCAGGCAGTTTTTAAAAGCTAAACGTATCTTAAGAGGTAAATACGAGCCTTCATCATTTCACTTTGGACACACACTCCAGGAACTCCTTGTCTGCAGTGTAAGATCAAGGAAAAAGCTTTATTTCACATAAAGTACCACCTTACGCGTTTCCACATGTAAATGCTTAAAGGAATAGTTCAGTGTGAAAATAAAAACTGGGTAAATAGATAGGCTGTGCAAAATAAAAAACATTTCTAATATAGTTAGTTAGCCAAAAATGTAATGTATAAAGGCTGGAGTGACTGGATGTCTAATATCATAACCAGAACACAACTTCCTGCTTTGCAGCTCTCCAACTCTGAGCTAGTCAGCGACTTGAAGGAGGGCCCACATGGTACATTTCTGTTCAGTGAGTTTGCAATTGATCTTCAGCATTCAGCTCAGATTCAAAAGCAACAGATATGACCCATTTGGCCCCCACTCAAGGCACTGATTGGTTACTGCTTGGTAACCAGGGTAACTAGTCAGTGGAAGCCAAGAGAGCTGAAATGCAGGAAGTAGTGTTGTAGCTGTTTTAATACACATCCAGTCACTCCAGCCTTTATACATTAAATTTTTGCCTAACTAACTATATTAGAAACATTTTTTATTTTGCATAGCCTATCTATTTACACAGTTTTTATTGTTATACTGAACAATTCCTTTAAGGTTTTACTTTATGTAAAATAAAGCTTTTTCTTTGATCTTACACCACCTCCGGGGAGTTTCTGGAGAGCGTGTCCAAAGTGGAATGATGAAGTAAAGTATTCTCCCCAAGCTACGGGTTCGGGCGCAGCACCCGGACCTCCAACGGAGAGTGGTGAGTGACCCTGTCTTTTAAGATTGCATATAAGATAAAGTAAGCGACGGGTTTGAGGCAATTGCACACAAACCACACCCAACCTATACTTCATGAGTCGAAGCTGCTAACACATAAGTGTAAAACTTAAATGATTAAGAAAAAACACTGAACGCAATAATTAATTAAGTTGGTAGCACTTGCATTTACCTGGTAAATACGAGCCTTGCCTTAAAATACTTAAATACAGATGAAAGTCTGGCAGAAGATGGTAGCTAAGTTATTTTCTGTGGATGTTCCACAGGGTGTATTGTCTGTGGATCGTGATTGGGATTACAAAATAACTTCAGTAAGTGAAAGTGAACTACGTGAGGGCAAGAAAAAAAGAAAAACAAATCTAAAAATGTTTGGCAACTAATTTCTTCAATAACTGGCGAAGCGCTTACAGGGCCGCTCCTGCCATGAGGCAAGGTGAAAACCTTGCCTCAGGCGGCAGCGAGCGGCCAATTACAAGGGGTGGCAAAAAGCCACCTCTTGTAACGTTAACAGCCGAATTTCAGGGTTTTAACCCGGAAATTCGGCTCTGCTAGTGCAGACAGCAATATTGCACTCAATGCACTAGCGATGCAGCCTGCTTTTGACCCGCTCCGACGCTGCTTTTTAAGTGCGGATCAGGAGAGGGGGGGGGGCAGCAGCGCCAAAATCGCCCCTGAGCGTTTATGTTTGGTGTATATATATATCATATATATATGATTATGTTTAGGATATTTAAGGATAAATGCTGGAAGCTCTCACCCATTACACGGATGGTATAAGGATTTTTATAGTGATTTACACAGAACTCCTTTCTCAGTGATTCAAACTTTTTTATAAATTTTCATTTCATGTAATTGAAATATATTTACAAATTGAATGGTTGTGATATGAATAGGGATAATGAAAGCATTGTGGGTGTTCCTTTGTCAGTGGGAAAAGGAATTAAAGTCTGACGGATGCTCGCTTCATAATATCACCATGCGCTATTTGCATTTTTATAATAATATGGTTTCAATTGACTGCTGTCTAGTGATGGGCGAATTTATTCGCCAGGCGCGAATTCGCGGCAAAAAATGTTTTTTTTCGTAAAAACGGACGCTGGCGTCAAAAACGGGCGCCGGCGACAAAAACGGGCGCCGGCATCAAAAACGAGAAGCCGGCGCCGTTTCGTGAATTTCCTGTATAGTCTGTGTTCATCTATTTTGTCAAGTATTGAGTTGTTGAGTCACATTTAATATGTCAGCATTTGTTCCAACTGTGCAAGGCCTTAGTAGCTGACTTTTCTATGAGATAAATGCTGCCAAAATCCTACAAGATTTACCTCTATCTGACCTCAGCTAAATTCAGTCTACATTCTGCATGTTACCTCCTTTTAGATTCATTATATACAAAAATGTGAAAATCTTTGTTTTAAGGACTCATAAAAAAAAATCAATCATAGAATCTGTCTACTCTGTATTGATCTGTGTGAAAACGAATACTAACTTTTGTGTGGAAACGTGCCCTATGAAAACAGTGTAATGCCAAAAAGCTTTCTTTCACAGTCAATTTGGTTCAAGGCTGCACAAATTAAAAATCAATGTGACAGTGATGTAAAGGGAGAAATAATATTTTCTGCCCATATGTCTAAAACGATATACTCATTTATCCACATTTTTACCATCTAGGAGAATAACTTATATCTTATATCTCTTTTGCTTTCATTTGGTTGCCAGGGGAATTACTGTAAGAATACAAGCACTGATAAATGTAAAACCTTTACAGGATTTATAAATAAAAATAACCATCCTTTTTACCCTTTATGCACTAGTATTTTAGCATAATTGGATGCAACATAATCTGAAGAAAACCCATTGAATAGTGCATGGGTTACCATGCCATACAAGGGGTGTCATGTGGATGAGACATGGGGGCAAATTCACTAACCTCCGGAAATTCGCCAGCGATGGCTTCGCTCACATCGCCACACTTCGCCAGGCCAACGCTAATTCACTAGAATGCAAAGTTGCGTCCAGGGCGCTGAACAATGGGGAAGTTTCGATATCGTTAATTAGGCAAGCAAAGCAAAGTTGCGCTAGCGTTGGCTAATTTGTCTAACGTAGTTACCGCAAGTGATCGCAGTGACTTCTGAGCGCATCGCTGTTTAGTAAACTTAGTCGGTGCGAATATTCTGGCGTAAAAATATTCTCAGCGATAATATGCGGAAACTTAAAGTCAGATTAAAACGGACCCCTGAATGATTTGTTTATTAGTGATAGAAGGAGATAACAAAAAAGGGGTTACCAAATGTGATGTTTGTGAAATTGTACCTATTTCACAGCACTAATCTGCACTCTGTAGGTAGGGCCTACTACTTTGCATCAGCCTAAGGGCTAAACTATATGGGAGACTTTGTAGGATGATGTTTGATTGACAAATTGCATCCTGCCAGTCAGATAAAGCCTGACCCACAAAATCTGATCAAAATCTCCCATCTGACACATTTGCTAAACACTCTCTATTCTAAAGATATAAACTTGTAAGGGGGTGAGCCAATTGTTGTAATTGATTTGTGATTGAAAGTTGATTGAATAATGTGTGTGTGTATGTGTTAAAATTGTTGAGAGTGTTATTTAGGTAATTGGCCAGCAGTTGGTGCTCAAGGGTGTAAAGGTGTAATTCATTCCCCCACCAGCAGAGGGAGCCCAGAGTGCTAGAGGGTATAAAAGGGAGCCACACCCTAGAATTGATGTCTTTAAAGGGAGGAGGCTGTCAGAGAAGGAAGCTCTGTCCTGAAGAAGATCTACAGCAAGGAGGAAAGAAAGGTAGAACCTAGAATAAAAGTTTGTAGTTAGCAGGCACTAGGTGTCTGAGGTAGGAATGGAAATTAGTTTTCCGTGGACATCCCACAAATTAGGGACCTAGAGTATAAGGAAGACATAGGATAGGGTTAAGGAGGCCTGGGGCAAGAAGAAGGACTATTGGTGATCCCGGTCGGAATAGTAAAGGGGTGCTGGTCGAGCACTGGATTACTGAGATGGGAAGGCTTGGTGGAGTGGTAAAGGGGTGCTAAGGTGCACCGGATTACTGAACCAAGCAGAGGAGAAGTCCGGAACGGTAAGGGTTAACTCTCCCTGAGATCTGGGATAGGCCTCAAGGGATCTGTGGTGGAAAGTGAGGTCAGCTGTGGCAAGATGGTTGATGTTGCATGAATGCTGTGAAACCGCAAGTGTGACTGATTGAAATTTTTGTTATTTTAAATAAACAAGAAATATTTTGATTTTAAAATTATTCCAACTCGCTATATTATTCCTGTAAGGGGTTAACAGCTGGAGGTACCCCCTACAAACTGCCTTGTTGCAGTTACTGCTAATGACTATGCTTGGGATAATAGGCAGACTAAAACTGGTTGAAAAGTTATGTTTTTTTCACAAAAAACCTTGTGCTATGACCCACAGTTCTTAGATTTTGACCAAATGTCACCCCTGGGCCAGAAAAACTTGTCTTGTGGTTTTGCACATGAAAACACCATTAGAGGCATATTTATCAAGGGTCAAATTTCAAATTTGAAAAACGTTGAAATTCGAATTCAAAAAGACCAACCAAAATTTTTCAATCAAATAGGTCCGTATTCCGCCGAAGTAGACTCATGCGAATCTAAGTAATAGTGCATTCAATCGAATTCAGATCTAAGTTTTCCCCAAAAAAACATCATAGGCTACACAGCAATTTGGCAGGTTTTATATGGCAAATATTCGAAGTCGAATTTTTAAAGAGACAATACATGATAAATTTCGATATTCAAATTTTCGAATTTTTTTCAAATTCAAATCAAATTTTAACTATTCCCTAGTCAAAGTACACAAAAAAATTGCTCGAAATTAGAATTTTTTGAATTCGAAAATTCACCTCGACCTTTGATAAATCTGCCCCTTAGTGTCCTTGGGAAAATTTTAAATTGAACTGGGTCATATGTTGTTTCCATTGAATTCAATCTGACCCATTATGTAAACAAAGAAAAAACACACAAATCCTGTTTTTTGAGTGGATAGCAATTTGCATTTTAACAACAGGTACTAGGCTGCTATTCACATCACAGGCGGTTTAAGTGTTTCTTTAAGTAAATACTCACAGGGAAGGAGAATAAACAAATTACGTGCGGTATGGCAGTGGGAGAAGTTCATGTGAAGTTTCATTAGTAGGATTTGTTAAGATTTAACGGTAGTCACATTTTAATGAGTTTAAATGGCTCTTTATACTAAACTCAGGTAATAGCCTGTATTTCATCATCAGAAAAGGCTCGAAGCTTAGTGACTCATAATTGAAATAAATGGCCATACTGATTGAGTGTGCAGAATGACATAATTATTTCCTTTCTGCTTGTTTAAGTGTAATGTCCCTCCATTGTAGGTTAAGTTGAGCAGCAGTTAAAGCCGAGCAATCAAATCAAGATGACAGCAGCCATACAGAATAAGGTAAATGACAATGGAAAGATACAAAATAGCACTCCTGTTTCTAGGGACATTTACTGTGCACATGTATTTGCATTTACATTACTGTTTTAGTACCTGTAGCTTAAACTCTTTGGAGAGACCTTAATCATGTTTGTATGGGCACAATTGTATTGTTACCATTCTTCATTAGACTGGGTGGGTACATCGATATCATACTGAACACAATGCTGCACCAGAGTTGTCAGTGTTTGGTAATCACGGCTTTTGTCTGCAAAAAAAGTACAAGAACACTGTGTCAATGTATAAATATAGAATAATAGATAATTAAATAAATAAATAGCATGCACAACATTGTGTGATGTTGCCTGTTGCTGCTTTAAAAGGTTAGTTCACATGAGGAACTGCCTCAGCGTGGTTTCCCATAGGCTATGATGAAAAGTCGCCTGCGCTAATGCCGTTGCGTTTTCCATATTCGCCTGAAGTTGCCTCAGTCGCCAGGCAACAAAATCTCCCCAAAACGCCCAGTGTGGCCTTACCCTAATAGTGGCTCGCTTTTGGCACAAGTGTTGACACCTAAAAATTACCATACCATATATTTGCAGACACAGCTGCCTATTTTGGGGAATGTAATAAAAGGTAAAAAGTTTGCTTCTATTCATGTAATCCTTAGCAGCCAATGAGCAAGTAGTTTTTGCTGGTCAATTGTTTACATACAAATATCTGATTGGTTGCTATGGATTACTAGACCAGGGAAATCTTTCTAACCTTTATTACATTACCCTAAGAATTATCAAGGGTCAAACTGAAAATTTTAATTCCTTCTTTCAGCCAGTCTGGAGCCCAGTTATCTGCTACCAAAAAAGTTTTAACCCATCTGATAAAAACTAGTAGGGTTTGTACCCAACAGGATAGCAAACCAAGGGATAAGTGGTCAAGTATGAAAGTCTATAAGGGATTGACTTTGCTGGTACTGAATATTCCAGGAGTTGACAATGCTAGACCGGGCTTAAGCCCAAGGCATCTGAAAACATATCACTTCGCTTATAGGGGCAAATTCACTAAGCACTGAAAATGCGCTAGCGGCGCCTTCGCCGCACTTCGCCAGACGAAGTTTCGTCAGGGGGGCGCTAATTCACTAAAATCAGAAGTTGCACTCAGGGAGGTGAAAGGTAGCGAAGTTGCGCTAGCGTTAATTCGTCAAGCAAAGCGAAGTTACGCTAGCGATGCCTAATTTGCATACGGCGCCAAGTTAAAGTACAATGGACGCATATATAGTAGCAAATTCATTACACTAAACAAGCTGGGAAAGCTTCATAAAATAAAATAGAGTTGTTATTTTGCCCTATACATGTGCCCACTGTATAGTTTAGGTGCCATATGTTAGGAAATGTAGGGGGGGAAGGAGGGTACCCCCAAAAAAATTTACGATCTTTTTCAGCCTATCACCCTTAAAAATGTAAAAGACACCAGCATTTTTTGGGACATAGAAAAAACTTTAACTTTTTTTTGAAGCAAGTCCTATCTACTCTATTGCACTTTGCCTGGTCTGAGCTGGTGAAGGCAAGTCTGGCAGAAGAGGTAACGTTCAGTAACATCCGCAAGTTAGTGAATTAGCGTAGTTATGTCCCTTCGCCATAACGTAACTTTGCCTGGTGTAAGAGAGCGAAGTAGTGCTAGAGTAGGTCCACTTCACTAGCGAATTTTCACCTGGCGTAAGGGTGCGAAGTAGCGCTAGAGTAGGTCCACTTCACTAGCGAATTTTTGCTAGCGTTAGCTACTACGCCCTTTAGTAAATTTGCCCCATAGAGTTGGACTGGAATGCCAGGAAACAGAAAGGCATTTTGGAGTGCCTTTTCTTACTATATTTGCCTCCTGTCTGGCTCTGACAGCCCATTTTTATGGTCTGTCTGGCATTCAAAGCTTTGAAACCAAGATAAAAACAACTAAAAGCACCAAATTCATATCAGTGCATTATTTTTTCTAATCAATGCTGTGGTTTCTATGCATTCCTTCTGCAAACTTTGCAATTGGAGCTAATCCAAGCATGTAAAGAAATGTAACTGAAGTTATATGATTTATTGAAACTGAGCTTGGGGGTAAATGTACATGAGAACAGCCTGCTTAGTATTAAAGCCCTATATACTGTACAATAAAGTTAACAGGAACTTAGTACTGCAACATTTTAAAACAGGGTATGAAATTTACTATACAGAAACATCCAAAATGTTGAGATGATATTTCCCTTGAGTCCTTTTATGAAAGCAATTCTAATTTTTTTCATGATTTATTATTTCTCTATTAAATGGCACCTTGTATCTGACGTTTAACTAATGCTATGTAAATCCAGATTATAACATGTTGTGATTACAATCTATAATCCTTTCTCAGTTTGTCAGACTGGGGTGAGAATAAGGTTCACTGATCAGATTTGCCTATACATTTGAGCACAAGACAGATGTCATAGCAGCACAAAAGCATATTGAGAATATTGATTGTTTTTTCCTCGGGTTTAGTATCATTTGGGGGTGCAGTAGCATATATTGCCACTAGAGGGCCAGGCTTATCGTTGCAGTTTTACTGTATCTCCTCTCAGTTAGTACTTAAGAAATTAAGACAATGATAAACTTTTTAGATGTAGAGTTATGGTAATTAGAAGCAAGCATTGGAGGCAGATTGGAAAATGACTGGTTAAGTAATCAAATAATTATTATGCTGCTAGAAGCACTAGATTGGAAGCAATTTACATATTTTTTTCCTTCATACCAAAGAAGCTCATTTGGAATAAACATTTCTAGATAATATGTTTCTCAATGTCCTTTTTGCATTTTATGAATACAAATTAGCCAGCACAATGAGGAGGTTAAGAATGTATAGAAGCAACAATGTCAGTATTTAGGGTAGGGAGGAAACATATTAGCCTTCCAGATACTGTGAACTACAACGACCGGCAATCTCTGAGCAGCTGGAGAGAAATATAAATTTTATAAAGGAAATTTTTATGCCTTTGACAAAAATTTGAGAGGAGGTCAGGAAAAACATGTTCATGTTAACTGTATAAAAGACATCCATTTGAATAAACAGCACACGGGTATCCTCCTAACCTTTTATATTAAATAATCATTGACTTCCATACTGTGCTTGTTTTATAGGTATCCTTCCTCAAAGAATTGCCTTATAGTCCTGTGGCCATGTTGTACTACCCCTCCTTAAATCAACCCCATTCTGCACATGCACAATTGTATGGATAACTGACATCTGCACTGGGCAGCAAGGGAATCATGGCAATGCTTTGAGGATGGGCCTATAGAACATGGACAGTGTGGAAGTCAATGATTCAGGTAAGAGAGTGGTAACAAATTGGGTAAGGTGATATCAGTAAGGCAAGGTAAGGGTGAACTCAAGGGTCTTCTTTTAATTAATAAGAATTCACCACTGCTGTTGTTATTAAAATTCATCACCTTTCAGTATAAAGTTCATTAAACAAGGAAAATAGGGGATCGTCCTTATCCACTCCCAACGAGTTTATGGTTTAGTGGCTAAAAAACTTCTTCGGGCATAGCCACATGCCCTCAGTTCCTGCCACCCTGTTGCTGGTGGCATATTGCCATATTGCTTCTTTTTTTTTGATAGATATAAATTCAAAGGAAATACGGCTTGGTAAACCTCAGAAGCAAAAGTAACAAGATAAAATCAAAGGGCTTCTGTTTGATGTAAAAATACATTTGTATGTGTGAATCAGCATAAATCACACAAAGAAAAAAAGAGACCTTTCATACCAAATAACGCTTAGGATAAATAGGATTTTATGGCTATAAATACAAAATTCCTTTAATAACAGTTGACTTGATTAACTTACATGCAGGGGCTGATTTATTAAGGGTCGAATATCGAGGGTTAATTAACCCTCGATATTCGACTAGGAATTGAAATCCTTCGACTTCGAATATCGAAGGATTAAAATCCTTCAAATCGTTCGATTTGAAGGATTTAATTTTTCCTTTGATCAAAGCATTTGCGGTAAATCCTTCGACTTCGATATTCGAAGTCGAAGGATTTTACTTCGAGGGTCGAATATCGAGGGTTAATTAACCCTCGATATTCGACCAATAGTAAATGTGCCCCTTAGTGTCCACAATATACACAAAAAGAAAAGAGCACATACAAAATTCATAAAGTATGAACTTTGCATTGAGATTTAACACAGTAAGCCCTGTATTATAAATATATATATATATATATACACACTAATCTCTATGGAAATCTATCCACAATACACAGTGTAAAGTGAATAAAAATAAAATGAAACAACAAAGAAAAAAGGTGTCCACAAACAAATGTAGCTGTTGTTTCACAGGGGTATATTAACCACAGACCATAAAAGAGGTGTAAAATATTGTGTTTAAGGGAAGCAAACGAGCCCAGAAAACTAGATGAATGGAGTGGAATGTTAGAAATGTTAGAAAAGTACTGAAAAAAAAGGAGTACCTAAAGTGAAAGAACAGCCAACCAGAAATACCCAAACACGTGTATATATATATATATATATCAAACACACATAGCAGTAGCACAAGATCATTGCTGCACTAGGAACAATTTATTCTATAAAATTATATCTGTCTTTTTTCTTATTACACATGTATTTATATAGCCAACATATTGCGTAGCACTGTAATAGAGGACATATACTGTATATAATAAAAGCAAAGCTATTGATGCTGAGCCAAGTTGTGTTAAAGGAAGTGGTTGGTTTATCTAAATTAGATAGGTCCAACTTTTACCTCTTCTGAGAGAATACATAAAGTTCACCATTTCCACAATTCCATTAAAGTTCCATTAAAAGAAAATAAAGTGAAGTGTTCTTTTTGTATTAAAAGTTTGTATCATTTCATCCAGCGCCTACAATTGTACTTTTTCATGGCAACAAATGTTCTGTTTTATAAGAGATTTTCGTTCTATTGTTCCGTAGAAAGCAGTGAATGGCATTTGACCCTTTATAGCTTCCTGTGTAAGAACTTAAACTTGTGACTTAAAGAAATCAGCACATTTTTGATTGTAAGGAACCTTTCCTGTGTGTTCTCTGTTTTTGAATATGCTAATATGCCAACAGTGATTTGACAGCTGTGACTAGTCCTATTTAATTCTTTACTGTGGGGTGTTCAAGTTCATTTGTAGTGGTAACTTATAACCCCCCTATTAAGTATTCATTTTTTTACATGCAGTAAAGCAGCAGAAAATTATTAGTAAAGAGAGCCTCTTGTCATCACAAGTAATAAACTACCTTTAATCAAATATCATACTGAATAGATGTGTTTAAAGGACCAGTAAAGTGGGGCACCACCTAGTAAATATAATTGTTAATATTACACCCTGCCCAGTGCTTCTGTCTGCTGTAAAGTATGCTGGATTTGGATGCCCCCCAGTAATTCTCTTCAGTGTCCCAGACATCACACATGAGCAATAGAATAAAGATCAGTATTTCTTTAACTCTACTCTGCATGCCTACAATCTGACATGGGGAGAGGGTCTCTTGGCATCAGGAAGTGATGGTGGTGTAGCAGGAATAGTAAGTATTTTTCAGCAGTCAGGGGTGCAGGTCTGGACACTAATATTAGCAATTACATTCACTGAGGATACACATTGGCACCCCTGGTGAATAACATTTAGCCTGTCCTTTAAGAACCTGATATTCAATGTAATAGTTTCATATAATTTCACTGATAAGGGTTGAAACTAGGGATACACAGAAGAGACTGGTTCTACTTGGTCTGGCCTTGGCCTGTCAAATTGAATATTTTTGCTTATATTAAGTTTGATTTGAAATTGTCATAAATTTCTACCCATTGTAGCAAATGGAATGCCTAGAAGCGCATATGCATGCTTGTTGCTCCAAAGGGCCAATTCTGCATAGCTATATCTATTTAAAATAAAATTTTAAAAATCCAGTTAAGTTTTAATGTTATTTAGAGAAAACCAAATTACATTTCCTCTTGTCAGGAAATATTATTTGACATCTGACATCTTTTTAATTAAGAATGTCTGAGAGGCTAAGACTTTTGTAAACCTTACCGTACAATTTATTAACATGGATTCCTCAATCTTTTGTACTTTGCAAGGGCAGTGGGGTTATGTATTTGTTTCTCTTGAATCACTAATGTAGCTTACAATCTGGGAAGTGTTCTACAGCCCTATTATAACCGTCATTTTTAATATGCTTTGTGTTGACAGTTGAGGGTTGCCATCTTTATGGTTTGAACCCGATAATCCGGTTTTTGCACAGGCTGTCCAGTTTAAAATTGCCTACCTGGATTTCAGAAGTCAATCGTTACACTGATTAACACAGCAGTAATCTTATTTTTCTGTGTGGACCTACTATATAGATTAATTCATATTTACTTATATGTTCTTATTTATATTCTAATTCAGTGTCACAAGTATTCTTTTTCTATTTTCTGTTCAATTTAAAAACTAGGGGGAAGATTTACTAAAAGGTGAAGTGACTAACCCTGGCGACGATTCACCAGCGTTACCGATTTCAGGCACTTTGCCAATTTGCTAATGGGCGCAGGCGTAATTTCGCTAGCGAAAGAGACAGATGCTAGTGGTCATTCGCACTCTACTGTATCTATCTGGCGAATGAACGTTACTCCGCAAATTCACTAAGATGCGGATTTTACTGAACTTTACCTATTTCACCAGACTTGCCTTCGCCAGCTCAGACCAGGCGAAGTGCTTTGGAGTGCATAGATCTTCCTCAATCTTCTGTTACTTACATCATATTTTTAGTGGAAAAAGTTTCTAAGTCCCAAAAAATGCTGGCTTCTTTTCCTTTTTTCATAGTGATAGCCAGCAAAAGTAACCGGGTTCTCCCCTCCATTTTCTAACATATGGAACATAAACTATACAGTGGGCTCAAGTGTAGGGCATTATAACAACTCTAATTTCTTTATTAAGGTTCTGTGGACTTGTGTAATATAATGAATTTGCTGCAACATATCCATTCAACTTTATAATTTCCTGCCGTATGCAAAGTAGCCTGAGCGAAGACCTCTAACGAAGTTGCACTAGGTATAATTGAACGCTAGCGCATCTTCGCTTTGATTGACGAAGTAACCCTATCAAAAATTTGCCAGCGTTCGGTTGCCCTGGACACAAATTCGCATTTTAGTACATTAGCATTGTCTTAGTGAATTTTCACCTGGTGAAGTGTTGCGATGGCTTTGAGTCCGTCGCTGGCGAATTTTCGCAGATTCGTAAATTTACCCCTTAATCTCTTTAGGATTTTGGCTCATTTGTGTTTCATAATTCTTGTTATGATATTGAACAGTTAATCCAGAAAGAGCACTGATCTAAATTGTAATGTAGTTACTCAAGAAGGCAACCTATTTAGCTCCAAAGCCTAGCCTTTGCAGAAATCTTAGGATGCTACCCTCTTCAATTTTCACAGTAAAATAAATCAATGAATCATAAAAATACATTTTTTGATTTTCTCTAAAATGATGTCACTATTACTATTAATTTACAGCATGTATTAGGAATTAAATTCCTCTTGTAAATCAGAAATGTGGTGTACATTTTGTCACCTTTGTAAAAATAGATCAGAGAAGAAAAAAGGACGACTGACTATGAAATCTGAATTTTATTGCATAGCACAAACCATTTATTATACATACATGAATAAATAGATTTAGAGAGAACAAGGACATTAAGCAAAAGCCAAGACATAGACTGTCATTGACTGCACCATTCCTTCCTCATAAACAACAGATTGGATACTAGGTTAAAGTCAGACTTTAGCAAAGATACAATTAGGTATGGAATCTATAAACTGGAACACATAGGACCTGAGGTTTTTAAGATAAAGAATATGCCGTAGAGTTTTTCTCCATCTCTCAACAGGACATTATTGTATTAGAGAATGTCCAGAGAAGGGCAACTAAGCTGGCAGTGTCGGACTGAGACACCAGGGGCCCACCCAAAAACCTTAGACCAGGGACCCACCATATAACCTTAGACCAGGGGCCCACTCTCAGTACTAATATTCTTCATCTCCTCAATCAACCTCTATTCTCCTAGTCTGTTCTCTTTATACTGTAATCAATTATTCCATTGATTTAGCCTCTTTGTTCTCATAGAAATAGGGAATGGCCATGAAATAGGCCAAAAGTTTAGCAGCAGGAGGGCCCACTGACACCTAGGCCCACTGGGAGTTTTCCTGGTATCCCGGTGGGCCAGTCCGACACTGTAAGATGGTAAAAGGTATAAAAAATCTTAGCTATGAAGAAAGACTGGCTAAATTGGGGATGTTCACGCTGGAGAAGAGGCGCTTAAGGGGTGATATGATAACTATGTATAAATATATAAGGGGTTCATATAATAATCTCTCTAATGCTTTATTTACCAGTAGGTCTTTCCAGCTGACACAAGCTCACCCATTCTGATTAGAAGAAAAGAGTTTCCGCCTAAATATTCGGAAGGGTTTTTTTACAGTGAGAGCTGTGAATATGTGGACTTCTCTCCCTGAATCAGTTGTACAGGCTGATAGATAAGATAGCGTTAAGAATGGTTTGGATGGCTTTTTAGCAAGTGAAGGAATACAGGGTTATGGAAGATAGCTCATAGTACAAGTTGATCCAGGGACTAGCCCGATTGCCATTTTGGAGTCAGGAAGGAATTTTTCCCCATTGAGGCAAATTGGAGAGGCTTCAGATGGGGTTTTTTGCCTTCCTCTGGATCAACTGGCAGTTAGGCAGGTTAAAAAAAGTCAAAAGGTTGAACTTGAAGGACGTGTGTCTTTTTCAACTTAACTTATTATGTTACTATGAATATTTCAATACATTAGATCAAAATTTGGGTAATGGCATTCCCATATATTAGTATGTTCTGGATAATCTGGTTTTCAGATAATAGATACCATTCCTTTTTCTATACCTATGTGTCTTTATAATAAATAGTCATATTAGTAAGGAACACATATATGGTCTGTTCTCATCTTTGCCTAACAGATAGAAGCATTGTTTTCTGCAGCTTCACAAGCTGCCTTCAGGGGTAGTCTCCTTCTTAAACTTATAACGTACAAAAATGGTAGCTCATACTGAAATAAAAAAGGCAGAGTAAAGCCAATGCTCAGCTCTGTTGCTAGGCTATGGCACAGCCTTCCCACTGTCTACTCTACTAGGCTTAAAGGACAAGGAAAGTCTAAAATAGAATAAGGCTAGAAATACTGTATTTTGTATACTAAACATAAGCATGAACTTACTGCACCACAAGCCTAATCAAACAAATGATTTATGCTTTCAAAGTTGGCCACAGGGGGTTGTCATCTTGTAACTTTGTTAAACATCTTTGCCTGACCCTGCACATGCTCAGTGTGGTCTGGGCTGCTTAGGGATCGTTATAAACAAAGCTGCTTGAATTCTGCATGGCTGGGAAGTAAGGCGGGGGCTCCCCCTGCTGTTCATAAGTATGATTGTTTCCCTGCTCAGCAGTTAGGGACCATCTGACAATTCCTATCCACAGCAGTAAATGAAGGGAGAATTTCACTGCATACAGTCAGGTTTATTAAAAAAAACGGTACACATTTTTTAATCAAAGTATATTGGAGATAGGTTTCTTTTTCATTAAAGAAAGTAAAGGTGGGATTTAATTTTTTTGCCTTTCCTTGTCCTTTAAGCCAACACTTAAAAGAAAAATATAATATATATACGTATATAATATATGTGGGATTTAATTCACAATGAACTCCAATTCGAATCAAGTCAAATGATTTCATTTAGAACAAGTCAGAATAACATGCCCTAAATTGATCTAATTCTGATCAATCGACTGCATTTAGTGAACGTGGATTTAGTCAATAGGAATACTTATCGAATGCCCATAGCCTTCAATGGGATTTGACATTTTAGACCAGTCTTATGTAATAAAAGTCAGTAATTGAAAAAAATATTGGCTGTTCTCTATTCTTTGCATAACAGAAGAACAGTTAGATAATTGAAAATGGAGTCAAGTGAAACATCTGCTCTACAAATAGTTTACAAGTGGTTGGTTCTCGTGTGCCTTCTTGTTTCTTTTTCTTGTAGCTGGTATTCTTAACCTGTTTGTTGGTACACAAATGGGTCCTGTTTATGGTGGGTCACCCTTATCCCACTGAAATTGCCTCCTACAATGAAAAATAACCATTAAAAAAGGTACAGAAGATAAAAAACACAGTATTAGAGCATACACTGGCAAATCTGTTAAACCGGGTGATCTGCTTAAATGTGGATTTTGGCTGTCTGTTTTATTTTCTTAAAACACATTTTGTTTTACACAAATCATGAACAGGTCGAGTCAATAATTTGGACTTTTGAATGGCTTTGCGTGCATGAAACTTAATACTCTATAATAAGTAATATCCATTCGCTGTACCAATTCATTTTTCCATGTATCTCATGCGTTCTGGGAAGTCCTAATACGGCACCATTGTTACTGAGTTGTTAAATAAAGGCCCTTGGCATTTCAAATGAGAAAATACAAGATATTTATAGATTAGGCAAGGGATTATGCAGATTAATTAATGGAAAAAAATCAAAGCATGTTTTGATTCGGTTTCTCTTATCAGATGTTAAACAGTTCTCTGAGACTCGTAAAACAAGGTAAGGATAGATTTAATGAAGGAAGAACAGCTTGAAAGGGAATTTGGGGTTCAATTTATTGGAGGTTCATTTGGAATGTCTTGTTGAAGGACATCTGTTCATGTGTTTTGAGAGCCTGTAAATAAAATTAATACAATGTCAGTTGCAGTTGACCCTCAGCACAATATTGAAATGGTTGGATATCTCTTTTGCATTCCAACATTGGAACAATAACCTTTACTGAAAGGCAGAATTTTATTACATAAAGTTCACATAGAAAATGAACACATTTAATGCCAATAGTAACCACAACTAGCAAGTGCCAAAGAACAATTTTAAAATTATGTGAATTACCAGGATAATGGCATGAAGGCAATTTGGTTTTAAATTAGGAAATGGTTTTAAAACTGATACTCAGTCAGACACTCTCATTTGGTGGGGTTGCTGAATGAAAGGATCTGGGTCTGATAGATCTGATGAGTTTTGACCTGCTAGGTCAAACGCAGGCCCGGATTTGTGGAAAGGCCACCAAGGCCCATGCCTAGGGCAGCAGGATTTTAGGGGGGCGGCATTCTGCCCAACCACACTCCGGTACCGATGATGAAAATTTGCGCGAATAAAGGGGAGGAGATCGGGGTGACGAACATCAACGGGGACTAGGGGCATTCGCTGTGTAAATCCGGCCCTGGTCAAACTGAGCCAATTCATTCAGCAATTCATGGGGCATTGGGACAGGTGTGTGTCTGGGGCTGCTGTTGTGTCCTCTCACCTGCTCTTAATCTTTAACAATGGGGTGTGTCGAAATGGGGGGCCACATCACTAGTGCACACAGCAGAATTTTCACTTTAGAAAATAGAAATTCATCTCTTGCCAGACACTGTTTTGGCTGGCCTCGGTAAATGGCTGCTCCCTGTCACCTAAGGCACCATCATGGCAGGAGTACATATGGGGACCCATTGGATGAGCAATACATTAATGTGCTGATGTGCTTCCTGTTCAATGGGAATTTCAAACCTGCCTGATTAATATCTGGCCAATTTTCTGAACAGATACCCGTGGGGCAGGTCAGTTGATGGGCCCAATACACTGGCCAATAGGTTGCTGTCTTTGTCTGGAGGACCAAAGTCAGCAGCTTTTATTGCCCCATGTATGATCCCTGTAAGGTTGCTGCATGATTTGAGAAATTTCACATGAGGTCATTCACTAACCCCCATATTTAATAAAAGGTACTGGGGTCATTTACTACTGGGAAGGTAGAATGTAAAGTGCAAATAACGACTGTGCATTAGATGCAGATAAAAACAGAATTCACTTGGTATTTAGGGCAGTCCTTACTTTTTTCACAAATGTATTTCACTCTTCCATGGAGCCTTTGACTGCAGTACCCCAGAAAGGCAGCCCTTAATAACATGATTGTGCTACTTAGCATAGCAGGATTAATTATGATGTTCAGTGTGTTACTATACATAGAGCTGCCACACATATTTTTAAGACATGAGGAATATTTGGGGGCTTCAAGAAAAACAGCAAGTTTTTTTTGCCCAGGCCTTTGCCCAGAAATTGCATGTGACCCGAGGCGCAAACAAAATTCCTACAGTTGAGAGACTGTGAAGGGGTCGGCAAGAAATAATCTAAGAGACTGACATTTTTTATTGGGCTGTATTTTGTAAGCTATATTGTTTTTATTGTCCTACAGGGGAAGTAGACCCAGACCACCCCATGGCTGCAAGGTCTGCTTCCTTTGTAGATACGCCATTGATATTTACCAAAATATCAAACACTATATCATACTGGATCCATTTACAATATCAGTAATAGCTTTTTCTTCTTTTCTGATATACGTAGTCTTGCTTTATAGGTCTAATAATAAATTCAGAGGCAAGTTCTGTAAAATAATGCATTCTTGTTGCCCTTTTTATTTGAATTTGTATTAGCAACTTTATGATGCATTAAACAATGTTTTATAGAAGCAAGATGTATGCATGGATAGATCTCATCACTGTCAGTTTTATAAATGGATTGTACGGTATGAAATTATAGGGAGTAATGGTACGTTTGCAAAATGCCAATAGCTTAAGCATAATCTTTGGCCACCAGCCATCACAGTGAAAAGCAAAATAGAAATAGTTAAATCATTATGAAGGAAGAAGAAACAGATGCATATTAAATGCAATACCTTCGATAGCCAACTAAAATGTATACTGCTGCACACAAGGTATATCACTTAGGCACTAATATATTATCACTTAGCAGTAATATAATATTAGGTTAATGCTGGTATAGGTATGGGATCTGCATTAGGTCATAATAGACAGAAAAAATATCACGACAAGCAATGACCACACCAATACATTTTGAGACTCTATTTGGAGAGGTCTTACATAATTTGAGGACCAAAAAATGGAACTAAAACCCCCTCCAGCCCCTTCATTTTTATTCATAATGCACAGAGCAGAATCCCCCAGACTTATCCCACAAGCATCATGGGACTGGCACTTCTAAAACATACTTATAGAGATCTTAGCAATTTCACCTGAAACTATGAAACTCCTTTCTGGAAAAGCTTTAATTAAACTAACTTGTTTGTCTGCCATAAAAGACATTATATTTGCCAGTTTCATTTCTGTCACTTTATTTATTCTTTGATGACAGCTCTTTCCTAGACTGGAATCATACATGAAATTCAGTTTTAGTGTGTAGGAATGGAATGCTTGAATTCATTTCTCAAATATCGCTAGTTCCTTTATGAAGATACATGGATATGCAATAAGGGAGATGTATATGGTTCTTGCACAGGAACACCTCAGCTGACTTCCCAGTAGGTTTTAAGAGCAGCTGCATTTCACAGGCTACCTGTCATATTACTTTCAGTATCAGAATAATAATTATAAACAAAGACACTATAATTTTCTATAGAGTAGCAGATACATTTGCCACCTGCATACTGACTAGACTTTTCTCTCAAAGGGGCATTTTCCCACATGAATTTCGGTTGCAATGTGGCTTTTGGTATTTTATTTTTACACTGTATACCTGTATAATTTGGGACCAAAATATGCTATTTGATCCTTTGATCCTTGGGGCCTGCTAGAAATTCTTTATAATTCTGTAAAGTGGGAATGTCAGCACTTATGGAAACTTGCAAAGTGCATGAACTGGGACCATTATACGATGTACATCTTATGCCCTTGTAGTTACTGCAGGATTTTGGCCAGGGATACGTACAGGTCTTCTTTTCATTTATACACTGACTGCATTGGATAACTATAAATGCTGTCAGTGCACAATGTGGGCACAGTCAATAACTGTATATTATTATAATGGACTCCACTGATGGCGGAATTTTTGTCAAGATTATAATTATATCATCTTGATAATTATAAGAATTAAAAGAAGCCAATACACATGGTGTGTTTTCCCTGACTATCCACACATATGGAAATATCATACAGAGGTGTATTGTTATCTATGCAAAGAATTATAGAGTAAATTTAGTAAAGGGCAAAGTGACTAATGCTGGCGACAATTCACCACTTTTGGCAACTTTGCCGATTTACTAACGGAGGAGATAGACGCTATCGCTGATTCTCACTCTAACGCCAGACGACTTTTCGCTCAGGCGAATGGACATTACTCTAAGATGCAGATTTTACTGAATGTTACCTCTTTCACCTCTTTCAACAGACTTGCCTTCACAAGCTCAGACCAGACAAAATGCATTGGAGTACATAGCACATCCTCAATCTTCAGTTATTTACGACATCATTTTAAGTGGAAAGTCCAAAAAACGCTGTTTTTCAGGGTGATAGGCTGCAAAACGCATAACATTTTTTTTTTGGGTACCCGGTTTCCCCCATACATTTTCTAACATATGGAACATTATTTTAAAGTGGACTCATGTGTAGGGCATTAAAACAACTGTATTGGCCTTATTTAGGTTCCCTGGACATGTATAATTATCAGTGGAAATGTAATGTATTAGCTGCAACTTGTAACATACAGACCTCCATTCAAGTTTAATTTTCCTGGCCTTTGCAAATTAGCATGAGTGAAGTCCTCTAACAAAGTTCAGATAGGCAGATTTGATTGCTAGCGATTCTTCGCTTTGATTTGCTCGCATTGCCGAAGTAACTCTAGCGAAAATTTGTGTGTTGGATGCCCAGGACACACCTTCGTATTTTAGTAAATTAGAGTTGTCTGAGTGAATTTTCACCTGGCGAAGTGTTACGATGGCTGCGAAGCCGTCACTGGCGAATTTTTGTAAATTTACCCCTATGTGTTGGCCTGGCTGATGTCTCCCCAGAACCCACACTGGCATATCTGGGTAGTAATCAAGGGTTTGTGCTGACCAACAGTGTTTGCTATTGACAACAATCAGAAGTAACCCAACATTCAAGTTGTGGGCATTTTTATTACCAACTAAAGTACCTGAAAAAGTATCAAATGAGTTTGTGTGAGTTAAATATACAGACTCTTGTCTTGTTCCGTTGTTTCCATTTAGTGGTGCATCAAAATAAGAAAGCTCTCGATAATTTTTTCTGCTGAGAAAGATGAATGGCCCTAATTTTAAGCAATATTGTCCTTATTATTGGACTGAAGTTCAGGGCTATCTCTGTATTCTTTATATGTGCTCTGAGAGTTTAGACTCCTCTAGTATTTCTGATGAGATTGTATAGCCTAATTATAGATTTCAGTTTTTGTACTTTGTGGTGTTTCTGGATGGTTTGTGGGTCTGAGAGTATATTAGATTATATATTTCTGGTGTTTACTTTATGCTGCCTCATACCTTAAGAATGACCACTTTGTTACAGGTTTTACGTTTGTCTTTATGTTCCTATTTACTGAAGAGTCTAGTGGGTAGCACTCAATTTTAGAGAGGCTACGTCTCCTTAGATCTTCATTATTTTCTTTCTATGGCAGTAGTTATTCTTTTTGTGTTTCTTCCATGGTTATGATTTGTATAAATATTATGCAGTATGTTTAACAAGAGTGAACAACTAGAGGAAAGCAGGGGATTTCAATGTGGCTTTCCCTCAAGTTTCCCTTCAAGTTTAATAAACTGCCTTAGAGCCCACATTTGCATATACTTTTATTTCTTCTCACAGTAAAGGCATTATTGATTTTGTTTTATGTAATGGATTGCAACAACCACTGTTGAGAAAATTTAGCATTTAGCTTCACATATATCCTCGCTATGGTTTTATTCTGCTCACGCACATCTTGTGAGTGTCATGATTATCTGCTAAATCCGGAATCATCTCTGTGTGAGAGGCAGAACACGGGAAATAACAACCTTTCATTTCTGAATATGGAATAGATAAGAGGCTGGCGGGGCATCTATCTCATATCAGCATCTTAGCAGGCCATTTATCAGGACCAATAATGAGATGTTTGGTCAGACAAGGATTTAGAAGAGCACAATATCTCCCCATGTAAACGCTTGTGGCTTCATTGAAAAAACAGGCTGCGTCAATTCCATTTACATGCACATATGACGAATGAACAGTTTGGTTGAGTTCACACATGTTCAGGATCATCACTCTTCTTGTTATGTTCTAGATGAAAACTCCCCCTGCCTAAGCTGTTTATTGAAGCATTTATCTGGCTTTGGCAGTCTTGTTTTTACTGCAGTCATAATCATAAAATGTCCTTACTGTACCTCTTAAATTTCACTTCTTTTGTGAAAAGCTAAACTGTTAATTCAGTCTTCATTACCCAATTGAAGTATTAACTGAATCTTGAAAGAACAATTGGTAACAACTTTAGTAAAAAGGTTCACCCAAGTTGAGTATGCAATAATGACTGTTGTAGTAGTGCAGTTAAAAAAATTAAAGTAGTTATCTGTGGGGTATTGCACTTGGGAAACTATATCCTTTTATTTGTATGACATAGACATTGTAAATTGCATGACAAATATGTAGACTTTGAATAACGTGGAATCTCTTTGGCCATGCTAGAGTGATATAATTGTTTTACATGTTTTAACTCAATTGGATACCTATATCTTTCCAAGCATCTGCAGAAATGATATCCACATTCTTACTTCAGTAATGGGCTTCATACCCCCTAGGTGTGGCAGAATGCTGCTGCAATAATTATGTAACTAATGCCCCTTTTTGAAGGGGCGTTTTGAGCCACTGTATCAAGCCATATGATAAGCCATATGTACTTGAAGATTCAGGTCACCGAAAAGAAGTGTTAGGCTATATGCTATGAAATACTTTGAGCATAAACTAATTTTTAACTATAGTTATTTCTCATTTCTAAAAAAAAAACAAAATCACTGATCCATAATGGATCTGTTATCTGAAAACTTGTTATCCAGAAAGCTTTGAATTACTGGAAAGCCATTTCAAATAGAGTCTACTTCTGTGTAATAATAAAATATTACCTTTTACTCAATCCTAACTAAGTTGAATGAACAATATTGATGGCAAAACTAAAATTAATGTTTAAATGGGTTTTTTTAAGCAGAATTAAGGTATAGAGATTCAAATTACAGAAAGACCCCTTGTACAGAAACCCCCCAGGTCCCAAGCATTCTGCACAATAGATCTTTTTCCTAAACAAACATTGAGGGTTTTTGTGGGCATGCATATTAAGCATATTTTTAAGAACTTACAATCTATAAGAAGGAATGGGTCATAGAAACAAGACACTTTTCCATGTTTGGAGTTTGAGTAAATCCTAATATCTAATACCCTTAAATCAGTCATTATTTATCATGTTCCGAATTTATCTGAGTATCTCTAAGAAATCCGAGCAACTCCGATTGCCCGAATGGACCTTATTTATGAAGAAAAAAGCCCATAAAAATATGGTCAGTCAAACTTCGGTACTTTCCCCGACAACTCCAAATTGTTTGTGGTTTCTGCAAAAAAAAACTCAGAAAAAATCATAGTTTTTTGGGTTTTTTGTGCAGAAAACATGAACTCATCGGATATCAGTTTGTACATCAGCGCAGACACTGGGACCTTCACCATTGACTTATACAGGACCTCGAGAGCTTTTAGATGCTGTGATTTCGGATTCTTTTTAGACCATCGGTCTTTAATAAATCTTGAAGAATTCTTCGTTTTTTTCTCTCCAAAAACCATGAATGATTCGAGGTTTGGATATTCGGACCTTGATAAATAACCCCCTATAAGTCTTATTATGCCACCCAAAGCATGGTACATTATTAAAAAAAATAACTGATGTGCAGCACTTACTTTCGCTAAAGTAAAGTCTTGTCCTCTGTAATTTAAAGCCACTGAATGATATGGCAGGTCAGGTAAGTAGTGATCGACTGAAAATTGCATTTATTCAGAATGACACATTTACCCTTTGCCTGGATGTAAGAAGGAAAACAAAAACATCAGAGCTACTGAATCTCAAACAAAGGCAGGACATGTTAAAAGACTGAAAGTAAACCTACAGCAAGAACACAAGGCAAAGGGGCTGCTAGGCAGATTTTTATACAAGTGATCTGGAAAATCACTAGGGGACATTGTTGTGATGACGGTCTGACAGCTATATGGAAGCAAACTTACTGCAACTTATATATATACTGTATATAATCACTTTAACATTGGCCAAATATGGTTAGATTCTGTGTATTTCCCGCTTTCTTTATTTTGCTCATTAACTAATCACATGACTGCATTCAGTATTAAAGTAACACTGTGGAGAAAGCAATGTGTGGAATCAGGGCCCCTAGACCCACCTCCGTTCATTCACCCCATCCCCTTCCCCATCCATTGTGCACATGTGCAAATTTTCAGCATCGAGTCCGGAGTTCTGGGGATTGGTGAACAGGAAATTTTAAGTATCTCCTGCAAATCCACGTTGCTACCAAACCAGTGTGGGTGTGGTTGGGTGGCATGCCACCCCCCTACAATTCTGCCACCCTAGGTCCAGGCCTTTGCAGCCTTTCCACACATACGAGCCTGTGTGGAATGGAATGTGTATGTATCAATGTAATCTGGAAACGACAAATAGGAAATTGTAATAAATAACAAAGCTAGGAGAACAGATTAGAATATAGTTACTGGTATGAAAATGAAATGCATCAGCGCACAGAAAAAACATTTTCTCTGACCTGAATTAATTATAGGCGATGGGGGTTCTGTTTAACTAGTCATTTAATAATCTTGTATTAGTTTAATATAAACATAACAATTATGAAGGTTAATTAGATGTTATGGACTTCAGAGGTTAATATGACTGTTTGCAGAAGAAGAGTCCGCAGTTTTTCATTACATTCTGCATTTTCACAAAGGAGTTAACCTGTGGGCAAAGGAGAAACTGTATGTACTGTATGTCTCTACATTGATGTAGTTACCTGGTGCAATTAATATTAGTACATCATTATCTAATGATAACAACCAACACTCAGTAACGTAACTAGAGGAGGGACGGGCCCTGGCGCAGGATGTGCAGCCAGCCCCCCCCCTCCTTACGTGATTTTCCAGACGTTGGGCCCTCCTACCCTAAGGGGCATATTTAATCGCCAGGGTTTGCTGTGTAAAAAAATCATACATTTTTTCCACGTTTTTTTCTTACAAGTTATTCTGAATTGAGAAAGCCAGTTGGATAATTGGTGAAACGTCTTCAAGAAAAAAAACACAGCAAGTCCAGTTGATTTGACTTACGTATTTCTATAGATATTTATTATTTTCTATTTATAAAGTATTAATGCAGCAACAATTTTAGGTAAGGGATGGACACAGTCAGTTGCTCATCTGACACATATGGTACCATACCACACATCATAAATGAAGTCAGCATACCTTCTCTGATCCTGTAAATTACATAATTTTATAAATATATAAACCCTTCTACTATACAAGGTAGACACAGATTCCTGCATAAAAAAAACAAAAGGATAATGTATGACGGATTGTATTTTCAATAGAAACTAATTAATAGGGATTTGATTCTTTTTATTTATATTACTCTTACAATGGTAAAATGTTTCATGTTATTTTGAAATATGCAATTATGTGTTCAAATATGCCTGGGGGGGGGGTTGGTTGAATCTGACAGATACTCAAGCAAGCTCAGCTGAATTAGAAGAAAGTACAAACCAATGTACCACTATAATGAAGATGCAGTAACTACCTTGAACATTTGCAACCAACAATCAATCCTAGAAATGTACAAGTGGTTAAGTGCTTTATATTTCTGATTATTATAACCGTTCATTCACCATCTTCTCCTTTTGTGTTTACTATACTGTTTCCCATTATAGTTGCTTTTGTCAAGGCTATGCACTACAGGTATAGAATCTAAAATGGACCTTTCTGTAATATGGATCACCATATCTTAAGTCTGCTACAACAATTTAAAAATCCTAGTTTATTTAAATTTAAAAATAAACTGTTTTGCCACCAAAATGGATTCATGTCGCATAATTACCAGTAGTACAAGATACTGTTTTATTATAACAGAGAAAAGGGAAGTAATTGTTAAAAGTTAGAATTATTTGCTTAAAATGGACTCTATGGGAGACAGCATTCCCATAATTCAGGACAATGGGTTTCTGGATAAGAGATCCCATACCTGTACACGCATAACAATTTTGGGATGTTTTTTTTTTTTGCTAGAACTCTACTAGTTTTCACCATGTGCCTCTATCTACTATATAAATGCTTCAAACTATACATTACAATGGCATATCATGGCACACCCATTTCTCGTTGAAAGCAATGATCTTTATGTGCTTTGTGCTGCAAGTTTAAATAGAGTTTGCCCCATATATATCTTATGTGAACCAGGCTCACCAGTAGGGTTGCCACCTTTTTTTAATAAATTTACCGGCCAGTGATGAGGTGGTAACGGCGTGACATAAAAAGGGGCGGAGCCACGTATAAATGGGCGGACTGTGCCGCAAAAGGGGCGTGGCCACATGCGGCATGCTGCAAAAGGGGGCGGCGCCCCATCACGAGAGGGGCAGAAGACTAAGGAAAGGTACGTTTCTGCCGCAGGGCCAAGGGCTTTTGTTAAAGGTATTACAAATTACCGGCAGCTACATTGCCAGTAAATTTGTAATACCGGCCCCGGCAGGTATTTTACCGGCTAGGCCGGCAAAATACCGGCCGGGTGGCAACCCTACTCACCAGGGTTTTCACATCTAAAAATGTAGCACATGTGCCAAAATGTTCTGTCTAAAATAAAAATAAAAAATGTTTAAAAACTGAATCTGGCTTAAACCAGCACCCAACACCTAAAACATCGATCAAATAAAATATATAAGAGGTCATTTACAACCTCAACTGCAGTCACTCAAAGATCACTCTACTCTAAAATCATTGCACAAAAATTCAAGTTCATTACAGGAACAGTAACACCAAAAATGAAAGTGTAGCAAAGCAAAAAATATAGTGTACTGCTGCCCTGCAATGGTAAAAGCTGTGTGTTTTGCTTCAGAAACACTACTATAGTTTATATAAATAAGCTAATATATATATAGCCATGGGGGCAGCCATTCAAGTTGGAAAAAAGGAGAAAAGGCTCAATATAATATGATGTTATCTGTTATCTGCTATGTAACCTGTGCGTGTCCTTTTTTTCAAGCATGAATGACAGCCCCCATGGTTAAACAGCAGCTAATTTATATAAACTATGGTAGCCTTTCTGAAGCAAAGACACACCTTTTACCATTGCAAAGCAACAGTAGATTATATTTTAATTACTTTGATACAATTTCAGTTTTTGGCGTTACTGTTCCTTTAAAGGTTCCTGTGTCAAAAGTCTCACTTCCATATAGTTGCACTTGGCACCACTTGGTCCTTCCCACTTTCTGTTCTGAACTGAGCGCAGAATGTTAATTGCAACAGTGCACGTGGATCTAAAAAAATCTTTTTATGGTGAGTGCTAGAAATGACACCATCGGGACTTTGGAAAAGCTGTAACAAAATTGCCTGATTCTCAACAAAGCGTGAGCGCACATGCAAGGATCAGGAGCATTGCCCCTTGCAACTGCAATTACTTTGGTATTCTTGAAAAAAGCCTTATCATGGGAAAAAATATGGTCATTTTGTTGAAAAAATTCATTTTGCTCACTGCAATTCTGGTTGAGTTGTAAATCACCTCTATAATTTATATTCATGCAACAACAAAATTCTAGGAATAAGGAGAGATCACCTTCCAATGACTCAGCTATACCATTTTCTAGTTTGGAATATGCTAAGTTTGCTGAGTTTTTTCTGGTTACAGAGGATAACTATTTATTGGACATTTGGATCTTTTAGGCAGTATAGAGTAGCCCTGCTGAAACACTGCTGAGTTACTTCCTGCTTGTCTTGCTTAACTACAAGGTACCTGCATGGAGCTATTATGTGTAGTTTGTATCCTGCCTTAGTGCTAATAATTAAATGCATTCGATTTTTGATCCCTATTTTATAGATCATGGCATTGTGGAATGCAAGGAAGTTATTGCTGCATAGATAATATGGTTGGGCGAGGATGGACATGCAGAAATGCTCATAGCTACAAAGAAACAAAGGCCTAGATGGGAGCATTCCAACACTAATTATAGAAAAAAGTATAACTGAAGTGTGACTGAATGCAAAATATGATGACTTCCCAATTGTATGATCACTAACTAGTAACCAAAAGAAGAAGGGATGTAAAATAAAAAAAAAAGAACGAAACAATGTAAATTATGGTTGACATTTCAATTCTTTATATGCACATTGACTTCCTACATTCAGCTGTTAGGCTTGACTCTTGATCTTTGGTCAGAGGATGTCAGTCTAATTGCCTGGTAAATTACACTCTTGGTGATGGAGAGAGATTGTGGAGCATTATGGGGGAAATATCAATTTACCTTATTAAAAGCTGTAAAATGTCACCATGAATGAAATTGTCAAATTAACTCTTATTTTACAGAAGAAAATCTTATAATTAATCCTCCATCAGTCATGGCAAGCATAGTTGCAAGTCTTCATACCGTTTGTGTCTAGCTGTAAACTAACAGGGAAAGGCATGGAGAAGAACAGAAATGTAGTGAAAGTTAATTTTATTGGGCCCTTTAAAAAAAACAAAAAACAAAAAAAACACAGAAGGCTATAGCCACTAATTGCAGACACCACCATCCTTCCTTTAAATCATCCTGCAGTAGAAGAAAAAGCTGAGGGGATAGTTTCAGAGTGGAAACAATGGATTACTGATTATTCTAGAACTTCAGAGTTCAGTGGCCTTGACAGTTAAAAAATATTCTACGAGTGGTCGCTAGTGGCTAGAAAGACAGGTTTACATTTATCAGCCCTGGTGCAATTAATGGAACTGCAGATGTCTGCAAATAGAGGTTTCATCTTTGTAGAATATACTGTATTTGTCAATATCAAGATGCTTCTCCCAGAAAGTGTTACATAAGTCTTTGTCATACTCAGAGGCTTGTTGTTTGGAAATACGGCCCTACATTTCCACATACAAACTAAATAAAAAACAGTTTAACACAAATATACCATAGTCATGTGATTAAAAATGTAAAATTGCACCAGTCCAATAATACAGATGCTCCCTAATATGTTTTCTCCGCATTGATGCTTACTTAAGAGACCAACAACACCAACAACTTTTAGCTCTTTGTTGTATCTCCTTTTCTCATAAAAACTGGTGGTGGGTCCCTGTTTGAAAATACATAAATCTCTAACAGTAAATTACAGAATCAGTTTTGTTTCTTTAAAGTGAACTAGAGACATATAGAACATCCTCTCCCTTTGGGAAAGCATATCGCCTGAGATTTCCAGCCTGTCTATCTGATCCTTAAACAACTGGGAAGACATCTTCTGCATCTGAGCTTTAGGCTGCTCATACAAAACTCTTTTTGGCTTCCTGCTATTAAAATATTACTGAATGACAGTACTGACGATACAAGACTTATTAATACAGTACCAACATATTTTGTAGCAGATATGATACATCATTCCCTGCCTATGTGGGGCTTATGAGCTAAGGTTCTGTAGGGACGCATCTGGTTAAATGTGCCCTATGGCCTTAATACCTTTCACTTTTTCATTTCCCTAGTTGCTGGGCAGATTCCCATGTAGCTAGAGGTAATTTGCATAGTTATATTATTGGCCAGGAGGCACTGTGACCACGTCCTGTCACACTCTGCTATAGTGAATGTGAAGGGGTTGATCTTCCTCTTTGGCTGCTGGATGCTGATCCAGCTGGGTGTGCCCAGGGGAGCCTGGGTACAGTAAGACCCAGAAAGCCATGTACCCTAGAGGGACCGGGTCCTCTAGTGTCTAAGTCGGGGAGCAGGGACCCCGTGAATGAGGCTAGTTAGTGGCAGGGATATATCTGTAATAGACTCTCTAGGAGAGTGAGATAGTAAGAGCAGATTGGCTGCAACTAGAAGGGATAGCAAGGAGGTAGCTCTCCTCTCAGGCAAGACTGGCCTGTAGATAGGGACACAGCCTAATAAGGATTAGGTCTAGTGAGTTGCCTGATCCCCTGTGTGAGAATCCAGATCCAGGTGCTGAGATCATGAAGGTGCCTCTATCCAGGGGGACGCTATCGCCTCAGGGAGTTCCACTGTGCTGTCTCCTCAGGAAATTCCCCGACATCTACCTTGGGAGCTCTGTGTGAGCAGGTGTATCTGTATATTCTGCATCTACCCTGGGAGCTCTGTGTGAGCGGTGTGCCTATATATGTTGCTAAATGCCTCTGAACCGCTGTGAGTAAACCCGTGGATCATTTGTCTTGGACAAATAAACATTATTCTGTTATATTACAAGAACCTCCTAGCGCCCATTATACTTATTGTTGTTGCACAGTAGCCTGAAAGTTTTAGTTGCACTACACGATTCCTGAAATCTTCCGTTTAGTGAAGGCCCTAGCCTGGTGTGTTTGAGTCACATTTAACCAATGCTCTAAGCACTAGCTGGACATTAACCCCTTTTTGGTTTGCTTAGCCAAGTTAGCGTTACAGTTCCTATCACATATATCAATTTTATCAGGAGTCAATGAACCTGTTTTCCCCATGCAGACATGGGAAGTTCCCAAACCAGAATTAAACTTCGAAACCCAGCACTGCAAGGCAAAAGTGCTACACACTGAGCCACTGTTCTGCATTTGCCTGGAGGTTGGGCTTTGCTGGTATTCTATTCATATGTTGTATAATCTTCTTCTATAGTCTTTTCCCTTGTGATCTCCATTTTATATGCTCAGTCCTTCCTGTTTTCTTTCCCAAATTAGGTGCTGCTGAGCCTACTGACGTAGGGGAACCCTGGAGCTACTGTTACCTCCTGATAAGGTGGTAGCTCCATGGTTTCACAGAACCTTTATAACTACAGGCTAAAAACTTGATTGTTTTTGGTTGAGCAATATGCATCAGATAGATTGACAAATACCCTAGATGTCAAAAGGTACCAAAGCTCGGACATGACTACAAGTTCTGATAGCTGTAATTTGCATTTGACCTATGAGAGATGATGCAATAGTTTGATGTGATTGATGTGATATATTCTTCTTTTTTTTTTTTTTTTTGCAGAAAAGAGAGGATTGTGTCTGTGGAATGATAGGTGACTCTTGAAACATCCTTGATTTAGTTTTTCAGAAGCAATGACATCATTTACCTGACCCTCAGAAATAAACAAATTGTTGTAAAGAGCAGTTTGGGAGTACTAGTATAGATATTGACATTTATAACACCAAAAATCCTTATTGTAAAGTTTGAGAGTGCTGTGTCTTTTCCCTTAAAAGAAAAAAAAAAAGCATCCTTAACCTTTAGGAGAAGAAGATGAGTTTAAAATTTGCAATGAGGGGTGTGTGCAAATAACTCTTTCAACCTATAATATATAGGGGCAATATACTAAAGTGCTCAGTGTCTTGCATTATTACCTTATAGTCACATTCAAAATCGGCACTCATCACATTCATAGCAAATCCCTGGTGCTACTCACGGAGACAAATATAAGTGAATTTATTCAATCCTCACATATTCCCCCACATCGACGCATTTCTGTTCCTTCTGAACCGAAAGGACAGTGCGTCTAACTATAAATATATATATATATACTGTACATATTTATTTAGAGGGAGAGAGAGCACTCCAGATCAGGCATTCTGTTTTATACTGTGTGATAATAAACCATTCTTTATATGCATTTATATTTTTGTTTGCCAATCCTTTAAAGGGTGTGTTCAGGAGAGGAGATTTAAGCAGCGAAAAGTCCCAAAACTGGAGGAGTGTGCCTGAGCAAACAAGCATTGGGGGACGAATCCAGGTTGTGTATATACTGTATATATATATATCTATATATATCTATATATATATATATATATATATATATATATATATATATATATATATATATATATATGTTTGTATATACTGACTGTATACTGTGTGTGCCCACCTGTGTATGTCCAAGCCAACAGAGAGGAAATCAGGCTGGAAAGCTTGTTTCGGGCTTCCACTATTAAAGTTATTTAGCTGGTTATCAATACTGAATGTTCTTCTGCCAGTGGCATAACTACCGGGGGAGCAGGAGGTGCAGTTGCACCATGTCCCGCTCCCCCTCAGGGCCCGCAGGAGCCACTGACTTTTTTTGTTTTTTTTTTTGCCTTTTTATTTTGTGCTGGCTTGGCAGGCTCTTTTTTGTGCTGGCTGGGCCTTTGAAGTGGAAGTGGCCCGGCGAGGGAAAGGAAGCCCCGTCTGCTGCAGTCTGTCTGTGTCTGCAGAAACAGGAGTCCCGGAAGAGGATCAGAGCATCGCGTTGACGCGCTGCTTGCACATAATCCAGGGATACAGGCTGTGTTGGACAGTATGACCCCTTTCTATCAGTGAGCCACAGACTTCGTAGAGGAGAGCGGGAGGTAGGGTACGCAAATGTACTTTTCACTGCACAGGTATTTGTACCCACCGGACCAGGGACCTCTCAGCCCCCTCCCAGTGGCCCTAACAGGCAAAGTCAGTGAAGATGCACAAATCTGGGTATGCCGGTGCTGCTAGGGGTTGCCTTTTCATATTAGCCTGTGGATTTTTGCTACTCCTGCCTTCCAGATCCCCATTCCCCAGCAGCATCTCTATGAATCCAACTGCATTTCTGCTATTTACTCCCTGCCCATAACTTTTCCCGACTGCGCCCTGAGAATCCCAGTCCTATTGTAGTCCTGGTACCTTGTAAATCATTTTCTCTTCTGTACTCCTTGAACCCCCTCACCCCCATAACCCTCAACTGGCCGATAATTCACGTTTGCCCAAATTTTCATATGAAACCTTGGTACTGTCGCCCTGTGAATCTGCAGCCCTGGTTTATTTACTGTGCAAATCCCATTCATTAGTTGCACCTTGCACACTGCATTTTCCAGCAACAGCCCTGCTACCCACACCATGAGAATCCCATTTGCATCTCTATGTGGGATAGCAGGTATAGAAGGGAGAGAATTTTATTAAAATATTAAACAATTACAAAAGAAATACAATTACATTTCAATCAGATCAGAAGTAAGCAATAAATCAATAATACATCAAAAAGGAAAATAAACATTCCTACAAAGCATCATGTTTCCGCCATCAGCCCATAAACAAGATTTAACATTTTGGTTATGTTCATAAAATGCATATCAGGAGCCATCTTTATGTTTCTTATTTAAAGACTTGTCAGAACTTTTGCCTCCTGATCTTTTCACCTGAATCCTTATACCTGTCTCATGGCTCACAATCCCTCCTTCCTCCTCCTCCTCCTCCTCCTCCTCCTCAAGGGACTCCCAATCTGCCTCCTGGGATTCAGAAATCTCTTCCCTCTTACTCTTTTTCCTACTGGAAATAACAGAAGGGAGACTTTTCCTTTTCTCAGGTGTTTCCTCTATTCTCGCCTCTTCTTCCTCTGCCAATTCCCCCCATGATTTCCCCCCTGGCAAAACAAACCTATTTTCAGTTTCAATGGTAATTACACCAGGGCACTTATTCTCTTTAACTTTCTTCTTTGATTTGCTGCCCACCACTTTCCACTCATCCCTTCGTCTCCCCTTCTCATGGGACATCAGTACCTTTGTCTTTTCACTCTTCCCTGTGTCACTCTTCCTTCCATCTTTCTCTGCCTCCTTCCCTCTCACCTCTGTTTGGGGCCCTCTAGCTGTTTCTCTTACCCCTTCTGCTCTCTCCTCCCTCCTTGTCTCAGTCTGTGGCAGGTTCTCCCCTGGCATTGGGGTGCTCATCTCCTGTGCCAAATTGGGACAAGTTCGCTGAATGTTGCGCCAGGCTTCGGGGCATGATCTATAAGCATGGCCTGACTTCATGCACAGGTTACATTTTATTGCCTGGACACATTCTTTGCTCGGGTGCCCAGTCTCCCCACACAAAGCACATTTCTGTACATTACATTTCATGGCATAATGCCTGTTGGACCCACATTTATAGCATAGTCTGGGCTGACCCACATAGAAGCAGACACCCCTTGTTTTCCCAATGAAAAACGAATTTGGGAGATGACTCTGAACATTTTTCTCTACATGCAGTTTAACTTGGACTTTATATCCCCCCGTCCAGAAACCCTCCTCATCAAACAGTCGCACCAGGGGCGCCTGAGCCATATGAGGACGTCCTGCTCATGTACCGTCTCATTCTTCATCATTATAGTCACTACTTTAGTTTCAGGTTTGGAGACAGGTATTACCCTAAACCCCTCCCACTCCTTGGCCTCTTTCTTCAGATGATACCTCCTCCAGAATTCCTCTAACCCTTGGGATAATTTAAAACTGACATCAAATTCAATATCTGTGACACTTGTTAGAGCATAAATATCTTGTGGGGTGAAATCCAACAACTGTTAAATTATGTTTCTGGCAACAAACCTGCGCCCCGGGAAATCGTCTCTCTCATTCTCCCACTTAATTTTAACTACATTTATTCTCTTATCAATCTGATCATCAGAGTCATCTTCCCTCTCACGTGCGAAGAACCTCCTCCCTTCCCAAACATTATCTCCAGCATCCCTCTCACTCCCACCTTGCACATTGCTCTCCCCAGCAGAATAAACACCATTTTTTCCCTCCCCTCCCCCACTCACTTGCATTGCATCAACCACATGCACCTCAGCTGCACCTCTCTCTGCAACTTGCTCCACACTGCCCCCAGCACTCACAGCATTTATTGCACTCACTCCCCCTTCAGCCAAAGCAGCCTCATCACTCACATGCATTGTATTAATTGCATTAATTGCATCCACCTGCACCTCACTGCCCCCAGCACTCACAGCAGCTGCACACACATTATCAGTATGGTTATCAGGATTATTTCCAACACTATTATATTGTGCAATGTCTGTAGCACTGCTTCATTCAGCAACAGTTTTTGAACCCTCTGTTTCATTAAGCAGTTCAGTAACTTTAAGCAGAGTCTCAGCAGTCACTTTGCCTTCCTGCATCTCCTTAAACCTCTGCAGGTTTCCATAAAGCTCCTTCCATGGCTCAATAACATTCAGAATGTCTTTAATGTAAGTCTCTGTCTCCTTCAAATCCTTATCAAGGAAAGTCAACTCCCGTAAAGCCTGGTTTCTCCTCTCTCCTTTCAGCGACTGCAGTTCATCTATCAGATTATCAATGTCTCTGTTTAAACAGTTTTGTTTATCTTCCAAACTCCTCAAGTCCTCCAATGCTTTAATAATAGTGTCATACTGTATCACAGTCTCACTCACTTTGGGAACATTCCCTTCACTCACTTCTACTTTCCCCATGGGGGTCACAGTCATTACCTGCTCAGTGTCCAGGGCCACACGGTTTCCATGTTTCTCACTGGCAGCCGCCATTTCCAGGTCACCCAGAGCACTTTCTGCAACCTCTAGGGCCATACTGCACTCAGGCTCCATGTTGTCTGTAGCCATCTCCTGGTTGGTCAGAGCACTTTCTGCAACCTCCAGGGCCACACTGCTCCTAGGCTCCTCACTGTCAGCAGCCATCTTGCAGCCATCAGACTCCACTCTCTCCTCCTGGCTTGCCTCTGTTGTAGCTCCGCAGCTCCCTGCAGTCACTCCAACACCAGCCTCCAGTTCCACAGAGTCAGAGTCACTCTCCATGCCGCTTCTGGAATAGCTTTTTCTTTTCTTTTTCTTTCCTTTAATGGAGCAGGAAACCTTACCCTTTGTTGTGCGTTCCACGGTCACCTCTATATTAGGATCAGTAGCCCTCCTGCTACTGCCCAAACGGGTCTTCACTGAATAACTTGCAGGCATCATCTCCTTCTTCCCCATGGAGTGGGGAAAGGCAATAAAAACAAAGCAGAAGTGTCTTCAATACTAACCCCCAGACCCAGCCGGGCCTAGGAAAAGCCACAACTCCACAGAGCTCTCCAAACACCTCCTCACAGTAGCAGTAGTGATTAGAAAATGGCCTCTGGGAAGGGAGTGTGACTGTTGGATAGTAGGTATAGTAGGGAGAGATGGTGCCTATAGTAGCAGTGGGATGATAGTCTCTCGGAAGGGAGTGTGACTGTGGGATAGTAGGTATAGTAGGGAGAGATGGTGTCTATAGTAACAGAGGGATAATAGTCTCTGGGAAGGGAGTGTGACTGTGGGATAGCAGGTATAGTAAGGAGAGATGGTGCCTATAGTAACAGTGGGATAATAGTCTCTGGGAAGGGAGTGTGACTGTGGGATAGCAGGTCTAGTAGGGAGAGATGGTGCCTATAGTAACGGTGGGATAATAGTCTCTGGGAAGGGAGTGTAACTGTGGGATAGCAGGTATAGTAGGGAGAGATGGTGCCTATAGTAACAGTGGGATAATAGTCTCTGGGAAGGGAGTGTGACTGTGGGATAGCAGGTATAGTAGGGAGAGATGGTGCCTATAGTAACAGTGGGATAATAGTCTCTGGGAAGGGAGTGTGACTGTGGGATAGCAGGTATAGTAGGGAGAGATGGTGCCTATAGTAACAGTGGGATAATAGTCTCTGGGAAGGGAGTGTGATAGCAGGGATAGCAGGTATAGTAGGGAGAGATGGTATCTATAGTAACAGAGGGATAATAGTCTCTGGGAAGGGAGTGTGACTGTGGGATAGCAGGTATAGTAGGGAGAGATGGTGCCTATAGTAACAGTGGATAATAGTCCCTGGGAAGGGAGTGTGACTGTGGGATAGCAGGTATAGTAGGGAGAGATGGTGCCTATAGTAACGGTGGGATAATAGTCTCTGGGAAGGGAGTGTAACTGTGGGATAGCAGGTATAGTAGGGAGAGATGGTGTCTACAGTAACAGTGGAAAATAGTCTCTGGGAAGGGAGTGTGACTGTGGGATAGCAGGTATAGTAGGGAGAGATGGTGCCTATAGTAACAGTGGGATAATAGTCTCTGGGATGCTAATCCTCCCCCTACTACTTGCTCTCCCAACCCAGTAATGCTGTATTCCAGCCCAATGCGTGGGGGGGGGGTAGGGGGCCAAGTTTTAAATTTCCGTACCAGGGCCCTTAGGGGTCTAGTTACACCACTGTCTTCTGCCATTTGAAATGTACTACTATTAATACTAAGGATTCAACACAACTTGCTTTAGTGGCTCAGGCTATTGTATTGTAAGTAAAAGTATATGCTATTATAAATATAAGTTCCACCAGCACTTGGCAGTAATATTGCGGTGACATTTAAACCCCTGTATCACAGATGAAGAGAGTTATCCGCAGAAGCATTTCTTGTATTGCTGCCAGTTCAAATGTATTTAATCACCTACACACACAAACCCTTAAAATCAGCAGATACGTGTAAAAAAATGGAGAGACATTTGCTAGTGTATTAAAAAGAAAACCTTTGCTCATATAAAATAAACACTTTGTGAAATCTTTATTTGCATGATACCAGTGTTGTAGATACTCACACACACCCAGGGTGGCTAAACTTGGGCAGCTATTTTTCTAGACCAAGTTGATATTTATGGAAACCTTTTATAATGGATGTTAATATTGTTAGAATATAAGTAATTGTGTGATTTATTACATACCCACCTCTAATAGTCAATAGTGCATTAAACATGAACTGCTCAGAACAAACAGTTATACTGTTGTGGGAGAGTAATTGACAAGTGTAGTGCTATGGGCTTTCACCCACAGACATTTCCATCTGTATCTCACATGTGTATGTGAAAGGCTTCTTTAGGCACTGACGTTTCAAAGAAAAAGAAAAATTCTGTAGCACAGCTGTCAAAAAGTCTTCCAGCTGCAGAAGCCAAAAGCAGTAATTGACATGACTTGACCCGTCTGTAAACAAACTATCTTATAGCCAGAAAACAGACACTTCTAATTCACTCTCTCTCTAATTCTTAACGCCTGTGAAAACCTTTGCTCTCAGCATCCTTTTAATCATGATACATTTAAATTTTAATAAGAAACAGAAAACTTGTTGTTGCCGTCACTGCCATAATTGGAGGAGAGACACTGAAGGGCAGATTTATCAAGGGTCAAAACCAAAATTTGAATGAAAAAAAAAAAAATTTCAAGCTATTTTTTGTGTACTTCCACTATAGTCCAAATTCGATTTGATTTCGAAAATTCAAAATAGATTTTGAAATAGAAATTGAAAAACAGATAGTGTGGGGTCACTACTTTTTCTTCATTGGTTTAATTGCTGATTAGTAATTACACCTTTACACAATCTGGTTTAATAATCGTGATAATTAGATAAACTACAAGAACATCTTCTGATTTTTTTGAATATCGAAATTTATCATGTACTGTCTATTTAAAAATTTGACTTCGACCATTTGCCATCTAAAAAATGCCGAATTACTGTTTTAGCCTATGGGGGACCTTCACTTGGAGTCAATTGGTGGACTTTGAAAAATCAAAGTTTTTTTAGAAAAAACTTTGAATCCAATCGAATCCGATGTTACTTCGATTTGTATGAGTCGAATTCGAATGAAAACAGCCTATTCATCTGGAAAAAAAACCTTACATTTTTTTAATACATTTGGGTTGATGTTTTCTTTATTTGAAATTCAACCCTTGATAAATCTGCCCCTGAGTAATGACACACAGGACTTTTTTGAACACTGCTTGTAAAAGTGGCAGGAATTGTCACCCGTCACCTTCAATTTTGTTGGAAGTGATACAGTTAAAAGTGACAGAACTGGCATTATCATCCTGCAAACTGGCACCAGAGCAATTTGAGGCTTAAAACAAACTTTTGGCACTTTACTACTTTACTAGTGGAGTTGGCAGTGATAATTTTTTGTGCTTTTGTGCCTATGTAGTAATCAACCCGATCCAAGTTCACTCCACTTCTGTACTTTGACTGGATGAAGATAAGGGGTAATTAGTTAAGTAAATGATAACGTATCTGAGACTTATATATGGGACTTACTACTAAACATATACAAGGTTTTGTTTTCATGCCTGTTTGTGGGGTTTAAAACTTTTTATGTTCTTCTTTGCAGGAAATCTCTTTGTTGTCAGTTTGTCTATTGCCGATCTGGTTGTTGCTGTGTATCCCTATCCGGTAATTCTCATAGCTATTTTCCAGAATGGGTGGACGCTTGGAAATATCCATTGTCAGATCAGTGGCTTCCTGATGGGACTCAGCGTTATTGGATCAGTCTTCAACATAACAGCCATAGCTATCAACAGGTATTGCTACATCTGCCACAGCCTGAGATATGACAAGCTTTATAATCAAAGAAGCACCTGGTGCTACCTTGGCCTGACATGGATACTAACTATAATTGCAATCGTGCCAAACTTTTTTGTTGGATCACTACAGTATGACCCCAGGATTTTTTCTTGCACATTTGCGCAGACAGTGAGTTCCTCATACACCATAACAGTAGTGGTGGTGCATTTTATAGTCCCTCTTAGTGTTGTGACATTCTGTTACTTAAGAATATGGGTTTTAGTGATCCAAGTCAAACACAGAGTTAGACAAGACTTCAAGCAAAAGTTGACACAAACAGACTTGAGAAATTTCTTGACCATGTTTGTGGTCTTTGTACTTTTTGCAGTTTGCTGGGCCCCCTTAAACTTTATCGGCCTTGCTGTGGCCATTAATCCGTTTCATGTGGCACCAAAGATTCCAGAATGGCTGTTTGTTTTAAGCTATTTCATGGCCTATTTTAACAGTTGTCTCAATGCTGTTATATATGGTGTGCTAAATCAAAACTTCCGCAAGGAGTACAAAAGAATACTGATGTCCTTATTGACTCCAAGACTGTTGTTTCTTGACACATCTAGAGGAGGAACTGAGGGATTGAAAAGTAAGCCTTCGCCAGCTGTAACCAACAACAATCAAGCAGATATGTACGTGTAAACACAGCTTTCCACCAATATGTACTCTGTTTCAACTATGAATACAAGTTTCTTTTATGGCATGTGCCTAATTCTGTCCATTCATTCTAAAATTTTTGTATAAACATACATTCTGTTGGTTTGACAGGGACAAGAGGTCTTGCTTCTCTGCAGAAAAGAAATATTTTGAAATCTTGGCTGATTTGTTATTAATAACCATAAATGGAATGATCTTTTTCAATGGTTATTTTATTTGAAGCATGTAGGCAAAGAAATACAGACATATTTAATTTCATGGCAGATAAAGTTCACTCGGCCCCTTTTGCCTGCCTTTCTTAAAAATTTCAGGCCACATGCTTTCCTAACTCATATTTAAAGGAGATGGAAAGCTACCGACCAGTTTATTGCCAATAGAACAGCCACAATAGTGCAAGTTAGAACACTATATTTATGCTGTAGAATGCTTTACCATACCTGAGTAAACAGCTCTAAAAGCTGTCTGTTTGTTTAGAATGGCAGCTGCCATATTATCTTTTTGTGACAATTTCCTGCCTGAGTCTCTCCTGCTTACTCTAGTTCTTGGCTCAGATTACAACAATGAAGAGAGGAGGAAGAAGTGGGAGGGAGATGGTGAGAAGAGAAAACTGAGCATGCTCAAGCCGAAGCACCAGAACATCTTCCATTAGGCCAAGGACCTAGGGTGCTCTATTGTAGATAAAACTCTCATTTGCACTTTCTTATTTTCACCAAAAGCCTATATAACTTACCATCAAACTGTTATGAAAGTGGGCTGTTGATATTGGGCTATCTGGTGAGTCCAGGTCAATGCTGTACATATCACTGCCAGTATTGAAGCTGCTTTCCATTAACATTATACAACACATTAACATTATATAATACATTTTATATACTACTGTATACAAAATAATGTAGTATTTCCTATACATTTACTAAATAGACTCTACCAAGGCTGATACATATGGTATTTTTTTAATAAATATCTGTAATTACCTAAATACCTTTAAAATACAGTGTTAAGGAAAGATTACGGTAATAAGCAATATATTTTTGCAGTTACAAAGAATGTAGTTATTAGTATTTGTAACATAATTTAGTGTATAATACCACTGATTATGACTATGCATTGGAAGTTAATTTATAAATAAACATAAATAGCATTACCTTTTTTGTAAGTCCCTCCAGGTTTTTTTGGGCTACAGCACTCATCATCCCACGACAAGCCCTACTTTGGGTTATACTGATGTATTCTTACACCTGTAAAGGAATCTTAAAAAAAATAATGAGGTATTATAGGATTTTAAGGCAGAAGGAAAGAAAAAATATTTTGTAGCACATATACTGTATGTTCTATAAATTCTTAAGTAACCTAGTTCAATTATGTTAATTGAAATAAAAGTGTTTCTAAACTTGGTCACATGAACTCAGCTGCACATACTGTGAGTCATAAAGAAATATTGTGTTATTCATTAGGGTGCATATTATAAATATTTTTCATATTCATAAGCACTTAATAAGTATTTACCCATATGCCACCAATGCTGCTTTTTCCAGATCTCCTTTGGTGCCAAGACTCTTGACCAAAGACCTCATGATAAGATCATTAGACCTCACAAAGGGTCCTTTATATTTTTTTATCAGTGTTGCAGCCAAGAGACATCGGGTTTGTGCAATAACGTGGTTATCAATGAGCATTCTCTATTGTACAGTGATAATGAACAATCTGTTGCTTCTACATGTTTAGGCTAGGAGAAGCAAGGTCACTGTGGCTGAGCAGGAGAAATGGTGCGAAAATGGTGATCATCATCAGGCCAAGAAAAGCACAAATTGCAATCATCCATCAAATGTACGTCAAAGCACAACTTCTCAAAATTGCCCCATTAATCTACCACTACCTGTATTGTTTATCGATTTACACTAGGATTTATCATTTTTCCTTCAAATGTATCAAAGTTTGTTTTTTATAACTGCTGACGGAATTCACTTTTGTGTGCGATTTTCTAAATGACGACATTTGCATTTTTATAGCAATGCCCTTGAGCTTAACCCTACTACATACATAACTGCACTCTGATGGGTTATAGGATAAGAAAAAGATAATATTAATGACTGCTACTGTTTTAAAAAAAAGTTGCTGAGATGACACTGTGTGACGCATTCAACATCATACATTCACTGAAAGCCATGAAGTGTACTGAACGTGAACAGTATTGAACGAAAATGATTAGTCTTCCATAATCTCCAGCTTTTGTTTAGCTCAGCACAGAAACAAAGAATGTAACAGGTACTTTGAGTTGCTACAAAATACTTCTTTAAACAGGGAAGATCTCAGGAAAGATGTCGGCAATATATAAAAATATATGCGTGAGCGTGATGCATGTACAGTACCTGGTGTTGTGCAAAAAATTCTATGGTGCCAAATGGATGTGTTTGAAGAACCATCATTAAATGAGATAAATGTTGCTACAATAACATGTTTGTTGAATATGAGAAAAAGCATTGTCTTTATATAAAATACACAATAAAGTACCTTTTTCATAATTTTAATTTGATAAAACTTAAATAAGCTTCAAAGAAGCTTAAAAAAACCTGTGCAATTTTTGATGCAGCATTTGGTTTAAACTGCATTATATTGTTTAACCTAAAGGTGCCAATATGTACACATTTATAGGCTGCCATTAGATAATCAAGGCAAGGAACACTTTTCTTCAGTGTTGTTTTTCATGACTCCCCCGTGTCATGAAATGATTCCCCTGATGCCCATAGATTTCACCTGGATCCACTCATTTGTTTAATGTGGCACTGCCAGAGGTTTATGTGTATGGCCATCTTCATTCACCTGTCTATGCTAACAGAAACTTACTTAGCCATAGACAGAAAGATCCGGTGGCTAGATGTGAGCACTCTAAGACCAGAGTTTGTTGGGTTATATTAGATAATACAAGATATTTAAAAAATCTTGCTACTCAAAATTGCTAAAAAAAAAAAATACAAAATGTATTCAAAATACATCATTCATAATCATAACATTTTGTAATTTTATAAATTTTGAGTAGCAGGAGAATTTTGTATACCTTAAATAGTGTCCGTTGGCTCTACTCCCCTAAAGTGAAACTATTTTGATATTCCGCAAGCAAATGTGATTGACAAGATTTTAGAAACATAGAGACTGACTATAATGTGATTACCTCCAGAAGTGGGATCAGGTAAGATGATTACTGAAGGTCTACTCACAGAGCAATGTAAGGTCAAGGACTTGTTTTTAGAATTTTCATTTGTGGCCAGATAGATGTTACTTGCTATTACCTGCTACACAGGTCTGGACTGGAATTCAAAATAGGCCCTGGCATTTCAAGAACACAGAGGTCCAAACAGCTCCCCCACCAGCCCACTATAAAATGAAATTTTTTACCCATAATTTTTTACTCACTCCTCCGTGCAGATTCTGGCCTCAGAGTTCATGGGCAACATGCCGTCAAGACACAAAGATTACCGGAGAAGAAGATGGCTGCCGTGAACTGTGCAAGGACGGGGTGAGTAAAAAATGAGGGGCATTTGTCCGGCAGGGTAGGGGGAGGGTTTTTTTTTATTATGGGTTGAATTCTCCTTTTAAAAGAGAAAGAGAAAACTCCCATAGTGTATCACCAATGATATAACTCAGAGACATGCCCGAAGGGCCAGGTGCCCTAGGCAGCCCAGCCAGCCAGCTCACCTTCTCCCTTTCCCTTGTCTCACGCGCATGCGCGGTAAAGCCATCGCGCAGGCATGCAGAGTAACGCTGTTCACGTGCATGCGGAAACAGGCAGTAACGCGACTCACAAAGTGCACAAGCTGAATTACAGGTGAGACCGGTATAGTGATAGGGTGAAGAGGTACCTGCCCAGCACCCCCAATTGTTGCGCCCTAGGCAGCTGCCTCTTCTGCCTACCCCTAGTTCTGGCTCAACTAAATAACCTCTCTATCACTCCTAGAGTGATCTATAAAACGAGTATAGCTGTCTAATTACTAGGGCCAAGGCGCCTAGGGTCAGCACTACCCATTTGTAATGGAAAGTGAGGAACTTACCCCACGGGACATCCAAGATGGCGACCTCCTGCTCCACCATGCGGTTCTTCCTGGTCGTTATATGACTGCGTCAGGAACGTGTCGCCCCAGGATTGGTCGCTGGCGACGGAATGGACGCCGGCGTCAGAATGTGCGTCGGCGTCAGGACACCAACGTGAGGACGCCGGCGTCGGCGTCATGACGTCACCGCGTCAAGTTTTGCCGCCAACCTTGGACTATTTATTCTCAATTGCCCTTTCTGTCCTTGCCCAATTATAGGTCTATCTCTCATAGTTCCTGGGTGCGATTTCTTGTTATTCTGATTTTCCGTGTACCGACTTCTGCTTGTTTAACGATTCTGATCCTTGCTGCCTGTATTGACCATTTGCCTGATTACGACTATTCTCCTGATAAATCCTTTTGTACCGCGAACTTTGTGTTGTTGTCTCCTCCTTGGTCCACACTACAACAGAGCCTTCGGGCCCTGACAGTATAATTGGGCCATGGACCCTTCTGAGGAGCCTCCAGTTCCTACTGATGTCGGCAGAGCTGTTCGTGGATTGGCTTCTCGCATGCAGACCTACGAAGCCCAACAAACCCACTTCGGCCAGGCACTAGAAGCAATTCTGGAGAAATTGTCTGCCTTGTCTCCAGTGGTTCCAGTTCCTCTGCCTGTTCCTGCTACTCCGCTCCAGGTGTCCGAGCCTCGCATCCCTGCACCTCCTCTGTACAGCGGTGATCCGGAATCATGCCGTGGTTTCATTAACCAGTGTGAGATCCAATTCACCCTGCTTCCAGGTCAGTTTGTCTCGGAGCGAGCGAAGGTGGGCTATATCATCACCCGCCTGCAAGGGAAAGCTCTGGAGTGGGCTTCTCCTCTTTGGGAGAAGGAGGATCCGGTTATTGACGATGCCAAGGCCTTCATCCATGACCTTTGCACGGTGTTCGATGCTCCTGGTCGGGCTACCTCTGCCTCAGCTCGTTTATTTCAGCTGCAGCAAGGGACTCGTTCTGTTCCGGAATACGCCATCGAATTCCGCACTCTTGTGGCTGAAACTTCTTGGAATAATGATGGTTACCATGCTGCCTTCTACAACGGCCTGGCAATGTGCATCAAGAATGATCTTGTATCACGGGAGATTCCTTCTTGCTGGGAAGATCTTGTTGCGTTGGCTGTGAAAGTTGACACCAGACAAAGGGAGTTCCAAGTCGAACTTGACAGGGAACGCGCTAGGAAGTTTTCCAGGTTCCAACCCACCCTGGCTCCACGCTTCCAAAGACCCTTACTCTCCAGTCCGGCTTCCAACCTTCTTTCTCCGCCTCCTGCGGCATCTGCTACTTCTTCTTTACCTCCTGAAGAACCAATGCAGATTGGACGGGCACGTCTTTCCGAACAGGAGAAGCTCCGGAGAAGGGCTGCTGGGTTATGTCTCTACTGTGGGGGAAAAGCCCACTTCGCCCATGAATGCCCAGTGAAGCCGGGAAACTCCAGAACCTAGGTAAGATTGGGGAGACTTACCTGGGTGGAATTTTTCATCCTCCCCATTCCTCTGATCAACGTTTTCTCCTTCCTGTTCAAATCCAGTTCGGCTCCAAGAAGATCTCTTCTCAGGCCTTCCTCGATTCTGGTGCTGCAGGCAACTTCATGGATCGAGCCTTTGCTGATAACCATGCCATTCCGCTCCAACCCTTGGCAACCCCTCTTCGAGTCCTGGCGATTGATGATCGTCCTCTTTCTTCTGCCATCATCTCGCAGTCTACCCAGGAACTTTCCTTCAAGGTGGGCACTATGCATTTGGAAAGACTGTCTTTTCTTCTTTTCGATTGCCCTTCTACACCTGTTGTCCCGGGATTGCCTTGGCTGTGTGTTCATAATCCGGTCATTGACTGGTCCATCTCACATGTTTCCCGTTGGAGTCCATTTTGTGTACACAACTGTTTACCTGCTGTTCCTGTTGTCAAAGTTTCTTCAGTGTCTTCAAGTTCTTCTCTCCCTCCTGTGTACCAAGCCTTTGCCGATGTCTTTGATAAGAAGTCCGCTGAAACTCTCCCACCTCATCGTCCCTATGATTGCCCTATTGAACTTTTACCCGGCTCTATGCCTCCCCGTGGCCGCACTTATCCGCTTTCTCCCTCCGAAACTTCTGCTATGAAGTCATATATCCAGGAGAATCTTCAAAGAGGTTTCATTCGTCCTTCCACCTCCCCTGTTGGAGCAGGGTTCTTCTTTGTTGAAAAGAAAGACGGTAGTTTGCGGCCCTGCATTGACTACAGGGGGTTGAATAAGATCACCGTAAAGAACAGATATCCTCTTCCTCTCATCTCTGAACTTTTTGATCAGCTCAAGGGGGCTAGTTTCTTTACTAAGCTGGATCTACGTGGGGCCTACAATCTAATTCGGATCCGTGAGGGAGATGAATGGAAGACCGCTTTCAATACTCGCGATGGCCATTACGAGTATCTCGTCATGCCATTCGGTCTTTGCAATGCTCCTGCCGTCTTCCAAGAATTAGTCAATGACATTTTTCGTGATCTTTTGGGACAGTGTGTGGTCGTGTACCTAGACGACATTCTTATTTTTTCGAAAAACCTTTTTGATCATCGTTGCCAAGTGCGTGAAGTTCTTTCCAGGTTGAGGAAAAATAATCTCTTCGCCAAATTGGAAAAATGCACCTTCGAAGTTTCTTCCATTCCTTTTCTTGGCTACATCATTTCTCCACAAGGTTTTAAGATGGATCCTGCCAAAGTTTCTGCAATTTTGGATTGGCCCCTTCCTACCAGCATCAAGGCAGTTCAGAGATTTATTGGCTTCGCCAACTATTATAGACAATTTATCAAAAACTTTTCTTCCAAAATCCATCCAATTCTTGCTCTAATCCGTAAAGGGAATAAACCTCAACTCTGGCCCCCTCAAGCTCTCGAAGCCTTCAAGACCCTCAAAGAAGCCTTTTCTTCTGCTCCAATTCTTAGACACCCTGAACCTCTACAACCCTTCTTCATTGAAGTTGATGCCTCTGATGTAGGAGCTGGAGCAGTTCTGTCTCAAAGATCTTCCTCTGACGGTAAACTCCACCCTTGTGCTTTTTTCTCCAAAACATTTTCTTCTCCAGAGCAGAACTACGATGTTGGCAATCGGGAGCTACTTGCCGTTAAGTTGGCCTTGGAAGAATGGAGACATCTGCTTGAAGGTTCTTCTATTCCAGTGACAATCTTTACTGACCACAAAAACCTTGAATTTATTCAATCCCTCAAGCGCCTCAATCCCCGGCAAGCCAGGTGGGCACATTCCTTTCTCGCTTTAATTTTATTATCACCTTTCGTCCTGGCTCCAGAAACAGGAAGGCTGATGCTCTGTCCAGAAGCTTTGCTCCTGAAGATTCCTGCCCCGAAGATCCTGTACCCATTGTGCCCTCTACCAAGATTATTGCTGCCTTGTTTCCCTCCTGTGCCTCTCAGTTACTTTCTGCTCAGTCTTCGGCTCCTGTAGAGACTCCTCTTGGTGTTGCCTTTGTTCCTCCGGAATTTCGTCATGCCATTTTATCCCAATCTCACAGTTCCAAACAGGCCGGTCATCCAGGGATTAAGAAGACAACCGAGCTCTTGTCTCGTTTGGTCTGGTGGCCGACTCTAAGGAAAGATGTCAAAGACTTTGTTTTGTCCTGTTCCACTTGTGCTGTTTCCAAGTCCGGACATTCCCCCCCAAGGGTTTTCTCTTACCACTTCCCATTCCATCTCGACCTTGGACTCACTTGGCGATGGATTTCATTGTCGATCTCCCTGTTTCGTCTGGTCACACTGTCATCTGGGTGGTGATCGACAGATTCAGCAAAATGGCTCACTTCACGCCTCTTCGGAAACTGCCTTCTGCTCCCGAACTCTCTAAACTTTTCATCAAACATATATTTTGTCTCCATGGTTTTCCTGCCGAGATTGTGTCTGATCGGGGTTCCCAGTTTATTTCCAAGTTCTGGAGATCTCTTTGCAAAGCTCTTAACATCTCTCTTCAATTTTCTTCTGCCTACCACCCACAGTCTAATGGAGCCGCAGAACGGGTCAATCAGGCCTTGGAACAGTTTCTTCATTGTCATGTGTCCCTGTGCCAGGATGATTGGTCGGATCTTCTTCCCTGGGCTGAATTTGCCCACAACAACGCTCTGCATTCTTCTTCCCAGAAATCTCCTTTCTTCTGTGTTTATGGTCTCAATCCTTTGGCTTTTTCCCAGGATCTTCTTCTTACCAATGTGCCTGCGGCCAATGACCAAGCTGCTCACATGTTGGCTATTTGGCATGCTACTGCGGCAAACTTAGAGAAAAGTTCCTTGGTGCAGAAAAAATTTGCTGATAAAAGAAGGATTTCTTCCCCTCCATATATTCCTGGTGATAAAGTTTTTCTTTCCACACGCAACATTCGTCTCAAGATTCCTACACCCAAGCTTGGTCCTTAATTCATCGGCCCCTTCCCTATAATCGAAATCATCAACCCTGTGGCTGTTCGTCTTCAACTTCCTCCTGAGCTGCGGATACCCAATGTTTTTCATGTTTCTCTGCTTAAACCTGCTGTGTCTTGCCCCTCTTCTTCTTCCTCTCCAGCTCCTGTTTTGGTTGACGATCATAAGGAATTCGAAGTCAAAAGAATCTTGGACTCTCGTATTTCTAGGGGCATTCTTCAATATCTTATCGAGTGGAAGGGGTTCGGTCCAGAGGAGTGTTCTTGGGTGAGAAGCTCGGACGTACATGCACCTGTCCTGGTTTGTAAGTTCCACAGACTTTTTCCTTCTTCCCCTAGCCTCGGTGGTCCTGAGGCCCCCCCTAAGGAGGGGGGTACTGTAATGGAAAGTGAGGAACTTACCCCACGGGACATCCAAGATGGCGACCTCCTGCTCCACCATGCGGTTCTTCCTGGTCGTAATATGACTGCGTCAGGAACGTGTCGCCCCAGGATTGGTCGCCGGCGACGGAATGGACGCCAACGTCAACGTGAGGACGCCGGCGTCGGCGTCATGACGTCACCGCGTCAAGTTTTGGCGCCAACCTTGGACTATTTATTCTCAATTGCCCTTTCTGTCCTTGCCCAATTATAGGTCTATCTCGTATAGTTCCTGGGTGCGATTTCTTGTTATTCTGATTTTCCGTGTACCGACTTCTGCTTGTTTAACGATTCTGATCCTTGCTGCCTGTATTGACCATTTGCCTGATTACGACTATTCTCCTGATAAATCCTTTTGTACCGCGAACTTTGTGTTGTTGTCTCCTCCTTGGTCCACACTACAACAGAGCCTTCGGGCCCTGACACCATTCCCTTCCAGCCTGCTTGGTTGGGCTAAAGCAATGGACCCAGAGCACATGGTTCCTAAACCTTTTATACTCTGGCACAGTGCCATCTGGTGTACACTGTGTGAACTGCAGGGGTTACATAAGCACAAGGTCCCCATAAGGACCCTAAGGTGTTCATATTACTAGGGATGTGCCTGTCTGTAAAGTGTAAGGGTGTCTAAGATTTTCACATCCCTTACACATGTATCAGGTAATGGTCCACCACAGTGCTCCCCCTACCGCCTTAATACTTACAAACACAATGTTAAGAGTCGCTTTTCAAAAAACAATTTATCCCTCAGTGTTTCAGCAATGGCAACTCATTCAATCGATGTGTGAGAAAACAATAGAAGATACAAGTTGAAATAAAATTGAAAAAACTGTGTTGCAAATCCATGCTTGAAGTCCACCGTGTGTTCTGTTTCACCAGAAAAACAAACATTCTTATTGCCTTTCACATCAACCAATCAGATTAAAACTCTCCACAGTACTCTCTCTGTCTAAGAAGCTGTCCTAGTGCCATGTTTTGAAAAATAAATTGGTAATATGGGAGCATTTTTATTTTTTCTATGAAGAATATTTGTAGCATAGTGGAAAGGAGCTTCTCTAACTTGATAGGGAAATGTGTAACCTATTGCAGAGCTAAAACCATCTGAACTGCATTTGTACTTGCCTTACTGTTGATTCCATTGCATTTGACAAATTCTTGGTGAAATTTCATACATTTTTCTGTGGTTTGTGAATTTTTCAGCAAAGTAAAATGCACCAGTTTCACTCATCAGTAATCACAGACCCATGACAGCTGGACTGTTCAAAAACAACATTATATTCTCGACTACAACTCCCAATTCTTTATTGTTTAATAATTTGTTAAATTATGCTGGTTTAAAAAAATATTAAAAAGGAATGGTTTGGCAACAGTTTGTAGATGCATGGTAGGGGTTTTTATAGCCAAACCAAGAGCAATATCACTGTATGAACTGATTCTAAGATCACACGGAAGAGCCTTGAGTAATTTCATAGCTCACCTGCAGGCTGCTGACTGTGGTTACTTTTATAAAAGGGACACATTAAGAATGGCGAAATGCTACTATATTACTTGTTCTTCCAGTAAAGGCAGGTTTGTCTGCCTCAGTGCTGAATCCTATCTTTTTTCCAGATTTCCCAAAGGTGAGACCCAATGCACTATATCCACATTATGAGCTGACATGTATGCAGATGGATGGTGTAAATTTAAATAAAGCATTCTCGTGGTTTGGACCCATGCAGACTGAGATATCTTCAGTGTGATTCAAATCAGTGAAATCACAGAACACTATCTGCCTATATAAGGCATGTTTTGCTATACAATAAAGCAGTTAACTGATACAATAGGTATATGGTAATAGAGTAGCCAAATTATTTGTAAAGTGTATCTTAAATATGTTTTTATATTGTGCTGTAACACCAAGTACTTAGAAATACTCTAGGGATTCCTTTCGTTAGTATGTTACTAGTAAAAACTATTATGAAGATAAATTAGTGAAAACTGGGTTAATATATTCATGCTGATTCATGGATCACATAATAATCATGCTGCATAAAACAAGTGGCAGTAATTTGGTGGAAACTTTAATATAGAGTGCCACGGAAAGGTGTAAAAAAATGTTTGAAAACTACTGTTGATTGGTTATCCCCACTATACTGGAAGTACATAACTGTATATTTGTGTCATAAGTAACAAATATTTGTTTCAGCCATTTACATTATCTCCTGCTCTGCCTTCCTTTTTGCAATTTAGAACAATAGCAGCAAGTAATGGTATGAAATGGCTCACGTTTGTCATCGTAATGTCGTAACTGCGCAACTGCAGTTGCTATGGCGATAACACAAAAATGGTAGGAAGGAATGACTTGTTCAGCAATTTAGAAGTAGACATCAGAATTCTGTTCTGTGCCTATCCAAGATGAGTAACAGGGATCACAGATCACAGTTGCTACACCTTCTGAAAGTGCTTTAAATATCCATCAATACATGGGTTTTCTTCTGACCCTGTTTGAAACTAGTCTTGTTTTTTGACCAAGGTGAATTCTGCTTGTTTTATTTTCCCATGTGAAGTTTGAAGTATTTTGGTAACCTTTGCTTTTGGTACAAAAGAATTGCAAAAGGGGGTTACTGAAAGAAAGATTTATTTTGTTTTGTTCTGGGGCAAGACAATATTCTTACACCCTGTATACTTAGAGATCATTTTTGAGTTTTGGCCCAAAGTGGGATTTAGAATTCAAAGTAAATAGAGGGCACTTCTGGCTAAACAATAATTGCACCTATGTAGAATGCATTTGAAGAAACAACAGTTGTCCAAAAGGACTAACTCAAACAACCCAATATAGTACCAGTCTTGAACACTGAAATAATGAACACAAAGGTGGTAATGCGTAATCCGCTTATACTGATTTGTTCAAAAAGCATATTATACTAAAATAATGAACATAGCACATAGACATTATTAATCGAAATATACTGTAGAGACCACCCAGCATTCCAAATGGTCAAATAAAGCAATACTATAGAAAGTTTGTAGGTGTTATAGGTTTTGAAGTGTGATATATTGCACTAAAGTATTTCTTGCCAATGTTGTATTGCAAATGTGAACATTTGCCTTATTGATCTGTACTGGTGGTTGTTTAACCCAGTCCAAGACTACCAGATCCCACATACTCTGCTTATCTCAAGCCTGAGTCATGCGACTGATCCATGCAATAGTAAACAATAGTAAACAATGATCAAAGCCAACTCTACCAACGGCTGCTAGAGCAATAGACTTGGAAAGGCAATTTTTCCTTCACTATTTAAGGAACCATCCGTGGTGCCTCCCAAAAAATGGGAAAATCTTTAGAGAGGTGAACATTTTGGTTAGGAGTCTTTCACTGCTCTTTATTGTCATTAAAGAGGATCTAAATATTTTTTTTTAAATTCAGATATAGGTTGCTATCACTAAATAGAAACACTTTGTAATGTTAACAATTTCTAGACCTGTTTTCAGGTACACGATTGTTTCTGCAGCTTTATCGTCTCCGTCTTGTTTGCAATCTCCTTCAAAGTTTAGCAGTCTCAGGCCATCTTACACTCTAGTTCTCTCAGGGGCACCAATTTGTGAACAATCATGTATATATGTACGCTTTAAACCACCCTTGATCAAACGATGCAAAATTAGGCTACATCCAATCACAAAGCAATTAGAAACAAGGCTACAAACCTATATACAACAAATTACAAGAAAGTTTACATATCTTCATATGTTTCCATAGATAAATACTCATGTGCTAATAAATGGTATAAATACAAACATAGCTATATTAAACAATTAATTAAACGTAACAATATATGTAAAATTTCCAGTTTCATCCCATCAATTTGTCTTGTGTTCAAATAGAAAATGTTACCTGTTTTATTCATATAATTACATAAAATACACCTGTTTGCTGCAGCCCATCAATCACTAAGGACAGCCAGCGGCCACAGATCACAAACAAGACAGAGAAGAGAGAGCTGCAGAAACAATCATGTGTACCTTAAAACAGGTACTAAATTTTAACAGACATGCATTTCTCCATACTGGAGTTTTTGGAATATACAGTTCGCCTTGGTTAGAAATGCTCCACAAGTCCAGTGTAATATTCCATACTAAACCCAGTGTGGAACTCTACAGATTCAACTGGACTTCAACAGATGACGATCATATTAAATTAAGTGTTTGAGGTACTTGTCTCTCACTGATGCTGGATAACATTGAGTTAACTAGGAACCCTGGGAGACAGCTAGTAGGTATTGATGAGGTTTTGCTGCAAAAAAAAAAAACACCCTTAGACTCCAACGGGTGAAAAAAAGTGGCACTCGTAGACTTCAATGCATTTGCCAAATTTGTTGCCGTTTTGTGAATTTTCAATGAAGCAAAACAGGTCACATTCATCCATCACTACTAGTGAGGGCTATTCTTCTGTGTAACAGGGAACCCCCTGTCAACCCCATTCTTTATGGATGCCCCAGATTAAAAAAAACTCCAGATAAGAGGGCAGCAATTTCATAACCAAGAGTCAAGGAGAGTTCAGGTCATGACAGACAACCAGAATCAATGTCAGCAGGAGTTTAAAACCAGATAGCAAATGAACACAGGCTTGAGCAGGATCTAACTAACCAGAGGCCAGCATGAGCAAGTTGCAGTGGGAGAGAGCAGGATTTATAGGATATAGGCGACAATCAGAAAGGGAAACATTAGATGGACAGGGGGAACCAACCAATAAAACATAGTATTAACCAACCAAAAACATGCAGTATGCATCGGCACCAAAGCCCCCACCACCCCTAGTGGATCCACTAGCCAGCATGTCCATGGGTAAGTAGACACCCAGGAGCAGCGGGGGTTCTTACTTGCTGTTACTGGATTCATGTTACATGTTTCTAGTATGATCCCTATGGTCAATAACATATTCCGGATGATGGAGACACCCGCTGTTGACAGGTTTCGTTGACATAAAGGGACATATATTATGGTAACAAGTTTCCAATTGGTCCCCCATATAGGCAAACCTAAAGCTAGTTGGGTAGGAGATATTTTAGTAGTGATATAATAAAGTGATATTAGACCCTGGTATCAAAGGTCAAAGGGTCATCCTAAATAACAAGAACGAGACAGGACTGCAGTACAAATAGCACATACTCCCTGTTTGCTGTTGGCAAATGTAGACCACAATGCTTGCTCCATTGCACCCAGGAAACAGTTAGGAACTATGTGTCTCTGCCCTGATGCAGAAAGGTCTTATTGCAAACCATTGTACCTCTTTTCTCTTACTGTAAGTTTCCAGCAAAGGGCATATAAGCTTGAACAGATATGTGTTATATGTAAGTTCTCCATGCCACACAAAGGGCCTTGCTAGTGTGTTTTTGCAACAGCTTCCCAAGATTTCAATTTATGTCTAATAAATATTAGACAAAAAAAAAATATTATTCTGAAGAACCTTTTCCTGGAGTCTTAATAAGGCTTAATAATAAGATATGTACCGGTAAGCAAATTACAAACATAGAACACATCACTAGCCACTATTCACTGTTCTTGTAAGCAGCTATGCTTCCTTGAGCTTTTCATGGCCTATGCTGATCTGCATTCTCAAGAATGTATAGTAAAATAATAATAAAAAACAGAAAACAGGGAACTGCTCATTAATAAATCATGTTTTACTGGATGTCACATTCATCTTTTATTGTATATGAGATATTGATTTGATGTAATTGGGACTTTAGTATACATATCCTTATGAAAGAAATAAGGGCATATTGCTTTCTGAGAACTACAGCCTTAAAATGTATATGGCTAGAAATTCTGTAAACTTCAATTATCAGGAATACTTGGGATCTGGAGTTTTCTGGATTAGGTGTCTTTCCAAAATTTTGACCACCATACTTTAATGTCCACTTAAAATCATTTAAACATTAAATAAATCCAATAAGGTAACTGTAATGATTGCTAAATGGCAAAGTTTGGTGGGCTAAGCAGCTTAGTTTATCAGGAACTGCAATACTTTGCAGTTATACTGTATATATTGTACATCCAACTGTATAACTAGAATCTGGGTCTTGCAAGTTTTGCAACTGGGTATTCTATAATTGGGCTCTGTAGTTGGGTATTGTAAAGGTTTCTAAACTTTTTCTGATTTGGTGCACAGTCTACCGTACAAAACAAAAAGAGCTTACTTCTGTGGTGGATATAGGCTCCCTCGAAGGGGAACATCCTGATCAGAGTTAGTGACACTGGGGTGGGATGATGATGTTAAGGGGAAGTGGTGCCATCAAGGGTGGGGCTATGTCATGCTGCCAGTAATTGCCTGGATTCCCCATCAAATGAGACAGAATTAGTACAGGCATATGTGTATGTATATAAATAGATAGGTACATAGATAGATAACAAACATTCTTCTAGTGGCCAACTGATTTCTGCCTGAAAAGAGGAGGAGGATGCAGACCTGTAATAGAGTGTAGAAAACCTCAGCCAACGATAGGGTCAATTGTGAACGCCTGCCATTCCAAGTGGTGGGTTACCTATTATCTATGTGAGCTACCAATACTTCACACAAGTGAAGTGTTAAAAGGTCAGAGAGGACATAGATGGTCCTGTCAGTAGAAGAGTCTCATTTGGGGGGATAGCAAGGCAACATTGCAATCTAGTTCAGTTGTTGCTCCTACAAGCAGAGTAAATGAGCATTAATACGTTCATTTGTTTTAGAAAATAAAAATGTGCCTGCAACCTGCCCAGCTGGAATATCAAGAATTTTAATCACAATTAAATCTCAATTCTGTTTAATAATTACTATACATTCTTTATCCAACGTAAAAATTAGGGTGTAATAAAGTTCCTGGTTGAAGTTAATTTCTTATACAGGTATGGGATCCGTTATCCGGAAACCCATTATCCAGAATGTTCCGAATTACGGAAAGGCCATCTCCCATAGACTACATTATAATCAAATAATTCAAAATTTTAAAAATTATTTCCTTTTTCTCTGTAGTAAGAAAACGGTTGCTTGTACTTGATCCCAACTAAGATATAATTAATCCTTATTGGAAGCAGAACCAGACTATTGGGGTTATTTAATGTTTACATGATTTTCTAGTAATCTTAAGGTGTGAAGATCCAAATTACAGAAAGACCCGTTATCCGGAAAGCCGATGATTCCGGATAATAGGTCCAATACCTGTACCATGATACCAAGTAGAGAAGCTATAGGAAACAAGCTGTGCTGAAAAAAATCAAATAATCCAAAGCAGAACCAGCAGTTTAAAAATTAGTGCTTTATCTAATTATCATTTTATTGGTTTGTAACCTCAGGCCAAGTACGCACAAATTCATCTTTTCACTTAGATCTCTCTGAGGAATCTTTAATTCAGCACAATTTATTAACCTCTACTAAGTCTGGGAATCTTTACCATAGATCGTTTCTATTCAGTAACATTGGTTAGATGTCTGGAGCCATGCAATGCAGTGCCATATAAGTCTAGAAATGTTTTTAGCCTACAGGTTACTCCACTATGTCAGTTCAGTTAAATGTAGGTAAAGCATGGGAAGCATCATCTATACGAGATTGACATATTCAATAACATATTTTATGCTTGTAAATCCCTACGTTAATGATTAGACTCTTAGATTAGAGAAACCCAAGTAGAGATTTAACTAAAATAACAATTAAAATACTGAAGCACATTAGGAAGGAATTTAATTAAAATCAATGTCAATTTTGTCTAATTTTGTTTGCATTAGTGATATTTAGAAAATCGGCACCATATTACTGGCACCACCCTTACTATGATGTCTTATATCTTCACCATTAATGTACGCAGAGGCTTTAATATACGAGGAAAGCTTGATTCCAATTTTCCCTGGGCAGGTGTTCGTATCAGTAAAACAAGTGATGTAAGTGGAAGCAAAGCCCACAGTCATGGGGGCCTGGACCACGGAGTCTGCTTCCTCTGTAGCTAGAAATGATTCCCCCTCTCCAGTTTCTCTCATACCTGTGAGCTGGTGGGGAGGATGTAGACTGCCTGAAGATATTGGCAGAAGGCAGGAAGTGGGCAGGTGAGCAGATATTGCTGTGAACCAGGCCCCTTCAAAGCTTTTTTGCAGGGGGGACTCACCCACAACACACATGAGAAAAAGCTCAAAGCTATTTTTCTTGCCTTTTCCTCGCACTAGTGCAACTGAGTAAAAAGTGCATGTGCAATCCTAAGCAGAGTGTGGTGCTTTATTATAGTGATGGGTCAGCAAAAAGCCCCTGTATTCGACCAAACAGGGTCGGTAAAATTCTTTTATAGGAGATATTACCCTTTAAACATTCCACAACTTAAAAGGATAAATTATGGTATTACCAAGTGAAACATTTCAAAAAAAACAATCCTACATTTATTTTGAACTAGCCCCTTTTAACCAACAACCTAAAAGAACCTATAAGAATTATATTTTCACAAATATGGATACAAGTCCAAAAAAAGAGTTGCCACTTTATTTTATTTTTCAATTCTACAGTACCTAAACAACTAACCTCCTCTATACAGAAATTCAATTAACTGAGATTTAGAGAATAACACATTTCACATGCAAAGGTTCAATTTAAAAAAGGTACCTTACAGTTAAACCCAAATGTCACAGTCTTGAAGCTGACTTTAATCATTGTATTTGGTTGTGTATCCTAAATGAAAAAGGTTAGTCAAATGAAAAACAGAATCACACTTATGTTTATGAAACTTATATTTTCTGCTGGATTATGCCTATTTCTCCCACTATAACAAATGTCTCTATCTCAAAGATTTACACATTTTGGAATAACGCTAAATTTAAAATTGGCTCAGTTACATTTACAAACCAAGAAAGAGAAATGATCTTTATATTTTTGTTTTTACAGGCAATGTAGTAAAAATAGAATTGATGATTTGAGATTTCACGGAAATAATTCTTTAGTACCTTTTTAAAATACGGGATCTGTTATCTGGAACCCGATATGCAGAGTTTAGAATTACAGGAAGGCCATCTCCCATAGAGTCCATCTTAAGCAAATAATTCCAACTGTTTATATCAATGATACCCAACCAGTGTGTCATGAGCAACATGCTGCTCTCCAACCCCTTGGATGTTGCTCCCATTGGCCTCAAAGCAGGTGCTTGTTTTGGGAAAACATGTTTTTTTCTAAATGCATCAGTTAATAGTGCTAATCCAGCAGAATTCTGCACTGAAATCAGTTTCTCAAAAGAGCAAACAGATTCATTTATATTTAATTTTGAAATGTGACATGGGGCTATACATACTGTTAGTTTCCCAGCTGCCCCCAGTCATGTGACTTTTACTTTGAAAAAATTAATTCACTCTTTACTGCTGTGTTGCAGGTTGATATCAACCCTTCCCAGCAGTGGGAAAGTAAACAGCTAGCAGCTCACTGACTCAAGATAACAGCTCCCTGGTAAGCACAGCACTCAATACTAGCTCCCTAGTAAGCACAGCACTCAATACAATGACACTTTCAGCAGTGTGAGCATTTCTTAGGGAAGATGCCCTAGCATTCGTTTGTGCCTAGCAAAATTTGCTAATGATCTTATGCTTAGGTCAATTTGCATAGGGCAGGTAATTTAAAGTTGTATGGAGGTCTTTATTATAAATGTTGGTGCAAATGCTTGAAGTTACCACTTTTTATTACCAATGTCCAGGGAACCTTAATAAAGACATGAGAGTTAATATAATGTCCTATACATGAGCCCACTGTAAAATGAATGTTCCATATGTTATGAAATGTCTGGAGAAAACCGGTTACGCAATCTCGCAAAATCCACACTTTACTGAATTTGCGGAGTAACAACCTTTTGCCAGAACGAAAAGTCGTCTGCCGATAGAGTGCGAACGAACGCTAGCGACGGTCTCCTCCACTACCGAATTGGCGATGTCCCTGCTGGTGGCAACGCTGGCGAATTGTCGCTAGCTTTAGCCACTTGATCCTTTAGTGAATCTACCCCCAAATTTGAAATTCATCTCATGAGGTTCTTGCAATAAAAGAAGTATTCATCCACTTGCAGTTATTGTAGCTTCTGTAGTTAAAAAGATATCCAAAGCCTGGTCATATATTTTATAGACTCAAGCAAATTAAGCTAAATAAAAAGCTCAAGACTGCAAAGAAGGGTTTGTTTGTGATACAGCAGTAGTTTTGATTTCATCTATGCATGGATAATGGACTTGATAATTATACAGAATATGAAAAGAGGTAAGTGCCCCAGCAGGCACAAAATGCTATCATATTAACAATGATGATACATACATTGTATTGAGAGTTCATTAAATACAGTGTAAGAAACACATGGCAACCGTCATAAAATATGCACCTAAATGAACATTTTTTTCTCTTTTTCGAAAAAGCATTTCATTTTAGACTGTAATGTATTCATATTATCAGCAGCAGTTTACTAATCTCTTTGGAGCCATGGCATTGGCTTGCCATTGTCATCAAAGAATGTTATAGGGCACCTATCATAGAACAAATATACCAGAATTGCAGGTTAATAGATAGTAGAGATAGAGAGTATTGGGGGAAACAATACTATTCGTGTCCCTAAACATTGTTAGGGCACATACATGTGCTTAATGAGTGCCCCAGTTTCTGGATTATATGCATGTGTGTGATGTATGATCAGTCATTCTAATGTCACGTGGTAGTGAGCAGACATCCCCCAATTCCAATCACAACACAGGTATGGAACCTGTTATACAGAATGCTTTGGATCTGAGAATTTTCAGGATAACTGATCCTTCCATAATTTGGATCTTCATACCTTATGTCTACTAGAAAATCATGTAAACATTAAAAAACCCAACAGGCTAGTTTTGCTTCCAATACTGATTAATTATATCTTAGTTACAATGTACTGTTTTATTATTATAAAGAAAAAGGAATCATTTAAAACATTGTGGATTATTTGTATAAAATGGAGTTTAAAGGAGATGGCCTTTCCGTAATTCTGAGCTATTCCGCATAAAGGATCCCATACCTGTATATGTTCACAGTGCAGGCCATAACAGATGCTAGAATTTTTCCATCCTTGGGATATAATAAATATCGGAAATGTAGACTAAATGTTTTAATTTGTTTGCATTGAGAATTCTATAATTAACCCCCTTCTTGTATATCTGTTGTGAAAGGTGTTATTGATTCATACAGGGAAAAAAATCTCAATTCATTCATACAGAATGTGCACAGTTTGCTTCTCTGAAGCAATTTGTAGGCTAAAAGCTCCTGTAAAGTGATAAATGTCTGTTTGAAAGCCCAATTGGAAACTGTATAGCTTGCGTCATGTTCTTTGCAAAACTGTGTAGGTTGGTTTTAAGGCATGAAATGGCTATTTTAAGAGAATTACAAAGTAACGGTCCCATCTGTGAACCACAACAACGTGGGTAATCATTTTTAGATGCTGACTAGGAACTGTCATAGGATATGGATGTGCAAAAACCAGCTTTGTTCTCTGGGTTGTTTTCCCCTTTAACAAAAGGACTAAATTGATTTCTAATTTGAAATGCAGCTTTCCATTGTTTTCATTAATTGGTGTGCAGTTAATAGCAAAACTCTGTTTCTCTTTTTTTCCTCCTAGAGGTAATTAGCAATAGTCTGACAGCTCACAAAATGCCAACAGAAGGATTATTTTACTACATTAACTCCCCACTAGGGATGTAGCGAACGGCGGAAAAAATGTTCGCGAACATATTCGCGAACTTGCGTCCAAAAATGCGAACGGTTCGCGAACGTCGCGAACCCCATAGACTTCAATGGGAAGGCGAATTTTAAAAGCTAGAAAAGACATTTCTGGCCAGAAAAATGATTTTAAAGTTGTTTAAAGGGTGCAACGACCTGGACAGTGGCATGCCAGAGGGGGATCAAGGGCAAAAATGTATCTGAAAAATACATTGTTGACACAGCGCTGCGTTTTGTGCTGTAAAGGGCAGAAATCACACTACGTCACTCAGGTGATGTTTCTGGACACGGAATGTGAAAAAGCTCACACAGCTAGGTGGTACTTGGTTAAAGACTGGGCAAACAATGCCTGCAAGGGCAACGTATACAGTAGTGGATACGGAATATATTATTGCTGCTGTAAAAACATCACTCAGGTGATGTTTACAGACACGGAATTATTATTGTTATTTAGACAGAATGTGAAAAAGCTCACACAGCTAGGTGGCACTTGCATACCTCCCAACTGTCCCTCTTTTGTACTGGAAAGTCCCTCTTTTCTCTGCACTGAACAGCCAGAAAAAAACCAGTTTCTAACTTAATTGGCTTTTGGCAGAGAGCTCAGAACAGCTAACAGGTGCAAATAAGATACTTTGTAACAATTTTGACTCTGGTTGGTGCTGGTAGTGGTGAACTACTAGGAGGAGCAGCACACCAGTCCCTCTTTTCTCTGCACTGAACAACCAGAAAAAAAAACAGTTTCTAACTTAATTAGCTTTTGGCAGAGAGCTCAGAACAGCTAACAGGTGCAAATAAGATACTTTGTAACAATTTTGACTCTGGTTGGTGCTGGTGGTGGTGAACTACTAGAAGGAGCAGCACACCAGTCCCTCTTTTCTCTGCACTGAACAGCCAGAAAAAAAACAGTTTCTAACTTAATTAGCTTTTGGCAGAAAGCTCAGAACAGCTAACAGGTGCAAATAAGATACTTTGTAACAATTTTGACTCTGGGTTCTGTCCCTACAATACAGAGCAGTATCAAGTAGATTACTAGCCAGCAAAGTTACTATCAACTGTCCCTCAAATCACTAAACAGCTCTCTCCCTACACTAGCTCTTCCAAGCACACACAGGCAGAATGAAAAAACGCTGCAGGGCTTCAGTTTATATATGGAAGGGGAGTGGTCCAGGGGGTGTGGGGGTGGTCCAGGAGGGAGAGCTTCCTGATTGGCTGCCATGTATCTGCTGGTCTGGGGTGAGAGGGCAAAAATAAGCGCCAGCTAAGGCGAACCCAAATTGGCGAACGTCGCGCGACGTTCGCGAACATTCGGCGGACGCGAACGGCCGTTGTTCGCGCGAATTAGTTCGCGGGGGAACAGTCCGCGACATCCCTACTCCCCACTTTCCTTGGTAGTCTTCAGAATGTTGTTTTGACAGTTTCTCAAGGCAGATTTTTCAATATTTAATGAAAGACAGAATGAGGAGAGGCAGGCGGAAATTAATTAATTGGCAACAAAAAAAAGTTGTACAGCATTTGGAGGTTAGCAGTCCAACTCACTATGTTCTGTCATGATGTCAAAGAATGTCTTAGCTCCTTAGAGAACCTCTTGTTGTTTCAAGTCCTGAGGGTAATGTTAGGAATGGTGCAGGTCTAGTAATATATAGCAATTAATGAGATGTTATCAAGCAGGTGACTAGTGAATACTACAGATTGGTTACTATGGGTGATTTAAAGAGTAGCCACATTGTCTTTTTCAAAAAGTTAATTTGAGCACGGTAGTATTACTGCCTTGTTGACTATAATACTGTAGGTGCAGCAAACCATTTAGAACTCGTCCCCAAGTAGTTGCTGTGGGCTACTGCACTAGGGCACAGAACAGATGGATTTAGGTTAGGGTACAGCTTTTTGGTCACCAGGCAAGCATTCCTTGAACAAGTATTCCTTTCTAGGCTTTCCCGATACAAAAATAAAGCAGATATTTTAGACTTTGTCTGTAATTAACTTTATCTGCCCTCATACCTGACAAGCTCCATAGTCTGACCGATGAAAAGAATTCTTATAACATCTTCTTTTCATTGTCACCATGATTCACTGTGGGATGGTTTTCTTTTTACCCATATACAGAATTTCTTCCCTAAGGCCAACAAGTTCACCAGAACCACATCTTTTCTGTGTCTACAATAAGTTAAATTATTCACAAGCTTTGATGTTTATTTTCAGCACTAACCTTCTTTTTGTATTTTTTTTTACATAAAGCTCAGTTCATGGATCATCTGGGTATTGTTATCCCCTGTCTTCCTATCTCAGTTGTGGATCTCTCCAGTACTTACTACTGACCATTGCTATTCCTGTTTTAACTTATATTGCTGGGATTTGGTGTTGTAAGGTTTACGAGGGGGAACCGCTGTAACTGCTGAGCAGGGAAACAATCATACATATGAACAGCAGGGGGAGCCCCCGCCTTACTTGCCAGCCATGCAGAATTCAAGCAGCTTTGTTTATGATGATCCCTAAGCAGTCCAGACCACACTGAGCATGTGCAGGGTCAGGGTGAGGCAAAGATGGTTAACAAAGTTACAAGATGACAGCCCCCTGTGGCCAACTTTGAAAGCATAAATCATTTGTTTGATTAGGCTTGTGGTGCAGTAAGTTCATGCTTATGTTTAGTATACAAAATACAGCATTTCTATTTTAGGCTTTCCTTGTCCTTTAAAGTCTAGGGGACGCTTCTGCAATTTTTAATGCTGCCAAAAATACAAACGAAAAAAAGGCGTAAACCTTCTGCAACATTTAGCACACACAAGAGGTATTACATTTTACAATTTTGATAAAACCACCCGTTGCAACATTTTTTTTGGTTTAGTAGCTATATGTGCAATTTACAATGAGTGTGTGTGCATCTCTGCAGCTTGAATTGGTGCTTTTATCCATAAATGAGCCCATATGTGTCATCTGTGCGCTGCAATAGAGACTGGGGTACGGAGGTAGGGTAAATGAAGTGGTAATTTGTATATGCAGCACTGGAGCTTTAAATTATTTTATTAATAGCAGGAATAATGAAATCCAGCCCTTAGATTTGCCCAAGATTACATTTAATCAAACCGTAATTTCCTTTATATTTTTTGACAGCATAGTCATATTTTCTATCTGTAGCCTGCATGGATGTAACCAAGAAATGATATACATATAAGAAAGTATTAGCAAACACCTCTAGGGAAATATTTCATGCTTATGCTTCTCAGTAATTTGCACAGATTTATGTTGGCAAGATAAAGGTCAGATGTAGGGGGGAAAGGGTTCCTTTTATAGCATCATTCTGCATCTAACCAACAGCCCAGCTTAATATTAATGTCATCCCTTGTAAAACACAAATCTGTGCCAAATATCTGACAGCATAGATACTAAGTAGCTGAGGTAGTTCTTTGTTCTCTGATGGCATCAGTTTAACTCTTGAAGTGCTGACTAACTAGAATATGTTAAAGGAAATATTATGAAAAAACTTTAGTGTGTTAGGGATAAAGTCTAGATTTAAATATAAAAAAAATATTGCATTGCAAGTCCACACTCATTGGAAAATGTTTGCTACTGGCCTAATCACCTATAGCAAACAATCAACAGGAAGCATTTACTGGTCAGTTATTTGAAAGCAATCATTTTGTTGGTTGCTTTGGAAACTTGCCTGTGGGCAACCTTAGAGCCCTTTATTACATATAGGGATAGCATTCATATGGCTGAAATATCAATCAGGGTCGGAACTAGAGTCCGGTAGAAGAGGCATGTACCTAGGGTGCAAAGGAAAAGGGGGCGCCAGGCATGTACCTCTTCCATCCGCTTACCCCCTAGTCTAGGCCCTATTCCCCATGCTGCAGATTGTATCTCTGTGCCACCCCCATGCAACGTCACCGTGCAAACATGCAAGAGGGGGTGAGGTGGCCAGTTTGGTTGCATAGGGCGTCTAGGCTTGACCTGGCTCTGTTACCAATATAGGAGATTACCAGTACAAATGCAATTACCAATAACAACTAAATAGCAATGATTTCTGAAGGGTTATTTCTGCAGTTTAGAAACTGATAAAGATTTGATTGGTTGCTGTTGGTAACCAGATTTTTAGTGCCTTTGTAGCAGACACCACTGTTATATGCTATACTGAGGAAACATAGCAAAGACTGCTTTATGGTTATCAATTAGCAAAGTTAAGCAAAATGGCAGAGAAAAATATACTGAAGGAAAAGACCAATTCCCCCAGATACAAGTACCATAGCACTATTAAGTGCAGAAGGATGTTGCTAGCCTAATGGATAAGGCATCAGCCTCCTAATCTGGGGATTGTGGGTTTGAGTCCCATTTGGGGTGCCAATAGCTGTTAGGGTTGTCTCTGAGTACAAGGGGTTGTCAGCTGCAGGAAGATAAAAATTGCATGCAAGAGAACAGACACAAGAGTCTCTATTTGTTCTGTTCTACCATATAGATGAATACATCCTTTATTTATGGACCAAAAACATACAGAATTAGTTAATGATTACACTTTAAAGTGGATTAGGATGGTTTCCCACAAGAACCAATTAGAAGAGAATATTCAGTTTCAATAACATTAAGTATGGATTGACTGTTCACCAAGTTCTGTATAATAAGACCATCCTTGAGCAAAGGCTTAATCACACAAGCGTTGTTTGTTCAACTGGATATGGTATGGATGGTACTTTCCAAAGATTAAAGGGCACATTTACAAAGCTCGAGTGAAGGATTCGAATTAAAAAAACTTCGAATTTTGAAGTGTTTTTTGGGCTACTTCGACCATTGAATGGGCTACTTCGACCTTCGACTACGAATCGAACGATTCGAACTAAAAATCGTTCGACTATTCGACCATTCGATAGTCGAAGTACTTTCTCTTTAAGAAAAACTTCGACCCCCTAGTTCGGCAGCTAAAAGCTCGAATATCGATATTCGACTCTTGATGAATCGGCCCCTAAGTCATGATGACATGTAGGGGGTTATTTACTAAACTCCGAATACAAAAATCCCGAAAAATGTGTGATTTTTTTTTTTTTATAAAATCAGACTTGGGAGAATCCCAATGATTTTTTGATGTGCGTTGGGTTTGTTCAGTACCCCAAAGTTTTTTGAGTTTACGTTCTATTCTGTATAACCTAAAAGATGCTTTCATGCATAAAAGATATAGTATCTTACTGTAAACTATTTTGGGCAGAAAAAAGTATTTAAAGGTGACATACAGTATACTTTTCCTCCCAGCATTGCACTACCTATACTGTATATTGGGGGAGGGAGAGCTCTGAAATAATATAGCAGTTTAGGTAGTCATGATAAAATCTACCTAGCCATGAAATTTTATATTTAGGTCAAGTAATTTCTTGAGTTTTTGAAATGTATGGTATACTGGTTAAAGGGCTGCTGAGTATTAGCTATAGTCAATCACGAAAGGCTTTGTATTATTTGTCTGCTTGTTGATAACCCTGGACCTTCTGGGAAGTTTTTGATTTTTACTGAAAATTTTTATCAAGGTCTAAGGGCTCAGACACATGTGCGGATTCTCGTTGAGGTTTCAGCGTGGTCCACGGCAGGCTTTCACGGTTTCAAGTCAAGGCAATGGCACATTCGCTAGTATATTTACGCAGCGGTCGGCTTTTTAAAACCGTGCCATGGACTGCAGCGAAAATCCGCACGTGTCCATAGCCTAAAGTTGAAAGTTTTAAAATGTTAAGAAATAACATTTTCAGTGAGTTACTGAGTCTTATTTAGAACATATATTAGTTTGCTTCAGAACATACATTTAAATGAAGATGTATTCATATTTCATAAAATTTTTATCTTTTGCTGTCATTCTATGCTACGTGTTCTTAGTTTACCCAAACCAACACATTCACCTAGTGACTATACCTATACGTTTTACTTCGTTCAAAAGCAGAAATATGATATATAAACCCAAAACTTAATTATATACAGTGTGTGTGTGTGTGTGTGTATATATATATATATATATATATATATATATATATATATATATAGGCTCCCACAGTACCAGCACTCAAACAGATGTATCCAGTAGTGCACGATATATATATATATATATATATATATATATCTATATTAAGAAAAACATAAGATTGGAGTGAAGCCTACACATTACATTTAATGAATGGAAAGTTATAATGTACCCCTTTTAAAGAGAAAAGGGAAATCTTAAAAAGCTTTCCAGGGAAAATCTATATTTAAACAATATGGCTGTAAAGTATCTTTATGATAAATTCAATAGGTTTCTGTCTGCTTCAAAGGTGTTATGTAATCTTCTTTTTTTGCTGTTAATGGGTATATGATCTATAATAAAAACAACATTAATACCGTAGGTTTCTACATATGCACTGTGAAAAGATTAGATAGACTTTTGACTATCCAGAAAGGCATGCAATAACAGTAATCACTTCATAACACATATTTTTATTAGCAGGTGTTATTCAAAGAATTCTGAAATAATTCTGCAGCTGCAAGTGAGACTAGGCTTGGGGCCCCTAGAGAACCAAGAATACAAACCAAGCAGTATCCCCACCCACTGTAATTACAGGTATGGGGCCTGTTATCCAGAAAGCTCAGGACTTTGGTCTTTCAGGATAAGGGGTCTTTCTTTTTTTTTAATAAGTGGAATTTGTCTTTATGCCAAAATATTGCGTCATGTATCGTCATGACACACATAATGGACATCTAAAGCAGCCCCATTTGATGGTAACCAGGATGGTGTAGGACTGTTACCTGTATAACAATTTACTGGATCCTCTGTTACTAAGATGTCCTTAAAGTTCTTACCTTTATGAAAACCTATTATAGGTACTTCAGGGCACAAACTCACTAGATGTTCATCAGCTTTTATGATCTTCCAATTGGCCATAATGGTCTGAACCATAGATGGCGACAGATCATTAAAAAAAGGAGAAAAAAATCTGGGAATTTTATTTTTATTTTTTAAATAGGGCCTGTTTTTAACACTTTACTTATATCCACGTTGCAATCTCTCTTTCATTTTAAAAAACTGTTCCTCACAAGTGGTATTATTTGAATTATTTCTCAAAATCTTACAAAAATGGGAGAGACCATTTTAATGCAGGTGCATGGCAACTTGTTGCGATCACTTTTTTTATGGTAAAGTTCATACTTCAAATCTATGTGACAAAATCACCTTAGTAAAAACTTCAATTGTGTTAAAGTGAAAGTCAATTCAATTAAAAGTCCAATAATTTCCTGTTGAAGTAAAATTTAATTACATATATTAGACAATGCTCAAGGCCTATCTAAACTTAACAAGACACTGCACAGACAGGCCTGTCAATGGTAAAAAATAACCAAACATATCGCTTAATATTAGTTTGTCTAAATGTTTGGCTAATAAGGGATTCATTAGGTTTTTCTGGATCAAAATTTCTTATATACCCTTTGTGTTCTCCGATATGAACCCGTACTGGCCCCACAGGGGCATTTGATCAGGTATACAACATACTGTATGTACTTTCACACGTGGCATACATTTTTACACGGATATCAAAACCTTTAAAGGGGTGGCTCAATTGATCTTCTTTTATCCTAGAATAACAGTAGATAGCCCACAGTTCAGGCAAGGAAACGTTCCTGCTTTTGGTTTACTTTAAAACCTAGATGTTTTTTTCTTGGTTTTAAAGTCAAAACTGCAGAGAATATCTTTCAGTGACCTACCTCTTTTATATGAAAAAAGTGGCTTTTCTTTGAATAGATATCCATACGTTATATCATTATGTAGTGCAGGCCAGTATTTCTTGATCACATGCTCAATTTTATTACTTCTGTGATCAAATGTTGATACGAATGGTATACAATTACTTTTCTTTTTAATTGTACTGGGTAAATTCTGATGATCCTTCAGTTCTTTGCACTTATTATATAGACAGTACATCAGTGAGTCATTATATAAAGCGTATCTAATCAGTCTCAAAGAGAGGATGAAAAGAGTAAGAAAGGAAACCTGGAGGATTAGCATAGTATTATTATAACTGCTGAAATGCCTATTAATTGTAATTTAGAAGATTGAATACATCTTTTAAAGTAGGGAGAACCATATTGAATTGACTACTGAAATACTTACAGCCATATGGTTTGAATCTTGATATTATGAGTTAAGCTTGCATGATATTTCAGTATTTTCGCTTTATTCTCCCTTTCAAATAGTTTTATTTATATTATTTTGCATTCAGATTTTATATTTGTATTTTGTAATAAATTCTTCATAATTTGTTTGAGCATTTTTCTCATTGGATTTTATTGCTGAGATATATTATTAAGACTTACTGCCTGTTTGACATGGTCTGTTCCTTTTGACTCAGATTTACTGTTTTATACTATTTCTTAAGGTACTGTTGCCATGCCTTCTCCAAAGTAATTGCTTGTAAATACCTGCAATGGCCTCAGTGGTATCTTCTGGGAGGTGTAGGAGAGGCTGTTCACTTTGCTGATACTTCAGCCAAGTTTGGTTTCCATTATCTGTATGTTTTCCAGTTCAGTAACACTGCGCTCCATTTTTAAGGTTCTACTTGCACATATTGCTTTGAAATGCAAATACATTAGATTCTAAGCATGCTTTATTGGTGGGTTTTTATTTGCATTAATATATAAATAAAGCGGGTAACACAAGGAAGCACACCGAGACTGTACAATAATACAATGCTGGTGTGATAAAGAAGTTGGCCTTACACAGAATATAATAAATACTGAACTTCTTTAACACATTTATAAACACATTTTACTTGACAGTAAAAAAAATTGTTTCATAAGATCAGTTATAAGGGGGCTCTATGTTTCTATTGTTTCTGATGCTTAACCTGGAGCTGACTAGCTCTTAATGAATGGCAGATGAAGCAAACTTTAATGGTGCCTTATAACTTAATGCAGTGGAATGTGTTGCAAAGGAATGGCATTCACTCCAGTGTCAAAAAAAGTTTGTCATGTTCTTTTTATAACAAATAAAAAAACAAACAAATACAAAAAGTATTGTAAAAGTGACACCTATATTGGCTAACTATAAATATACATTGCAAGCTTTCGGAGCACCAAGGCCCCTTCGTCAGGCAAAATACAAATGAAAGCTAGAAAGACACAGCAAATATTCTGTTAGATCAGTGAAAGGTATTCATGGGCAATAAATTAGGAAGTTACAGTTAGATAGAGATAAGAGAAAATTAATTAATACTTACCGAGATTTTCTTTTCCTGGCCATACCCCCTGGCAGCATAACAATTTGGGTTTTATCCCTGTACTGGTCGGACACAGAAGGGTTAACAAGCAATCTTACAAATACCCACCCCCTTCCCGCCCTCACCAGTCTTTACCTGATGTACTGGACGGACAATGAAAAGGGTGGGCATGCTGCCAGGGGGTATGGCCAGGAAAAGAAAATCTCGGTAAGTATTAATTAATTTTCTCTTTTCCTGGCCATCCCCTGGCAGCATAACAATTTGGGTTAGTACCCTAGCAATTAAATGGGAGGGCAACTGAATGATGCTTGATAACAGAATTTAATTAGGTTACAGCTGCGGCCTGCAGTACTGAACATCCAAACTGCGCCAAAGACGCAGATCTAATATCTAATTTGTAATGTTTAATAAATGTGTTTGGAGTAGCCCATGTTGCAGCCCTGCAAATTGACTCAGGTTGTGCTCCTGCTTCTGCTGCCCATGACGATGCAACGGCCCTTGTGGAATGTGCTTTGATCCCCTCAGGCACCGGCTTACCCTGTTCTTTATAGGATTTCTGTATTGCCGTCACTATCCATCTCCTTAATGTTGCCGTTTTGGCTGCCTCTCCCTTCCTAGCCCCTGCTGGGACTATAAACAGCCTATCAGTCTTCCTGATGCCCTCAGTCCTTTGGAGGTACATCCGTAGACAGGCATGCACATCTAGAGATCTCCATCTCGATTCCTCTTGTGTCCCAACCTCCGGAATGAAGGCTGGTAAAACAATCGGCTCATTCATGTGCAGAGAAGAGACTACCTTAGGCAGGAATTGTAATATTGGTCTAAGGACCACTGAATCCGCTTTGAAGATAGTATAAGGAGGCTTAGATGATAAAGCTTGTAGCTCACATGCTCTCCTGGCTGATGTCAGAGCTACTAATAGGACAGTTTTTAGGGTGGCATTCCATAGTGTGGCCTGTTCAAGAGGTTCAAAAGGGCTATCCACAAGAGCATTCAGGACTAAAGGCAAGTCCCAAACCGGAGTGAGTGGCTTAAGTGGTGGAACAATCCTGATTGCTGCTTGAAAGAATCTGGAAACCAAGGGTTCCACTATCCATCTTCTTCCCAGAATCGCGGATAATGCTGACAATTGTACTCTGAGTGTACTCAGGCTCAGACCCTTCTCTAGGCCTGACTGTAGGAACTCAAGAATGTTTGGCACTGATGGGTTCCACAAATCCACAAAATTCTCACTTGCCCATGCCTGAAACACTTCCCAGATCATGTAATACCGGTGAGATGTATTTGCCTTCCTTGACCTCAACAATGTGTTAATCACAGCCTCAGAACAGCCTTGTTGTCTTAACCTTCCCCTCTCAGCTTCCAAGCCATCAGGTTCAACCTGGCGGGGTTCGGATACCACAGAGACCCCTGAGACAGAAGATCCTCCCTGTCTGGTAGGCGAAAGGGATTGTCTGCCGCCATCCTCCTCAACAATGGATACCACGGGCGACGTGGCCAGTCTGGAAGTACCACCACTGCTTCCATCCTGGTGAAAAAGATCTTCTGTAGAACTCTGAATATCAATGGAAAGGGGGGAAAGACATATGCACATAGACCTGTCCAATCCTGGACTAGCGCATCCACTGCTGTCGACTGGGGACAAGGGAACCTGGAGAAGAAGTTCCTCACTTTCCGGTTCAAGGCTGTAGCCATCAGGTCTACCTTCGGGCATCCCCACCTGGTTATGATCATAGTGAATACTTCTGGGTGAAGACTCCACTCTCCACCGTCGATCCGCCTCCTGCTGAGGAGATCTGCCTGTACATTCATTACTCCCGGTATATGAAGAGCAGTGATGTGTAGTAAATGATTTTGAGCAAACTCCATGATCGGAAATAATTCTGTCATCATACTGAGGCTCCCTGTGCCTCCCTGTCTCTTTATATATGTGACTGCTGCCACATTGTCCGAGCGGACTCTGACAGAGTGACCTTGTAGCTCTTTCCTGAAAGCCTGAAGTGCACATGCCACTGCCCTCAGCTCGAGGATATTTGATGGAAGATAGGACAGCTCCCTGGCCCAAGTCCCTTGGACTGACAGATCTGCTATGTGGGCTCCCCATCCTTGACCTGAAGCATCGGTGAACAGCTCTACATATTCCGGCTCCTGCAGAGGCATTCCTCTCCTTAGGTTGAACAGAGTTGCCCACCACTGCAGATGATGCTTCAGCTTCCAAGGCAACCATATTGTCTGATTCCAGTTCAACTCTTGATGCTTCCATTGGTCCAAGAATACACGCTGGATTGGGCGCATTTGCCATCTTGCCCATTTGACCAGTCCTATTGTTGATGTCAGGGAGCTCAAATATTTCATTAATTGTCTGGCAGATAGATAGTCTAGTTCCAGCATGGTCAAAGTCATCTCCCTGACCTTGGAGATTCTTGCCTGAGGAAGAGATATCATTCCTAAGACTGTGTCTATAGAAGCTCCTAAGTATGTTAATCTTTGGACTGGACTCAACTGACTTTTGGTCTCGTTGAGAATCCATCCGAACTCTTGGAGAGTTGCTTTGACCTTGTCTCTGTGCTGTATTAAGATGTCTTTTTGTCTTGCCACTAATAAGAGGTCGTCTAGATAGTGATATAATTCTAGACCCTCTTCTCGAAGCTTTGCAATAACCAGCACCAGCACCTTGGTAAATGTTCTGGGAGATGTGGCCAGCCCGAAGGGCAGGCAAGTGAACTGTAGATGATGACAACCTATTGCAAAACGAAGAAACCTTTGATGTTCTAAGGCCACCGGCACATGCAAATAGGCGTCCTTCAAATCGATTGTACAAAGCCAGTCTCCCCTGTGTATGGCTGCCTTTATAGTCTGAATCGTCTCCATTTTGAAGCTTTGGATCTTTAGTCCCTTGTTCAGCTTCCTTAAATCCAAAATGGGCCTCATCTCGCCTGAAGCCTTCTCTACCAGAAACAGAGGGGAATAAAATCCTCTTCCCCTCTCTTCTAACGGAACCTCTACTGCTGCCCCCTTGAGAAGTAAGTCGGAAATGTATTGCTTCATAATTTCCCTGCTCGCCACAGATCGTGGCCAAGGGGTAACAAAAAAATTGTGAGGGATTGGCTTCTGTATGAATTCCAGCCGGTAACCCCTTCTCACAATGGACAGAACCCAGGAGTCCTGAAAATGTCTCGCCCAGACTTCCTGAAATTGAAGAAGCCTTGCTCCTACTCTTGGAAGCTGGACAGGCCTCCCGTCATTGTGACTTCTGCTGGGACTTGGGAGATCTTGGGGCCTTGGCCTTTCCACCTCGAAAAAAACCAGACTGCCCTGTCTTCCAAGATGATGACCTAAAAGTCTCCCTACCAGGCCTATAAGCTTTAAAGTCGTCCTTTTTCTTTGAAAAATACCTGTCTGATTGACGTTTTGGGGGATCTTTAAATCTCCTTGGAGCCTGTGGAAGGAATGTGCTCTTTCCTCCAGATGATTTGGATATTATATCCTCCAAAGCTTTGCCAAATAACATCTTGCCCTCAAATGGTAGCCTGCATAATGCATTCTTTGAGGCAGTGTCTGCAAACCAGTACTTAAGCCAAAGGGCTCTACGAGCCACTACTGATGAGGCCATAGATCTCGCAGACAATCTTGTTAAATCGCCAGCGGCCCCCAGGCAAAAAGATGTCGCCAGTCTCAGATCCTCCAGAGCTGCCAAAATCTTCTCACGAGGCTCCCCTTCTCTGGTCCTCTGCACTAAATCCTCTATCCACATTGACAGGGCCTTGATCACTGAAACTAATGATACTGCCGGTCTCAACATGGCTCCAGTCATCATGTATAACTTTTTTAATTCTGTTTCCATCCTTCTCTCCATTGGCTGTTTCAGGGCGGAAACATCGTCTATTGGTAGTGCAGTCTTTCTGGACAATCTAGCTACTGGAGCATCAACTGTTGGAGGATTGCTCCAAATTTCCTGGGATTCTGGAGGAAAGGGATATAGCTTCTCCATCTTTGCCTCTACCGGAACTTTCCTAGACATCCTTTGCCATTCTGCAGAAATGACATCTTGCACCTCCTTATGCACTGGGAAGACATGTTTTTTCTTCCTGGCAAAAAACACACCTGTGTCTGTTTGGTCCTGCTCCTCAAGGACTAATGTGTGTCTCACTGCCTTAATAAGGTCTGGAACAAATTTCATATCAAAAAATGAATTCTCTTCCTCCTCATCTGAAGAAGAAGAGTCTGAGTTAATCACCTCAATCTGATTAGAATGCGGGTCAGCAGGCATCTGATTTTCAGAACCCTTTGCCTCTTGAATTCCTAAGGCTACTGCCTGTTTAATCCAGGCTAATAAGTCTGACTGAGAAGCATCCTTAGACGTTGAAGGAATGTCTTGAGCAGGTATACGCTTCTGAGCAGGTGGAATATCAGCGTCACCTTCCAAAATCTCTGCAATACAGTCACCACATAATCTCTTGCCTGGTAATGTAGGCTTTTTGCAGGCTTTACAGGCTCTAATGTCCTTATCCTGAGATCTTTGCCTTTTCCTGGCAGTATCTTCAACAGGTGAAGTAAGCCTAGAATGACAAACACCCAATTAGTAATGCACTTTTTTCGACGCAAAAACACTCAGTAGCTCTAAACCCACCGTGAAGCCTTCGAGGTAGCAGCTTTCTCGGCAGCCGGATCCATCACAGATGCGTCAATGCGGGTGCAAAGGCAAAACTGCACCCGTTCGGAGGCAAAATAAGGCGCCCTTTGATGACGTATATGCTTTCTTGCGCCACTACAGACGCAACCTCCCCCCGGCTGTACAGGGACCCACTCCTGAGAAGGCGCTATGGCGATCACAACGGAGGGGCTTCAGGCAGAGAAAGTGCATGAAAAACTGTGCCTGGAATCTGGTCCCGAAGAACCAAGTGGGTAGAGCATACAAATCCCCGGTCCGGCCAGGACAGAAGGAAAAAAGACTGGTGAGGGCGGGAAGGGGGTGGGTATTTGTAAGATTGCTTGTTAACCCTTCTGTGTCCGACCAGTACAGGGATAAAACCCAAATTGTTATGCTGCCAGGGGATGGCCAGGAAAATACAATGAATTAGGTGGGTTGTAAATAGTTCAGGGGTCTGGATTCAGTCAGGTCAGATAGTGTGACATGAAACATGACCCTAAATTAAGACCCTGTCTTAATGTGTTAAATAAAAGTCCAAAATCAATGTGAGTCCAAGGAAATTATGGTTTTCCCCAACAAGTCCAGCAAATCTTTAGGCTCTCCTCTGCCCATTTATAATAATCTTCCAAAAAACAAGGTTCGCTGTGTCCCTCAAAATGACAACTATTTTGAGGAAGGGGAATAACAGAAAAAATATATAGTGTAGTATATTAAACACTTAAAATTTTCACCCTTAGTGATATTGACAACATCCAATGTGGTATACATGATAACATGTACTAGGTGCTCTACAGAAGGCATAAACATTGGTGAAACAGGATAAAAATTGTGCACATGGATGAACCATCACAGATATAAAATCAACACCAAATCATGTGATACACCAGTAGGGCAACATTTCTGCAGTCAAAATCACAGTCTTCAGGACATGCAGGTCTTAATTCTAAAAGGGAACTTTAAAACTGAACGGGAAAGGAAGAGTTATGAATTCAAATGTATGGAGTTATTTAACACATTAAGACAGGGCCTTAGTTTAGGGTCAGGTTTCATGTCACACTATGTGACCTGACTGAATCCAGACCCCTGGACTATTTACAACCCACCCTAATTCATTGTATTATCTCTACAATTGATCTCTTTCTATTTGTAACTTCCTAATGTATTGCCCATGAATACCTTTCACTGATCTAACAGAATATATGCTGTGTCTTTCTAGCTTTCATTTGTATTTTGCCTGACGAAGGGGCCTTGGTGCTCTGAAAGCTTATCATGTTCTTTTTCAAATGCGCTAAACTAAACCATCTGTACAAATCCCAGCATATTAATGTGTCTGGTTGCTGTTGGCATACTGGTACTGTAGGTGCAGATCAGTAACTGCTGGTCGGAAACAGGTTAAAGTTTAACTAGAAGCTCTTAGGTGATATCACATTAGCTTTTTTTATGCTAAATAGATCATTAATAACTTTTTAAATCATTTATAACCTTTCTGCAGATTGAATCTATGGCACTGAATCATTTGTTAACTTTGGGTAAAACTGAAGCACATGGAATACTTAAACGGTGATGACACTACTTTCACCTTACCAGTCCATTTGCAAGTTAGCCTTTTGGTCTGCAAAGCTCAGGGCAATAAGGGGGAAATGTATTAAATTTGCAAAGAGAACCAATTTGCAAATAAAAATTTGCATGCCGCAATGTAATATTTTTCCTTAGGCTTTTATCGCATTGCAAATCTTAATTGCACATTGCTAACCTTTAAAACCTTTAACAACTTTTTCATTAAAAAGTTGTATTACATACACTGCTCACTATCGCTGCTGTCGTGTGAGGAGCAAAGTGTTAGTGATCAATATTACATTGCCCCATAAGGCAATAAATCAATATAAGACTTCTGCTAGCATTTTATCATTTTCCTTAATGTAAAACCAAAGCAACTAACTCTAGAAAATAGAGGTGCTGGACACTTTTTTTTAAAGATGATTGCTGAGGGAAAAAAAAGCATACAAAATAGAATTATACTACTAATTCAAAAAAGTTTGCATTTATATTGGCATATATAAAAAACATTAATTGAAATAAACAAATCTGAAATAGTATAGTTGTTTAGGATGAAGAAAGGCCCTACAAGTTCAGCTCTATGTAAAGAATTTTGCCTTTTCTTAAACTTATCTACAGTATAGTGCTACCAATTCTATATTTTCAAATAGAGAAATCCATAAATTTACTGGTGTCACTGTAAGAATTAAATTAACCCTTTCCTCATTATACACATATAATGTGTATTATATATATATATATATATATATATATATATATATATATATATATATATATATATATATATATATATATATATATATATATATATACACATATATATAAACAAATCCACGAGGAGCCGGCACTCACGATAAAGCGTATAAATTTGCCTGGGTGCACAATAACAAAAACCTCTCAAAACACTTGCAAAGAAGATCAGCACTTCAAGGTCTTGAAAAAAAAAACTTCATTTATTTAGCAACAAACTGACGGTTCGGCTGACTCCTCAGCTTTTCTCAAAGTGCCAAATACAATTTAAACCATGTCTTTTAAACACTGGCTGGCGGGAAAACCACCAGCTGTAACGATATCACATGCTTAGAGTTATAGTTAAACATCAATTAAATAGTTGACTACTATTTTAGTACGGGTTCTGAATACACAAGAGGGCCCATAATCGGGGTTATGTTTGTTGGTGGCATTTTAGCTTTGCTCTTAATTCTTATTTGTCAGTGGTGGAAAAGAGAGGTTGTAGGGAGGGAGAATCCATAGCAACAGCAGTCTCCCGTCTCCTTCTAAGTCAGTGATTATATCATACAACAGAGCAGAACAGTGGGATGTTTGGTAGGTCGTATACTTATATAATTTAGGGAAACCAGAACTTGAGGTCACCTGGGGTTAGTTTGCATTCATAGATAGGCCGTTCACGGCTGGGCTATAGCCTAATGGGATTAATTATAGAACCAAGAGATAATATACCAATATGAGTAAAGTTTTATAGTCCAACTAAAGTAGAGGAGCCCGTGTTTGTCTCAACGATTTTCACAGGTGCAATTTAACTAATCGTTTGCCTGAGTGCAGGTTTAATGTGAATAGAAAAAATGTAGATTGAACTGGTAACATTTATGAAAAGTTTTGTGAAGCACCAGGATAGTGTTAACAACATTATTGCTTTTTGTTATTTGTTTTTAATCTTGTCTGTGTAATAAATCTGATGTGTATGTACTGATATTTTGTATACAAATTGACCGGATGTAATCATAGCCGAATATTTAATTGATGTTTAACTATAACTCTGAGCATGTGATATCATTACAGCTGGTGGTTTTCCCGCCAGCGAGTGTTTAAAAGACATGGTTTAAATTGTATTTGGCAACACTGGGGTTTTCATACAAAAAAAACGTTACTATGCATAACCTATGCATATAACTTAATAACACGTTTTGTTTTGTATAAAAACCCCAGTGTTGCTGGTCTTTTTTTCGATATATATATAATATATATCCGTGCACTTGATAATGTTTCTGTGTGCGTTATGTTATATGTGTGTGTGTATGTACTGTATGTATTTATATAGCCTTTGCAATTTTCCGGTTTGCACTCATAACCTATTTCAATGAAGTCATTTGATGTGAGAAACAATCAGAGTGTGAAATTCACTGCCAGAGGAAGTATTGGCTGCAAACATCAACTAGTTGATACTACAAATATCAACTAGTTATTATTATAGGTAAGTTTCTTGTAAAAATGAAAGGGGTAGTTGTATGGAAGTGCTAGTTTCTCCTGGAAGAGCCGTTAGCATATACAGTATATGGAAATATTGCCACTGGCTTTCAGGAATCTGTTTAAGCTGACCTTATCAGTTCTTGATGTAATTTCACAGCAGGTTAAATCCTTCTGATGGACAGGATGGAGATACCTAAACATTTTATTTCTGTATCAATATCGCATACCGTGGACAGCAGTGTTTCTCACCCTAATGTTGCTGGACTTCAACTTGCAGCATAATAAAACATATTATAAGGGGTCTAAGGAATATCGGCAACTGTTGTAAGCAATATCAGTGCTGGATTTTTCAAGTTATACTGTCTGATGCACTGTTTTCCCATATCTCACCAGCAGCCCAATGAATCAGGTACGGACTGAGAATGCAGGTCCGATCTGAGAAATAAAATAGGCCCTGGCATTTCAGGTACACAAAGGCCCAATCAGCCCACATAGAGGCCCAAACAGCCCCCACCAGCCCACTAAATACTGACTTTCTATGGTACCTTATAGCAGCCCCTCTGGCATTTGCCAGAACCCACAGATTGCCAGTTGGGCCTGAAATGAATGCTACAATGATTATCTTGTCTCCTTTGGATCAACTCATCTAACTGTTCAGTTTTGTTTTTAATTTGGAACCCAAACTTGTATATTGCCCCTTCATAGATGTCTGTGTTAACTGCCCTGAAACTGCTAGTGAAATCATGGGGGTCATTATTTATCAGTTAAAAAACTCACTGATTACAGCATTTACTGTTGATAAACAATACTCCCCTGGCTGGGTCAGGGTGACTCCCATGAAAAGCTACAAAAGGGCTTGGAAACTTGGAAAAAGGGAGTTGGAAACTTTATGGGCAACAGAAACAAAACAATATGAATAAAAGTTGATGAATGTCTAAGCAGCATCAGAGGAATAACAGGAACTAATACATCCATTGTAATGGCAATTATAACTGTAAACAGATATTGGTGAGAATTGCATAGTTTTTGGTAGGTATACGACCAGCTTTACAGAGCTGCTCCTGAGAAAAAGAAAAGTAATTCAGCTTTAACACATTTTTTTAAATAGAAGGCAACTGATAAAATCCTTACTTGTAGGGCTCTATTATCATCTGATTTGATAAACTGCGTAGATATGTTATATATGTTCACAGCCTTCACATGTTTTAAATGTATAAATGACTGTATGACCCTTGGGCATTCCAGCTGTGTAGAACTACAGCTTCTGCTCCCGACTGCTCTGCAGCATCTGAAACACAGAACCTTGTATTATATGCCTTATATGTTTAATCTTTCCTTGTTGAAGACTGATCAGAATATATGTAAAATGATTATCTGCCACTTCTGGAACAGTCTGCACTGAATCATAGCATAATATGTTGTTAGTCCCCCCTGGCAGAAAACAAAATCAGGAGCGAAATTGTGACAGGTGCATGACTATTGTTGGACAGCAAAGCCTGCACGACAGCCTCTAATGTGATTCTGCACCACAAACTATACGAGTTCAAGCGCCACAGATAAAATACATTATTATTATTATTATTTTCTGTCAGCTAAATACCCAGAGGTGAGATTGGCACTCAACACATGAAGTAACAGCCGGTAGATATCAGAGTCAGATCTCAGACAATAAATCATAAACTGTCAGCTAGAGCACGGTGCCAATGTTAATGACCACATTGTGCAAAAACAAGTAGGTGCTTAGAGGAAGAACAGTTCCTAGAATAATGGCATTCTGAGGACTGGAAAAGGGGTGTTATCATCAAACTCCGATCTCCATAATTTCACCTTAAAATGGATGAATTTGAAAAGAGATTAATGAATTAAAAAAGGCCAAAGCAATAAATACAGTATACACAGTAGCGTAACTAGTTGTTGCTGGGCCCCATAGCAAATTCAATTTAGGGCCCCAAAATATTTATAAATTGGCCTATTTTACCAAGATATATTAAAATTGCTAATTAATAAGGGTCTCACTGGGCCCCCTACACTCCTGGGCCCCCCTGCAACCGCAGGGTCTGCTTCCTCTATAGTTACGCCCCTGAGTATACAGTTACAAATACGTGCTAATTGTTAAAGGAGAACTAAAGCTTTACTAAAGAAGTAGGGTAGAAATGTTGTACATTATGTTTTGGGCTTCTGTACAAGCCCAAAGCAACCACAGCCCTTTAGCAGGGAAGAACTGTGTCTCCAAAGATGCCCCAGTAGCTCCCCATCTTCTTTTCTGCTGATTCACTGCACATGCTCTGTGCTGCTGTCACTTACTGAGCTTAGGGACCAATGCACAATATACAGTACTCATAGAATATAAATGTCAGTATAAGGCTGATTAGTAATTAATACAGATAATTACTACTTGACAGCACAGCATCAATATATATATATATATATATACACTAACATCAGAATATAATAATCAGCCCTGTATCTTATATTACAGATAAACCTCGTTTTCTGCTTGATAATTTGCGACAACCCCCTAAGCTTAGCTTCTCAACAGCCGCTCAGAGCCCACTGATCATGTGAGTACTGCAGACACTTTCCAAGATGGTGACCCCCTGTGACAAATTTAAAGTCCTGGATCATTGCTGCTGTTGAGAAACAGAAACTTTAGGATGGTGCAATTAAGTATGTAAAATATGGCATTTTTAGCCATATTCATTTTTAGGGTTTAGTTCTCCTTTAAAGAGGAAAGAAGGAAGCTCTAGCAGGGTGGGATCAGTCTGTGAGACCAAACTGAGGACTCAATTAAGCATGTAAACAGTGATGACCATAAGAGTTGAAGTGAAAATGCGAATTTGAATGTTTGAATTTTTTTTAATCAAAACTCTCAAATTCGAATTGTGAATTGTCCAAACTCGATTTGAGTTTTAATTTTAATTTGAGAGTTATCATACTCTGGCCGTTTAAGAACTCGAATTTGACTATTTGTTTGACTTAAAACCTGTCAAATTACTGTATACGTCAATGGGAAAGGTCCAGGGATCAATTTGGTGATGTTTGCAGCCTTCCTGACATTCAAATTTTTTTTGGAGAAAAAAACTAGAATCGAGTTTTCGAATTCAAATCGAGTTTTTATAATTTGAATCAAATACAATCCGAGTTTTCGGGTCGATTCAATTTGTCAGACTTTAAAAAAATTGATTTTAATAATGAATTTCAATTGGTCGAATTAATGGGAGTTTAAAAAAATCACATGAATTCGAGATTCGACCCTTGATAAATGTGCCTGCCCATGTATTGTGTATTAGTTCATAGGCAAATGACTAAATCGTGCAAATGTAGTATCAGCTCAGAGCTATCTAAACAAAGTATTTTTCTCCTTTATTTACTTAATAGAAAGGTATCCTTTGAGCAATGATCCATATCACCCTATTTGCCATATCTATTTTTTTAGACTGTAAGCTCTACAGGGCAGGGACCTCCTCCTTCCCACTTTCCATATTTATTATGTGATTTGTCTTCCCAGTTTATACTTTTGTATGTATGTATATATATATATATATATATATATATATATATATATATATATATATATATATATATATATATATATATATATATATATATATATATATATATACAAACAGTCTATATTATGTTGATGTTGGGAAAAAAGTGATCAGGTTTATTAATCCGACGTCTCAAGGACAAAAAGGTTCCTGTAGCGAAAACGTCGGATTAATAAACCTGATCACTTTGAGCACCCAGGTTGTGAATTTTTTTGAGGTGTGCAGCCTGCCTCTATCGTATATTATATATATTCAACTACATACTGGTGCACTCAAAAATCCTCAGGTAGTCACTGCCTGGGTGCTGGTTAAAAATATCATATAGAAATCCAAAAAAGAACCGCACTCACAGGACTCGATCAAAGTGTAGAAAATAATATATGTTTATCTCAACATTTCGGCTCCAAACTCCTGAAGACAGCTTGAGTTTGGAGCCGAAACGTTGAAATAAACAAATATTATTTTCTACACTTTGATCAAGTCCTGTGAGTGCGGTTCTATTTTGGATTTATATATAAATATATCTATATATATCTATATATATCTATATATATCTATATATATATATATATAGATATATATATATATAGATATATATATATATATATATATATATATATATATATATATATATTGTGCTTTTATGCACTGTTAACAGCGCTTTACAAATAAAGATATACATACATACGTACATACAGGGAAGTCACTATTCTCCACAGCAGCTGGGGCAATCAATTTAAAAGTCACATCTTTTGTAAAAAAAAAAAAGATACATGTGACAAGAGATGTCCCTAAAGCCCATTCACAAACCATTGAAATATCACATGTGACTTTGAATGTAACAGAAAGAGAAGATTTGCCATCAGGTCACTGGGATGCAAGTGTTGTGTACTGCAGATAAAATATTCAGGGGGATGCACTGAATACTCATTCATGCTGGGTGGTAGGACGGTGCATTAATAGTGCTTAACCCACTGTGTCTGTTTCATACACACATTTCTAAAGAAGGAATAAATAGTTTTGTGGGAAAATAAAAAATGCAATAGAATAGATATGGGGGAATATATAAATACTAACCCTATTTAGTAAATTCCATTGCAGCGTTGTGCCTCCAAAATCATGCTCGACAGTGGAATTGTCAGGATTATTAACAAGTGTTAAAGGACATGCATAGGCAAAAAAATAAAATCCCATTTTTACTTTAATGAAAAAGAAACCTATCTCCAATATACTTTAATTAAAAAATGTGTACCATTTTTATAAGAAACCTGACTGTATGCAGTGAAATTTTCCCTTCATTTACTGCTGTGGATAGGAATTGTCAGATGGTCCCTAACTGCTGAGCAGGGAAACAATCATACTTATGAACAGCAGGTGGAGCTCCCGCCTTATTTACCAGCCATGCAGAATTCAAGCAGCTTTGTTTATAACGATCCCTAAGCAATCCAGACCACACTGAGCATGTGCACAGTCTTAGTCTTGCAAAGATGTTTAATACAAAATGGTGACCCCCTGTAGCCAACTTTGAATGCATAAATTATTTGTTTGATTAGGCTTGTGGTGCAGTAAGTTCATGTTTATATTTAGTGTACAAAATACAGCATTTCTAGCCTTATTCTATTTTAGACTTTACATGCCCTTTAAAGCATGATGGGAGTTTCATTGGCCCTGTCTCTTGATTTTACTTGATCATTGCTGAAAATATACTTTCAGCTTTTAACACCTGACCAGCCTTACTGTATATATCATCTTCTGAATTTTGATTACATGTTAACATGGGCAAGCAAAAAATAAGCCTATGATTAAGTGCTTGAAAATATGAAATGCATCAGGCATGATTCAGTAAAGTAATGTTTTTCATTTAAATCCACCAAAGACAGTACTCCAGGATACAGAGGAAAGGTGCTGCATGATTTAATAGAAGTAGGTGCTTGATGTTATCTCGCATTAGGGAAAGGTCTGTGGAGCAGCACCCAGACTAAGATGAGAACCCAGTGAATATTACATAAACATTTCAATCAAAGAGAATAGGATATTGATGGGTTGTGGTATCAAAGAGAGGCCAGGGCACAGCTACACCTGGAGCATACTTAATTTAGCTTTGTGCTCTTCTTATAGAGTTACTTGAGACTTGAAATGAATCTCTTCCCTGTTCAGAATATTAGATTATAAAACAAAGATTTTATATGGAATATGAGAATTTGATGTTTGCTAGGATTAGATCGAGGATCTGCGGGATGAGATAGCATAGATCAATACACTCTAAGGGGCAAATTTACTAACCTCCGAAAATTGGCCAGCGATGGCTTTGATCACAGCGCAACACTTCGCTAGGCGTAGATTTGCCAGGACAACGCTAATTCACGAAAATCCGAAGTTGCGTCCATGGCGCCGAACGCTGGCAAAGTTGCGCTAGCATTACTGTGCCAAGCAAATCGAAGTTACGCTAGCTTTGCCTAATTTGCATACGGTGGGAAGTTAAAGTTTAATGGACATATACTTTGCAGCAAATACACACTATCTTACTAAAAGTAAATAGAGTTGTTACATTGCCCTACACATGAGCCCATTGTATAGTTTATGTGCCATATGTTAGGAAATGTAGGGGGGAAGTGGGTTTCCCCAAACAATTTTTACGCTATTTTGCAGCCTATCACCCTGAAAAAAGGAAAAGACACTAGCATTTTTTGGGACTTTCAACTAAATTTTGAGGAAGTCCAATCTACTCTATTGCACTTCGCCTGGTCTGAGGTGGCGAAGGCAAGTCTGGCGCAAGAGGTAACGTTCAGTAAAACCTGCATCTTAGTGAATTTGTGTAGTTACATCCATTTGCCAGAGCGCAAATTCGTCAGGTGTTGGGGAGTGAAGAACCACAAGAGTGCATCTCTTTCGCTTGCGAAGTTACGAAATTTTCGCCAGTGTTAGTCACTTCGCCCCCCAGGCTGGTACTATAGGGTTCTTTAACAAAGCATCTTTTTCACCTGATATTAAATCAGGTATATTAGGAGGCTAATGAGAGCAAAAATATAATTTTTCCCAGTCAGGTAGGGTTGTGCCAACTTTTCTCTGAAAAAAAAATACAGGCCTTCCTATGTGTTTATGTTTCTAATAGGATTGTCATCAAGTATCATTCTTACTGTCCTGACTGGTGAAATACCGTCCAGGTGGCAAGCCTAGTCTATCCTTTCACAACAAGAAGAGCTCAAGAAATTTGCAGTTGCTTGAAATAAAACAGACAGAATATTTCTTCTCTGTTGTGTCATCTCCTTGAATCCAAATACACACCGGACTAAAAAAGGTATAAATTCATGAACTTCAGTGTTTCAAAACAACAGTTTTATCACTGCCGACCCAGAGTAATGCAAAGCAAAAACACTGAAACAAAAACATTTGAATGCTAAAAATAGAGACAATTTAGGACATGACATGACCCAATATACCCCATCACTCTTGGGTGTCTCCTTTCTAGGTAAGGGGTTCAGAATATTCCACCAAAATAACTAACCGTTGGAAGTTATGCACACATGCAAACACTACCTAAATACTCTAAATTCTGAGACAAAGGTCATCATTTGTTTTTAAGAGATTGTGGATTTTCCTTGGATCAACATTTTCTTATGCTGAAATGAAATAATGCAATCTAGACTATTGTATATGATATTTGTATACTAACCATTTCATATAATCACTGTGCTTCAGCTTTCCATAATTGTATTGTTTCCCTGATGGTAAAGTAAACTGTCCTCATTCTAAGGAACTAAGCTCGTGTGTAAAAAAATAAGAATAGGAAATAGAGTTCTTGACTTTTTTTATGTTTTAACTTTGAATATGTTTATATTAAGTTATATCCCCTCCTGATCCCCTCTTTACTGCTGCAAAAACAAACCCAACAAAGTAAATATATGGCCATGATTATACACGCTCTTCTTTAATACTCTGTAAGCCTTTGAAAAAGCAGGTTTTATTTCAGAATGCCAGAAAGACATATGGTTTAAACATCCTCCCAAAAACAGTCTTTTATTAAGTGGTTGCAGAATCCTATAGCCATATATTTTTGGAGCCAGTTTTATTCCCTGGACTGCCCCCTTTTCCCATAATGCATCTGCAACTTCAGTAGTCAAAATATATTCTATATGTAAAACAGATGGGCTTCGGTTTTGAAATCCCCTTTGCTTTTGGACATAAGACTATTAGCCATACAAAAACCACCCATATAAAAGTGCAGGCAACAAAAGTACAAAATGTACAAGTGTGCTGTGCCATTGCCAATAATGTAAATTGCTGTGTTAAATTATTCAAAATTGTACAACTGCATAAAAATGGCCCAAGAATATAATTTCACAATTTACCCATGAGATCTGAGATGTCACTGCTTCACTCATCTGTTAAACTTACTGTGCATTCTGGTTTCCACCCTGTCTCAACTAAATTATTGTTTATAAGGAAGGGAAGAAGCCAGCCAGGCTACTGAAGAAAGTATGGATGCTCCCATAAGGAAACAGGCACAGCTGTCTGCCGCACACATCAACAGCCGCTCCACCAATCTGCTGCATTTTTTTTTCTCTATTCTCTATTGTAACAAGGTAGGTAAAAATCTGTCCATAGTTGTTGCTTGCACTTAGTGGCACATTTTTATTGTGACGCTAGGCTAAATTACAGGGAAAAAAAGCTGCCTGGTCAGTAGAAAAATAAACTGCAACAATTTTTTGCAATAACAAACTGAGACGGAGGCATTTTATTTCCAATAGATTAGCCACAATAGTGCAAGCTAGAATGCTATATTTATTTTGTAGAATGTTTTACCATACCTGAGTAAAAAGCTCTAGAAGCTCTCTGTTTGTTTAGGATAGCAGCTGCAGTATTAGCTTGGTGTGACATCACTTCCTGCCTGCGTTTCTCCCTGATCACTTATACCTCTGGGCTCAGATTACAGTAGAGAAGGGAGGGGGGGGGAGAGGAGCAAACTGAGCATGCTCACGCCTTGGGCAAGGACGTCTAACAGGAAGTCTAATACAGAAGCCCATGGGGCAAATTTACTAAAGGGCGAAGTGGCTAACGCTAGCTAAAATTCGCCAGCGTCAGGTCATTTTGCCACCTACTCTAGCGCTACTTCACACCCGTACGCCAGGCAATGTTGCGCTCTGGCGAAGGGACGTAACTAGGCTAATTCACTGAGTTGCAGATTTTCGTGAACGTTACCTCTTGCGCCAGACTTTACTTCGCCACCTCAGACCAGGTGAAGTGCAATAGAGTAGATAGGGATTGCTCCAAAAAAACTTGAAATTTTTTATAAGTCCCAAAAAATACTGGCGTCTTTTACTTTTTTAAGAGTGATAGGCTGAAAATGAGCAAATATTTTTTTTAGGGTACCCTCCTTCCCCCCTACATTTGATAACATATGGCACCTAAACTATACAGTGGGCACATGTGTAGGGTATTTGAAAACATTTATTAAGGTTCCCTGGCCTTGTGTAGTGTAATGCGTTTTCTGCTGCATATACGCCCATTGTACTTTAACTGCACGCCATATGCAAATTTCAGATCGCTAGCATAACTTCGAACCGCTGATCGTAACATCGCTAGCGCAACTTCGCAAATGATCGGTAACTTGTGCGCAACATCGGATCTTTGTGAATTTGCGCAGCCCTGTAGAAGTGCGGCGAAGTGCGGCGAAGTGCAGCAAAGTGCGGCGAAGCCAACGCTGGCACAACTTCGTAAGTACACAAGAAAAGAAATGCAGTGTTCCATTTGACAGGGGATTCAGAGCAGCACTACTTTGAGGGTTTACTGGTATATTTAGGTGGACCTTTCTGATAAGGGTTACTTAGCTATCCATCTTCAAGCAGGGGGAGGGACATTTTTCATATAGCTCTTTACAGTAAAGTGTAGACCAGATATACAAGACAAAGAAATTGTCACTAATAATCTGTTAATCAAAAGACATACTGCCAATCATGCCATTATCCAAGGGTTTTACCATAGTTGAGATAATCCCACTATTTCACACATCCTGCCATTCTCTGATATATCACATTTATCCTCTCACAACAACAGTTACTTTCACTACATCTACTGCTATATGCCAATTAAAACTGGAGGTGAGAGAAAATTAAATGCATAAAACTTGTAATAATGAAAAACTGAGCTAAAGTTCCATTCTTTACAAGAGCTAAAATGGTTACTTTTTCTTGTTGCTGAAAAAAAGAACAGCTGCCGTTTGAAACACATTTATTTATCTTGGGACCTTGAGATATCTACATTTCTGTAAAGCTTAATAAATGTAAAATACATGCTTTGGCAAGTGTCTGCAAATGAAAAGGTCATTATTTCTCTGGAAATGTTGTGTAACCCTTACTTTCCACCCAGAACTCGCTTCCACTCAAATAGTGTAGAGCGATGGTTACATCAGACACTCAGTTCCAACTGGGTCCTCCCATATATGTGTGGAGGAAGGGAGAGATGTTGTTAAACTGCACCTCTCACGATGCCAGGAATATCAATTTATTAATGGTCATAGGGTACTCACATTCAATAACAAAGTGTATCACACACTGACACCCCTTTGGAGACAGACTTGGCAGGAATCTAACCATCTCTGTGACACCCTTTAGTGGACTTGGATCCAGTGAAACATTCAGGGAAATCTTCTAACCCGATTCCCTGTTCACTATGACCCCTACACTAACAGGCAGTATGATCTGGGAGAGATACCTCCAATCTATCCTCCTGTGTTGGAGCTCAGAACTGCTATTTCTAGCTCAAACTTGCACTCCTAAAGCATACTATTTCAAGAGCTACACTTACCACTATCTCATACTTCATTCACAGTACCCTGTTCCTCAACTTCTCCAAGGTTTATCTCCTTTGGGGCCTTTCCTTACTGGGGCCTAGAAAGATATTGATTTTCTGGCCCTTATTGTCCTAACTGAGGTCTGTGTGGTCAGAACTTTTAACTCTTGACTAGCTGGTCAAAAAGAAATCAGCTGTATTTTAGTACAGTTCCCCACAGATCCAACATACTATGGAGCCCTGCAGTTGTAGCCATGTGCTATTTATTTTCTTTTTAAAGGAAAGCTAACAACAATTTCAGAATTACACACCAATAAAATATAACTTCTCTTCTAAGGAAAAAAGTGCAAGTGAAAAAGTAAAATGCACCCATTTAGAAAAGGTTGTGCACCATTAGAGTTGTAGTCCATTGTAGTCCATTACCAGATGAGACATCTATGTTATAAAGATATTTTACTAGTTGGCTATAAGACAATAAAGTAAAATAGCTGTAATTTCTGTCCTACCATCCACATTATGACATAACCCCTTGAAAGAAACTATGGAGAAGGAGGTTGCAATCAGACATGTATAGAAAACGGATTCAGACACACACTGGTTAATGCAGTCGGGGAGTATACCCTTTTATTCGGATGTGTGCGGATCCGTTTTCTATACAAATTCGTTGCTAAGGGACCCAGCCGGGTCAACGGAAGAAACGCACCACCAGTTGCAGGATTGGTGAACTACAGGTGTGCGGTAGGAGAAATTACATTGCAATCAGACATGGACATATTAAGAGATACAAGCTGACTGAAGGTGGAGAGAATCCCAGCCCGGCACAAGAAAGACATCAACATAGATTAAAGAATTCCAAGGGGGCAGTGATCATTAAAGGCTATTTAGGCATTATTTTAAATTTTTTTGCAGAACTAATAGCCAAATTCCAAATCCACAATGCCAGCGGCCCAATTAACTCAAGTGGATCTTCTAGTAAGAATTCTGTCAACTCTCTCTTTAGCCTTCACAGCTATTTTTTTTCATACTATCATTACTAAAGGCATTAGATATATTTTTGTTTGTGCAGAACATCCAGTTTGATTTCAGTGTAATATTGCAATCTGTGCTGTCCCAGTAGTTAAAGTTTGTTATGTTAAAATGTTTATGTGTTGGGACATGTAGGGTTAATTCCCCTCTGGTCTGAGCCACATGATGTGGAAAGCCCTGTTTGGACTTTAGCTACAGGGTTTCAGAGGGGCTGGGCAGGGGCCAGAGCCCTTATGCTGGTGCAGCATGACAGATACCAGAGGATGCCACAAGGTGTCGCTTCTGCACCACTTTGGTATAAAAGGAGATACCATGTGCTCTGACAGGGATTACAGATTTCTGCCATCTTATTGCTGGATGCACTTCACAGAGGAAGATTCGAGCTGGCAAGATGTAGAGGCAGGATGTCTCTGAGGCTGGGTTAGGCAGCCCCATGCCTGGGAGCTAGACCAGGAGGGTCTGAAGCTCCTGGGTTCCAAAACTGGATGTGGAATGCCTGCACTATAGACAGTGCTGGGGGCTACAGTTCAGCTACAGATTCAGCAAAGCTGCATTTGCTTGGATAAAGAATCTCATCCCTGTGGATGCCTGTTTCCGTTCTGTGAGTCTGACAGCTCTGTGTGTGAGCCCCCAGGTGAGTCTGCCTGGGGAGGGTAGACGAAAGGAAAATGATCCAGCGGGGTTTCTATTGTGTCACAGACTGTTTGTGTGCCTGCCAAAAGGGACAGAGACTCTTTGTCACCAAAGAAGTAATGTGGGATTTTGCCTGGCAGGGAATTACCAGAATAGGACTGGCACAGGTTCACCAGGGTAGTGGGTCATAATATAAGATGCATATTTGTACCTTTACAGTTTTACTCACCCTTTAATCTGCACTTTCTTTTTATAAAGTTGATACCGGTTCCTATTAGGTGGAAGCACTAACATGAGAAGAATTCCCAGTACCCTTTCACCTTGCAAAGGGGATTTAGGACCCGAGTTGGTAAAATGGTACAACCTTTGCACCAGGGGGGTAGCCAAGAGGGTGTTACATATGTTTAATGCTTATATGCTTACTCATTATTATGCTGCCACCTATTGACCAAAGCTATACGGCAAGCTCTGTATTTCTTTTTTTGTTAACTCTCCTCCTATTCCCTTCCTCATGTGTGATGTCAGTTCTTCCCAGCATCCTCTGTTCCTGCCTTCCAAGAGTGAGTAGCTACTCAGAGCTACCCTGAGGTTAGGAAAGGGAATATTCCTTTTTGACCTGCAGCGCTTATACATCCACTCCTACATTTGTCCATCCACATAAAGCAGCTTTGTGGATTCAAAGTGTCTGGTGAGTTCAACTGTCTGGCAGTTGCCCTCAGTGGTTGTTACAGCTCCATACAGGCACAGCAGGGAGGTCTCACAGGGAAATAAGCCATTATCACAGCAATTGAAGTCAGAATAAAAGCACATTTCATCAATCATTTTGCATCTATATATATATCTTAGTCATACTAGTCTTACTTATGCTATACTTATAATTATGTTTATAATATATACTTATAATATAAGGTTCTCATAATGCTATACTTATAATATAAGGTACTTATAATGCTATACTTATAATTATGTTTATGATATACACTTATAATATAAGGTACTTATAATGCTATACTCATAATATAAAGTACTTATAATGCTATACTTATAATTATGTTTATGATATATACTTATAATGCTATACTTATAATTATGATCACCTATAATGCATAGGTTCTGCTATTTCTGAGACCACCATGCAGGTCAAAATGCCACATGTGTCATAGGCCTTTTTAAAGTGCACCTTACAGTGCTGAATATTACTGGATTAACTGGATGTTGGAAGGAGTTTTACAAGCAAGGTATTGTTCTTTAATGCCATATTAGTGAATTACATTTAACTTCAAGTTTTTCTTGTCTGAACCCTCTAACGAGAACCATGCTTTAATATGTAGACTACATCTGCTTGTTTTTGCTACATGAACCTGATTTAAACTGATGTATTGGATACAACATTCCCCTTATCCCCTAGATGCTCTCTAAATAAATTCAGAAGAAAAAACAGTACACTGTTTAAAAAAGAAAGGTATCAGTGTCTTAAACTGCATACAAGGATTATTTCACAAGATATAGATTGGGGACTGGATTTACAAAATAATCACACTGGAAAATCAGACAGGATGTGTGTTTCACAGCAAATGTCTTGCTTTATCTTTCAGTTCCGATTTGCTAATTCAAGACTTATGTGATGAATGGTAACTGTATTTGATAATGTAATTGATTGACTTTAGAAACAGAAGAGTGCGTGATACTGAAGTTTTGGAATATAATGCCGATCATGAACAACAGAGTATGCAATTCCATATAAATATATATTAATGATTCGCAGATGGACTGCACAGCCTGTCATATTCACTTTAAACTACAGCAGGTAGATTGCATGAGAGTGCTCTATTTTTTTAACGAGTCACAGAAGAAGCATAATATTTGTCCACAAATATCAGTTTATCCTTTCAGCCTTCATAGAATTTTAGTCAAACCGGTTTCCTAGGGAGGGATTTTATACTCAAGTGCTGAGCCTGTTCTATACCTCTGTTGCTACACTTATATACACATGTATTTAACCAACGTATCATAACAGATATCTAAACCACCGTAAAATTGTCCCACTGAGCCCCTAGCTCTCCAAGTAGCTAGCCCAAATCAACTACACATCTTAGAATATTCACCAGTGAGAGTCCTGCGAACTAGTGTGCTGTCTTCTAGACTATACATTATTTTCAGACAGGAGGAGTGAGAACAAATTGCTGTTTTTAGTCTATTTCTTGAAAAACAAAGCCTGGTTTAGGAATCCCATAGACGCAAGCACTGGTGCCCTATGGTGAGCAAAATAATGTCCTTTAGCATCCATTAACAAAGCACTTGCACTGGTGAACCTTTGGTGTAGTCTGTGCATTGCACCTAGAGCCATATCTGTACAGTGTGTAAAGAGCAGTGCCATGGGCATGAGATTGCCATGTACGTTAATACCTGTACTTTACACATATGAGGCGTACGGTAATGGTTTAAGTTCAGAATTTCCACATTTCACCTTCCACAAATAGATTTGCAAAACTGTGGCGAAAATTCGCAGGTGAAAAAAATTTGTTGCGCATCAAAATTGGCGCGCGCATCAATTGATTCACATCAAAATTGTTATATAAATATTATTTTGATGTCCATTGACAACGCGTTTCGCAAATTTTCGCCCATCACTACAAATAACCAATCAGATGGTTCTTCTTTAAGGTCAAGGTAGTACTACCAACGCTAGCTTGAGAAAAGAACCCACCTAAGGAAATATTCAGTTCAGTGTGATTTGTGAGTTAATCTTAACTTAAAGTGTTAGTCTACTGCTTCTTCTACTTTATAAGAGTCATCAATGTACTTACAAATTGTATGTTGACTTTAGTACATAAACCTTATTGGGTGGCAGTGACAGTTTAACACTATGTCATGCTGAATAATCTTGAACTGCTGAAGTTCATGACCAAAGTGTCTATTACTAGTGATGTTAAGCAACAATGAAAGATCTGAAACATAGCAGAGGAAAATGTAACCTCTCTAAGTATTGGAGCCTATTTAAATAAGAGGAGCAGTGAACAATTAAGTTCCCCTACTTTTTTCTGAGCAAAAGGTGAAATATTAAAACAGATGCCATGAGAACAGAAATACCACTCTGTACTTAATTCATTGGGGGCAACTTTTCAATTGTTACCTGCTATATCAGACTAGATTGAGTGGTATCATGCTAGCCTAATGTAAAACACCTTGTTCCCTATTCCTTCTAGATTGGGAGGTTCTGCTAAAGGCAGGAAAAGGAGAGTTCATGCATATCCAACAATTAGAAATATGAGGCATTGACTGATATGCATAGTACCAAGAGCTTTATCATGTGGAGTGGCTAATTTAGCATGTTAATGTGTTTTCACAACTTTTACAACTGGAGTAATAGTGCCATTTGGGTACTATTGATGGTGCAGCGTCATTTGGTTCCTGAAAGAAAGAACAACAAGTAAAACAATGATGTTTGTCAAGAAGATGCAAGGCCATAGTCTTCTGAGGCCAATAGTATAGCCCAAGTAGACATGATGATCCTGGTAGTCTTCCCCAGATGCGTTAGCGCTGAAACCAGAGGTCCCTGGGACTTAGGTGGTACACCTAAGATACCTTATTATGTCTACACTTACCCCACACTTATGAAACAGGTGGAAGCTGAGTGTTATTGCTGTGGGTTGCTGGAATCCCAACAGGCTACCCCTTAACTTTCACTGGAATTCCCATGGTTAGAAAGACTTGTTCCTTCCCAACACAGCTGGAGGGCCTCGGCAATGTGTAATTAAATAAGGACTGGCGTCTGGTGAAACTGGCATAAATGTAAGAAAGCAATTTGATCAGTTCATTGTGTAAATGAATATATTGTGATAAATTTCCATAGATGCACTATAGGTCATGCACAGCCAATCAGCAGGTGAAAAAGTATTGGGCCATAAGTGTGGGTCTCTCAAAGGGAGTCTTATGAGTTTAGAGCATAATTTGCCTTTGTAGTTGCATCCTAGACATGAGCAACAACCCCAGGAACATCAGGCCAAACAAGTTCAGTCTCTGTACCCACTTTATTGGGTCTATTTTAATGATACCTTTAACCTTTACACTTTACACTTCCATCTAGCTTGGAGATGGTATGGCATATAATGTATATTGATGTCTTTGCAGATTAATTGCATTACCTGTCCTGTGAAATGTGTACCTTGATCTGAGGACAATATCTCAGGCAGTCCATACCTTTACACAATCTCTTCAGTCAGCTTCTTAGCTGTAGATTCTGCTGAAGTCCTGAACAATGGCCATACTTCTGGCCAACCAAAGAATAGATCAACACAAACTAGTACATATACATGCAACATTTGCAATAATGTGCAACGTTTTGGCATCTGAATATAGTCTACCTCGAATATCTGAAATCTATAAATCTGGGTTTGGGTATATCTAAGTTTGGGGCATTGTTCCTTCTCTTCAGCGGAGTTTGGTTCTGAAGGGCTGATGAAACAACACTAGAGGGAACAGGTAGAGCAGTTTCTTTTACAACAATAGTCATAATGATTATGCAAAATACATTACCTTAGTGCAATGAGGTCAGTGTGGACTTGATACTTGATGGCAGCAATTGCAGATGGAAGCAATAGAACAGGCGATAATTCATACAACAAATCAAAGCAAAAAAAAAAGTCAGTATATACTTACAGTCTGAAAGTTGGCAAATATACAGGCACATAGCAATACAATGCATTCCATAGTCTGAGCAGAGAAGACTGCTTATTTAAAGTTATGAAGGTACTCCTGATAAACCAATGTGAAAGGTTTTCCTCTAATAATATTGTATCTTAGTGATTTATAGGAAAGAGAGAGAGCACTTATTAACGTATTGAAACAATACCTTGAGCTTAAATTCATTGCTTTTAGTATTCGGGTCTGCCAAGGAATGATTTCAGCAATGTAGCAGTAAATGGCAGTGGCAATAAAACAACAGCAATATATCTAGCAAGGGACAAATTCAGGGACCAAACTGTATAACTACTGTTGAATGACCAAAATGACTAAACTGTGTCTCAAAAGAATTAGTAGATAAGAGTTCCATTATCGCAGACTCTGTCATTAATAATAGGTATTTGTTGCACAAACATACTTTTCCCTATAATGGTAAGAAACGTACCAATTGAATGAAGAAGACAAGATCTTTAAACATACCTCCCAACTTTTTGGAAATAGAAAGAGGGACAAAAATTTGCTGAGTGAATTTTTGATCATGCCCATTTTTGTGCCCACACCTCCTAATTACCATGTTCATTTTACAAAATGTGGCATGTTATGAAAGTTTGAACACATTTCTGTGGTTTACATGTGTTATTACAATTTTTCTAATGAAGGTGAATTGCCCTTTAAACTGCAAGTCATTTTCCAAAGAGACCTGCTTATATTAAAAAGTTACAATTGTTTCTTTGCTCATCTTAAATTGTTACAAAAGTATCTAAGTGCACCTGCCACATATTCTGGGCCCTCTGCCAAAAGCCAATTAAGTTTTAGATCAAAGAGAAACTCTGGGCATTTCAGTAACAATCCCAAACTGTGGGTTAAACTGTCAAAATTTGGGACTGTCCTGTGAAAAATATCTCACTGTATAACAGCAATAAATTGCACTCCTGCAATATACAGCCATTTCCCTGATAACACACAGGTGCAGTAAGTATGTGCTGAACTGTCCCTGCTGGAGGTTATGAAAGAACTGGAATAATTTCAGAAAATGAACAAGAGTTTTGTAATGGGGGGGGGGCACAAACCATTCTGTCTTCCATGTCTTTCACCTCTTTCTTCCCCAAGGGGCAGGGCATATAAATGGGTATAGGCAGACCTTGATCCACACCCAATGGAGGCATCTTGGATAACTGAGTTGGATGTGATCTATGGCACAGGCGCCATCTTGGTTATATTTTCCCAATAACACCTTCAACATTTATATAACATTTTTTCCCCTTACTTTTGTCTTATCCTTATTTATTGTGGCAAACCTTTTTGACTTGCAACATCATTTAACTGTTAAATACAGCAACTTTATCTAAACCTTTATTTCTTCACTTAAGGCAATTCTTCACCTAATTGTAATTTCATCCTCTAATCAACATCACATACAAATGCCATCTTTATCAGCAAACCAGCAAACAATATATTCTCATTATATTCAGAATTCACATAAGCAAAATTGGCACCATTTTTAAAACAAAAGCAGTTATACTGCAAAATATTCACATGCCTGATCCCTTATTTGGGTAGCAGAAATAACTTTCAGCAACTTTCACCAAACCTTTAAACTATAAGTCACAATGCCAGAAATACTACTCCATGCGACTGTACTTAAGCCATTCACATATAACTTTTATCAACACATTATGCTAAACATTAGCAGACAAACCAACTGAAACTTCATTATTTAAACCAGTATGCTCAAAAAGAATTTTCAGAAAGAATGTGAGACAGGCTGGATTAAGCAGAGGGGGGTCAGAGGGAATGACAGGCTGTAAAACACAGAGAAACGTTTCTCTTCTGCTTTGGCATACACACATTTAACCATGTCTGTTACTTTTAAGTCTCATGTATTCAGGTTTTTTTCTCTCTCATCACATCTATGGTGTTCATTAATGTGTTATCTGCTGCTTTTAAACCTTTCACATTTTCTTCACAATCTCTCAAGGCTTAACCCGGTTAAGCAAGTTACAACTTATCTTCAGCCATCAACTCTATAGGTGACTAGGCTTGCAAAGGTCCTGGATCTTTAACAAACAGATTTTCCTCTTGGGCTGGAGTCTCTAGTTCTGACTAGAGTCTTACTCCACAAATACTGTAGGCTATCTGTCTTAATGCCCCTTCCCTCAGGTCCCAGACCATCTTGGGGTGTCCAGTGGTACCTTATGGAATTTCTTAGTACAGATGTTATACAGCACGAAACAAGAGGTGGCCAGCCACTTGCCTGGCAATCCTGTGCACTTCTCCCTTTAGTTCCCACACATACACACTTTCATACCAGACACATGGTTAGGACAAAACACAAATACCTGAAGTTGTCTCTCATGGGTCCAGGCTTCTACACAGCTCATCAATCCTTGTTAATCCAAAAGTGGATGGAAAACAGGCAAGGGTTTATTTATTATCTTGTGCTGCTGCATCTCTTTCATTCATCCCCCAGCTATCAATCTGGATGGGTGGCATCTGTGATCTCGAGCGTGCCCGCATTAACTCCACCATTTATTGTGGAACTTCAAGAACGGGAGACCACTTGAGGTGAAAAAATAAAGTTTATTTGACACAAAGCTCCATGGATTCTTAACTTACAAAGAGTCAGATCCCTCTAAAAAAATCACTGAGTTTTTACAAACTTGGGAACCTATGATATAAGAACTTATGGGCATACAAGGGTGTTACTATTACAAGAACATAGAGATATATTTTCACAGCACAGCAAAACAAAGAACTTAGACTTAGACAGGGGCCCAGGGAATGTGCACTGACCCATTTTGGTTATGTCAGTAGCACTTCCCTTATGCTTATATATATTTTTACTTAGCAATGTGGGTGCACCCACAACCCCCCTTTTGTATTTGCTCTTATAGCCTGAAGCTTTGGCTAAGCTTCTTGTGGTTTGCAGCACCTCCCATACTCACCCCTATCAATTAATTGTGGCCCTATGCTTTTAACTGCACCATATTAATACACTTTTTTTAAAAATGGGCGTTGGTTTGGGCAATCACTCTCTCTTAAAAGCTGCAAGTTAGCAGCGGGGGAGGATTTAGCCCTCAGACAGAAACCAAGGTTCAGCAGACTTCTACTTTTACTAATGCTATTATGCAGAGAGACACAGGATCCTCAATACTATGACTGGAGGTAAATAAGTTAGGGACCGCCATATGGGGTTTACCTTGACGTGGTATGGTGGCTTTTCAACTTTATGATCATAACTTTCCAACTAAAAACCCCTGTCTTTGTGAATACATGCATTTGCATATCTACTGAATTACTTAGACAGGGGCCCAGGGAATGTGCACTGACCCATTTTGGTTATGTCAGTAGCACTTCCCTTATACTTATATATATTTTTACTTAGACAGGGGCCCAGGGAATGTGCACTGACCCATTTTGGTTATGTCAGTAGCACTTCCCTTATACTTATATATATTTTTACTTAGCAATGCGGGTGCACCCACAACCCCCATTTTGTATTAAAACAAAGAACTACTCAAATAACCAATCAAATGATTCTTCCTCAAGGTCAAGTTAGTAGTACCAAGGCTAGTTCAAAAACAGCTGGCCCCGATTGGGTGCGGGCACTGGTGCAGTCACACCCCCAGTAGTTCTGCCACTGGCTGAAGTACAGAAATACACTAAATTGGCAATCTCCATGTCAAGGATAAACCCCTGGTGGCATGCAAATTTTATGATCACTATTAATGTTACTGACTTCATCATCAGATAACTCTTCTTGAAGAAAATGTGAGTGTAGCACCCACATGCCCATCTTTATAATGGTGGTCTTATGCCTTTAAATATGACTGTTGTTCTGGATCTCTAAGCTCTGTTTGAAAAGCTCCTTGGCAGGGAAGGATTAAGATGGTGACTGAGATCGATGCCCAGGTCAGATGACACTTTTCCTAAGAAATCAAACCATGCAGGAAATTGCCAGCCTATGAAACATATTGTGTGACTGGAGTTAAATAGTTAGGGACCACCATAGGGGGTTTACCTTGAAGTTGTACCTTGAAGTATATTTTTAAAAATATATGCACTTACACAGATACCACATTACTAAGGGAATGGAAGCCATGCTAATACTTTCTTTGTCAATATTGTCATTATGAAGAACAGGTTTCAGAAAAAAATAAATACATGAAATGAACAAAGCCTCCAGATACTGTGTACCTGATACAAATAGAAATTACATCCCTATAAGTTCAGCAAAGATGAAATTCCAGTCTCTCAGGCCTTTGGCTATTGTTAAGAGCCAATCTCATTGTTTCTCAAAAGTTTTCAGTTGTTGTGCCATTTCAGGAGTTGTACATCACAACAGATGGATATTGATGTTCTCAGTTCAAGCTTGCATTATGTAGATGATTACATTTTAGATTTAACTAATTCATTTTTCATCCTAAAAATAGCATCTCTGTTGCTATTTAAGGAACATTAAATGGGGGTCACTAGGCAATTTTGCCCATGGGCAGTAAGCCAATCAAATTGCTGGAGTCATTTTTCTACTTGCAGCTGGCTTTAAAAATCTAATCAATGGTTGGTTGCTTTTGGTAACTGCCCATGGGCAAATTTGCCCATTGTTGATAAATGAGCCCCATTCTGTATTATCAGTTTCTTTTTCCATCAGTGTCAGTGTCTTTTCTTGACACATTGGCCTATCACAAGAGGGATATTTTAGCCACAGATCTGTATGTGAAGCTTAGTGATCATAAAAACATGTTGCCCTTTGATGGTCTTCAACTTAAAGCCAATATGTCTTCTCTTACAAGCTCACAATATCTTCCAGCTTGCAGAATAGTTTCTGATGAGAATCAGAATCTTGTTCTTCTTGTTCGTGTTCTTGTATCATTAAGAAATTATGGCATTTGTTCTCACCACCATTCTGTAAATAGATTCGACATACATGGACATTTCACATCAGGGTAGGACTGGAGCATTGAGGGCCCACCGGGGCTGCAATACAAGGGCCCTGCTGGCTGACGCCGGGGCAACATCCTGACTTCCAATCCTCTGGGCGCCCCTGCATATAGTTTCTGAGTCTGTTTCCCCACAGCCCATACAACTCCAAAAGAGAAAAGTATTGGATACATACAGTACAGACCATTTACCCAAAAGAGTTAAACAGAAAATATGATTTCGATAAAATTATTTAATTGGACAACAGAATAATTACTTTAAAAGCAATTACTACTTTAGTTTTTATTTTCTGTATTGAATATACAGGGTGCAAAAACCATATATTTTCAATATTAAACCTGTAACACATAATAATATATTTATAAACTATGTATATAGATAAACTGTAGCTCACTGATAGAAGTTCCTTTGTTGGTTATCCTGAGGGGTATCCTGAGTTTAATACCCCAACTGAGTCAATCAAAGTGAATATATTCACTTCCCCAATTAACAATGATTGCCTTGGATTTGTCCAGCAATTCAACCTTTCAACCTAGGCAAGGGGGTGGTGGGTGAGATAAAGAATTATGGGGAAGCTAGAGTAGACTGGGCAGTGGGATTCGTAAGGAGTCACAGGGGAGGAGTGAGGGGGGCATACAGTTTACCAGCTAAAGAGGTCTCTTTGTTACAAGGAAAACAGGCTAATACTAACTTAAGATCTAATTCTCCATTAAGTAATATAAATTACAAAAGAAAAAGTAGTAACCTCCGCTGTATGCTAGTAAATTCACGGACTTTGCCAACTATAATGGGAGAGCTAGAGTTAATTGCATGCTCTAAAAATTATGATATAATTGGTATCACTGAGACCTGGTGGGATGAAACATCTGACTGGGCTGTGAATTTAAATGATTACACACTTTTTAGGAGGGGCAGAGGGATTAAAAAATGTGGAGGAGTGTGTTTGTTTGTTTGTAAAGCCTGAAATAAAGCTCTAAAGAAATAACCATTCATTTGGGTTTGCAAGATCATTCTTTCCAGACTTGCATCTCAGGAATCTGAAACATTATATTGAATAAATGTTTTTCCTTTATCAAAAATATATTTCATTCATCCTCGTTCTTACCTTCTTAGCTTCTCTTTTCTCAACTTTTGTTTTCTCCCCTTCATCTCCTGCTCTGTTTTTGGTTTCTCCTTTATCTGTATAAAAGGTCAAAACTGCCTGCCTGGTTGTCCAGATTAGAAAAACCAGAGAGAATTTCCTTAGCACCCCACTCCCACAACATTATAACCCCCAAATAGAAGAGGGGGATAGTGCATATGAGTTTTAAATGGGTGCATGTGTTAATGGTCCTTATTCACTTGATAAAGGGTATTGAACCCAAAACATTTTGTGTTTTCCCCTGCCTGGAATAAAAAGTTGTTTGCTGGAGTTCCTCATCCTTCTCCTATACTTGGAACATTATAACCCCCATCCTGACATCACAATCACACCCCTGTGATGTCCATTACTTGAAAAAAGAGTCCCTGGCTGTAACGGTGACATATCCATGCAGAGTGGCGCAGTAGAGCTCATGGCCTCCATCTTCAGAATCTTTGAACTGCATCACTAAGAAACCCTTGACACGGAGCTTTTTGGTGCATGTGAATTTGGAGCCAGTATTCGCGCTTACTGCACATGCACCTGAAAGAACTCCAGCCGTGAAACTGCAGTGTAGGGTATAGGCTGAACTGCATGAGAGACTTTGGTCAGATAATCTTATCTGTTCCACAAAATTTTGTTGCCATCCAGCTACAGACAACAGTATGAATTGCCTGTGGGATGCTGCAAAATGTGATCATCTTGGCTTCTTTTTTGGTTTTGTTTTCATGCTTCTGCCAGTCAATTTATTTTATACTTGTCTGATAAAAAGCTGAATGACTGGCCTGCATCAATAGACACAATGCTCTTGCATATAAAAATCATGAATAATAGTTACATAGTTTGTTTTCGTGCATCTGCCAGTCAATGTATTTGAAACTTGTCAGATGAAAAGGCATCATGCATGTTTATGCTGGATAAAAGAATATAATAAATTATATTTGGTTAAATACAGTTTCTTCCTACCAGTGTGATTCATTCATAGTACAAAAAATGCATGGTCAGGAAAATTTGAAGCTGCACAACTAGCCTGCAGTGGCCTTATAAAAATCATGAATAGTTGTTACATAGTTACAAATTTAAGTTGGGTTGACAAAATACCAAAGTTCATCAAGTTCAACCCCTCCAAACTAACCCCAGTGCACCTATACACACATACAAATCAGGGTTGGACTGGGGGGCCCACTGCGGCAGCTGTCTCAGGGGCTCCTGCTGCAAAGCCCCCTACGGACCCCACCGCAGCCTAACCCCCACTTCAGCCCCCTTGTGTGTGCTTGCTCGTACCTGTTTTTGCCATAACCAGGGTTGGACAGTGAGGTCCAGGGCAGCAAGGGCAGGGAGTGAATCTGGGCCAGTTAGGCCATGGCAAGCATACAGATGTTTGCTTTCAGTGATTAATCTGCAGCTGTCTGAAAAAAAATCTAATCACTGATAGGTTGCTATGGGTTACTGCCCAGGTGCAAATTTGCCCAGTGTTTATAAATAAGCCCCTGTGACTTGTGTTTGAAATTCCACTTTGCACCCTGCAGTTAAATGCTTCATATAGGTGCATTGGAAGTGATGACAACTTCAGTTAGATTTGCAATAGTGTGTTGCTCTGCTACAAATCTGCAGAAAACCATCACCACTACTGACATAGCAGACATTTCTCTGCACAAAGGGGGATGTACAATGAACAAGCTGAATTGTACATTTCACACATGAACACAGGGCAGTATATATATATATATATAGATATACCTTGCCATCCTTGCCATCCTTGCAATACCTTGATATTAGGGAAGGAATTCAGGCACCCGAGAACTGGCCGAAAATATACAATCAAACATAGGTTAACATGTACGTCTACAATGGTAATCTATGTCATCAAATGTCCATGTGGTCTGATCTATTGTGGAAAAACCATTAGGCAATTAAAGGAGAGAATCAACATGCATAGAGCCAGTATCAGGGCAGCACTGGACCCTGATAGAAAAATTGATATAAACAAACAAGACATCGCACAACAACCAGTGGCAAAACATTGGAAGGAGGCAAGGCATGACCCGTCAGCATTCAAGTGTATGCCAATTGACCATATACCAAAACCACCAAGAGGTGGTGATATTGATAACTTGTTATTAAAACGTGAAGCATTCTGGATACACGAACTTGACTGTGTTATGCCTAAGGGACTAAACGGACAGTTACAACTAACCTGTTTTCTTAATTGAGGTTTTAGCTAAATGTAACCAAAGGTCTCACTGTATCTTTTTCATCCTACAGGAAAAGCATATACAAGGTATCAGATTTCAATGTGGTTTTTCACCAAGATCTGTAAGTAATGTTTTTAATTTTTGATGTTTCATTGTTGCAGTGAAGGAACAAAGTAACCTTTTTTGTATATACACATAATGTAAGCTCACAGAGGCACAGGGCTGACACCTACTGGTGAAAATTTGAAGCACACTCCACACATGCAACTAAAGAGACTTGATTGAAAAAGACTATACAGCTGTACATGGACTGATGACGTCATGCTGGCGCCAAAACACACTGGTGGGGGAGGGTATTTAAGGTTTGATGCATTTTGTACACACTATCCTTGAGAAAGGTCCCAGGTGGGACCGAAACGTCGGATAACAATGCTGTGTTACCAATAAAGACACTTTAATCACTTCTAAAATGAGTGTGCTGATCCATTACTACTGTATATATATATATATATATATATATATATATATATATATATATATATATATATATATATATATATATATATATATATATATATATATATATATATAAGAAGGCTTGAGCACACACTTAGAAAAAACTTCACCTGGGTGCAAAGACAGAATGGCTTATATAGTGATAGAATGCTGATGCACACCAGGATTTTCTTTTCAAAGTTACTTTATTTAATCGACGTTTCGGTCCACGTCTGGGACCTTTATCAAGACACATTTCAGTACAAGTGAACACATTATATAGAGACTCACCCATCTGTGACCCATCACCAGACCACACCCATTTCCAATTACACGTATTAACCCATGTGTGCACTCATTATGCAGTTAACATGTTATGTTCCATTTAAGGGCGTGACCTGTGAATCAAACATATATTGTTTCAATTTAAAACTTAAAAACATGTTAAAATTTTATACAGTGATACATAATAACCAACTTGGTGCCACCCTTGGGGTGTTAATATATCCAAATATATGAATGTATAAATATAAATATAAACATGAATATAAATATATAATTGTGTAAAAAGTTTAAAACTTAAAACCAATATAAATGTCGAGGATTTTTCTGAGAAGCGGCTATTCCTAATTATATGATAATAACAGGGAACCCACATAGTTTATGTTTCTAAAAAAGGTACAAAAGAACAATATTCATTTAGACCTCGGGGGGCTAAAGTATCAAGTGTTCTGATCCAAAAAACTTCCTTCTGTAACAATAAACGATCCCAATCTCCCCCTCTATTTGGCTCTGGGACTAAATCTATCCCCATAAACCTTAGGGTTGGGAGTCTATGACCTTCCCTTAAAAAATGCTTGCATATTGGCAAGTATAGACGTCTGCAGTTTGTATACCATCATTCCCCATAAGGAAGGCATTGACTCAGTAAGATGGGCATTACAAAATTCAGCCAATTATGATGGTCCCCCTATAGAATTTATCTGTCAACTCCTGGAAATAACACTAAAATATAATTATTTCCGCTTTGAGAAACAATTCTATGTACAAAGGGAGGGTACGTCAATGGGAGCTCCGATGGCGCCTGCATATGCAAATTGCTTTATGGCCCAATACGAACAAACAAATATCGTACCTACCTTTAAGGACTCCCTTTTTCTATATTTGCGGTATATCGATGATGTGCTAATTATTTGGCAAGGAGAAAAGACAGATTTAATAAACATGGTGCAAAGTCTAAATAATTTAGATTCTACAGTCAAATTCACACTAACTTATGATGAACAAAAAATCCAGTTTCTGGATGTTGAAATTTTTAAACAGAATAACAGGTTGGGTCATAAGCTGTATAGAAAAACCACAGATCGAAATACTTTACTTTATTCTACAAGCTTTCATCCACCAAGCTCAAAAAAAGCAGTGCCCTTTTCACAGTTTTTGCGCACCATACGCAATAACTCGGAAGAGGACACTTGCGAGACACAAATACGGGAAACATTCAATCGTTTTGTACAGAGAGGATACAAGCCACATGTACTTAACATGTCATTGGAAAAGGCACGTACACATATGACACAACAGGAGGTAATAGAAACTACCCCTAATAAACAAAATCGCTTTATTGTAACATCCCAATATACCACAGGATCACCAAATGTGAGGGACATTGTTGATAGCCAATGGCCAATACTACAAAGTGATAAAAAGCTATCTAAAACACTGACACAAAGGCCTATGTGGGGTTACAAACGGGGGCCAAATCTGAGAGATTTACTGATGCAAACCGACCCAGTTAACTGCTACGAACAAAAAAGAGATATTTTAAGCAAACTGAGGAAAGGATGTTATAAGTGTGCAGGTTGCATTACGTGTAGATCTATGATACCCGGGGACACATTTAAACACCCCCATTCTGGGAGGACAATTAATATCAGACATCGAATAACCTGTACATCCACCCATGTAATTTATATTATATTATGCCCGTGCGGATTAATGTACGTGGGTAAAACTCAAAATACACTTCGGATAAGAATGGGAAATCATAGATCATCCATCAAAAAAGCATTTGAAACAGGAGTAGCAGATCAACCCCTTCCACAGCATTTTTTAAGGGAAGGTCATAGACTCCCAACCCTAAGGTTTATGGGGATAGATTTAGTCCCAGAGCCAAATAGAGGGGGAGATTGGGATCGTTTATTGTTACAGAAGGAAGTTTTTTGGATCAGAACACTTGACACTTTAGCCCCCTGAGGTCTAAATGAATATTGTTCTTTTGTACCTTTTTTAGAAACATAAACTATGTGGGTTCCCTGTTATTATCATATAATTAGGAATAGCCGCTTCTCAGAAAAATCCTCGACATTTATATTGGTTTTAAGTTTTAAACTTTTTACACAATTATATATTTATATTCATGTTTATATTTATATTTATACATTCATATATTTGGATATATTAACACCCCAAGGGTGGCACCAAGTTGGTTATTATGTATCACTGTATAAAATTTTAACATGTTTTTAAGTTTTAAATTGAAACAATATATGTTTGATTCACAGGTCACGCCCTTAAATGGAACATAACATGTTAACTGCATAATGAGTGCACACATGGGTTAATACGTGTAATTGGAAATGGGTGTGGTCTGGTGATGGGTCACAGATGGGTGAGTCTCTATATAATGTGTTCACTTGTACTGAAATGTGTCTTGATAAAGGTCCCAGACGTGGACCGAAACGTCGATTAAATAAAGTAACTTTGAAAAGAAAATCCTGGTGTGCATCAGCATTCTATCACTATATATATATATATATATATATATATATATATATATATATATATATATATATATATATATATATATATATATAAATATACATATATATATATATATATATATATATATCTATATCAACTGCACGTATGCAATAAGTAGCACCCACAGACACCTATTTATATCTGTTTTATTCAGCAGTGGTCCTTTGTTAAGCTTGGCTGAATATTATTGCTCAGAATATTATTATGCATGACGATTTCCAGCTGTCTGTTTGCCTGTGCCCCATTAAGGATGGCAGAACAGAAAGTACAAAATCTCTGCTATTTCAGCAGCAGTGGGAAAAGTAGTTTTAGATTATCACTCATCATACCACTATGATGAAAATGACTGAATGAGACTTGGAGTCTGACTGCGTGGGCTCTAAATGAGAAAGTCGCAGAGTTTGTAAATTCTGATTGGGGCCAACATTCAGCATATTGTACATACCTGTATGCCACTGTGCCCTGCAAAACACATGATATTTCATGATATTTTTTGGTCCTTTCTATGCCTACATTTTCACTGTAAATATAAACACATTCATTTACAAGCAAACATTAAGAAGACATAGTATTTTAGGATTATATAACAGGTGGTGCCACTTACCAATTTCTGGACACCCAATAGAATTGACCTTCCAAATAATTTTGAATAGCCGTTTTACTTTGGCACCTCTTGAACAAATGCAGTGAACTTCAGATTTTCTCATGATATATAATAACGCTTATTATATTATGTATAAAAAACTCAGATTTTATTTAAGGTAATTTATTGAATTTTCATCCACATCTGCCTATCTGCCTGTTTCATGGCACTAATTTTAAAACCAATGCATGATTTAGAGGTGCAGAAACAGCAAAAATAATATTGTTCTGAGTACATTAATATACTGATTAATTGATGCATTTATTCACACTTATGCTTGTTTAACAATAATGAAAAATTCAAATTTATGGACAAAGAACCAGACATTGTAAGTATCCAAAGCTCCTAAAATGTAACTTTAGAAATGCACTTGAAGGTATTTCCTGCCAGGCAATAGTAGTATTGTTGTTTAATTCATAAAGCAAAATTTCATTGCTGGAGCCAAACAGGTGTCACTTTGGAGTAACTCCACAAATATTTTTGCAGCTCTTGCAAAAGGACAAAGTACTTGTGTGAAACTCATATGCACGATTTAGTCCTGCATTTATTAACGCCAATTCCTCCAGTGAGCATTTATGAAATTGGCTTAGGCACTGTGATACATTTTTCTCATTCAGTTTATCTTAAAACAATGACATATAAAACAACCATTAAGCTTCCTTGTCAAAGCTTCTATAGGACACACCAAACACAACTCTGAGAGCCTTACAGTTACATGGAGGCCATTATAAAAAAAAAACAGCCATTAAGCTTCCTTATCAAAGCTTCTATAAGACACACTAAACACAATTCTGAGAGCCTTACAATTACATGGAGGCCATTATAAAACATCCATTAAGCTTCCTTGTCAAAGCTTCTATAGGACACAACAAACACAACTCTGAGAGCCTTACAATTACATGGAGGCTCAATGGTTACACTGCTTTCTTGCAGCACTGAGGTATTTGGTTCATTCCAGAAAGGAGTTTATGTGTTTCCTGTGTTGTTTTCCTCCATATAATTGTCTGTTGATAAATAGCCTTTGATTGCAAACTCCAGTGCAGCAGGGACTGCCACCTTCACATCATAAATTCACTTGATGAAGGGGTTAGTCCCCAAACATCTTCTGGGATCTCATTTCAAATGGTTTGAAGCATTTTTGAAAAAGCTTTGGTTGTAGAGTACGGTTGTGTTCTATACAGTTTTTGATGATTAAATTACTCTTTCTTGCTCTTGCAGCAAAGTACACATTGAGCACCTCCCTATAGTCATTAATACTAAGAAGCACCTCAGGTTTTTGAGAATTAGCCTGTGTATGAGACCAACATGATGGTCTGCTATTTGGCCATCATTAGTCATTAACACATTTCAGGGGCAGGTTAGAAAATCCAGTCAAATGAGGACTGGTCCATTGATGCTTTACTTTACAAAACTATGAGTAAAATTACATAGCTACCATTTATTAGATGGCAAACATTAACCAATTGTTAAATGAAAATTCCGGCCCTGGGAATAGGGAACAGAGGTTTTGGTGGGATCAAAAGGGAGCAGGAAATTGGGCTAGAACTACTGGTAAGTGAAAATTTACAACAGCATTATCGGTACATTTTTAATACCAGCCCCAGCCTTGTTTTACTGACTAGGCCACTGAAATCCCAGCAAGGTTACAATTTTTTTTATAGACCCCCAACATTGCTGTTCCAAATGCAGCCGAACAGTTGTGTTACTTCTATATTAAAGGAATTGTTCAGTGTAAAAATAAAAACTGGGTAAATAGATAGGCTGTGCAAAATAAAAAATGTTTCTAATATAGTTAGTTAGCCAAAAATGTAATGTATAAAGGCTGAAGTGATCTGATGTATAACAAGTCAGTCAGGACACTATTTCCTTCTTTTCAGCTCTCTTGGTTTACACTGACTGGTTACCCTGGCTACAAGGCAGTAACCAATCAGAGACTTGAAGGGGGGCCACATGGGTCATATCTGTTGCTTTTGAATCTGAGCTGAATGCTGAGGATCAATTGCAAACTCACTGAACAGAAATGTACCATGTGGCCCCCCTTCAAGTCGCTGACTAGCTCAGAGTTATAGAGCTGAAAAGCAGGAAGTTGGATTCTGGCTGTTTTATTAGACATCTGTTCACTCCAGTCTTTATACATTACATTTTTGGCTAAATTACTATATTAGAAACATTTTTTATTTTGCACAGCCTATCTATTTATCCAGTTTTTATTTTCACACTGAACTATTCCTTTAAGGTAAATACTAGTAAATATTATACTGTATTTTTAGTTTTGATAATGCATATGCATTGAATGGTTACAAAGTGCATAGTTCATTTGGGTCGCAAAGAGACCAAAGTCCATCAACCCCTTCAAATAAACCCCAGTGCATTCATTTATATACCTATACAGACTTATGTATTATATATATATATATATATATATATATATATATATATATATATATATATATATATATATATATATATATATATATATATATATATAAACAATAAATACCAGTACCTATATTAAACTAACTGTCAATCTAAAGATCATAATTGCCTATGTTCAAGAATTCACTTAAAGGCTTAAAGGCATTCATCGAATCTGCTATTACAACATCACCCACAAGGGCATCCCACAGCCTCACTGTCCTCACCTTTAAGAACCACCTATGCTGCTTCAAATGAAAACTCTGTTCTCTAATCTAAAGGGGTGGCCTGGTTCTTTAAGAAATCATTTGGGAAATAAGATCCCCTATTTTATTAAATGTCCTCCAATATATTAGTCAAGAGTAATCAAGTTCCTTGCAAGAGCTTCTTTTTCCCAGAGGGAAAAACAACCTTGACAGTCTTTTCTCATAATTTAAATCTTCCATACCTTTTACCAGTTTATTTGCACATCTCTGCACTTTCTCCAGTTCATTAACATCCTTCTTAAGGTCTGGATCCTAAAACTGCTCTGTATACTGCAGGTCAGGCCTTACCAGGAGCATTTAAAGAGGTAAAATTAAGTTTTCACCCCTTGAGTTAATGCTCTGGAGGACAGACCCCAGCAGTATTCCATTATCAACACTGGTAAAATATTCAATTTACCACCACTTCAGCCAGTTCTCTATCCAAGTACAAGTCAAACATTATGTCCCCCATTGTTGGGGTTTGCACAGGCAGTCTGCTCCCTATTTCAATAATTGGAAACAGCAATCTTAGCCTGCATTGTACCACACCCATGGTTAGACAGGGTTAATGATAAAGAATGTTGATTCATCTCTAAACATAAAAGTTGGATCTCTCATTCTTAAAGTTCCATATGCCATTCCAATCTGATTCAAATCAGTGATTCAGACATGTTTAAAATTTCTGCCCATTTTTGTTAAACCAGCCTGCTATTCAAGCTGTGTCTGGTTTTCCATCTTAATGTACCCACGTTGCTTCCCACAGAAATGATGAAGATAGCTGGGTCTTAAAGCATAACCAAGTTGTTTTATCATACTGTGATACAGAATCTTTAAAGGGTTCTGCAAAATTGTTTATTTTCCTGTTGATAAATATAGACTAGCTTTACTTTCTCAAAACCACAGAACCCTTAGCTTGACAACAACTTCATATATTATAATTGTTATGTTTTGGTTAGCCGAGGATGAGTAGGGTATAACAATGCTTTATTAGTAGGTTCATGCAACCATTACACAACAGTAAGCAACTCTAACACCACAAGCTGTATAGAAAGTATGCACAGTTTAAGTCTTGAGCACAGTGACATCTACAGGCCATTTGTATAAACACCACAATAATACTATACAATTATAGGAAAATTTCATTGGTAGATCTTGAGAGATCTTGAACCCCATATTTGTTGCACACGTACATTCTTCCTCTGCCTGTATCTAAACCAAAGACATTCTACATGCTGACTTTTTCCTTAAAGTGGATCGAAACAGGCCCATTGCACCCCTCTAATTTAAATATAAAATATACATTAACAGACTTGTACATATACCTTTGTGATGCAAAGCTTTTCCATGAACCAAATGAACTAGACAATGTTAATGCTATGGAGAGGAGGCAAAGTGGATAGAGGAGAGGTAAGTAGGTGCACAGCACCAAAGTTTTTAATGTTTTCATAGACACTATGGCCCATGGCAACCAATCAGTGATTATTTTGTTTTTAGCCAGCTATAAGTAGAACACTGGAAGCAAACATTTGATTGGTTGCCATGTCTTACTGCATGGGTGCAAAATTGTTCAGTTTTGAGAAAAAAGTCCCACAATGCCTGCTGCAGGACTAGTAAGCAATAGCAACAAATCAAATGTCTGCTTTGAAACAAAAAAACAAGCAAATGATGCTTGATAGTCCTTTAATTAATTTTTTATTAAATCTATGGATGAAATTTAACACCATTGCTGGAAATAAAATGTTGCAATGAGGAAAACTGAAGCAGCTGTAGATGCCCATATGTGTTAAACAAAAGGTGGATTCATATACGTACTTTAAGGGGCTGATTTATAAAAAATCGAGGTGGCATTTTTTCTCAGTTCGAGAAAAAATGCAGACAAAGACAAAAACCTCGAATAGTCATAATTTATTGTAGAAAAAAAATTCAAAAAGTCAACAGAAAACATCCGACAAGTTAAAGATGGCCAGGTTGCATAGAAATCAATGGGAAAATTCTCTAACAACTTTATTTTGTATTTTCTCAGTTTATTAAAACATTTGAGATTTCAGCCTCATTGAAAATGAATGGGACATTGAAATTCACGCTGGCATGTGATTTTTTTTTCAGAAAAACCTGCGGCAATAGCTCGTTCTGTTTTTTTCTTAAATAAGCTAGCATTCAAGAAAAAAATTCAAACAAGTTTTGCCGCCATTTTTTTCCTGCATCTACATTTTTTTCACAAACTCATATTTTGATAGATTTGCCCCCAAAGGTCAATTTGGGTGCTAAAAAGAACCCTCATGCATAGACAGCATAAACTAGCTTAGCAACTTTAAATTAAGAGTGGCGGGTGTATAAAAATGTAATTTAAAATAAATCTGGCTTTATTACAACATATCTGCAAGCTGATTAAATATTCTATGAACATTTTGTAACATTGGCAGTGTGTCTGTGGTGTGTGAAAAGGCAAGCTATACTCTTCGAACATATTGTATAAATTTATTTCAACACTACCTGGGATAGAACCATTCATAATTCATAATATTATTACCTTGTTTGTTTTGCTGACTCCCAGTGGTAATGAACATATTCCTATATTCTTGATCGTAATTTTGAAATGCAAAAGATCATTTTGGAGACTGGCCCTGATATCCCAAGCTGGTATCCCAAATATAAGAGTAAATAAACTGAATCATAATCATAAACCCAAATCCCTTTCTGCTGGAGTCATGAACTGAGCAAGCAAACATTCAGAACTTTCATCTGAAAACATGCTCTCTCCTAGCAAAGATATTGCAAGATCTGAGTAATAAGCACAGACTAATATCCCTTACAATCACCTCCAGATAAAAGGCTAAGAAGGAAAACAATCTGCAGGGGATACCGTGCTCAGCAGAGACAACATATTTCCATACTGGTTTTAATCCAAAGCCAAGTTACAAATGAATCATCTGTACTGCAAGGACAAAAGCAATCTCCACACAGAAGTGTTTGGTAGAAACTATCCAATATGCTTGGTTGTATTATATAACTGTATTTGTTTACTCACTGACAAATCCTTTTCTCCGGAAGCACAAGTACCTAACGGTTACTGTTGATTTCCTTCTAGGAGGATGAGAGGAAAATGCTGTAGGGTTCTACCTCCTCTTACCAACATTAGCCCATCCTACTTCAGTTTTAGTCCCTAAGGGAAAAAGGAGAAAAGAATTAGGAGAAAAGAGCAATAGGAATAGGACTCCCTGTGCTGCCAGGAAAGAAGAAAAGGATTTATCGGTGAGTAAACAAATCCTCTTCTCTCTGTTGTCCCTAGGCAGTACAGGTACCTAAGGTGTAAGTCCCAAAGCTAGTAGGTAGGAAACAGATGAGGAAGAAAATCGAGAAGAGTTAATGGCAGTAAGGAACAGGGCCCTGTAACATGGATTCTGAAGAAAAACAGCTGTTTGTAAAACTTTGCGGCCAAAGGCTGCATCAAAGGAGGCAAAACCAATGAACTTATGGTAAACATATGAATGGATGACCATGTGGACGCACGACATACTTCGTCAACTGAGGCATGGTTCATCTGAGCCCATGAGGTACTTGGTTGACTGTGTAGATACAGGGAAGGGGGGTTCTCTATTCCCAAATAAGCCACGTGGATGGTCTCATGTATCAGCATCTGCTGATCAAAGCTATACTAGCCTTATCCCCTTGATGTGGAGGTCCAAATAGGATGAATAGAGTCTCTGTCTTCCATAAAGTCCTTGACAAGTAATATTTGAGGGTTCTGACGATATACAGAAAGTTCCTTGGTGTTGGATTTTTACATATCTTGATTGATATGGTATTCAGATACCACTTTTGAGAGAAACTCCAGTTGAATAGAGAGCCCTACCATATCCTCATGGAAGATACATAGAGGTGTGCAGCAGGAAAGAGCAACCAACTTGAAAACCCTTGTGGCAGATGCGATGGCGACGAGGAAAACCACCTTGAAGGTAAGTATTTTTTGGCTGGAGGTACTGTATGCATGGGCTCAAAGGGTTCCCTCTGTAGGGCCCATGGGACTAGATTGAGAACTCATGGTGGTAATGGTGGGCTTCCTCTGTAGGAGGATAAAAAGGTATGACACCTGTACTTTGATCAAGTTGGCACATAGACCCTTGTCATGACCTGCCTGTAGAAATCCAAGATTATGGCTGTGGAGGCAGCTCTAGGGCACAATTGTTTCTGAGCGCACCAATTGAGGATAGGATAGGAACAATTTGCTCTCCTGGGCCAATATGGTGCAATTACAATGTTGGGGACATCCATCCTCTGAGGAGTTTGTGAAGCATAGGAAGGGGAGGGGAGGTTATAAATCAGGTGAAAATCCTTCAGGAATCAGGTGAAAATCACACAGGATGTTCATGGCATCTACCTCTATGGCCTTATAATGTGCAGTATACTGGAACTTGGTGATTGAAGGAAGAAGCCACCCCCACATGCGAGTGATTTGTAGGAAAATTTGTAAATGGCTACTATCTGTGGGGCGGTCTATTCTGCCCATGATGAAATCTTGGCCAATTCCTCCTAGGCTGCCTGGCTGTGGGTGCTGCCTTGATGGTTGAGATAAGCAACTGCTGTTACATTGTTTGTTTGTATTGGGATTGTCTGTGCCTGACCTACGTATCTGGTTGTGTGTCGTTCTAAAACATTGTTTGGGAGTTTACCTCTGCAGTGGTCCATTTGCCTTGGATGATTCTGACTTGGAATGCTCATCCCCAGACTGACATCTGTGGTGACGGTGAGGCCCTGTGGAGTTGAGCATGGGCATCCAGCTAACAGATTTTTGATGTTTGTCTACCAGAGTAGGAACCATGGTGAGTGGACTGAGTCCGATCTTGAAGTGGAGCAATGCTGCATCTTTGTTCCACATTTTTTAGTAATTCCAGCTGTAGGTGTCACATGTGAAATTAAGTGTAAGGTACCACATCTATGGATGAAGTCATCAGACCCAGAAGTCTCATGCAGCTCCTGATGGAAAAGTCTTGTACTTCCATGGCTGAGGTTGCTGCAGAGGTCAGTTTTGTTATCTTCTCTGGAGTGGGGAAGGCCTGATGGCTGGAAGAGTCGACTAGCATTACCAAAAAAATCATGGACTGGGACGGGGATAGAGAATTATTTTTGGAGTGGATTATCCAGCAGTGGTGATGGAGGATGTTGAGACAGGACTTGGTGTGATGACGAGTAAGATGTTTGGATGGTGCTCGAAACAGAAGATAAGATAAGAGATCATGTTGAGGTGCTATTCTCGCATGTATGTGACCAGACTTGCCATCACCTTGGTAAATATCCATGGTGCTGTTGCCAGCTGAAGGAGAGGGCTTAAAATTGGTAGTGGCCCTTTTGCAGGGCAAATTTTTGGTGTTGGGGATGGATGGGGATGTGTAAGTAGGGGTCCTTTAGATAGATAGATGTGAAGAAATCTCCTTGTTCTACATTGAAGAGATTCTATTTTGAACGTGGAAACATATAGAAACTGGTTGAGTTTCTTGAGATCGAGAATGGAGCACAAGGATCTGTCTTTCTTTGGCATTAGGAATAGGTTGGAGTAAACCCCAGCTTCGCTGAGGAAGGGGGACCGCTGACAGAAAGGCCTGTTTCTTGTGTTGGTTGGACAGGATTCTGGATCTCATAAATCTGGGGGGGGGGGGTTGGCTCCTGAAGGAATATTTGTAGATGTGGGTGATCACTTTCTGCACCTATGTGTCTGTGATGTTTGAAATCCACTCCTTTTTGAAGTGTTGGAGATGTCCTCCCAACGTCTCCTGTGCTGTAGAGGGTGATTGAGAATGGTGCACAAGGATCTGTCTTTCTTTGGCACTAGAAATAGGCTGGAGTAAACCCCAGCTTCATGGAGGAAGGGGGACAGGGGTAATGACTTTTTTTGGCACATTTCTTGGACCGCTGACAAAAAGGCCTGTTTCTTGTGTGGGTTGGACGGGATTCTGGATCTCAAAAATCTGGGGGGTTGGAGGCTCCTGAAGAAAGGTTTGTAGCCGTGGGTGATCACTTTCTGCACCCATGTGTCTGTGATGTTTGGAATCCACACCTTTTTGAAATGTTGGAGATGTCCTCCCACCGTCTCCTGTGCTGTAGAGGCGGCTGGATCCTCAGGAGTCCTGTTGTTTGTCAGTGGATATCTTGGTTGGTCATTTCTGGGAATTACAGGAGGGTTTCCTCTGGGCACAAAAACCTTTGAAATTGTTGGTTGGTTGTGGAGGGCCTAGTGTTCTGTGAGTACCACCTGTTGTAGGATGTACAAAAGGAGCATTGAGAGTTGGAAGGAACTTTTGACTTTTTGAGGAAATTGCTTTTAGCCCCTGTAATTTTTGAGATTTTAAAGTCATGTTCGCTCCCAAATAGAGTAGTGCCGGTGAACAGCAGGGCAACTAGACTTTTCTTGGATGCTGGGGCGTTCCAAATTTTCATTAAATTAAACCTTAGGTACCTGTGCTGCCTAGGAATGACTAAGAAAAGTCAATTAATTCTTTGCGTTTAGACAAGTTTTAGTAACTTTGGACAGAGGGTGTACATATAAGGACCTGGGGGTATGGGGGGCAAGCAGTTCAGGAAGTGTGGGGTCCTAATATAAGGGATGCCTAAACTGCAACCCTACTCATGTTGTTGTATTTCAACTCCAAGCACTCTCCGATATATACAACCTGTGTTTTGTTCTATTTTTTCCTTATTGGGTCATTTGGAAAGCATTAACAACCTCCAATGCAGTGTGCATAGTGCAAAAAATGGACACAATGCACAATGCCTTCATGCAGAATTGTCGCAGGTCAGTACAGAGACCTGAAGCTGCCTCAGTGTATAGACCACTGCATTCACCACATGAGGCACATGGCTGCCCATTTACCTCCTACCCATCTCCTAACTTGCAGGTCATTCTAAGGATACAAGCTGCAACAAGACTCCAAAGGATAGGGCTGGCCCTGTGACCCCTGATGTCGCAGTTTACATTGCATGCCAATTTCTTTTATCTGACTCAAGGTGCAGACCACAAAGAGAACAGGGGAGAAGTGCTTTCTTCTGAATGATCACTAGGGGGTGCATGGTCATAGTAAAGGACCCCTATTGTCCTGGGATTGAACTGGGCACACCTTTTTTGTGGATCATCTTTATGTCGTTTTTTTCTAGATTATGCTAGTTTTGACCTGATTTCAAGTTTTAATCCATTTGATTGGTTGGTGTTCATTCCAGCTGTGGACTGTGTCTGGCTTTCCATAAAGCCAACCCTGTGTGTATATACGGTAAGTGGATCTTTACTGAAGTGAGGCTCAATGAAGGGTGTATACTTTTAAAGAAGACAATTACTTGGCAAACACTGTTTCAGGTAGAAATGCTGCAAACAGTGGAGAAGCTCTGTAAGTTTGGGGGGGTTGTAAACTGTTAAACTTGTGTTCAAAACTTTGCGGCAAAAATTTGCAGGTCAACAATCTGGCGCAAAAAAAAAAATGTTGCTTGTCAGAATAGTCATGTGCATAAAAATTGTTGTGCATCAAAATTATTTGGACGCGCATTGACTTTAATGCATTTGGACAAAAAATCGCACGTATAAAAATTGTTGCTCGCATCAAAATTGTTGCGTGTCAAAATTATTTTGCCTCCCATTGACTTCAATGAGTTTTGTGAATTTTTTGGTAATTTTGTGAATTTTTTGGTAATTGAGCCCTGCAACCAAATAGCTTTCTAGATTTACAGTATATGTTTGTAAGGAGAGGTTTGTTATATATATATATATATATATATATTCAAAAGAAACCAAAATCTTGCATAACAGTACTATTCTACTCAACTGTCGCTGGACTGGAGTTCCCATAATTGTCCACCATGTTATCAAAAGTGGAATCAAAACACTCTTGCTCTACCATATTTGTCTCGGATTTTGATGGCATGTTCCAGCATACTTCATTATAATGCCAGGGATTAAAACATGTAGAAAGCTATAGCCCAGAAATAAAAGAAATACTTCTCAAAGGGACAATACCCTTATATTTACAAACCAAGCAGCACACATGTATGATAATCCAATTATAAATGTTGCTATTTTGTGAACAACAATATTTATTTTATTTTTTTCATTCACTTGTTGCTTAAAGGATTATTAAGCAATGTCTGTGTGTTCTTATTGGTGCTCAAATGTCATTGTTATCATGCCCATGCTGGGATGCTGCTGCAAGCATGCAAGTGTAAGGATAATGTGCTTTTGTGCACACTAAATAACTATAATTGTGTATAAAAGCTACATTGTTACCAACCATCTTAGCAAGTCCTGTCCCCTGGCTCTCTTGTGTTTCTGCTGGATTCCTATATAGAAGCTCTTGTCTGTATCCTGGACCTTGTTTGTCTTTAACCATGAACTTAACTTTGTTGCCTTGCCTGAAATTTGCCTTGTTGTCTGGTTTCCAATTCCAGCAGTATCTATCTTGCCTGCAATCAGTTCCAAACTTGTCTGCCTTGCTGACTTACCATACCTGCTTATTTTTGTCCTGCATATAACAGGGACCTGCCACCCAGACAAAATCTGTATAATAAAAGTCTATCAACACAATCCCAAATTATTTTTTTTATTAAAACAACTGTATCTGTTATAAAGGTATTTAAATATCTCAGCTGCCAATAATTTTTTGCCTGCCATGACCCCCCTGAGGCATCCCTCACTTCTCACCATAAAAATCTGCAGCCAATGAATGGGCATGACAAAAGTCCCCCATTCAGGTGCATAAACAAGATTTTGTCATGATGAAAAGCTTGCCTTAATAACATTGTCCACAAAATGCGCCCCCCCCACTTTCTGTGATTGTGAATTCCAAAATTGAAGGAAACAAATTGAAGTAATTTATTGGTAGTTAAAATAAACTTTATTTAGCATGGCAATAGAAAAGAATTGGAAATTGTTTCTTGAGAGTAACAGGTCCCCTTTAATGAAGTAGTAGCATTCTTACTTGTCCTGCCTGTTTCCCAGTAACCAATTCCTCCTTATATTAGACTGCCTTCCATTCAGAAGTTCTCTAGAATCGAACATTAAACAGTGACATCTCCAAACTATACTGAATAATTTTTTTTTTTATGGAAACCAACTCAATATGATCGTCTCCCAGAGCTCCTCTTGTAATAACTGCATTTCTGACAATTTGTTAGATACTTTCAAATTATATATAATTGGTTTCTGGGGATAATCTTTAGACAAGGTTATTTTACAAGTATTTTTTTGCACGTTAATTTAAGACCGATTAGATCATCTCAAAACTTATAGCAATATCCTATCTTATCTTATCTGTCACGTTCGGTATCCCACAACCCAGAGTTAACCCCAATGTCCCGGGCTCGGCTCACGCTTCAGCCTCAAACCGCCGCCTTTCACTTCGGGATGAGCCCTCCGCTACTCGGATGCCGCCAGGTCTTAAAGTGAGGGGACTAAGAGGACTACAACTCTGAGCGAGCAAGGGAACCTTACGTAAACGTATATCAAAGTCCAGAAACAGGCCAAGTCAAAACCAATCGGAAACAAGGTACGGAATCGGTAAGAAGTAGAGTAGTCGAGGTCACAGGCCGGGTCAGTAACAGTCTTGGGCGAAGTACAAAATCGGGATCCAGAAAGCGTAGTCAGAGGAAGGCCAAAGGGTCAGGGCAGGCAGAGATCAATTACAGGAGTCAGGACTATCCGGAAGGTCAGGAGAAATCAAACAGAATCGCACCCAGGAACTGAAAAACTAGAACCTACGTTGGGCAATGCAGACACTGTGCATTGCCTTTTTATTTTAAATTTTGGCGCCATTGCATGCGTCGCAATGACGCCAGCGCGTCTGCGCCATGACGTCAGCGCGCCTGCGCGAACGCGCCTGCGCCTTTAAGACCGGCGCATGCGCGCCGCGCGCTCCCTAAGGAGCCGGCGCCTGAGGCCTAGAAGCGGCGGCTGCCGCTCGGCGTGACGGGCGTCCCTGCCGTGGGGGCGGCAGGCGTCCCTGCCGTCCCACAGGTAAGTTTGTTACATTATCCTTCTCAACCAAAAGATGGTTAAATCCCAGTGGATTCTTAGATTATATATTATTATTATTATTATTAATATATATAAGTGAATTATATAACCGAATAGCCTATTCAAAATTGTAGGTGATTGGTATAGACTGTTGACCTCTTATTAGCTCAATAGATTGGGCCCTGGCTTTTTGGAATGGGAGTGTATTGTCCTGTTGTGTGGACAATGTCAACTCTAGATCTCTCTTTTTATCCATATTGTTCTGTCATCTCGTGATGCATTTTTTAAGTTATTTGCTATTTATATATCAAGGTAAGATGGAGCACTATATTTGTAACCCTAGTAGCTTTCAATAACCAAAAAATCAAACAAACATATATTAAATATAAAGTAGTTCCCTTTGTTGCACATGTTAAGGTGGTCTCAGGGGTCCTTGAAAGGCACAGTGTAAAGCTTATACTGATTAGTAAACCAAAGCATACTTGATGGCTCTGATCAGAATTCTGTGTTTCAGCAAAAAAATACATGACAGTTGATTAAGAGATCACATAAAAGGTTTGCTAATGGATATTATTGCTGATAAATGTTCTTTGTGAGCTTTAACAAAGAACAGGCCCAAATCTCCAAAACCACTTTCAAAGCCAAATAGTCTTTAAGTGGAGAGTTCTAGATTCCATTGATGGGCTTTGGCCTAGCAGCACAAAGTAGCCCAGCAGCACTGTTACATCATGACATACAGGGTTGGACTGGAGCATTGGGGGCCAACCGAGGCAGCAAAATGAAGGGCCCTCCTGGCAGTTCCCAGGGCCCCCAACATGTGCCTGCACAAACGAGTTTGCGCCCAACAGCTATTCTTTTTGGGGAAACCAGGGGAGTAGGTCTGGGCCCATGAGGGTCAGGGCCAACCAGGTCCGAGCCTGTGATATAGCTTAAACTTCTGCGTGGACTTGCTTGTCATAGATGGTAATTTTAACTGTTGAACGTTGTTGGGCAAAGCTTCAGGTAGGAAAGGTGCTGGGGAGGGGGAATACAATACAGTAGAAGCTACAGTCTGGGCTCCCCTGTTACCCAGGCCCCCCACGCTGTATTGTAGTTACATCAATGAATGGTCACAAGGTAATAACTAATGTCATTACTAATGCCAGCACTGATCTAGTAATATGTGATAAAATCATACAAAAAAGTAACCACATGTGCTCATGTAATGCTTTTGTAAGCAAAGTCGTGTATTATGTTCTACATCATGGAATTTGAATCATTGCCAAAGTATGCTTTGGTTCAATAATGAATAAAGAAAATATCCTACTTTTGATGTGAATCATCTTTGGATTGTACCTCACATCAAGTAACAATGTTGTGAACCTACTGATCTAATTCACATGTCCATCTGCCATAAATTCCATATAGTTATGGAAACAAAAGAAGAAAGGATGTGTAATATTTCTACTTTAAATTGCGATTCTCTGCTCTCAGTTATTATTGTCAACAGTTCTGATTTACATTCCACATTATGACGTCACTCATAAAACTAGCCCTATTCTTAAACCTTTTATTATCTAATATATAGTTCTCTGTAATAATTTGTTACACAGTTTTATCACACATGCAGGCTAAAATGTGCATCATTTCTTGTTTTAATAGGTCTGAATTTACCAAGAAAGAAACCCTTTACTGTCATGTTGATAAATCAGCAGCATCTCTGTAACTACTACATTCAGGATTTGTAGCGTTACAATTACAAGATACAGTGTCAGTTTTTCTTACTTGATAAATTTTCTCTCCTACACCATGGACAAACCAGGCTGTTTGAGACCCTTATCAAGTTGACTTCGGAAGACTTTACTTTAAAAATCGGAATTTCTGGGAAAAAATGTTTTAAATTCCTTGAAGTCTATACAAATTCCCACATAAGGCATAATGGAAAAGCATTGCTATTATATATATAATAAAAACATGTCCTTCTTAACCCTGTAGATCTGCTTTTAAAAACAAGATGACTGGGAACTGAGCCCAGAACAAAAACAAGGGTTTAGAGGTAATAAGTTCCAGTAAATGATGCATGATTGTGATACCCATAAGACAGAAGGCTTCTTTATTATTCCAGACTTCACAATCCACAGAATGATCATTTTTACCGATAAATATGGAATTTAAAGTCTAAATATGCATTCAAACAGTATTGTGTTGAGGATTCTAACTTGTTATAATGAACATCCTTACCTTAGGGATATTGTTTTATGAATTATTATTCTTTATCATTGGCTTAAAAGAGAATTAGGTTTACATTACAGACCTACATCAGCCATTCCAGAATAAATAAGTTATAATTTGTCTTGACTTCTCCTTGTACGGTGCTGGGGTCTTTATTAGGCAAAGGGGTTTAAATGCATCAGCTGGTTTAAGTTGACCAGTTAGAACACTTGATTTATTTATTATTATTATTTTTTATATAGATAATGCTTCTCAGGCCTACAAAGTTCATGGAAAAATAAATAACACAGTGTTCCATAAAGATTTTCTTAATTTAACAGTGCTAATCTCAATAAACTGTGTTTGAATCTGAGGGTAGTACAACTTTAGCTGATGGAAGCAGAAAACACTCATCGTAACCAGCAAATGCTTCCCCTCACTTACTAGGCAAAAGTGCTGCTTGCTACAGGCAGCAATGCTATAAGAGAGGTGTCAGTCTTTTAAGTTTACATGTGATTCCTGCCTGTCATAGCAGCGTTTTCCCCATTCGAATATCCCCCTTCAATAGTTTAAAAGTACAAAAAAGGAGCACAAGGTGGAAAGGCCAAGAATATGCAGTGCAGTTAGCACTCCACTTATGGGGTTATTATCTAAAATTCAACAATTTACAGTATTTATTGATAAATTTACTCTAATCTGATGCGGGAAAAGACTTAAAATCGATAAAATCGTGACTGATTTGATGCACGAAAACGCAGTTTTTTTAGGATTATTGCCTGAAAACCACAAATTATTCAGATCATTGTAGGAAACCCAGCGTAGATCATTAAATCTTCCAACTGCGGGACATCTACCATTGACTTCTACCTAATCTCAGCAGGTTTGAGATGTAGTCATTTTTTATTCCGACTTTTAGCAGCATTGGGGTTTAATAAATGACGAAAAATTTTAGGTTTTTTTCTACTAAAAAATTATGTTTTTTCCCTTTAAAATTCCGACCATAAAAAGTTTAATAAGTAACCCTCCTTTATTATCTTGTAATGAAATACCACCCCCCAAAAACAATGATTTCCAACAGATCAAAATCAGGTGTAAACAAAATGTTTTGGGCATAGTGGAGGTCTACGTTCATTAAAGGAGACTAAAACCCTTGTTATTTATTTTTATAGTTCTAGCTCATAAAGGCACCCTTCCTCCTCCCAAACTGCCTCTAATGCATCCACCACATCTCCCCCGTTGACATGTACCTTTGCTGAGAATGCAGAGTAGCAAAGTGGGGTTGGCAGTCACCATTTCTTTATTTATTTATTTTTTTGAAAGATTTTCTTAACTTTTTTTCCTTTGTTTTTAGATAACAGGAAGAAAAAGAAAAGAGATAGAGAGAAAGGAAGAAGAGAGATGGGCTCTCCCATTGCACAATCTCATATAATACATGACATATGCTAATACATCAGTAACTTTTATTCTCAGATGACCTTGCCAGTTAGTCCATCGTCCAACAAACAGTCCCAGACTTTACCAAATTTTTCTGGGCATCCCCAGGTTGAATACACCAGTTTCTGTCTTGATAGCATGTCATCGACAAGTTTTATCCAATATCTCAGAGTACGCAGTTCCATAGATTTCCATGTCAGGAGAATAGCTTTCTTGGCATAGTGGAGAAGCTAGTGGAGGCATAACTTGTCTCCCGAAGAGAGACTTAAATCTCCAACATGACCCAATAAGCAAAATTCTGGAGTCCGGATATTGGGCAAACCCAATGAAGTGTTCATGAAGATAATTATTCAAGTCACAGTCAAAATTTCTGATTGCATCAGGTCCACTGATCTGGCTCCCAACAGTTGATGGCCTGAAGGCTTTTCAACTTTATGATCATAACTTTGTAACTAAAAACCCCTGTTTTGTAAACTTACTTTTGAGACAGGGGCCCAGGGAATGTGCATTAAAACTAGCACTTCCTTTATACTTAAATATACTATTACTTAGCCTTTAGAGTGCTTCCACACCCCTATTTTTATACATTGTATTGTTGCCAGAAGCTGTGGCTGAGCTTCATGTGGTTTTTAATAGCACCCCATACCCCCCCTTAAACTAATGGGGCCCTATACTTTTAAAAATGGGCGTTGGTTGGACAATGCCTCTCCCTTAAAAGCCGCATACTGGCGGGGGAGGATAGATCCTTTTCACTGAAACCAAGGTTCAACAGACACTGATTACACTGAATGCTACTATGCAGTAAGACTTTTTATACTATGGCCGAAAGGCAAACAAGTTAGGGACCGCCATGTGGGGTTTACTTTGACGTGGTATGGTGGCTTTTCAACTTTATGATCATAATTTTGTAACTAAAAACCCCTGTTTTGTAAACTTACTTTTGAGACAGGGGCCCAGGGAATGTGCATTAAAACTAGCACTTCCTTTATACTTAAATATACTATTACTTAGCCTTTAGAGTGCTTCCACACCCCTATTTTTATACATTGTATTGTTGCCAGAAGCTGTGGCTGAGCTTCATGTGGTTTTTAATAGCACCCCATACCCCCCCTTAAACTAATGGGGCCCTATACTTTTAAAAATTGGCGTTGGTTGGACAATGCCTCTCCCTTAAAAGCCGCATACTGGCGGGGGAGGATAGATCCTTTTCACTGAAACCAAGGTTCAACAGACACTGATTACACTGAATGCTACTATGCAGTAAGACTTTTTATACTATGGCCGAAAGGCAAACAAGTTAGGGACCGCCATGTGGGGTTTACCTTGACGTGGTATGGTGGCTTTTCAACTTTATGATCATAACTTTGTAACTAAAAACCCCTGTTTTGTAAACTTACTTTTGAGACAGGGGCCCAGGGAATGTGCATTAAAACTAGCACTTCCTTTATACTTAAATATACTATTACTTAGCCTTTAGAGTGCTTCCACAGCCCTATTTTTATACACTGAAGGCACATGGACACTGGGAGACAATGGGTCCTTGGGTACTAATATTCTGTGTTGACAATCAATACTGGGAAACTGGACATTAGACATGATATGGTCAGACAAGTCGACCACCAACCTGCTGCACTACTCTGCATTCTCAGCAGATGTTCCAAAAGCTGCCTCTCTTGACAAATTCCTTGGGTGCCTATATAGAATATATGGCCCTGCTGAGAAGGAGGAGATCACACAATCTACACTAATTGCTTAAGCGGAGATGCAGAGGCAGCAAAATTAATTATTTCCACGTCCTGCTCTTTCCCCTATACCAACCCTGCATAGTGGCGATCTGGCAGTGTTTTCTGGTAAAGGGCAGGGGGCAAGGACAACTGCTGTGGGTGGGACATGCAATGCAAGTTTCACAGATTTTTTTTCTGCCTCTCACATGACACCTCTGTATTATATTGAAAAAAACCCTGTGTTTTAGTTATTCCTTCACTGTGTTGGTTTTAGCAGAATTCATCAAAGTTAACAGCACACAGTGCTGATTTCACTTCTCTATTCCTCTGAACACAGCTCAGAAGTAAAAATACACCAGCTGCATGGAGATGACAAGAGGCATATCCTGAGCCATCAATAACGGCAATCTTCTCCAAGAAAAGCCTGCATTCAGAAAGAGAAGAATCTTTTCAATAGAAATGTATTTTTTGTGGCATGCAGATTTTTGAAAATGCAATTTGCATTTATTATGTTCAGAGCACACAGGAGAGAAATCTGTTTTCTTTTAGTCATTAGTTGAGTGTGTTTAATATTCCAAAATCAAGCTTTTGGAAAATGATGTCAGCATACATGTCATGCAATTAGCATTATATAGAGATTAAACAGAATATCTTTATATTTTCCTCTTTCTAGCCAAGTCTTGCTAAAAGCTTTAATCCTGACATTATGTTAAGTGTATAATGGCACACATTAAAGTGCATCTATAAATACCAAATGAGAATATCCAAAAAAGTATTAAATAAAGACTTCTACCTGTTTAAAAATGTATAGAGTACTAGAGATTTTACAGAGTACCTGAATGAAAATTAAATAATTACAGTACATCTTTATCTAATATTTAGAATTCTATTTAAGATGAATAGAGTGACTCATTCAAGAGTATTAAATACACACAACTATGGTAGAGCAGATACAGAAAAAGCAAATGTGAAATCAGTTATTTTCTTCAGTGTATACAATAGAGGAGTCAAAGTTCCCAGGCTCACTTCATAGCTGCACTGATGGCTCAGCTCAATCTAGTCAGTAGCTGATTTAGGATATGGTTCATAAAGATTAAATTAAAATTAATGTAAACAAGGCACCAGGGTCAAATGGCATACACCCCTGGGTTCTAAGAGAGCTTAGTTCAGTTTTAAACCAGCCCCTATTTCTGATTTTCTCAGATTCGCTTTCATCTGGTAGGGTACTTTTGGATTGGAGGAAAGCTGATGTCATTCCAGTATTTAAAAAGGGATTATAATCTCAGACTGGCAATTATAGGACAGTGAATTTGACATCTGTGGTGGGCATATTTGAAGGTTTGTTAAGGGATCACATTCAAAGTTTGTCCTGGTGAATGGCATTATGAGCAGCAATCAGTATGGTTGTATAAAGGATAGGTCATTTCAGATGGATTTGATTGCTTTTTATGATGATGTAAGTAAAATGCTGTACAGTGGGGAGGGGGGCGGGCAGTAGATGTGATCTGTTTGGATTTTGCAAAGCATTTGATTCTGTGCAAAAAAACTACTGCTTTCTAAACTAAGGTCTGTTGGGCTTAATGAAGTCATTTGCACATGGATAGGAAACTGGCTACAGGATTGGTACAGAGGGTGGTTGTTAATGATACATTCTCTACTTGGAGTAAAGTTCTAAGTGGGGTCCCTCAGGGTTCGATATTGAATCTACTTTTATTTAACTTAGGGGAGGTATTGTAAGTAATATACCAGTGTTTGCAGATGACACAAAACTATGCAGCCCATTAATTCCATCCAGGATGTGGCATCCTTGCAACACGATCTTGACAAACTGGCAATCTGGGCAGCTAAGTGGCAAATGAGATTCAATGTTGATAAATGTAAAGTCATGCACCTGGGATGTAAAAATATCCAAGCCACTTATACCCTTAATGGGACTGCACCGGTCAAATCCATAATGGAAAAGGACCTTGGAGCACTTGTAGATAATAACCTTGACTGTAGCAAGCAATGCCAGTCAGCAGCATCAAGGGCAAATAAGGTATTGAGCTGTATTAAAAGGAGTGTATATATTCGAGGGAGGAGGTCTCATTCTTCCACTTTATAGAGCACTGGTAAGGTCCCATCTAGAATATGCTGTACAGTTTTGGTCTCCAGTGTCCAAACAAGACATTATTGAATTAGAGAGTGTACAGAGAAGGGCAACAAAGCTTGGAAAAGGAATGGAAAATCGTAGCGATGAGGAAAGACTGGTCAAGTTTGGGTTGTTTACACTGGAGAAGAGGCGCTTTAGGGGTTATACAGGGGTTATTAGATGATCATATCATAATCTCTCTAATGCTTTATTTAC